>NC_055987.1:63302613-64021636 GCF_018446385.1 Zingiber officinale | reverse complement strand
TCATCGGTTTTATGACATGGAAGGAAATGTACTATTTTGGAAAACCTATCTATCACAACAAAAATTAAATCTGTCCCCCTCTTGGTCCAGGATAATTCCAAAACAAAGTCCATTGAAATATCAATCCAAGACTCACTAAGTATAGGCAAAGGAGTATACAAGTCATGAGGTTTCAATTTAGATTTAGCTTGTTTGCAAGTGATGCACTTCTCACAAATTCTCTCCATTTAACGTTTCATATGAGGCCAAAAGAAATGATCCTATAAAATCCCTAAAGTCTTAGTAACTCCAAAATGACCCATCAAGCCACCACCATGGGGTTCCCTAGTAAACAATTCACGCAACGAACACATAGGCACACACAATCTATTTTCATGAAATAAAAACCCATCATGCCTATAGAACTTACCAAATGCAACCTTATTGCATGCTTTGAACACATCAGAAAAATCAATATCGTTAGTATATAAATCCTTGATATATTCAAATCCAACTAATCCAAAGTGGAAAGTAGAGAATACCTTCGAGATAATGCATCAGCAACCACGTTATCTTTTCCTTGCTTATATCTAATCACATAAGGAAATGTCTCAATGAATTCCACCCATTTAGCATGGCGTCAGTTCAACTTATGTGTGAATCATGAATTCTTTTAGCCATAGGTAATGCTTTAGAGATTGATGATCTGTGTGAATCATAGATTCTTTCAACCATAGGTAATGTTGTCATGTCTCCAATGCTCTCACCAATGTGTACATCTTCTTGTCATATGTGGGATAGTTGAGAGTAGTTCCACTCAACTTCTCACTGAAGTAGCAATGAGTCTCATCTCCTGCATAAGCACAACACCAATACCAACACCAGAAGTATCACATTTGATTTCAAAGGTTTTATAAAAATCTGGTAGGATTAGTAAAGGAGCAGAACCTAACTTTTCTTTCAAAATGTTGAATGCCTTCTCTTACTCCTCTCTCCACTTAAATGACTCATTTTTCTTGATGACTTTAGTAAGAGGAGCTGCAATATTGCTAAAGCCATGAACAAAACATCTACAGAAGCTGGTCAAACCATGGAAACTCCTCACTTGGCTAATTGTTGTCGGTGTTGGATACTCTTGGATTGCTTTCACCTTTTCCTCATCCATTTCAATGCCTTTAGCACTAACAACAAATTTAAGAAACACAACTTTCTCAATACAAAAGGAGCATTTATTGAGATTAGCAAAAAGCTTCTCTTCTTTTAATACACTCAAAACTGACCTTAAATGTGTAACATACTCTTATAAGTTTTTGCTATAAATCAAAATATCCTTAAAATATACAAATCTACCTAAGAAAGCATGCAAAACATGGTTCATCAAATGCATAAAAGTGCTAGGAGCATTAGTTAAACTAAAAGGTATTACTAACCATTCATATAAGTCATGCTTGGTTTTAAAACATGTTTTCCATTCATCACCTTCCTTCATCCTAATCTGATGATATACACTCCTAAGATCAATTTTTGTGAACAAACAAGAACCATGTAATTCATCAAGTATATCATCAATCCTAGGAATTAGATTGTGATACTTTACCGTTATATTGTTAATGGCTCAACAATCCACACACATCCTCCATATTCCATCCTTCTTGGGGACTAGTAGCACAGGCACGACACAAGGTCTCATGCTTTCTTGAATAATTCATTAACTTGCCTCTGAAGTTCCTTTACTTCCTCCAGATTGCTCCTATAGGCAGGTCGATTTGGAATGGAAGCACCGGGTATGAAGTCGATTTAGTGCTCAATTCCTCTAATCAGAGGTAAACCATGCAGAACCTCTTCAAGAAAGACCATCTCGAATTCCTATAAGAGAGAAACAAAAACACTGGGTAAAGAATCATTAAGGTCATTAGCATTCAAGAATGCCTCCTTATACATAAGGATAAGGGGCGACTGATTTGAAAATAAAGCTCGTTTGATCTCACTTTTTTTTGCATAAAAATTATTTTTCTTTCTCACTCCTTTTTTTCCTTTCCCACTCCTTTTAGCTTATTTTCCTCTCACTTTTTTTTCTCATTTTTTTCCTCAATTTGTTTTCGCTCAATTTCTTTTCATTTCTTTTTGTAATCTCAACTGGTCCTCCATACCTTGTCTTGGAGTCAATGGTACAAGAATAATAGGTTGTCCCTTTAGAGTAAAATTATACCTATTTGTGAGACCATCATGTGTTACCTTTCCATCGAATTGCCAAGGTTTCCCCAACAATAGATGGCATGCATGTATGGGAACCATGTCATACAACAACTCATCTTCATATTTGCCAATGAAAATTACTACCAAGACTTGCTTTGCTGCCTTGATTTCACTGCAATCGTTTAGTCACTGGAGTCGATAAGGACGTGGATGTTTCCTAGTTGGTAGTTACAATTTCTCCACTAAATCAGTACTTGTCACATTGGTACAACTCCCCCCATCAATAATAACACTATAAATATTGTTATTGACAAAGCAACGAGTATGAAATAGATTCTCCCTTTGATTACCTTCTTCCTCCTTAGCTTAAAGATTGAGAACTCGTCGGGCCACTAATAAGTCTCCAACAACAACATGTTGCTCATCATCACTGCCCTCCTTTTGTGACACTTCTTCAATTATTTCATCCTCATCTTCTAACTCAAGTTCACCTTGGGCATTTATTACCATCACTCTTTTATTCACACATTGACTAGCTATATGACCATACCCTTGACATTTAAAACACTTGATATCACGAGTTTTGGAAGAAATGGACTCGCGATTACCTTAAGTAGTAGATGTTGTGGGTTTGGGCTTCTTGAAGGGTTCAAACTTTGACTTATTTTGCAGTTGTATCTCCTTTTTTGGAGCTGCCCGCCATATGTCGTTGGTAGTCATTGGTTTTCCCTTCCTAGCCAATCCTCTCCTCTTGAGTTGTTCTTCCACTTTTATTAGTGCTTTGTGGACTATGCCTGATAGCTCTACATAATGCTACAATTCAATAGTATCAGCAATTTCTGGGTTTAAACTATGTAGAAACCTAGCCATGGTGGCTTCCCGATCTTCATAGACATTAGCTCGCATCATGGATAGTTCATCTTCTTGAAATATTCATCCATACTTTTGGAGCCTTGAGATAACCTTTAAAGTCACTGATATAAGCTTATATAATAATGGCTGGGTACAAACCTCCTTATCATGAGCACTTTCATCTCCTCACAAGTGGACACAAGTTGCTCTCTATTCCTTCTCCGAGTCATCACCACTTGATCCCACCAAACAATAGCATAATCAGTGAATTTAATGGTAGCTAAGTTCACCTTTTTAAGCTCTGAGAAATCATGACAGTTAAATACCATTTCCATCTTAGTTTCCCATTCCAAGTAAGCTTCTGGGTCATTTATCCCTTGTAAGCTTGGAATCTTTAGCTTAATCCCTCCTAAACCATTATTTCTTCTACGCCTATTTCTATCTCTTTGATATCCAATCCTACCCCGGTTATAGTTTTGCTCACAAAAGTGTTCCACCACCACTTCATCTTCTTTGACATCAACCCCTTGAGCATGTCTCCATTGTGGTATAGTAGAATGGTCTTGTTGTTGTCATCTTTGTGTCTCATTCTCCACTCAATCCAATCTCTCATGGATAGATTCTAATTCAACCCTCATCATCCTCTACATTTCCCCCATCAATGCTTGCGATTGCAGGTTCGGAAGTTACCTAGCCCCCTCATTTGCTTCATCCTCCTGGTTATTGGACATGTTTGCAAAAAAAAAAAATGAAAGAAAACCTTACAAGCACTCAACTTACATTTTGGGTGGTAGGCTCTCTTAATTGATGATATCTCTTAGTTCTTAATCAAACTCTAGAACAAATCAAAATATCATGTAACAATTCAAAAAATACCACAAAAAATTACGATGATAGAATTTAAAGAGAGAATGAAAGAGTACAAGTTTGAGAGTAAGGGAAACAAGAAATAAATTATTGAAGATAATTCACTTTGATTTGCACAAGCAGCTTCTTCTTCTTTTTCCAATTTTTTTCTTTTTTTTTGCTACCCTTTCTTTTTTTTTGTTGCACTTTTCTTTCTTTTCTTTTTTTTTTTTGCACTTTTCTTTCTTTTCTTTTTTCTCCATAATTTTTTTTGCTTTTGGCTAAACAAAAAGTAAAGATATATTTGTACTTGTCTTTAAAACGAAACTTTGATACCAGATGATACGAACCCCACCAACAAATGTGATTGAACCTGAGATAAAGATGGATAGAACCCTAGGAAATAGAGAATAAGAGTGTGAGCCTTGACCCATAACTAAGAATCGGCACGAACCAAGCCTACAAAGGAAAAGGAAACGCCACACCAAGGGTGATAAGTTTCGATGGATTGAGTGTCATGAGAGTAAACTTGATAAGTTCAGAAGTTCTTTCAAGAACTAAGAGAGCACACAAATCTCACCAAAAATCAAGTTACTTCATATTAAGATGTCCCTCCCTTATATAATGGGAGTGAACAAGGTAGTGTACCAAATAAATGCATGCACAATTAGAGTTCTAATGTTGCATGTCTCATGCAAGCGATCTAGGAACCCAAAATAAAATAAATATATGCATAATTAGAGTCCCAATGTCTCATGCCTCACTAAACCTATTTAGGAACCCAAAATAAAATAAATGCATGTACAATTAGAGTCCCAATGTCGCCCCTCGATATCAAGTCCTCCAGACCTATCGAGCCCAATTGCCAAGTGTCAGGTCCATGACCCACCTAGACTTTCTTGCTTGACTTTTATGATCTGCTAAGACTTCCCTACTTAGCCACATCTGAGACTTTCCTGGTTAAGTAAATATCCTACATAGTTAGTTCATCAGATTATAACAAGATTTAACTTAAATCTTTAATAATATCAAAACATAGGTTTGATTATGGTGTTCCCCGCGCCAACAATCTTCCTCTTTTTAATGTTTGGTAACCTAGTTCAAAGTTAAGTTTAAAAGGCATATGATAATGAATTAACTTGTAAAGAAGAACTCCCCTTTGTTACATAACTGCAAGTGTACGGTTTCGTCATTAGTAATAAAAATATCGAATCCACAGGGACTGTTGATTAAGCACTAGAGATGTCGCAAGGTAAGTTATCTAGACGGTCGAAAGCTATCTTTGGCGTTTGCAAACTAACGAGGGTGATTGAAAAGGGAAAGAGAAGGATGAGAGAAAAAGAAAGAACTGATCTTGGATGAAATGAGCTTCGGGAGATGGATTCTAGGATTTTGGTTTCATTGTAATACTAGGAGATACTACATAGATTGCATAGTTTCTACCATCTATGTCCATGCTTTTGCAGGAAGTTAGATTGTTCAATATCCCTAAGTATCGAATAGAGACGATTCCTGTGAAATCCTATAACGGTTAACCCCCCTGTCACGAGGGCGCTTCGGTAGATCACTGGGATACACATCTAGTAAATAACAATAAGGATAAGGGTTACCTACCTCCTTATGGAGGAATTGCCTCTCCTTTCAAGAGAATGTCCTAGATGTCTATGAATGGGTTACCCTTGTCACTAGGGCCCCTCGAGTGTATGATCTAGAGCACTTTCTTTACGAGAGCAGCAGTTCCTAAGGGATTGTTTCTCTTTTTAAGGGAACGTCTTAGACGTCCGGAAAGGGTTACCCCTGTCACTAGGGTACCTTGGTCAATACGCTCTAAGGTATCCCCTTTACGGGATCAACAATCCTCCACATCAAGCAATCAAAGCATAGAAATGTAAACATGCACACACGCAACTCATCAAGCACGAACAAGACATCAACAGGTCATTGAATAAAAACAAGGCGAATCTACATAGTTCTACATCTCCATCATATTACAAATACTTCCTAATCCTAGAACAAGATGTCTACTCCATTGTGGGGGAAGAACAGCCCCAGAACATAAAGAAAAGCATACTTACAACCCTAGAAGAAAAGGAAGAAAAGATGCTTGATGATTCCGATGTCTTGGTGATGCTTCCTTGCTCCGGAGATGGACGGATCATCAAGAGACAGCGGTGGATGAAGCTCTAGGATTTCACCCGAAGGAGAAAACCCTTTCCCAAGGAGAGGGACGAAGTCCCCGAACCAAAGATGCCAAGAATAGGGTTCTTGACCCTTTTATACCTCCTCCAAGCCGCCCAGGAAAACCAGGATTATGGGGCGTCCGGTAAATCGAGTTTTTACCCATTAAACAAGGTTTTCTCGTGATCTCCCCTGAACCAAAGTTGTAGATATTGAAATTATCTTCAATCTGATACTTGGATCGAGCCCTGATTCCAACCGAGCCGAAAGTTATGATGGTTCAAAATTTGATCTGCGGTCTGGGCGGAGGTCCAGTTGAACCCGCGGTTGGGAGGCACGGCCATGCCATTTAGTACGGGTAAACAATTCTTTCTTTCTGTTGGATCTGAAGCAAAGTTGTAAATCTTGAAGTCAGCCACGTTTCGGTATAAATAACAGCCCGAAACTCCATTGGAGCACAAAGTTATGGTCAAATTACGATCGGTTTGCAATCTTCCCAAAATTCAGCACAGCTCTGTTTTGGCATGGCACGACCCGCGTTCTTCGTCGCACGGCCGTGTGGAATCCATGGGTCACATGGCCGTGTGAGTTTGCACGACCATGGCCTTCTTCGTCTCTGCCGAGGCCACACGACCGTGTGGATTCACACGGCCGTGACCTTTCTTTCCACTGGAATGTTGCCACGACTGTGCCATTTGGCATGGCCGTGTGCAGCTTGGCCACTGTCATGGGGGCACGGCTGTGCATGATTGCACGACCATACCTTGCTTGGCTGCTGGTGGTGAGGCACGACCGTGTAGGATTACACGGCCGTGCTCTGATTCCTCTCTGGATTGGCCACACGGTCGTGCAAGGTTGCACGATTGTGCTCTTTGCTTTGTCCTGGTGCGTCAACAATCACCATTTTCGCTCTAAAAGTTATTGATAATGGGTATTTTTGTGTATTATTTTTTCTCTTATATTTAGCATTTTATACATTCTCGCATACATAATATTGTGTTTATATCATGATTTGCGAATAGGGACTCATTTTGGACTTAATTATAAATTTTCTGTAATTTATAGAATTTAATTTCATATTTTTTATGTGAGTTTGTAGTAAATTCAAAGAGCCATGGATTAGGGTCGAGCCGGATCGAATTTAGTTTGATTTGGAGGTCAAATGGAGGAGATCAAGCTGAATCAATATGAACCGTTGATCCAGATCAAGAGAGATCTGCCCCTTTAGTCAGATCTAAGTGATCCAGCCCTCCATCCTGATTTAATGCGATCTGGACCGTTGATCGAGATGAAGACATCCAAGGATTCATCTAAGAAGTGGAGCTCCAATTCAAATTTGATCCTAAAGTCTGCACTTCTAATCCTTATCCAAAGCCCGATTATAAAAGCCCAATTTCATCTTCTTATTGGATCCGGATCCGGAACTCACTCAAACCTCTCAACCCAAAACCTTTACCCGACCCGACCCGTTAAGAAACTTCTCCTTACCTTCTCACACAGCACAGTAGCCACGCACCCCCTTCTCTTCTCGCGACTTCTAGGGAGCACCACCCACCTCTTCCTCCTTTCTTCCTTCTCTCCAGCCGCGGCATCTCCTTTGCTTGCACTTCCGCCGGCCGGCCAGCCACAGCCCACACTCTTCATCTTCGTTTCCAGCGGCGACGGCAGAGGCGAACACGGCAGGGAGCAGCAAGCGACGGCGGTGATTCCGACCAAATCCACCTCATCGGAGGGGTTCTCCGGTGAGATTCTTCACCTTCCGACTTCTCTGTCTTTCTGGGGTTCGGACGGGCAGAGGAAGAAGAAGGCGGTAGCGGCAGAGGAGGTCCGGCAGTGCATCACAGTCCAGCAACTTCCAGCGGAGGGTTCTCTGGTGGAAGGTTGCATTCATCCCATTGTTGTCGAAGCGTGCAGCGACTGGCAGGAAGTTTCTGTTCACCGGTTTCGGGGGTTCCGAGCCGGGTCTCCTTGTGACGGCGGAGGTAGTTGTTGGTATTCGAAGAAGTGTGGATTGTGGTTTAGATAACTTAGTTTAATTTTGTTGATTGCTTATGTTTGTTAATTGTCGATGTTTATGTTGAATTGTGGTTGAATGCTTGTATTAACTTGAATTTACATGTTTAAATTGCACGTATTAAGTTCAATTCGATTAATGCTCACAACATGTTCGATGAAATGCTTCAACCAATAGTTAAGTTTATTTTGGTGAATTTTACTTCGGTTAATTCTTGCTTTGTCGTGTTCGTTCAATTCATTAGGTTTTTGTTGACGAGTGGCTCATATTTGGATGAAGGGATATCATGGAAGAAAAATCTGTTAAGATTTTTCGTAATAAAATTCTGTTAAGATTTTATATAACAGAATTTTGTTATGTTTTTCATAACAAATTCTGTTACGATTTTACCGGGTCTAGGGGTTTAGCAGTATTTATAGGGATCATTGTAAACCCATTGTAGATCAGACAACACAAGAATCATTAGATGTGATTCTCTTGTGTAGAAGAGAATTCTAATAAAGCTTCGGCCGTTTTGTGGAGTAGGCAAGTCGCCGAACCACGGTAACTCTTTTTCTTTCTCTTCTTCTTCTCCTTCCTGGTGTTTGCTCTCTTTTGTGCGTCTTTGTCTTGTTGTTCCGCGCGATCTCTTTTCTCTCTTCCTCTTCTTCCGCGGTTCAGAAAGGTTGAGAGGTATTGCCCTCTCTTTTCACAACAATTGGTATCAGAGCTCCAGGTTTTTGGCAGATTTCTTCAACATGTCGGGGACGACTTCTGCGAAGTTTGATATGGTGAAGTTTGATGGAACCGGAAACTTTGGATTATGGCAGAGAAGGGTCAAGGACTTGTTGGTGCAACAAGGCATGGTGAAGGCGCTAGGAGAAAGAAAACCGGAAAGCATGGAGAAATCAGATTGGGAAGAACTTCAGGCGAAGGCAGTAGCAACAATCAGGCTTTGTCTTACGGATGACGTGATGTACCATGTCATGGACGAGAAGTCACGGTACATGTCAAAATCATTGACAAACAAGCTGTATCTCAAGCAGAAATTATTCGGGCTGAAGATGACAGAAGGAACCGATCTGAGCCAGCACATCAACGTATTCAACCAGATTGTAAGTGATCTGAAGCGGATTGATGTGAAGATCGAAGACGAAGACAAGGCGCTGATGTTGTTGAATTCTCTACCTTCATCTCCTACGTACGAGAATTTGGTTACTACTTTGATGTGGGGTAAGGAAACTCTCAAATTGGAGGAGATCACAAGTGCGTTGCTAGGTTTTCACCAAAGGAAGAAAACAAGCGATGAAATTTCTCAAGGAGAAGGACTTGTGGTAAATAGCAACCAAGAGCGTGGTAGAAGCAAATCTCGACATGGATATGACAACAACAACAAGACTCGTTCTAAGTCGAGAAGGAAGAAGGTGATCACGTGCTACAAATGTGGAGGTAAAGGTCATATCAAGAGAAATTGTCCAGAGATACAGAAATATGTTGCAGAGAACAAAAGTAGTTCGGCAAAGTCTACAAACATAGTTGAAGAAGAAAATTCAGAAAGCGGTGATGGAGATATGCTATCAGTTATGTCAAGTTCGGAGCAGCTGACGGATGCATGGATTTTAGACTCTGCATGTTCATATCACATGACTCCAAACAAGGATTGGTTTGACACCTATAGGGCAGTGGATTCTGGTTCAGTGTTGATGGGAAACGATGCATCATGCAAGGTTATCGGCATAGGGAATGTCAGAATCAAGATGTTTGATGGTGTGATCAGAACTTTATGTGATGTCAGATATATACCAGAGCTAAGGAAGAACTTGATCTCACTAGGCACACTGGATGGTATTGGTTGTAATTACAAATCAGTGAGCGAGGTGATGAAAGTCAGCAAGGGAGCTCTGACGGTAATGAAAGGACAAAAGGTAGCAGGAAACATCTACAAGTTGATAGGGACTACAGTTGTAGGTGGAGTCGCCTCGGTGGAGGCTGAATCAGATAGTACTGTCTTGTGGCATATGCGGCTAGGGCATATGGGTGAACGTGGGATGCTAGAACTTCACAAGAGAGATTTGTTGAAGGGTGTCAAAACGTGCAAGCTTGAATTCTGCAAATTCTGTGTTCTTGGGAAACAGAGCAAAGTGCAATTTAAGACGACAACAAACAAGACGGAGGGGATTCTGGACTACGTACATACGGATTTCTGGGGACCGGCCAGTGTAGCATCACGTGGAGGGCACTTGTATTTTGTGAGTTTTACTGATGATTTCTCACGAAAGGTATGGGTATACTTTATGCGTCACAAGTCGAAACTTTTGCAAAGTTTAAATTGTGGAAAACGAAGTAGAGAACCAGACCGGAAGGAAGATCAAATGCCTTAGGTCAGATAATGGGACTGAGTACAGAAATTCAAAGTTTCAGGAATTCTGTGAGCAGCATGGGATAATGAGGCACTTCTCGGTTCGCAGGACACCTCAGCAGAATGGGGTAGCGGAAAGGTTGAACAGGACAATCATTGAGAAGGCAAGATGTCTCAGGCTGAATGCAGGGCTTGCAAAGAATTTCTGGGCGGAAGCAGTTAACATGGCATGTTATCTCATTAATAGATCACCAAGGGCAGCACTAGAAGGCAAAGTATCAGAGGAAATATGGACAGGGAATCAAGTAGAATACTCTCATCTTCGAGTTTTTGGATGTCCAGCCTATATGCACATATCTAGTGAGGAAAGATCAAAGCTGGATGCAAAGTCAAAGCAATGCATTTTTTTGGGCTATCAGAAAGGAGTTAAAGGCTTCAAGCTTTGGGATCCTAAGGCAAACAAGGTGGTGATCAGCAGAGATGTGGTGTTTGACGAGAAAGCTATGTTACAACGTACTCAGGAAGAAGGAAAGGAAACACCACAAAGCAACAAAGAGAAAGATATTGTGCAGGTGGAGCTAGAGACTCATGACTTCGATGATTCTAGCTCAGAGCACATGGAGCATCGCACTATAGCTAGTGGTAGAACGAGACGAGTCGTAAAACCACCCACTAGATACGGATTCGAAGACTTGGTATCTTATGCACTTACCACTAGTAGCGGAGACCCTACATCTTTTCAGGAGGCAATACATAGCTCTGAGAAGGACAGGTGGACGGGTGCTATGGCAGAGGAGATGGAGTCGTTGCATAAGAACCAAACGTGGGATCTAGTGGAACTTCCTGAAGGAGAGAAAGCTATAGGGTGCAAGTGGATATTCAAGAAGAAAGAAGCAATGTCAGAGGGAGAAGAAGTGAAGTTTAAGGCTCGGTTGGTAGCAAAGGGGTATTCACAAAGAAAGGGGATTGACTATGAAGAAATTTTCTCTCCAGTGGTAAGACATACGTCAATTAGAGCGGTATTGGCTTTGGTGGCACATCACGATTTGTATTTGGAGCAAATGGATGTGAAGACGACATTTCTTCATGGAAATTTGGAGGAGCAGATTTTTATGTCACAACCTGAGGGATTTAGTCAGTCCGGACAAGAGCAGTTGGTTTGTAAGTTGAAGAAATCGCTCTATGGACTGAAACAATCTCCTAGGCAATGGTACAAACGTTTTGATTCATACATGATTCAAAACGGATATAGGAGATGCGAGTATGACTGCTGCATATATGTGAAGGGCCTTGAAGATGAATCACTGATTTTCTTACTACTATACGTAGATGACATGCTCATTGTTGCGAAGAAGATGAGAGAGGTTGACAAATTGAAGAGGCTACTGAGCAAGGAATTTGACATGAAAGATTTGGGAGAGGCCAAGAAGATTCTTGGGATGGAGATTCACAGGAATAGAGTTGCAGGGAGATTATGGTTGTCTCAACGTAGCTATGTGGAGAACGTGTTGGATAGGTTCAACATGAAGAATGCAAAGTCGGTGAGCACACCCCTGGCGCATCACTTCAAGTTATCCAGTACACAGTGTCCAAAGATGGATGACGAGATCCAAGAGATGTCAAAGGTTCCTTATGCCAGTGCAGTTGGTTGTCTGTGTTGGTTGCTACTCGGAAAGCCTAGAGGTTCCACTGTACAAAAATTTTGTACAAAGGTCTGAACCTTTTCCTAGCTACCATGTGTTCTTTTAAATTAAATTTTGGATCGCCTGCGGAACTTAACACGTTTGATCCAAAACTTAATCTATTTGTTCTTTTAGGTTTTGACTTGGATCTCCTGCGGAACTTAACACGTTCAACCCAAATCACCTTAAGTTATTAATTCCATTAAATATTAATTTCCATAATTGGTTCCCAGTACTGACGTGGCAAGGCACATGGTCTTCTTGGATATGGGAGCAACCACCACCGACTAGACAAAACCTTTTATAGAAATCTAATATTTAATTTCCTAAAATAACTTTAGGTTAACTGAAAAGAACAATCAAATCACAAGGAAAAATAAAACAAAAGAACACAACTTCGAAAAACATATTCGAAATACTAGAATCGTAAGCCTCTTGTATTTGGTATTATTTCCATAAATAACTAGCATGATGCGGAAAGAAAAATTACTAGTTATACCTTTTAGAAAGACCTCTTGATCTTCTACCGTATTCCTCTTCTAACCTCGGACGTTGTGTGGGCAACGATCTTCCGAGATGAGAAACCACCAAGCACCTTCTTCTCCTCCTAGCTAGGTTCGGCCAACACAAAGAAGCTTCACCAAGGACGAAGAACAAAACACCAACCAAGCTCCAAGGGATACAAGCTTTCTCTCCTTCTTCTTCTTCTTCTCCAAGTAGTATCCGGCCACCACAAGAGCTCCAAGCCAATAGAGAAGGTTTGGCCACCACCAAGAGGAAGAGAGGAAGAGAGGTTGGCCGGCCACAACACCAAGGAAAAGAGGGAGAGAAATAATAGAGGTTGTTCACCATGAAGCCTTCTCTACCCCCTCTTTTATAATCCTTGGTCTTGGCAAATAAGGAAATTTAATTAAAACTTCCTTAATTCTTTTGCCATGAAAAGGAAAAATTTATTTAATTAAAACAATTTTCCTTTTCTCAATTTACATGGCCAGCCACACTAAGCTACAAACAAGGAGAGTTTTAATTAATTAAAACTTCCTAATTTGTCTCAGAAATTTATAAAATTTCTTCAATAATTTAATCCCTTCATGATTGGTTTATAAAAGGAAATTTAATAAATTAAAATCTTTCTTTTAAACATGTGGATAAAAGAAAGTTATCTCTAAAATTAAAATCTCTTTTAATCTACAAATAAGGAAAGATATCAAATCTTTTCTTAGAAACTAATAAAAGAGAATTATTAATTTTAAACTTTCTTTAAATCATGAACATGGTTAAAAGGAAAGTTTTCTTAAAATTTAAAATCCTCCTTTAATCAACAAATAAGGAAAGATTTCAAATTTTAAACTCTCTTTTAAACATGTAGATGATTTACAAATAAGGAAAGTTTTACCAAAAATTAAAACCATCCTTTTAATCTACAAATAAGGAAAGAGATTAATCTCTTCTCTTAATCTTTTGTAGAAAGTTATAAAAGGAAATTTTAATTTTTAAACTCTCTTTTAAAATCATGATATCCACATAAGAAATAATTTTAATAAAAATCCTTTTTAATATTCTAGTGGCCGGCCACCTAAGCTTGGGACCCAAGCTTTGGCCGGCCACCTACATGACTCATCCACTTGGTCTTGGCCGGCCCTAGCTTGGGTTCTAAGCTAGCTTGGTCGGCCCCGTTGGATGGGTAAGAAGGTGGGTATAAATCTCTATATACTAGAGGCTACGATAGGGACCGAGAGGAGGAATTGGTTTTGGTCTCCCGATGAAATTAAGCATCCCGTGTTCGCCCCGAACACACAACTTAATTTCATCAATAATAATTCATTCCACTAAAGAACTATTATTGAACTACCGCACCAATCCCAAATTACATTTTGGGCTCCTTCTTATTATGAGTGTGTTAGTCTCCCTGTGTTTAAGATAACATATGTCCACTAATTAAGTAAGTTACTGACAACTCACTTAATTAATATCTAGCTCCAAGAGTAGTACCACTCAACTTCATCGTCATGTCGGACTAAGTCCACCTGCAGGGTTTAACATGACAATCCTTATGAGCTCCTCTTGGGGACATTCTCAACCTAGATCACTAGGACACAGTTTCCTTCTATAATCAACAACACACACTATAAGTGATATCATTTCCCAACTTATCGGGCTTATTGATTTATCGAACTAAATCTCACCCATTGATAAATTAAAGAAATAAATATCAAATATATGTGCTTGTTATTATATTAGGATTAAGAGCACACACTTCCATAATAACTGAGGTCTTTGTTTCTTTATAAAATCAGTATAAAAGAAACGACCTCTAATGGTCCTACTCAATACACTCTAAGTGTACTAGTGTAATTATATAGTTAAGATAAACTAATACCTAATTACACTACGACCTTCCAATGGTTTGTTCCTTTCCATTATGGTCGTGACCTACTGTTTATAATTTATAAGGTACTGATAACATGATCCTCTGTGTGTGACACCACACACCATGTTATCTACAATATAAATTAATTGAACAACTTCATTTATCATAAATGTAGACATTTGACCAATGTGATTCTTATTTCTAGATAAATGTTTATACCAAAAGCTAGGCTTTTAGTATACACTCTAACAATCTCCCACTTATACTAAAAGACTAAACTGCCATACATCTGATTCCCAACCCTTCAACATGTCCATCAAAAGCTCTCGCCTTAAGGATCTTAGTGAAAAGATCTATAGGTCATCATCTGATGCATTCTAGGCAGCAACAACTTCTCCTCGTTTATACGATTTCTCGTATTGGGTGGTACTTGCGCTCTATTGTGTTTACTTGCCTTTATAGACTTATGGTTTCTTCGAGTTTGCTACTGCACCAATATTATTACAATAAATTGTAATAATCTTTGGACAAACCAGAAATCATATCTAAGTCTATCTTGAGGTTATTGAGTCATTCAGCTTTTATGGCTACCTCAGAGGCTTGCCATATACTAAACTTCTATGGTGGAGTCTAAAAAAAACACCTATGCTTATCACTCTTCCATAGTTATGACTTTACCTCCTAAAGTAAACACAAAACCCCGAGGTTGACTTATTATTGTCCCTATCCGATTGGAAGTCAAAATCCATGCAACCCACAAGGACCAAATTAACTGCCTTGTAAGCTAGCATATATTCTCTAGTGCCTCTAAGGTACTTCAATATATGCTTTACTGCAATCCACTGTCCTTGTCCAGGGTTACTTTGATATCTGCTAACTATGCCCTTGGCAAAACAGATTTCTGAGCATACATTAGGCTTCCGACAGCCGAAGCATAAAGAACTGCCTTTATTTCCTTTATCTCCTTTGATGTCTATAGAGACATATCTTTAGATAAAGTTACTCCATCCTGAAAAGGTAAGAAACCTTTCTTGGAGTTTTGCATGCTTAAAACGAGCAAGGATTTTTCTGATGAAGCTTGGGATAAGTAAAATATTCTTTTCTTGCGATCACTTATTACTTTGATCTTAAGAATATATACATTCTCCCAAGTCCTTTATATCAAATTGTTTGAACAACCATACCCTTACTTCTGACAACATTTTGATATTGTTTCCAACTACCAAAAATGTTATCTACGTATAGTACAAGAAATACCACCACGCTTCCATCACACCATTTGTATACACAAGACTTATCCGGTTACTAAATCCATAGATCTGGATTACTTTGACAAACCGGATGTTCCAAGACCTTGAAGCTTTGCCTCAGTCCATAGACTGATTGAGCTTGCACACAAGATGCTCTTAGCCTTTTGTAATGAACCCTTCTGGTTGTTTTATATGGATGTTTTCTTCAAGACTTCCATTAAGGAATGATGTCTTGACATCCACTTGCCAAATAGATAAAAGAATCCGGATAGACTTAAGCATGACTACCAATGAAAAAGTTTCCTTTTTCATCAAGTCTTGCTTTGAAAGTTACTACCTTCCTGTCTATCCCTCTTTTCCTATTATAGACCTTTTTACACCCAACGGCTTTTACACCATTTGGTGATTCTACAAGCTTCCAGATTTTATTAGAATACATATATTCTAATTCTATTATTCTTTACTTTTTGCCTGTTTCGTCATATGACTGGAGATTAGGTTCATGTCCTCCAGGGATCGAGTCCAAAAACTCTCCCAAAACATGAATCTTTTTAGGTTGCCTAACAACCCTCCCACTACGACAAGGCACTTACTGCAATTGTGTATCATTTGTGATACGTGTTGCAGTTTTCTTATGGTATCTCATCTTGTACAGTTGGTACTAGGTTAGACATGTCCTTTACAAATTTAGTTATGAGCACGTGGTTCATTATATAGTCCTTTTCTAAAAAATCAGTCATTGATGCTAACAATGACCTTCTGATTTTTAAGACTATAAACCTACTTTTGTTTATCTAGGATAACTTACAAACAAGTGAACTCCTATCCAACTTATCATTGTCTCTCTTTAACATATGTGCTGGATTACCCGAATCCGAATATGCTTCAAAATAGGTTTTCACCTATTCAGCAATTCTAGTAGAGAGTTCTAACTTGGAAGGTACTATGTTCACTTTCGTTTTCAGAGTTTATCCTTAAAACTAATTTGGTAATTTTCTGAATAACTCATCATCTATCTAATTATTCCATAAGAGTCCTTTACCTTCTTACTACTACATCATTCTGTTGGGGTGTACCAGATGCAGTTAGTTGGGATTGAAATCCAACTTCTGATAAGTAACTCCTAAATTCTTCCAAGAGGTACTTGCCACTACGATCTTACCATAGTGACTTTTACTTTAACATTTCTCCGCATCAGCCTTGCACTCTTTGAACTAATCAAAGTACTTAGTCTTGCGGCACATTAAGTAAATTTATTTGTATCTTGAATAGTTGTCTATAAAATAGACAAAATATTCAATACTACCTCTTGTCTGGATAGTCATAGGATCACACAAATCAGAATGAACCAATTTCAACATATATTTGACTCCATACCCCTTAAAAGCTTCTTGGTTATTTTCTTTCTAAGTAAGACTCGCAGGTTGGAAAGATTTCCACTACCAATGAACCCAAAAGTTCATCAGCTACCAATGAATCCTACTCAAGTATAACCTAGCTTTTAGACGCCAAAGATATAATTGGTTCTTTTCTGAAGGTTGCTTTCTCTTAAAATTAGAAGATGTGTTACTAATTTCCATTTGTTGCATCATGGGAGTTATTGGATTATAAATTGTCAACCATCATACCAGAATAGATAATTTCCTTATTTTTCTTGATAACATCTTTGTTATCAAAATAGACACAATATCTATAATAGTTTAGAAACTGAAACGAGTTCTTTCTAAACTTGGTACGTAAAGATAATTACTTAAAATCCATATTTTATTCTTACCAAAGGATAAACATCTCCCACTGCAACAACTACCACTTTTACAGGAGTGCTCATGTGGACGGTGATTTACCTTTCATTTAGTTGTCGGGTTTCCTGGAACCCTGAATTGCAGACATGATTAATGGCATCTTGTATCTACACTCCAGGTTCTGGTAGATAACACCACTAGACATGTTTTAACTAATGAATTAAATACACCTAAATTGTTCTTAGTTCTAAGAAGACAGTCTACCTTAATGTCCAAGTCCTATTTCCAATCATTACAATTGGGACTACTAAGTCTTTTTCTATAGTATGACTACTAGGGATTGACAAACATCCTAAGAATCACAAAAATATTTGGTCAAGATCAATTCCTTAAAATCTACATGAATTTTGTATATACAAAATCGAAGAGGAGATTTTATTCATTAATTTTATTATCTCGTCAACTTTACTTTATGACGAATAAAATTAATAGTTGATCTGTCTTTGATCAAATATTTGGTCAAAACTCTTTGAATTTAAAATAACATTGATTCTTCAAACAATATTATTTAAATTCACCAACACCTCAAACACCGTGAATTTTGCATGCCACGTTAGTGTGGACGTATACAAAATTTAAACATTTGTAAGAGGTGGGTTTTACCCATTAATTATCTTGTCAATAAATCTTTATGACAATAAAATTACCTCAAACACCGTGAATTTTGTATGCCACGTTAGTGTAGACGTATACAAAATCAAACATTTGTAAGAGGGGTTTTTAATTTTATTATCTTGTCAACCTTTTTATTTGACAAATTAATAGTTGGTTTTCTTCGGTCACACAAATAATAGCAGTGACTCCGATGGGGAGGATACTATTAGACATGCCTAAGTGTATACCATTACTTGACACTAAGTCCATTAATAAGATTATGCCCCTTCCGTTGGGGAAGATCACACGCTCTTAATTAACTTCCTATAGTCATCCAAAATTGGAAGTCTGTTCTAGTGATCCACAAACAAGCTCATCCGTTATGGAGGAAGGCACTCAGAGCCAACGCGCAAGCTTGTTTGCATCACTTACAAACCAGTAATGGAGACCATGGGATTTATTTAAAAATCCCTCTCCCACTTAGTTATTTATAAACGAGGAATTTTTAACTATACTAGTCTATGTATACTAACATGCACACACAGTACAATATAAAAGCAATAAATAGAAAATCTAATTTTCAACTATTATGACTTTTATCTATTGTTGTCCTCCGTGTGTCACCAACCCTAGCTGCTGCCATCTTTGGCCACTGCCACCGGGTCTAGTTGTCGCATCCATCTTGCTCCTTGTTCCGCTGCGCCTCTGGTCCTCAAAAAGTTCCACGCCTTGCAAGATTCGATTCGCGACATATATAGAATTTTTACATTTTTCGATCCTATATTCCTCGAAGGAATGTACATGTATCTAGATCAAAAATAAAATCCTAATAAAACTAAATACAGCTCCTGCTGTATTTTATAATACAATCATGCACACACAATAAAATGCCCTTGACATGTCCAAGGGTCCAATCACACACATAATAACTATAAGCCATAATAGTTGGATCCTGCATCCACAAAGTTAGCACATCCTACTATTATCCTGCCTAAATTATGTATGACATGTGCATAATTAAACTAATACCAAATATACAGAGGCAAAACCCTAGCTCTGATACCAATTGTTGGTTGCTACTCGGAAAGCCTAGAGGTTCCACTGTACAAAAATTTTGTACAAAGGTCTGAACCTTTTCCTAGCTACCATGTGTTCTTTTAAATTAAATTTTGGATCGCCTGCGGAACTTAACACGTTTGATCCAAAACTTAATCTATTTGTTCTTTTAGGTTTTGACTTGGATCTCCTGCGAAACTTAACACGTTCGACCCAAATCACCTTAAGTTATTAATTCCATTAAATATTAATTTCCATAATTGGTTCCCAGTACTGACGTGGCGAGGCACATGGCCTTCTTGGATATGGGAGCAACCACCACCGACTAGACAAAACCTTTTATAGAAATCTAATATTTAATTTCCTAAAATAACTTTAGGTTAACTGAAAAGAACAATCAAATCACAAGGAAAAATAAAACAAAAGAACACAACTTCGAAAAACATATTCGAAATACTAGAATCGTAAGCCTCTTGTATTTGGTATTATTTCCATAAATAACTAGCATGATGCGGAAAGAAAAATTACTAGTTATACCTTTTAGAAAGACCTCTTGATCTTCTACCGTATTCCTCTTCTAACCTCGGATGTTGTGTGGGCAACGATCTTCCGAGATGAGAAACCACCAAGCACCTTCTTCTCCTCCTAGCTAGGTTCGGCCAACACAAAGAAGCTTCACCAAGGACGAAGAACAAAACACCAACCAAGCTCCAAGGATACAAGCTTTCTCTCCTCCTTCTTCTTCTTCTCCAAGTAGTATCCGCCACCACAAGAGCTCCAAGCCAATAGAAGGTTCGGCCACCACCAAGAGGAAGAGAGGAAGAGAGGTTGGCCACAACACCAAGGAAAAGAGGAGAGAAATAAAAAGGTTGTTCACCATGAAGCCTTCTCTACCCCTCTTTTATAATCCTTGGTCTTGGTAAATAAGGAAATTTAATTAAAACTTCCTTAATTCTTTTGCCATGAAAAGGAAAAATTTATTTAATTAAAACAATTTTCCTTTTCTCAATTTACATGGGCCACACTAAAGCTACAAACAAGGAGAGTTTTAATTAATTAAAACTTCCTAATTTGTCTCAGAAATTTATAAAATTTCTTCAATAATTTAATCCCTTCATGATTGGTTTATAAAAGGAAATTTAATAAATTAAAATCTTTCTTTTAAACATGTGGATAAAAGAAAGTTATCTCTAAAAATTAAAATCTCTTTTAATCTACAAATAAGGAAAGATATCAAATCTTTCTCAATCTTTTGTAGAAACTAATAAAAGAGAATTATTAATTTTTAAACTTTCTTTAAATCATGAACATGGTTAAAAGGAAAGTTTTCTTAAAATTTAAAATCCTCCTTTAATCAACAAATAAGGAAAGATTTCAAATTTTAAACTCTCTTTAAACATGTAGATGATTTACAAATAAGGAAAGTTTTACCAAAATTAAAACCATCCTTTTAATCTACAAATAAGGAAAGAGATTAATCTCTTCTCTTAATCTTTTGAAAAAGTTATAAAAGGAAATTTTTAATTTTTAAACTCTCTTTAAAATCATGATATCCACATAAGAAATAATTTTAATAAAAATCCTTTTAATATTCTAGTGGTCGGCCACCTAAGCTTGGGACCCAAGCTTTGGCCGACCACCTACATCCACTTGGTCTTGGCGGCCCTAGCTTGGGTTCCAAGCTAGCTTGGCCGGCCCCATTGGATGGGAAAGAAGGTGGGTATGCGGTGGGTATAAATCTCTATATACTAGAGGCTACGATAGGGACCGAGAGGAGGAATTGGTTTTGGTCTCCGATGAAATTAAGCATCCCGTGTTCGCCCACACAACTTAATTTCATCAATAATAATTCATTCCACTAAAGAACTATTATTGAACTACCGCACCAATCCCAAATTACATTTTGGGCTCCTTCTTATTATGAGTGTGTTAGTCTCCCTGTGTTTAAGATAACAAATGTCCACTAATTAAGTAAGTTACTGACAACTCACTTAATTAATATCTAGCTCCAAGAGTAGTACCACTCAACTTCATCGTCATGTCGGACTATGTCCACCTGCAGGGTTTAACATGACAATCCTTATGAGCTCCTCTTGGGGACATTCTCAACCTAGATCACTAGGACACAGTTTCCTTCTATAATCAACAACACACACTATAAGTGATATCATTTCCCAACTTATCGGGCTTATTGATTTATCGAACTAAATCTCACCCATTGATAAATTAAAGAAATAAATATCAAATATATGTGCTTGTTATTATATTAGGATTAAGAGCACACACTTCCATAATAACTGAGGTCTTTGTTTCTTTATAAAGTCAGTATAAAAGAAACGACCTCTAATGGTCCTTCTCAATACACTCCAAGGGTACTAGTGTAATTATATAGTTAAGATAAACTAATACCTAATTACACTACGACCTTCCAATGGTTTGTTCCTTTCCATTATGGTCGTGACCTACTGTTTATAATTTATAAGGTACTGATAACATGATCCTCTGTGTGTGACACCACACACCATGTTATCTACAATATAAATTAATTGAACAACTTCATTTATCATAAATGTAGACATTTGACCAATGTGATTCTTATTTCTAGATAAATGTTTATACCAAAAGCTAGGCTTTTAGTATACACTCTAACAGTCTGATGTATGCCATGGTTTGCAAGAGACCAGATTTGGCGCAAGCAGTTAGTATGGTAAGCAAGTTTCTCTCAAATCCTGGTCGACCACATTGGGATGCAGTGAAATGGATTTTCAGATTCTTGAGAAATATAACTAATTATGACATCATGTTCAGTAGACAACCGGAAGATCCTTTAGTTGCTGGGTACGTAGATGCAGACTATGCAGGAGATTTAGATAACAGGAGGTCTACTACAGGATACGTATTCACTGTGGCAGGAGGACCTATTTGTTGGAAATCTATGATACAATCTTTTGTTGCATTGTCTACTACGGAATCCGAGTACATGGCAGCAGCTGAAGCAGCGAAGGAAGCTTTATGGCTTACAGGGTTGGTCAGAGAACTGGGTGTTCAGCAAGGTGGAGTCAAGTTGTTATGCGATAGTCAGAGTGCTATCTATTTGGCGAAGAATCAGGTGTATCATGCGAGAACCAAACACATTGATGTGAGGTTTCACAAGATCAGAGACAGACAATGTTGCAGATATGCTGACAAAGCCAGTGACCACGAGAAGTTTAAGCATTGCTTGAACTTGATCCATATCTCTAGATGCTAGAGGAAGGAAGCCCGGACCCAGAGATCCAGATGGAGTTTTGTCCAGATATTCGTATTCTTCGAAGGGTGAATATTCGCCAAGGTGGAGATTGTTGACGAGTGGCTCATATTTGGATGAAGGGATATCATGGAAGAAAAATCTGTTAAGATTTTTCGTAATAAAATTCTGTTAAGATTTTATATAACAGAATTTTGTTATGTTTTTCATAACAAATTCTGTTACGATTTTACCGGGTCTGGGGGTTTAGCAGTATTTATAGGGATCATTGTAAACCCATTGTAGATCAGACAACACAAGAATCATTAGATGTGATTCTCTTGTGTAGAAGAGAATTCTAATAAAGCTTCGGCCGTTTTGTGGAGTAGGCAAGTCGCCGAACCACGGTAACTCTTTTTCTTTCTCTTCTTCTTCTCCTTCCTGGTGTTTGCTCTCTTTTGTGCGTCTTTGTCTTGTTGTTCCGCGCGATCTCTTTTCTCTCTTCCTCTTCTTCCGCGGTTCAGAAAGGTTGAGAGGTATTGCCCTCTCTTTTCACAACAGTTTTAATTTTGATTGAATGCAATTAGGATAGATTAGTTTAGGGTTTCTTTAATGTTTTAGGTTTTGTTACATGTTTTAGGTTTCATTACATTCTTAGTTTCTTTAATGCTTTACTTCATGTTATGCCCATTGATAGATAATCTTGTATCGTAGTGTGACAATGCGATGTAGGAAAATCTTCAATGGTTAGTTAGGGTAGACATAGTTTTCTTTACTTGCATTGTCTTTCATTATTTAGATTAGATTTCATTTGATGCTTCGCTATTTCGATCCTTAGTTTAATCGTGTTGATGATTAACCCATAGCATAGAGTGACAATGCGTTGTGGATTAATTATTCGCATTTAGTTAGATTTCATTCCGCATTAGAGTAATTTCTTACTTGTCTTGCTTTTAATTTGTTAGGTTTAGAATCAAAATCCAAAACCCCATTTCCATATTGAAAACCCCCAAAAATAGAAATAATATACGATCCTACATTACCATCCTATTGTTGCTTTCGTTGGCGGATGACCCGAGTTATTCCTATGCTACATTAGCGTAGGAGGGGTTTGGTATTTCATTGTTTGATGCCCAATTCGCGACAAATTGGGCCGTAATCAAATTAGGTCGTAATCAAATTGGCGCCGTTGCCGGGGAAAAAGTAGCGGTGTTTGGTAATCTTACGATTGTTTTTCTATTTTCTCTCTTTTCTTGTTTCTATTTTTTTTGGTTGCAAAAATTCAAAAAAAATTGTTAGGGTTTAATTATTTTATCTCTTGTATGCACGCATTCTATCTTGTCTATTTCCTGTGTTTTTTGATGATATTTGCATGAGTGTTTCATGATAGACCAGGAAATCTGTGTGTTATCAGTAGCTTTAGAGATTCAGTGTGATCAGACCTTCAGACTTGATGAGTACCATGGAGAAGAACATTGAAAAGACTCTCAGAGAGCTTTGGGCACCAGATTTGTCAGCTGATTCATTTTGCATCAGATATTCTGATTTAGATGCAGACTTCGAGTTATGGGAAATTGTTCATCTATTACCGAAGTTTCATGGACTTTCTGGTGAAAATCCCAATAGATATCTACATGATTTGGAGATGGTTTGTTCTTCATGGAACCTACTTGGCATATCAGAAGAAGATGTTAGACTTAGATCATTTCTATTTTCATTAGCGGATTCAGCAAAAGATTGGTTGTATTGTGTCTCACCCAATTCAATTTCCAGCTGGATCGAGATGAAGAAATTATTTCTGGTGAGGTTCTTTCCTGCTTCTAGGATTGCAGCTATTCGGAGGAGTATTTGTGGAATCCAACAATTTACAGGAGAACTGTTTCAAGATTATTGGGATAGATTTAAAAGACTTGTTGCTAGTTGTCCTCAGTACCATATTAGTGATCAACTACTGATTGTATACTTCTATGAGAGATTGCTTCCCATGGACAGGAGTATGGTTGATGCGGCTAGTGGAGGGCTCTAGTTAACAAGACATCTACTCAGGCCAGAGAACTTATCGAGATTATGGCTGCAAATTATCAGTAGTATGAGACTAGACTGATGATTACCGAAGATGTTCATTCCTTTGCCAGTGTATTCCCGACTAGAATCCAGTATTACCAGCCTGATCCTCAGTCTTATCAGATCCATCAGCAGGACAGGTATAATTTCGTTGCAGGATTCGAGTATGGGAATACACAACAAGGGATTTCTGATTGGTCCCAACATTATCAGTTATATCTTCAGCATCAGCCTGAGCAGCATTTTAGGGAGTAGTCACAACGATATTTGCAACAACAAGAAGCACAGTTCAAGCCAAGAACACATTCATTGACACAGATACAGTTGCATTCAGATCAACCTACTACATTAATTTCTGAGGAGATGGATTGTAGAGTTTGTGATTTGCCTGATCTTAATTCTACTTCTCTGCATGATTCTTCTAGCTTTTTTACATTGTGATGTTGTAGTTGATTCTGATAATATTTTTTGTAGATGATATTGTTGTTTCAGATGTTCTTGATGTTGCAGGTGATATTTTTGATGATGGAAGTGTAGGGGAGATCCAAGAATCGCTTCCTTCAATTATTCTACCACCAATTGAGCCTTTTATTGTACTTATTGACGATGGAAGTGTAGGGAGAACTCAAGAATCACTTCCGTTGATTGTACCTCATCTAGAGCCAGATCTTGTACTTGATCAAGATGATGCCACATTCATTATTCTAGAGCTTCCAGGAATTGCATCCTTTTTTTAGTGTGCAGGATTTCTTCAGACATTTCATTTGCAGTCAGCCATGTAAAGATGCAGCCTACCATTTAAGGAAAGCCTTAACACTATATGCAATAATGAAGCTTCTGGAGTGGACACTCCATCTGAACCGTCTTCGTCCACCGGAGAAAATTTTTAAGGAGGCGAAGGTGGAGGGAGCATTCTTCACTTCACTTATAATCATCCCACTTCCAGAATGACTTCTGGAACTGAATCGACTTCGACCTCCAAAATTTCAGGGGAGTCTGTTCCATCTCACTCTTTCTTTTTCTTTCTGCTTGTATATATTTCTTTGTTTGATTTGCTTGGCTTACTTCTGGTTGTTAGTTTATTCTTAGTTTGTCCTGTTAGTTTTCATAATAAATTTCCTATGCATTCTTTTTATCATTTTAGAAATTGTGAAAGCTAGTTAAATTTGATTGTCGAATTTGATGATTTATTGTCATGATTGGATTCTTGGATTACATGTGATTACAACTTGATGATGGATTTCATGTTGATAGATTGAGATGATAATTTTTGATATACCTAGTGAGGATATTTTTGAGCCTATTATTCCTATTGATGTGTGATAAACTTGTGGTTAATGCTACTCTAGAACTTGCTTAATTCTTTCGAGACCACATTATCATAGGTTTGCATGATTTTTATGAAGGCTATCTCACTTCCTTGTATTCATTCCTTTTGTTATCACATGTTGTTTGAATAATTCCCTTATCTTTGAGCATTTCATTCTTTTCCCCTTTCCATTTATTTCCCTCTATTACCTTCTCTTGGGATGTGGATATTTTTGGATATTACATGATGAGTATTTTGCCTGGGATGGTCAAAAGTTTAAGTGTGGGGGGAGAGAAATAGCTTAGTGGAATTTAGGAGAAGCATAGGTGAACCATGCTTGATCACCATAGGTAAATCATGCTATTTATCTTTTTATTTGAGCTATTGATGATGTTATATAGTGATGCACAACATGTTGAAAAAAAAACAAAAGAACAAAAAAAAAGTGAAATCAGAATAGGAAAAAAAAAGCAGCAAATGAAAAAAAAAGAAAGAAAGAAAAACAACAAAGAAAAAAAATAGAAAAAAAAACAAGAGAGAAAAAAAGATATTTTTGACATGTTGTGTCATTTTTATTCATTTGTGGTAGAATTTTTGTGAGTGACAATTTTTACTTTAGCAACATTTAGATTTTATTGTATATTATGAGTGGATGTTTATTGAAATGCTAGAGTAGGAGTTGTTCATATTTTTATTGTATTGGTGAAAAGTAATAGAATTTTTTTTAGTGACAATCTTTATAGTAGCAAAATTTGGATTTTATTGTAGATCATGAGTGAATGTTTATTGAAAAGCTATTGTAGAGATTGTTCACATTTTTATTGAGTTATGAAAAAAGCTAGCTTGGGAGTTGGATGAAATATTTTTTGAGCATTGTTTACTTGTACTCATTTATGTAATATTCCAATATGTCCATATCTTCCACCATTACCTTACTTTATCTTCTTTATCTCTTTTTTTACACACTATCATTTGCATTAATTCATGTTTCCCTTACATATCAAATAATGTCTTCATTATTTTATTGTGCACTCTTATGTTTATAGTGGTGGAGATTAGAAGAAAAGCAAGCTTATGGTAGTGCATAAATCATGAGTAGCTTGAGTGAGCTCCACTATTGTATATACATGAGAGGAGAGCCACCATTACTTACCTTGTGAGGTTATTTTGTTATCATTCTCAATTTATTGATTATGATTGAAGTTATCATATTTGTTAATTAATGTATGAATTGAATTCAAGAATGCTTTGGTCATTTGAATTTGACAATCCTAGATAACTCTCTTTTTACTATTTTCTATGTATGGTTAAGAATTGCTAGGGGAATACATTTTAGTTGTTTTCTTCTTTTGTTGACTTGCTCGAGACGAGCAAGAATAAGTGTGGGGGAGTTGATAATGGATATTTTTGTGTATTATTTTGTCTCTTATATTTAGCATTTTATACTTTCTCGCATACATAATAGTGTGTTTATATCATGATTTACGAATAGGGACTCATTTTGGACTTAATTGTAAATTTTCTGCAATTTATAGAATTTGATTTCATATTTTTTATGTGGTTTTGTAGTAAATTCAAAGAGCCATGGATTAGGGTTGAGCCGGATCAAATTTAGTTTGATTTGGAGGTCAAATGTAGAAGATCAAGCTGAATCAATATGAGCCGTTGATCCAGATCAAGAGAGATCTGCCCCTTTAGTCAGATCTAAGTGATCCAGCCCTCCATCCTGATTTATTGCGATCTAGACCGTTGATCGAGATGAAGACATCCAAGGATTCATCTAAGAAGTGGAGCTCCAATTCAAATTTGATCCTAAAGTCTGCACTTCTAAGCCTTATCCAAAGCCCGATTATAAAAGCCCAATTTCATCTTTTTATTGGATCCGGATCCGGAACTCACTCTAACCTCTCAACCCAAAACCTTTACCCGACCCGACCCGTTAAGAAACTTCTCCTCCTTACCTTCTCACACAGCACAGTAGCGACACACCCCCTTCTCTTCTCGCGACTTTCTTCCCCGCGGTATATAGGGTTCGCGACATCACCACCCACCTTTTCCTCCTTTCTTCCTTCTCTCCGTCCGGCGGATTCTCCTTTGCTTGCACTGCCGCCGGCCGGCCAGCCACAACCCACACTCTTCATCTTCGTTTCCAGCGGCGTCGACAGAGGCGAACACGGCAGGGAGCAGCAAGCGACGACGGCGATTCCGACCAAATCCACCTCACCAGAGGGGTTCTCCGGTGAGATTCTTCACCTTCCGACTTCTCTGTCTTTTTGGGGTTCGGACGAGCAGAGGAAGAAGAAGGCGGTAGCGGCAGAGGAGGTCCGGCAGTGCATAACAGTCCAGCAACTTCCAGCGGAGGGTTCTCTGGTGGAAGGTTGCATTCATCCCATTGTTGTCGAAGCGTGCAGCGACTGGCAGGAAGTTTCTGTTCACCGGTTTTGGGGGTTCCGAGCCGGGTCTCCGTGTGACGGCGGAGGTAGTTGTTGGTATTCGAAGAAGAAGTGTGGATTGTGGTTTAGATAACTTAGTTTAATTTTGTTGATTGCTTATGTTTGTTAATTGTCGATGTTTATGTTGAATTGTGATTGAATGCTTGTATTAACTTAAATTTACATGTTTAAATTGCACGTATGAAGTTCAATTCGATTAATGCTCACAACATGTTCGATGAAATGCTTCAACCAATAGTTAGGTTTATTTTGGTGCATTTTAGTTCGATTAATTCTTGCTTTGTCGTGTTTGTTCAATTTCATTAGGTTTTAATTTTGATTGAATGCAATTAGGATAGATTAGCTTAGCGTTTCTTTAATGGTTTAGGTTTTGTTACATGTTTTAGGTTTCATTACATTCTTAGTTTCGTTAATGCTTTACTTCATGTTATGCCCATTGATAGATAATCTTGTATCGTAGTGTGACAATGCGATGTAGGAAATCTTCAATGGTTAGTTAGGGTAGACATAGTTTTCTTTACTTGCATTGTCTTTCATTATTTAGATTAGATTTCATTTGATGCTTCGCTATTTCGATCCTTAGTTTAATCGTGTTGATGATTAACCCATAGCATAGAGTGACAATGCGTTGTGGATTAATTATTCGCACTTAGTTAGATTTCATTCCGCATTAGAGTAATTTCTTACTTGTCTTGCTTTTAATTTGTTAGGTTTAGAATCAAAATCCAAAACCCCATTTCCATATTGAAAACCCCCAAAAATAGAAATAATATACGATCCTAGATTACCATCCTATCGTTGCTTTCGTTGGCGGACGACCCGAGTCATTCCTATGCTACATTAGCGTAGGAGGGGTTTGGTATTTCATTGTTTGATGCCCAATTCGCGACAATTTGGGCCGTAATCAAATTGGGCCGTAATCAGTTATCCCTGTCAACACAAAACCAAACAAAGAGCAGATATCCGAACAAAAGAGTATATATGGTGAATACATGCTAAAAGAGGCGATCATGCAAGGAATATATACGTATAAAGCAAGTGAATGTGTGTCAAAACATGCATAAACGATCATATTATTTACGCACATCACACCCCCAGACTTAAACCTTTGCTTGTCCTCAAGCAAAACCCGTAATCTAGATTCTTGTGGTTAAACAGTGCATCATAATCTCTAGCGAGTCAATCTAATTCTATCAAATGATTTCATTGGCGAGCAAGATACAAAAGTAGTTTGAGTATGACCTAAGTAGTAGTCCTCAGTGCTCAGTGCGAAAGTGACCTAGATTTATCAAGTTTCAAACCCTAAGTCTAGTCAAGTCGTCATAAATTGTATTCCTTATGCTTCCGGCGATAGACACTTACCTGCCACACGCAAGGTTCGTTCCCCTCAAAAAATGCTATGCATCGTCTACACAAGGTCTCAAAGGAATACTCAGTATCAAGAGAAACATAACATTCATTTCCCCAGTAACCTAACTCGGTCTCAAAGGGGTGAATTGCTAGTTTCCACTCACGATAACTATTTTTTATCCCTTATTTTTTTCAATTTTTTTTTTCTTTGAATGTTTGCAAAGTATCAAACTTGAACAAACCTTCATTTTTTTTATTTATTTTTTATTTTTTTGGGATTGATTTTTCCAAATGAGCTTACATGATCTGAGTTTATCCAGTAACCAAAATATAGTTGAGAGGTCACCATAGAAACACAAGTACTAGTCCAATTCTATGAAGCATGACTATTTTAGAGTTATCAACCATCAAAAATAGGTATAGTGTATAAAGATCCTAAAACAAGGTCAATACTTAAACTCTTATAGTAAAAATATTGCTCACTTCATGCTATCATAGATAGAAAAAGATAGATCACTAAACATAGTAGCACACGAACCACATAAAATCTAGAATAAACGTGCTAGTATTTTGCAATAAGGAACAAACAATCATAATATGATGTAGAATGCAACTACTAAGCAAAAAGAAATAAGTAAAAACTGAACTAAACTAAATGCATCTAATGCATCCCCCCAGACTTAAACTTTTCATTGTCCCAATGAAAACTAAAAACAATGTGGAGGAAATTCAAAGTAAGAGAAGTTACCAAGTGATGAGACATTCATGTTTTTAAAGATACTCCTCTATCCAATGCTCACATTCCTCCACAACTTTGAAATCTACAAAAATAAGAAAGAAAAGAAAAATTAAGTAGAGGGTATGATTTATTATCAATGAAGTAAAAACAAACTAAAAAGAAAATAAGGAAAATGAACTTGGGTTGCCTCCCAAGAAGCGCTTGTTTAAGGCCATTAGCACGACCACCTCATTGATTCATCGAAATCTCGCTCTTGGAGGGGTAAGATATTTTAGAACCCTCTTACCAAGGGCTCTTATTATGGAGGGAGCTTTCATTAAAAAAATGAAGAATCACTCTCTCCATCTTCATCTTCTTGGAAATTCTTTCAGAAGGTCGAAGATGGTTCAGATCGAGCTTCCAATTATAGACCCAATGAAAATCTACACACCCAAAAGAAAAACATACCTCTCCCAAGTATGTAATATAAGAAGGAACTAGAACCATATTAGTATGAATTGAGTATGTATCAAAAATTGTATCACATCCAATAAAATCAATTATAGGTACCTCTATGAAGTTTTCCAAAAGATCACTAGAAATACTAACCTTGCATTGTTGAGATATACCTGAAAGTTCTCAACATGTGGATGTGACTTCTTCAGAATTAAGTACTAGTTCTAGCTCTGACTCAAGTGGTGGTGCTTCTGAAAATGGTGATTCTTGGGGCTTTGCTTCCATTGCATAAGTCCCTACACATTTATCATCAACCAATTCCATTCTTTCAACTTCCATAGTGTCAATTGGTTGTGTGATCAAAGTAGGTGATTCTTGGGATGTTTCCTCCATAGTACATGTCTCTATACTTTTATCCACCACATCATCATCAAAAGTATTGAGGAGTCCACTAACATCAATAACATCAATGGAGGGATCAACAACATTATAAGATATTTGAAATAATATTCGTAAAGCTGAGATCCCCCGTTGCACCATTAGCTCTTCAGAAACTTGTGTTGTGGTCTCCATTTGACTTGGAGCAAGGATATTTGTGTGTTGGGAGTCCTCCAAGTAAATCGTCTCATCTGGTTGTGAATGATGTGGTCTGTCCAATGAAAAATCCTCTTGAAATTCTGAGAAACTCTGAGATGCTTGAAAAGAATGATCAACACCTTGCACACTTCTATAATCAAAATTTTGATGATCCCTCCAATCTTGATTGTAGTGCTGATGTGGGTTAGAGTTCTGCTGCTAGGAAAATGACTGCTCACTCTGCTCTAGAATTAACTGAGGTTGAAAGTTCTAAATTTGATGATCTTCCCAGTCATAGCCATAACTATCAGGAACTTGCTCATATGTATCTTGATGTTGAGGTTGAACCAAACACTGAAGTTCCAGAGTCTTAACAGATTTTTGGAAAAAATGGCAAATAGCAACTGGATGAGATGTGCTACCACACACTCCACAAAGGAACTCAAATTGATCATCTTCTGAATCATAATATTCATCAATGGAAGATCTTGCACTCATAGGTGTGCAAAATTATCTTGAAGTCCTACTTGACATGTTAGTACTCAAGATATTCAAGAAAAAATTATGAGAGAAAAACAAAAATGAAGAATTAAAGATAAGAAATAAAATGCTATATGAAAAGCAAGAAATCAAATTGCTAGGAAAAAAAAATGCAGGTTTTTTTTTTGAATTATGAAGATGGAAAAACAAAAACTATTCACAAGTCTAAACTAACTAAATTGCTAATATACTAATGTTAATGCGAATAGTCCCCGGCAACGGCGCCAAAAACTTGTTACGCAACCGCAAGTGTACGGTTTCGTCGTCAGTAATAAAAATATCGAATTCACAGGGGCTGTTGATTAAGCACTAGAGATGTCGCAAGGTAAGTTATCTAGACGGTCGAAAGCTGGCTTTGGCGTTTGCAAACTAACGAGGGTGATTGAAAAGGGAAAGAGAAGGATGAGAGAAAGAGAAAGAACTGATCTTGGATGGAATGAGCTTCGGGAGATGGATTCTAGGATTTTGGTTTCATTGTAATACTAGGAGATACTACATAGATTGCTTAGTTTCTACCCTTTATGTCCATGCTTTTGCAGGAAGTTAGATTGTTCAATATCCCTAAGTATCAAATAGAGACGATCCCTGTGAAATCCTGTAATGGTTAACCCCCTGTAACGAGGGCGCCTCGGTAGATCACTGGGATACACATCTAGTAAATAACAATAAGGATAAGGGTTACGTACCTCCTTATGGAGGAATTGCCTCTCCCTTCAAGAGAATGTCCTAGACGTTAGTGAACGGGTTACCCTTATCACTAGGGCCCCTCGGGTGTACGATCTAGAGCACTCTCTTTACGAGAGCAGTAGTTCCTAAGGGATTGTTTCTCCTTTTAAGGGAACGTCTTAGACGTCCGGAAAGGGTTACCCCTATCACGAGGGTACCTTGTGTTGGTTAATCCTAGGAAAACGTACCGGTTTCACTGTACAAAAATTTTTGTACAAGTGTCGAACCTTTCCTTAAATAACCTATTGTGTTCTTTAGAAGTTAAATAAGGAATCACAGACAGAACTTAACATCATTGATTCCAAATTTAACTTATCTGTTTCTTAATGGTTTAAATTTGAATTGCAAGCGGAATTTAACACTATTGATTCAAATCTACCTAAGTTATTAATTCCATAAATATTAATTTCCAAAATTGGCTTTCAGGACTGCATGGCGAGGCACATGACCTTCTTGGATATGGGAGCAACCACCACCGCCTAGGCAAAGCCTTTTAAGGAAAGCTAATATTTATTTCCTTAAATAACTCTAGGTTAACCAAAAAGAACAATCGAATCACAAATTCAAAAAAGAAGAAAAACACAAAATCGAAAAATAAATTCGATAAAACTAGATCTAATTGCCTCTTGTATTTAGAATTCTTACAAAGAAAATAACTAGTATAATGCGGAAGAAAACTACTAGTTATACCTTCTCTTTGTAAGCTAATGACCTCGAGATCTTCTGCCGTATTCCTCGTCTCGCCTTGGACGTCGTGTGGGCGACGATCCTCCAAGATGAACACCACCCAAAAGAGTTCTCCCTCTTCCTCTAGAATTCGGCCACCACCACCACCAAGGAGAAGAGAGCAAAGGGAAAGGGAGAAGGGAGAGGGCCGGCCACCAAGAGATCACCCAAGCAAAAGAATAAGAGTTGTGTCTCATGAAGCCCCCTCACCCCTTCTTTTATATTACTTGCCCAAGGCAAATAAGGAAAAACTTTTTACAAAAAATAAAATCATCCAAGAGTTTTTCCTTTTTCCTTTTATTTTTCCTTTTTCCTTTTATTTTTCCTTTTCTTTCCTCTTGATTGAATCAATCACCAAAATTAATTGGATGATGATTTTATTATTTTAATATGGCCGACCACCTTGCTTGGGCACCAAGCAAGGTTGGCCGGGCCCCACAAGAGAATGAAATAAATAATTTTTATATAAAATTTTACAAGAAAAATTCTTATAAAATTTTACAAGCTCTCTTTCCTAAAGTAAGAGTTAAAAAAGGAAAGTTCTAAAAATTAAAACCATGTTTTAAAATTTAAAACTTCTCTTATAAAATTTCCTTTTTTAACATGGTGATAGAAAATTTAAATTTTAAAACTTCTTTTCCTTTTTTTTTCTTAAACCATGAGGATGGTTAAAAAAGGAAAGTTTTAAAATCTTTTAAACTCTCTATTTAGACATGTGACCTAATTCAAATAAGGAAAACTTTGAAAATTAAAATATCTCTTTTAAAACTTATAGTTTTCTACAAAGAGAAGATTTTAAAAATTCAAAACAACCCTCCCTTTTTGAATTATTGTGGCCGACCCCTTCATGCTTGGTCACCAAGCAAAGGGCCGACCCCTATAGGAGAGGATGTGGCCGGCCCTTGCTTGGTCACCAAGCATTGGACCGACCCACTTCTTGGACACCAAGAAGAGCCTTACATTTGGATGGACTTGAGGCTATAATGAGGCTATGACAGGGACCTAGAGGAGAAATTGGTTTTGGCCTTCCGATGAGCTTAAGTATCCCGTGTTCACCCCAAACACACAACTCAAGTTCATCGATAATAACTCATTCCACTAGAGAGTTATTACCGCACTACCGCACCAATCCCAAATTATATTATGGGCTCCTTCTTATCATGAGTGTGTTAGTCTCCCTATGTTTAAGATTATGAATGTCCACTAATTAAGTAAGTTACTGATAACTCACTTAATTAATATCTAGCTCCAAGAGTAATACCACTCAACTTTATTATCATGTCGGACTAGGTCCACCTGCAGGGTTTAACATGGCAATCCTTATGAGCTCATCTTGGGGACATTCTCAACCTAGATAACTAGGACACAGATTCCTTCTATAATCAACAACACACACTATAAGTAATATCATTTTCCAACTTATCGGGCATATTGATTTATTGAGCTAAACCTCACCCTTTGATAAGTTCAAGAAATAAATATTAAATATATGTGCTTGTTATTATATTAGGATTAAGAGCACACACTTCCATAATAACTAAGGTCTAGTTCTTTTACTAAGTCAATACAAAAAGAACATACCTAAATGATCCTACTCAATATACTTTAAAGTGTATCAGTGTAATTTATTAGTTAAGATAAACTAATACTTAATTACACTACGACTATACTGATAGTTTGTACATTTCTATCTTAGTCGCGAGCAACTGTTTATAATTTATAGAGAACCGACAACATGATCTTCTGAGTGTGACACCACACTCCATGTTGTCTACTATATAAATTAATTGAACAATTATATTTAATAAATAAATGTAGATTTTGACCAATGTGATTCTTTTATTTTAACAAATAAATATTTACGAAAGCTAGGCTTTTATTATATACTCCAACACCTTGGTCAATACACTCTAAGGTATCCCCTTTGTGGGATCAACAATCCTCCACATCAAGCAATCAAAGCATAGAAGCGTAAACATGGCACACACGCAACTCATCAAGCACGAACAAGGCATCAACAGGTCATTGAATAAAAACAAGGTGAATCTACTTAGTTCTACATCTCCATCATATTACAAATACGTCCTAATCCTAGAACAATATGTCTACTCCATTGTGGGGGAAGAAGAACCCCAGAACATAAAGAAAAGCATACTTACAACCCTAGAAGAAAAGGAAGAAAAGATGCTTGATGATTCCGATGTCTTGGTGATGCTTTCTTGCTCTGGAGATGGACGGATCGTCAAGAGACGGTGGTGGATGAGCCCAGAATTCAGCACAGCTCTATTTTGATGTGGCACGACCCGCGTTCTTCGTCGCACGGCCGTGTGGAATCCACACGGCCTCACACGGCTTCCTCTCGGGGTTGAGTCACACGGACGTGCGAGGTTGCACGACCGTGGCCTTCTTCGTCTCTGCCGAGGTCACACGACCATGTGGATTCACACGGTTGTGACCTTTCTCTCCATTGGAATGTTGGCACGGTCGTGCCATTTGTCACGACCGTGTGCTGCTTGGCCACTGTCATGGGGGTACGGTCGTGCTTGGTTGCAGGACCATGATAGAGTGTATACTGAAAGCCTAAATTTTGTAGACATTTATTTTGAATAAAGAATCACATTTGGTCAAATTATCTACATTTATTTGTAGTTGTTCAATTAATTTATATTGTAGATAACATAGTATGTGATATCACATACAGAAGATAATGTTATCAGTACCTTATAAATTATAAACAGTAGCTCACGACCAAGATGGAAAGGAACAAACTATTGGAAGGTCGTAGTGTAATTAGGTATTAGTTTATCTTAACTATATAATTACACTAGTACACTTAGAGTGTATTGAGTAGGACTATTAGAGGTCGTTTCTTTTATTCTGACTTTATAAAGGAACAAAGACCTTAGTTATTATGGAAGTGTGCGCTCTTAATCCTAATATAATAACAAGCACATATATTTGATATTTATTTCTTTAATTTATCAATGGGTGAGATTTAGTTTGATAAATCAATAAGCCCAATAAGTTGGGAGATGATATCACTTATAGTGTGTGTTGTTGATTATAAAAGGAAACTGTGTCCTACAAATCTAGGTTGAGAATGCCCCCAAGAGGAGCTCATAAGAATTGTCATATTAAATCCTACAGGTGGACTTAGTCCGACATGATAATAAGGTTGAGTGGTACTACTCTTGGACTAAGATATTAATTAAATGAGTTGTCAGTAATTCATTTAATTAGTGGACATTCGATATCTTAAACACAGGGAGACTAACACACTCATAATAAGAAGGAGCCCAAAAATATAATTTGGGATTGGTGTGGTAGTGCGGTAATAACTCTCTAGTGGAATGAATTATTATTTATAAAATTAAGTTGTGTGTTCGGGGCGAACACGGGATGCTTAATTTTATCGGGAGACCAAAACCAATTGCTCCTCTCGGTCCCTATCATAGCCTCTTAGTTATAGATTACTATACCCACCTATACCCACCTTTATACCCATGTTATAGGGGTCGGCCAAGCTAGCTTGGGGATCAAGCTAGGGCAGGCCAAGCCTTGGTCCATGGGTGGCCGACCCTAGCTTGAACCCAAGCCTAGGTGGTCGGCCATTAAAAATACAAAAGGAATTTTAATTTTAAAATTTTTTCTTATGTGGAATACATGATTTAAAAGAGAGTTTAAAAATTAAAATATTTCCTTTTATAAGATTCTACAAAAGATTAAGAGAAGAGTTAAATCTCTTTCCTTATTTGTAAATTAAAAGGTTGATTTTAATTTTGGTAAAAACTTTCCTTGTTTATAAATCATCCACATGTTGAAAAGATAAAATTTAAAATTAAAGAAAATTTCCTTTTATAGCATCAATCATGAAGGGATTATTAAAGAGAAATTTTATTTTAAAATTTTTCTGAAAGCAAATTAGGAAGCTTTAATTTTTCTAGCGAAAAATTTCCTTGTTTGCTTGTTTGATATGGCCGGCCATAAGCATGTAGAAAAGGATTTTAATTTTAATTAATTAAAATTTTCTTTCAAAGAGGCATGCGATTCTAGTTTTTCGAATTATTTTTCGAAGTTGTGTTCTTTTGTTTTTTCTTTTCCTTGTGATTTGATTGTTCTTAGCGGTTAACCTAGGGTTACTATAGGAAGGTTAAATATTTAATTTCCTTAAAAGGCTTTGTCTAGTCGGTGGTGGTTGCTCCCATATCCAAGAAGGCCAAGTGCCTCGCCATGCAATACTGGAAGCCGATTTTGGAAATAGATATTTAATTGTCTTCATGACCTAGGTGATTTGGATCGAACGTGTTAAGTTCCGCAGGAGATCCAAATCTAAACCTAAAAGAACAAATAAATTAAACTTAGGATCAAACGTGTTAAGTTCCGCAGGCGATCCAAGTTTAATTTAAAAGAACACATGGTAGCTAGGAAAAGGTTCAGACCTTTGTACAAAATTTTTGTACAGTGGAACCATTAGGTTTTCCGAGTAGCAACCAACAATTGGTATCAGAGCTAGGGTTTTGCCTCTGTGTATTTGGTATTAGTTTAATTATGTACATGTCATACATAATTTAGGCAGGATAATAGTAGGATGTGCTAACTTTGTGGATGCAGGATCCAACTATTATGGCTTATAGATATTATGTATGTGATTGGACCCTTGGACATGTTAAGGGCATTTTATTGTGTGTGCATGATTGTATTATAAAATACAGCAGGAGCTGTATTTAGTTTTATTAGGATTTTATTTTTGATCTAGATACATGTACATTCCTTCGAGGAATATAGGATCAAAAAATGTAAAATTTTATTTATGTCGCGGATCGAATCTTGCAAGGCGTGGAACCTTTTGAGGACCAGAGGCGCAGCGGAACAAGGAGCAAGATGGATACGACAACTAGACCCAGTGGCGGTGGCCAAAAATGGCAGCAGCTAGGGATGGCAACACACGGAGGACAACAATAGATAAAAGCCATAATAGTTGAAAATTAATTTTTCTATTTATTGCTTTTATACTGTGCTGCGTGTGCTTGTTAGTATGCATGTTAAGTTGGCTAGCATAGTCAAAATTCCTCACTTTAAATAACTATGTGGGAGAGGGATTTTAAATAAATTCCACGGTCTCCATTACTGGTTTGTAAGTGATGCAAACAAGCTTGTGCGTTGGCTCCGAGTGCCTTCCTCCATATCGGATGAGTTTGTTTATGGATCACTAGATCAAACTTCCATTTTGGATGACTATAGGAAATTAATTAAGAGCGTGTGATCTTCCCCATCGGAAGGGGTACAATCTTATTAATGGACTTAGTGTCAAGTAATGGTATACACTTAGGCACGTCTAATAGTATCCTCTCCATCAGAGTCACTGCTATTATTCGTGTGACCAAAGGAAACCAACTATTAATTTTATTTGTCAAAAAGTTAGGTCGACAAGATAATAAAATTAATGGGTTACACCCTCCTTTTACAAATGTTGAATTTGTACACGTCCACACTATTGTGGCATACAAAATTCACGGTGTTTTGAGGTGTTGGTTAATTTAAAATAGTATTGTTTGAGGAATCAATATTATTCTAAATTTAGAGTTCTGACCAAAAGTTATTTGTGATTCTTAGGATGACTTTCAACCCACTGGCCATCATACTAAAAGAGAATAGACTTACTGGTCCTAACTACATAGATTGGAAAAGGAACCTGGACATTGTTCTTACTGCTGAAAGCTATAAGTTTGTACTGACTGAGCCTTGCCCTAATGCACCCAATGGTGAATCTACCCAAGAGGAGATTGAGTATCATAGGAAATGGGTAAAAGCAAATGAGATGGCGTGGTGCTACATTTTGACTTCAATGTCAAATGTATTGCAACATCAACATCAAGATTTACCAACAACTTATGATATCACGAACAATCTCAAGGAACTCTTTGGTCACCAGGATCGGGCCTCTAGGCAAGAAGCCATGAGAAAATTAATGACGGCCACCATGCAAGAGGGTACTCCTGTGAGGGATCATATCCTAAAGATGATGGCTTATCTAAACGAAATACAAATCCTTGGAGGAGAAATTGATGGGGAAACCCAGATCGATATGATCCTCCAAACGCTACCTAGAAGTTTTGAGCAATTTCGCCTGAATTATAATATGAATAAAAGGGTATATTCATTGGTGGAACTACTGACAGAACTTCAGGCAGCAGAAGGTTTGTTTCGTCACAATTCTCAGATTCACTATACTGAAAATGGTTCTACTTCTAAACCGAAAGGAAAGAAGAAGAAGTAACAAGTTAGCTCAGCAAAGAAGATGAATAAATCTCAGAGTACAGGACCTAAAGCTGGAGTGAAGAAGCCGAAGGGCAAGTGCTTCATCTGCAAGCAGTCAGGGCATTGGAAGTCGGACTGTCCTCGTAGAATCAAAACAACAAAGGTATATCTCATGCTCTAGTTGTTGAAACATGTTTAGCGATGTTATCTACCAGCACCTGGTGTGTAGATACAGGAGCCACTGATCATGTCTGCAATTCTTTGCAGGGGTTCCAGGAAACCCAACGACTATATGAAGGAGAAATAACCGTCTACATGGGCAATGCTACTAAGGTGGCGGCTGTTGCAGTGGGAGACGTCTACTTATCTTTTGATAGGAATAGAAAATTGGTTTTAAGAAATTATCTTTATGTACCCAGTTTTAGAAAGAATTTAATTTCAGTTTCTAAACTATATTTGGATGGATATTCTGTTTCCTTTAATAACAATGTAGTTATAAAGAGAAATAAAGTGATTATCTGTTCTGGTGCATTAGTTGGTAATTTATATACTTTAAATCCAATTTCTCCCACAAAGCAGAAATATGGAAATTTATAACACATCTTCTAACTCTAATAAGAGAAAACAACCTTCGGAAATGAACCAAGCGTATCTTTGGTATCCAAGGCTTGGTCATATTAACTTAAGTAGGATTCAAAGGCTTGTAGCCGATAGACTATTGGGTTCATTAGAGTTGGAAAATTTTCTAACTTGTGAATCTTGCTTGGAAGGTAAAATGACCAAGAGACCTTTTAAGGCCAAGGGGTATAGAGCCATAGAAGCGTTAGAATTGGTTCATTCTGATTTGTATGGTCCTATGTCTATCCAGGCGAGAGGTGGTTTTGAATATTTTATCTCTTTTATAGACGATTATTAAAGATACGGATACATTTACCTAATGTGCCGCAAGTCTGAGTGCTTTGATAAGTTTAAAGAGTACAAGGCTGATGTGGAGAAACTACTAGGTAAAAGTATCAAGACACTACGGTCTGATTGTGGTGGCAAATACCTCTTAGGAGAGTTTAGAAATTACTTATCAGAGGCTGGGATTCAATCCCAATTGTCCGCACCTGGTACACCCCAATAGAATGGTGTGGCAGAACGAAGGAATAGGACTCTTATGGAGATGGTTAGATCGATGATGAGTTATTCAGAATTACCAAATTCGTTTTGGGGCTACGCTCTAGAAACGGCAATGCACATTCTGAACTTAGTACCTTCTAAATCAGTATCTTCTACTCCCACAGAATTGTGGAATGGGCGAAAACCCAGTCTAAGACATATTCGAATTTAGGGTAGTCCAGCACATGTGCTGAAACCAGATGCTGATAAGTTAGAATCTCGTACAGAAGTTCGCGTGTTTGTGGGTTATCCCAGAGGAATGAAAGGTGGTTTATTTTATAGTCCTAAAGACCAGAAGGTCATTGTTAGCACCAATGCCCAGTTTTTAGAAGAAGACTATATAATGGATCACAAGCCCAGTAGCAAAATTGTTTTAGAAGAACTTAGAGAGGACACATCTACTTTAGTACCAACAATACAAGATGAAGTACCATAAGATACTACAACACGTGTCACACATGATACACAACCACAGACGGTGCCTCGTCGTAGTGGGAGAGTTGTGAGGGAACCTGAGAGATTCATGTTTTTGGGAGAGTCTTCGGACTTGATCCTGGGTAAACATGAACCTGATCCCCAAACATATGACGAAGCACTTCAAGATATAGATGCAGTATCTTGGCAAAAGACAATGAATTCTGAAATAGAGTCTATGCACTCTAATAAGGTCTGGGAGCTTGTAGAACCACCTGATGGTGTAAAAGCCGTTGGATGCAAGTGGACTACAAAAGGAAAAGAGGGACAGACGGGAAGGTAGAAACCTCCAAAGCAAGTCTTGTTGCAAAAGGGTACACTCAGAAAAAGGGAATCGATTATGAGGAGACCTTTTCACCGGTAGCCATGCTTAAGTCTATCCGGATACTCTTATCCATTACCACTCATATGAATTATGAGATTTGGCAAATGGATGCCAAGATAGCTTTCCTTAATGGAAGTTTTGAAAAAAACATCCATATGAAGCAACCAGAAGGGTTCATTGAAAAAGGCAAAGATCATCTAGTGTGCAAGCTTAATCGGTCCATTTATGGACTGAAGCAAGCTTCAAGGTCTTGGAACATCTGGTTTAATGAAGTAATCCAGTCATATGGATTTATTCAATGTCCGGATGAGTCTTGTATATACAAGAAGTGTAACGGAAACGTGGTGGTATTTCTTGTACTATACGTAGATGATATTTTGTTAATTGGCAACAATGTCAAGGTATTATCGGACGTAAGGGTATGATTATCCAAACAATTTGATATGAAGGACTTAGGAGATTGTGCACACATTCTTGAGATCAAAGTTATAAGGGATCGCAAGAAAAGAATGTTGTGTCTGTCCCAAGGTTCATATATAGATACAATCCTTGCTCGTTTTAACATTCAGAATTCCAAGAAAGGTTTCTTACCTTTTAGGCATGTAGTAGTTCTATCTAAAGAGATGTCTCCGAAGATATCAAGGAGATAGAGGACATGAAAGGAGTTCCTTATGCTTTGGCTGTAGGAAGCCTTATGTATGCAATGCTGTGTATGAGACCTGATATCTATTTTGTCGTGGGCATGGTTAGCAGATATCAGAGTAACCCTGGACAAGGACATTGGACTGGGGTAAAGCATATATTAAAGTACCTGAGAAGGACTAGAGATTATATGCTAGTTTACCAAGTAGACGATTTGCTCCCTGTGGGTTACACGGATTCAGATTTCCAATCAGATAGGGACAACAGTAAGTCTACATCAGGCTATGTGTTTACTTTAGGAGGTGGACCCATTGCATGGAGGAGTGTTAAGCAGAAATGCGTTTCGGACTCAACCATGGAAGTTAAGTATGTGGCAGCCTCTGAGGCAGCTAAAGAAGCAGTATAGCTCAGAAACTTCCTAATGGACTTAGATGTGATTCCTGGTTTGCCCAAAATCATCACAATTTATTGTGATAATAGCGGTGCAGTTGCAAACTCGAAGGAACCACGAGCCCATAAGGCAAGTAAACATATAGAGCGCAAGTACCACCTGATACGAGATATCGTGAAGCGAGGAGAAGTTGTCATCGCCAAGATTGCATCAGCAGATAACCTGGCAGATCCTTTCACTAAGGCCCTTCCAGCAAAAGCTTTCAATCGGCATGTGGAGGGGATGAGAATCAGATGTATGACAACAAATATGGCAGCTTAGTCATTAGTATAAGTGGGAGATTGTTAGAGTGTATACTGAAAGCCTAAGCTTTTGTAGACATTTATTTTGAATAAAGAATCACATTTAGTCAAATTATCTACATTTATTTGTAGTTGTTCAATTAATTTATATTATTGATAACATAGTATGTGGTGTCACATACAGAAGATAATGTTATCAATACCTTATAAATTATAAACAGTAGCTCACGACCAAGATGGAAAGGAACAAACCATTGGAAGGTCGTAGTGTAATTAGGTATTAGTTTATCTTAACTATATAATTACACTAGTACACTTAGAGTGTATTGAGTAGGACCATTAGAGGTTGTTTCTTTTATTCTGACTTTATAAAGGAACAAAGACCTTAGTTATTATGAAAATGTGTGCTCTTAATCCTAATATAATAACAAGCGCATATATTTGATATTTATTTCTTTAATTTATCAATGAGTGAGATTTAGTTTGATAAATCAATAAGCCCGATAAGTTGGGAGATGATATCACTTATAGTGTGTGTTGTTGATTATAAAAGGAAACCGTGTCCTAGAAATCTAGGTTGAGAATGTCCCCAAGAGGAGCTCATAAGGATTGTCATGTTAAACCCTGCAGGTGGACTTAGTCCGACATGATAATAAGGTTGAGTGATACTACTCTTGGACTAAGATATTAATTAAATAAGTTGTCAGTAATTCATTTAATTCGTGGACATTCATTATCTTAAACACAGGGAGACTAACACACTCATAATAAGAAGGATCCCAAAAATGTAATTTGGGATTGGTGCGGTAGTTCAATAATAGTTCTCTAGTGGAATGAATTATTATTGATAAAATTAAGTTATGTGTTCAGGGCGAATACGGGATGCTTAATTTTATCGGGAGACCAAAACCAATTCCTCCTCTCGGTCCCTATCGTAGCCTCTTAGTTATAGAGTACTATACCCACCTATACCCACCTTTATATCCATGTTATAGGTGTTGGGGTTGCAAGGTTGCAAACATAGTCCCATATTGGAAACACATGAGAAAGATCATGAGTTTATAAGAGAAAAAGATATCTCCATTGGCATGAGGCCTTTTGGGTAGAGCCCAAGAGCAAAACCATGAGGGCTTAGGCCTAAAGTGGACAATATCATGTCATTGTGGATATATCTAAATTCTTTTCGATCCTACAATTGGTATCAGAGCCCGGACTGCCAGAAGGTTTAACCACCGACTGTGCACAAGAGTTATGGTCTGATTGAGCCATGTGGGTACAATATTGACCTCGAACAAAGAAAGTGGGGTCTCCTATGTTTGGATCAAGAGGACCAGACATCAGGCAGGAAGTCCTAGTTGCGACTAGGCAAGGAAGTCCTAGTAGGTCGGGTGGACCGAGGGGCAGGAAGACCTGGTGGGTCGAGGATCGGACGTGGGAAGCCTATGGTTGTTTGTTTGAGGGGGGGATTGTTGGGGTTGCAAGGTTGCAAACATAGTCCCATATTGGAAACACATGGGAAAGATCATGGGTTTATAAGAGAAAAAGATATCTCCATTGGCATGAGACCTTTTGGGTAGAGCCCAAGAGCAAAACCATGAGGGCTTAGGCCCAAAGTGGACAATATCATGTCATTGTGGATATATCTAAATTCTTTTCGATCCTACAATAGGGGCCGACCAAGCTAGCTTGGGGATCAAGCTAGGGCCGGCCAAGCCTTGGTCCATGGGTGGCCGGCCCTAGCTCTAGCTTGAACCCAAGCCTAGGTGGCCGGCCCTAGCTTGAACCCAAGCCTAGGTGGCCGGCCATTAAAAATGCAAAAGGAATTTTAATTTTTAAATTTTTTCTTATGTGGAATACATGATTTATAAGAGAGTTTAAAAATTAAAATATTTCCTTCTATAAGATTCTACAAAAGATTAAGAGAAGAGTTAAATCTCTTTCCTTATTTGTAGATTAAAAGGTTGATTTTAATTTTGGTAAAAACTTTCCTTGTTTATAAATCATCCACATGTTGAAAAGATAAATTTTAAAAATAAAGAAATTTCCTTTTATAGCATTAATCATGAAGGGATTATTAAAGAGAAATTTTATTTTAAAATTTTTCCGGAAGCAAATTAGGAAGCTTTAATTTTTCTAGCGAAAAATTTCCTTGTTTGTTTGTTTGATGTGACCGACCATAAGCATGTAGAAAAGGATTTTAATTTTAATTAATTAAAATTTTATTTTTCAATGGCAAAAGAATTAAGGAAGGTTTTATTAAATTTTCCTTATTTGCCAAGGCTAAGGAATATAAAAGAGGGGGTTTGAGTGCCTTCATGGACACAACCTCTATTCTATTTCTCCCTCTTTTCTTCCTTGGTGTGGCCGGCCCCTTCAAGTTCTCTCCTCTCCTTGGTGTGGCCAAACCTCTCTTCTTTCTTGGAGATCAAGTGGTGGCCGGATCCTAGCTTGGAGAAGAAGGAGAGAAAGCTTGCATCCCTTGGAGCTTGGTTGGTGGAAAAAGTTCTTCATCCTTTGGAAGTTTTGTCCTTGGCCGAAACTTGAAGGAAGGAGAAGAAGGTGTTAGGTGGTTCTCATCTCGGAAGATCGTTTCCCACACAACGTCCGAGATTAGAAGAGGAATACGGTAGAAGATCAAGAGGTCATTATTCTCAAAGAAAGGTATAACTAATAATTGTTTTCCGCATCATGTTAGTTTTGTTTCTTTGTAAAAATACCAAATACAAGAGGCATGCGATTCTAGTTTTTCGAATTATTTTTCAAAGTTGTGTTCTTTTGTTTTTTCTTTTCCTTGTGATTTGATTGTTCTTAGCGGTTAACCTAGGGTTACTATAGGAAGGCTAAATATTTAATTTCCTTAAAAGGCTTTGTCTAGTCGGTGGTGGTTGCTCCCATATCCAAGAAGGCCAAGTGCCTCGCCATGCAGTACTGGAAGCTGATTTTGGAAATAGATATTTAATTGTCTTCGTGACCTAGGTGATTGGGATTGAACATGTTAAGTTCCGCAGGAGATCCAAATCTAAACCTAAAAGAACAAATAAATTAAACTTAGGATCAAACGTGTTAAGTTCCGCAGGCGATCCAAGTTTAATTTAAAAGAACACATGGTAGATAGGAAAAGGTTCAGACCTTTGTACAAAATTTTTGTACAGTGGAACCATTAGGTTTTCCGAGTAGCAACCAACAGGCCATACCTTGCTTGGCTGCTGGTGGTGAGGCACGGCCGTGCAGGGTTGCACGACCGTGCTCTGATTCCTCTCTAGATTGGCCACACGACCGTGCAAGGTTGCATGGCTGTTCTCTTTGCTTTGTCCTGGTGTGTCGACAATCACCATTTTCGCTCCAAAAGTTATCCCTGTCAACACAAAACTAAACAAAGAGCGGATATCCGAACAAAAGAGTATATATGGTGAATACATGCTAAAAGAGGCGATCATGCAAGGAATATATACGTATAATGCAAGTGAATGTGCGTCAAAACATGCATAAACAATCATACTATTTACACACATCACCCCTCAAGTAAAACTCCTCCTGAATTTATACTATAATATCTCTCTCCCATTGACACACATCGAAAATTAAGGTAATATCAATCACCAAGTTTGAAAACATTCCAGATCAAAACTATGTTTTGTAGTTAGAAAAATTACTTGGGGAAAAAAATTTGTAACCAAAGTTTTCTAAGCATAAGTTAGAATCCATGATTTTGAAAATTTTCTAGGAAAATATTGTACCAAAAAGCTTAGTTTGAAAAAAATTTCTCACAAAATTTTTAAGAAATAAGTTTTGAAATTTCTTTGAAAAGAATTAAGATATATTTTGAAAATGATATTGAAAATAATGTTTGGAAAATTACCTTAAATTTTGAAAATTTTGAAAAGTAGAATTTTGAAGATTTTTCTAAGGAAAAATACATTACAAATTAACTTAAAATTTTCTAAGGGAAAATAGGGAACCAAAACTAATTTTTCAAATTAGTCTTTAAAATTTAGAAAATTTATCTAAAGGAAAATAGGTTTTGAAATTTGTTTTAGAATTTGAAATTTTTCATGAAAAATTTTGTAAGACAATTTTTGAAGAAGAATCTTTGAGTCAAAAATTAAGTTTTGTAAAGTTTAAAGAAATTTTGAAATGTTTCATAAAGAGAATTTTAAACATATTTTGAAAATACGTAAGCCATTTAAAAAAAAATATTAAGGAAGAGAAATTTTGAACCAATAAGTTTGAAAATATGAATTTTGAAAAATTATAAGGAAGGAAAAGTTGGTTTTGAAATATATTCAAAATGATGTTGATGTCCCCCTTAATTAAAGAATATCATAAAGTCCAAGTATGATATGTAGGATTTTGAAAATAGTTTAAAAAACTAAAATATCTAGAAAATAATCGTTAAATAAATGTTCAACCTGTTGATGCAAGAAGCACCAGATGATCGAACTTGAGTTTTGAGTATGTCAAAGAGTCCAAAGTTAAGTTGTCTTGTGATCTAACAAGGTTGATTGAGCTTGTAGGAAAGTCCTAAGTTGTCTTAGGCAAAAGTCCTAGTGGATTCTAGGCGGGTGAAAACCCATAGGGGGTGGTAATCCTAAGTCCTAGGGGGCGGTAACCCTAGGTGATAGAAAGTCCTAGCTACGATTAGGCAGGTGGAAAACCCTAGGGGGTGGTAACCCTAGATCCTAGGGGGTTATAACCATAGGCGGAAAGTCTTGGTGGGTCAAGTGCTTTGGGCAAAACCCTAGAGTCGGGGACTCTAGGTCAAAGTCCTGGTGGTCGCGGACCAGGTAAAAGACTGAATGGGTCTTGGAGAGGGCATTTAGCAGAAAGTCCTGAAGCGTTGAGCACTGAGCAAAAGTCCAATTGGTCTGAAGGACTAATCTGGCAACAAGTAACTTCTCCTGAGAGGAGTAGGTGACGATGCATTCCTCGTTGAGGGAATAGTAGGCATCCGTTCGACCGAGGGTTTCCAAAGGAAATCCAAAGTCAGAACTGGACAGTCCAAAGACTATCAAGTTATTGATTTATATATTATTTGTGATTTTGTCTAACTCTGTTTTGTAGGAAACTAATAGTTTTACAAGGTCAGACTTAGCCCTGATCGGTCGATCGAACTGGGGATCGGTCGACCGAACCTCCAAGCAAGTAGAGTAGACTTCCAGGCCAGCTGATTGGGTTTGACTGAAGGATCGGTCGACCGAACCTAGGGTTCAGTCGACCGATCGGAGGATAGGTGTCGACATGGTTGAGCCAGGTGGATCGGATCAGATAAGCCAGCGAGGTCAGTGGGATCGGTCGACAGAATGGCAGAATTGGTCGACTGATTGAAGACTTATCCAGGCGGCAGAAGCATGTGGACCAGAAGCTGGGCAAGTTCAGAGGGTTTGGTCGACCAAAAACCTGGATCGGTCGATCGATCATAGTCGAGTCAAAGACTAATCCTGAGATCAGTAGATCTGGATCAGGTCTACCTTAGCTATAAAAGGAGGGTCGACCAGCAGCTTTGAACACAACACTGATAACAGAATTCAAAATGATCTTCTAAGTTGCGCGCTACTTCGAAACAACTTAACAATACTCAACTACTCCGACAATCGACGATCCTGTTTCTTCATCTTTATATTGTCGGTAACTTTATTATATTGCTATTGTACTTCAAGCTTTATTATATTGCTATTGCTACAAGGCATCCAAGGATCTTTTGCCTATTAGACTAGATAAACTCTTTTTAGAATTTGAACTTCATGAACAAACTAATGCGTGCCCGACCAAGCAAGGTATTGCTTTAATTGTAGGTACAAGTAGAAAGAAGGAACCAAAAATCAAGCGTCAAACTGAACCCGAATTCGAAGATGAATTGGATCTTGAAGATGAAATCTCCATCGAACTAGTCAAACTAGTTTGGAAAGCTGTCAAGAAGAAGAAGGTGACTCAATTACACTCAAGGACCAAGTCTAGAGTTATCTGCTATAGCTACAACCAGAAGGGACACCATAAGCCTGAATGTCCAAACTAGAAGCAAGGAAGAAGGAAGGCATTGAAGGCAATGTGGTCTGAGTCATCAGTGTTAGGACCAAAAGTAGCTAGAGGGGGGGGGGTGAATAGCTTTGCGTGTGCTCGTCGTGCTTCGTTGCTTGTTTCTTCGAAGTGATGCGCAGCGGAATACAAAGAAACAAACTACAACAATGCTAACAATAGGATTTTACTTGGTATCCACCTCACAAGAGGTGACTAGTCCAAGGATCCACGCACACACACACACCTCCACTAATAAACACTCCTTTTCGGTAACTACCGAAGGCGGAGAAGCCCTACAAGACTCTCAATACAAGTAGAAGAAAGGGTAGTAAAGAATAAGCAAAAGCTTACAAGAGATGCAGTAAAAACCCTAGCTTCTTCTTCTTCTCGTTGCAACTCGCCTCTTGACTTGGATGAACCTCCAAGAACCTTCAAGAACTGGCGGTGAGGAGCTTAGAGAGTGTTGGGGAGGAGCTGTGATGAATCTGGAATGAATCGGTGAAGTTCTACCGCAGCCATCGAACGCCTGCAGCTATAAACGATGTCAACGGTCGGATCCCGATCGATTCGAATGTTCCCAATCGATCGGGGAGGCTTTGGATCGATCCACGGATCGATCCAGAGCGCCTCTGTGCTCTGGAAACGCGCCTGGATCGATCCATGGATCGATCCAGCGCTTATCGCGCGAAGCAGCCGCGTCCCAATCGATCCACTGATCGATTGGGACCTTTGGATCGATCCACGGATCGATCCAGAAGCTTTCTGTTCGCTGGGACAGGTCTGGATCGATCCACTGATCGATCCAGAGCCTGGATCGATCCACTGATCGATCCAGCACTTGGTTTTTGTCCAAAACCAAGTCCTAAACCTCCCAAACCAACATCCGGTCAACCTTGACCTGTTGGTATGTCATGCCTAGCATCTAGTCACTCCCTTGACCTGCTAGGACTCCCTTACCAAGTGTCCGGTCAATCTCTTTGACCCACTTGGACTTTTCTCTGTGCCAAGTATCCGGTCAATCCCTTTGACCTACTTGGACTTTTCTTTCATGCCAAGTATCCAGTCAATCCTTTGACCTACTTGGACTTCTCAGCACCAGATGTCCGATCATCCTTGATCCATCTGGATTTTCCCTTGCCTGGCTTCACTCACCAGGACTTTCACCTAGCTTCACTCACTAGGGTTTTCATCTGCCTAGCTTCACTCACTAGGACTTTCACCTGGCTTCACTCACCAGGATTTCCATCTGCCTAGCTTCACTCACTAGGACTTCCTTCTGCCTGGCTTCACTCACCAGGACTTCCTTCTACCTGGCTTCACTCACCAGGACTTTTCTTCTGCCTGGCTTCACTCACCAGGACTTTCATTTTGCCTAACATCCTAGTTAGGACTTCCCAGTCAAGTATCCAGTCAACCTTGACCTACTTGACTCTTCTTCAATCAATATCTTATTGTCAAACATCTAAACCCAAACCAAGACTCAGCTTGGTTACCCAGGTCAACCTTGACCTGAGGGATATTGCACCAACAATCTTCCCCTTTTTGATGTTTGACAATACCACAATAACACTTACAATCCCATATGTAAGTTAGGCTAATCCCATAGCCTCCTTCTTCATGCCACTAGGTAATGAAAGCATAAATTAAGCTCTTCATTCTCCCCCTAAGAGGGCAAACTCCCTCTAGGTAATGAAAGCCTAACTTACTCCCTTTCATGAGTCCTTTCATTCTCCCCCTATGACCTTCCCATAGGTAATGAAAGGCACAGCTAACCATACATTCTCCCCTATTGGCACACATCAACCCATCGTTGGACACACATCAACCTATGCTCCAATTGGGCACACTTCAACAAATCCATTTGTTGAAGACTCTCCCCGAAGAGTTGCTCATCGTTGTTCACAACATCACTCGTTGTGATCAACACGATAATGAAGGTCCCATACCCTTCATTTATCCTTAACTTCTCCCTCAATGTAGACAACTACCCAACCTTGAGCATTATCTACCACTTGAGTGTCCACTTGAAATAATGAGGATATCCACTCCCCATTTCTCCCCATTTCAAGTTTAAATGCTCAACCTTGAGCAAGTTCACAACAGAAGGTTAACCACCTTCCAAGGTTCATGAAAAATAACTTTCATGTCTTTAAAGAGTCCCTCCCCCTAAAGACATGGTGGTAACTTCTGTCATTGCACCAACAATGACTTGGAATCCCTAAAACATTAGGAAACCCAAATTTGGAAGTTTTGAGGTTCAAATATTCAAAATTTGAAACAACCTCAACCTAAACTTCTACTTAGTCTTCGTTAACCAATCCATCCTTGTTTTCAACATGAAAACACCCTTTGTATGTATACAAATGTATTTAAGGGGTTTGGAATGGTTACCTAGACTAAAATAGGTTCAAAGATGCTGAAATCAGGCCTTCCCAGCCAAAATCAGCAACTTGGATCGATTGGAGTTGGGTTCCAATCGATTGAACCTTTCTGAATCGATCCACGGATCGATTCAGACTCCCTGGATCGATCGGCTGATCGATCCAGCGAGCTTCTGCTCGCGGGAATTGCCGTTTGAATCGATCCATGGATCGATTCAGGAACTCCAATCGATCCATGGATCGATCGGAGCTCTGATAGTTGCTGAAATTCCATTTCAGTCAACTTCAGAAACCCCTAGAAAATTCTACAAAAATCCAAAAATTATGAAATTTCGTGTAGACATTATTTAGGGCATACTTAATCATGGAAAAATAGCTTTCTATGAAAATACATCATATTTTCAAAGATTGACACAAACTTGAAAACTTGCAAAAACTTTAGTGTTTTTCTTCAAGTTTGTGTCTAACTATTCAATGGTGATTACTATCAAAAGATAGCCTTCACCAAGGTTTTCCAAAAACATTTTAAAAACATTTTCAAAACCAATATCCCATCATGTTCCTTGGGCATAATGCACATGACTTGTACATTAGCTTTCCTAATGATGGGAAAACACATAACTATGTGTTTTGATGAATTTAAAACTCAAAGGAATGCACTAAATCAACATCTTGAGCTTTGTTCATCATCCTAACATCTCACTTGTATATAATATGCACTAAAACACATACAAGTCACCTTAGAGGTCTTTGTGAGATGTAAAATTTGATTTTGCCCTATTCTAGGGATCATGCATATCTATCTAGGCATTTTAGAGATATTAGACATCCACCCAGGATGTCACTTGTCAATAAGTGTCGTTAGATGCCACTTGTCCTTAATTACAAGGAATTAAACTTAATGCATGATTATGTTATGGCATACATCAAAAGAAAATAATTTTCAAAAGAAAATATTCTATTGCTACATGATGTATGAATGTCATGACATGGTATTTTTTGGATTTTTCATAATAAAACATGAATGTAAAAATAGACATGATGTCATGGCATATGATGGGAAAACAATCATGGCAAGATTTAGCATAAATAAAATATACCTAGATTAACTATCTAAGTATCCTTAAAGTCTTAGCTAAACTTACACCTTAAACCTAGATTGCCCTAAAGTGCTTCAAGAAAATGCCAAAGCCTAAGTTTGCATTTCTTATTCCCTTGATTAATTTATGCCAATTAAAATAAACATGTCCTCAAATGTTGGCATATTCCATTTTTCCTCAAGAGTAGCACTTTTAAATTTAAGGCCCGGATTGCCTTAAATTGCCTAAGAACATACCAAAAACCCAACTTGATAGTTCTTATTAATTTTCCAATATGTGCCATTTAAAATTAAAATCAATTCTTCCACCATTAGGCACATTTTACTCTTTCAAGGAGTAATCAATAATTCCATTTTATTTTCAAAGGTTAACAAAAACCTTGAAAATGCTCCTTGAGTGTCAATTTCCTCAAAGTTGGGTTAACTACCCTTCTAATCGGAGTTGACACTCTCTAACCCATCTATGGAGTAGAGAAGATGCTCCTAGGAACCCAACACCTATTGGTGCTCCTTGGATGCTCTAGGTACTCACTAGGGATAACTTCCCTAGATACCTTCCTAGTGACCTTGTTGGGCCTCTTAGAAGCCTTGGTCACATTTTCTAGGTCAACTCTAGGGATAACCTCCCTTGTGACCTTGTTTGTGACTTTCTTAGACTTCTTAGAAGTCTTAGTCACATTTATTGCAAAAATACTCTTAGGGATGACTTCCCTAGTATTTTTGGCTTGACCACTAGACCTAGGGTTTGTTCCATAACTATATGGAACTCTATGGTAAGAGGGCACATCCTTCTTAGCCTTTGGTTTGTATCCCAAACCTCTATGGCCATTGGATGGCGTTTGTACCCCTAAACCTAGGTTATGCTCATTTTGCCCTAATAGGATATTTTCCATCCTTTTTAGGGTCTTTTCAATTTTATCAAGTCTTGACCTCAAGACTTGATTTTCCATCACTAAGTCCTTAGTTTTTGGTTTCCCATTAAGTTCATGAGCATTTTTGTTTCTAGGCTTGTATCTTACATCCTTAGAGTTATCGCCTAGGTTTTTACCTACATTCCTAGCCTTTGGGATAGTAGTTTTGGCATGTAGGGCCACATGCTTTTCCTTAAAGCCCTCATGCTTCCTATTATTATGGTAAATCGCATTAAGATGATAAAAATTGACCTAGCATGCTTTTTACCATTTTGCAAGGAATAGGCTCAATGAATGTTACCTTCTTCTTTACCTTGGAGGCTCCCCTTGACTAGTGCCTCACTGAGCCTTGACCATCTTCTTCACCTTGGGGCATCGACTTCGAAACTGCACCTGTTGTTGACACAAGAAGCACACACTGTGCTCCTTGCTCTTCTTTGTCCCGGGGTGGTCTCCTTGAGCTTCTCCTTGCCCTTTTGTGCCATTTGGCCCTTCTTCTTGGCCAAGTTGGGACACTTGCTCTTATAGTGCCCATGTTCCCTACACTCAAAACATATTATATGATTTTTATTATTAATTGAAATATTTATACCTTTGCTTGCAGGGGTGGCATCTTTTTCTTTGGATCCGGAGGTAGAAGCTTCCTCTTGATCGGACCTTGATTCTCCTCCATTTGATTTTTCTTGACTTGTGGAGGTAGAAGCTTCTTCCTCCTCTTCTTCTCTTGACTCGGATGTAGAAGCTTCTTCTTCTTCTTGATCCGGTGTCACCAAGGATTGCTCCCCCTCAATCCTAGAGGTGGAGGCTTCATCATCTTGAATATGAAACAAGGAGTATGCTCCCTCCTTGTTCCCTTCGTTGCATTCCCTTGAGGATGAAGCTTCTTGGATCTCCTCTTCTTCGGAGGTTGAGCATCTCTCAACCTCGGAGTCCTCCTCTTGGTCTTGATCCAATGAGTCGCCCTCTTTGGATTCTCCTTGATTTGATACAGTGGAGGGGATCTCATGAATTCTTGCCAATTTGCTCCAAAGCTCCTTGGCATCTTCAAACTCTCCAATTTGTTCCAAGATGTTGCTTGGCAATAAATTGACCAAAAGCTTGGTCACTTTGTCATTGGCCTCACATCTTTGAATTTGGTCTTTGCTCCACTTGCTCCTTTTGAGTACTTTGCCCTTGAAATTTGTGGGAGCTTCAAAACCTTCCATGAGAGCAAACCATTGCTCTATCTCCATCATAAGAAAATTTTCGATTCTTGATTTCCAAGAATCGAAGCTTGTAGATGAATATGGTGGAGCCACCCTTGTGTCAAATCCAAGTCCATCTTGGAATTGCATCTTGAAGTTGAGCTTGATAAAGTCTTGAACTTGAAGAATTTGCTTCAACTTCTTCACCCTCTAGCTTTTCTTGTTATGCTTGACCCTTCCGACGATGATTCCGGTGAAGAGCGGCCTCGCTCTGATACCACTTGTTAGGACCAAAAGTAGCTAGAGGGGGGGGGGGTGAATAGCTTTGCGTGTGCTCGTCGTGCTTCGTTGCTTGTTTCTTCGAAGTGATGCGCAGCGGAATACAAAGAAACAAACTACAACAATGCTAACAATAGGATTTTACTTGGTATCCACCTCACAAGAGGTGACTAGTCCAAGGATCCACGCACACACACACACCTCCACTAATAAACACTCCTTTTCGGTAACTACCGAAGGCGGAGAAGCCCTACAAGACTCTCAATACAAGTAGAAGAAAGGGTAGTAAAGAATAAGCAAAAGCTTACAAGAGATGCAGTAAAAACCCTAGCTTCTTCTTCTTCTCGTTGCAACTCGCCTCTTGACTTGGATGAACCTCCAAGAACCTTCAAGAACTGGCGGTGAGGAGCTTAGAGAGTGTTGGGGAGGAGCTGTGATGAATCTGGAATGAATCGGTGAAGTTCTACCGCAGCCATCGAACGCCTGCAGCTATAAACGATGTCAACGGTCGGATCCCGATCGATTCGAATGTTCCCAATCGATCGGGGAGGCTTTGGATCGATCCACGGATCGATCCAGAGCGCCTCTGTGCTCTGGAAACGCGCCTGGATCGATCCACGGATCGATCCAGCGCTTATCGCGCGAAGCAGCCGCGTCCCAATCGATCCACTGATCGATTGGGACCTCTGGATCGATCCACGGATCGATCCAGAAGCTCTCTGTTCGCTGGGACAGGTCTGGATCGATCCACTGATCGATCCAGCACTTGGTTTTTGTCCAAAACCAAGTCCTAAACCTCCCAAACCAACATCCGGTCAACCTTGACCTGTTGGTATGTCATGCCTAGCATCTAGTCACTCCCTTGACCTGCTAGGACTCCCTTACCAAGTGTCCGGTCAATCCCTTTGACCCACTTGGACTTTTCTCTGTGCCAAGTATCCGGTCAATCCCTTTGACCTACTTGGACTTTTCTTTCATGCCAAGTATCCAGTCAATCCTTTGACCTACTTGGACTTCCCAGCACCAGATGTCCGATCATCCTTGATCCATCTGGATTTCCCTCTGCCTAGCTTCACTCACTAGGACTTTCACCTGGCTTCACTCACCAGGATTTCCATCTGCCTAGCTTCACTCACTAGGACTTTCACCTGGCTTCACTCACCAGGATTTCCATCTGCCTAGCTTCACTCACTAGGACTTCCTTCTGCCTGGCTTCACTCACCAGGACTTCCTTCTGCCTGGCTTCACTCACCAGGACTTTTCTTCTGCCTGGCTTCACTCACCAGGACTTTCATTTTACCTAACATCCCAGTTAGGATTTCCCAGTCAAGTATCCAGTCAACCTTGACCTACTTGACTCTTCTTCAATCAATATCTTATTGTCAAACATCTAAACCCAAACCAAGACTCAGCTTGGTTACCCAGGTCAACCTTGACCTGAGGGATATTGCACCAACAATCAGAAGAGTCAGACAAAGAAGGACATAAAGAAGCGAGTTTCCTTGCCCTATCGGTACAAACTTACATTGCCGAAATCGAGTCCAAGTTCGAAATCGAGAGTGAATCAGGAACTGAGTCTGAGAGAAGCCATGGATCTGTATCCATTTCTGAAGGGCCAAATATGCTGTAAGATCTTCTCATGTAGATAAATTATATAATTTAATTAATTATTTAATGCGTAAATTAGCTAAGTCAAATATCCAAGTCAAGTCACTCCAAAAGGAGGTCAAAGCCCTTAAGGAAGTAACTAACCCAAGCTCCTTGACTGAATCAAGTCAGATTGGAACTTCAACTCAAGTCCAAAAGCTTGAGGAAGAAAATTTCAACCGGAAAAGTAAAGTTAAGGAACTGAAAGATACATTTGAACGGTTCACCTTGGCTTTTAAGAATCTGGATCTGATTCTTGGAAAATAAAGAGCCATATACAATTGATCTGGACTTGGATATAAGGCTAACCGTAAGTTTAGATCTTATTTATCACTTATTAATCGAACACATAGAAGAACAATCCAAGCATGAGTCCCAAAGTCTAATCTGACTAATCAAGTTAGACTTGGTCAATATTAGGTCCCCAAGGATCAAATTCATTTCCTTGATAGACCTTATCAAGGCTATGATCCAGGGGGAGCCAACAAAAAGATCGTCTTTATCATAAAATAGAATTATCTGATGTTTGCTTTACTATTTTTCATTATACATGCTTAGATTAGGATAGATAAGGACCTAGGTTTGATTTACACTTGACTAGTTAGACCTAGGATTTTCAGAAAGAAAATTAAATATTTAATTTCTTTAAAAGACTTTGTCTAGAAGTGATGGATGATCTCATACCTAAGAAGGCCTAGTGCTTCGCCACAACCTAAAAGCCAATTATTAAAATAAATTAACTAATTATTAAACCTTAGTCTAATTCAAATGTAGATTAAACCTTAGATTGGAATTTAAATTGAAGATTAAATTAACCATCTCACAAAACTATTAAGGTTCTCTGATTGAAAATCTAGAAAAGGGTGAGATGGACGTAAGTTTAAAATAAAAAGTAGTTAACCAAATCTAAATTAATTAAAATTAAGTTAACTTAAAAATAATTCAATTAACCTAAGTTACTATAATTAATTTTAAAAGTATAATTTATTTAATTAATTTCAAAAGTATAATTAATATAATTAATTTCAAAGTATAATTAATTTCAAAATTCCTAACTAATTAATTTCAAAATCTTAATTATTGTTAAATGATTAATTAATTTTGAAATCATAATTATTTTTAAACATTGTTTAAAAAATTTCAAACTTCAAAATTTAATTATTCAAACATAAATATTTTGAAATTCAAACTTAATTATGTTTTAAACTTAAAATACTTTTTCAAACTTCAACATTTTGAATTTCAAATTATAAAATTCAAACTTAAATATTCTAAAATTCAAAATTCAATTAAAATCCAAATTTAACCTGAACTTATTTTTCAAATTCATTATTCTTCAATATCATAAATATTTAACTCCATCTCACACAAACTTATAAGCTGAACATGCTTGATAATCTAAAATGGGCGAGATGGAAAATCAGGAAAATAAATAATAATTATTATATTTTTGATTTATATGCTTGGACTCTAGGACCCTCAAATATTTTTGGCATTAATTAAGGGAGAGTGAAAGGAAGGTTAAGACATTAATTTTTATTTTGATAAAGCATTATTTTTCAAAGTTAAACTTTTCAAAAGTTCAAAATACTTCTAAAAGAGGAAGTTCAATTTTTTTAAACTATTTCTGAAAAGAAAAATAAATTATTTTTAAAAAGACAGAAACTAAGTATTTGATAAAATTTTATTAAGTATTTTTTAAAGAAATCATTTACTTAGCTAAAGTTTTTATCAAAATATTTTTAAAGCTAAGATTTTATCAAAATATTTTTAAATCTAAGTTTTTATCAAAGAATTTTTAAAGTCAAGCTTTTATCAAAACTTCAGATAGCTAAGTACTTGACAAAGTATATTTTTCAAAGAGTTTAGCTAAGTGTTTGTCAAAACATTATTTTTAAAAGTTAAAATTAACTAAGTTTTTTTTCTGGGTGCTACCCTTCAAGGGAGCTTAATAGAGTAAATTTATTTTGTACTATCTTTACATGTTAAACAACCTTATTTTATTTTTGATTTATGTTAAAGGGGGAGAGAAAAGTCAAAGTTAAGAGTTAAACATAATTTTTATGAAAGAGCGAGAATAAGGGAGTTTTTTTTAACAAATTATTGTATTTATGCTCATGCTAAAATTCCTTTAATTATTGTTATGTTTTACTTAACTTTGAATCATATTGCCATAATAAAAAAGGGGAGATTATTGGTGCAGAAAGTACTAGACAATCGAACTTGAGTTTTGATTATGCCAAAGGGCCGGGTCCAAAGTTAAGTTGTCTTGTAATCTAATAAGGTTGATTGAGCTTGCAAGAAAGTCCTAAGTTGTCTTAGGCAAAAATCCTAGTGGATTCTAGGAGGGTTGAAAACCCTAGGAGGTGGTAACCCTAAGTCATAGGCGGCGGTAACCCTAGGTGATGGAAAGTTCTAGCTGGGTTAGGCAGGTGGAAAACCCTAGGGGTGTGTTTGGTTCAAGTTATCATGTATAATCTTAGTTATGTAATTATCTGGTAATCACATAACCAAGGTTATGAGAAATAAAACATAACCAAATATTGTTTGGTTCAACCTAGGTAATGCAATAAAAACTTGTTTATTTGAAAGTTTTAATGAATAACCTATTTTAATATTTTAGTGTATTACCCCTAGTGTTGAGTTATCGGGCCGCGAAAACCGTATTTTCACGTTGCGGAAATCCCGAATCACCCATGCCACTAGATCTCGTGCGAAGGATAGATTTCAATAATTTAAATACGAGTACGAGTTTACTAAAACTTAGATCTACTCCTAGATCTACATGGAAGAGATCTATACCTTCGATGCGTGCCCTTTTTCGTATCCCGCTCGTCCAAGATTCGTCGGATCTCGAAAGTATCAAGGATAGATACTTCTCTATACGTATCCACACGAACACACTAGGTGGAGATGACCAAAACAAGGTGTGCTAGCACCTTTGGATGGTTCGGCCAAGAGAGGAGGGGAGAGCAAAATTGGAGCAAGGAAGAAGATGAAGGAATGAATGAGATTAATTCACAAAATGAAAAACATATCACCCATTCATGTGGCCGGCCACATTAAGAGGGTGAGTAACTCCCATGGAATGCCAAGAGTCACAACTCTTGGTAACTCCCATGAGGTGGCATCCCACTTAAGCAACCATGATGATGTGGAGCATCATCATTGGCCCACTCAATGCCAACTCACCAATGAGGTGACATAAAGTCAAGTCAAACTTGACTCTTCATCTTCCTTTCAAGTCAAGTCAAACTTGACTTAATCTCTCTCATGGTTGATCTAATCCAACCATTTAATTCAAGCCAATTTAATATAATGAATCTAATTCATTTAATTAAATTGATTTAATGAGTCATAATCCAAATTAGACTCATTAAACACATGAATCAACTTGAGTCTAACTCAATTAGCCCAATTAGGATTACTCATAATCCAATTTGATTCATCAAATGAATCTAATCCTCTTGGTTCATCATATGAAACTAATCTCCATCTAATTGTCCTTAGTGTGTGACCCTATAGGTTCTTGTAACGTTGGCAATGTGCCTAAACCCATTTAGGAGCATAAGTAATGAGCGGTATCTAGCAACACATCATTACTACCCAATATTAAAAGAATGTTGAGATTCAACATCACCTTTGTGACTACTAATTGTGACTCCTCACAAAAATATGACAAGTGTCCTTCTATCCTAGACATCTAGATTGATCAATGTGAGGCATAGACCGTGTCATCCTCTAATCAATCCAAATCTTGAACTCCAAGTAGACTCACTCAATCAAATGAGCTCAATATCCTATATTGACTCATTTGGGCATGGTCATGCACTTCGTGGTCTCACTCTATCAAGAATATCGATGTCGCTCCCGTCATATAGGAGGGATAGATCCCATCTACATCACTCACATCCCTCTGCAAATTCGTTACATACCTAGCAATCGCCTTTATAGTCCACCCAGTTACGGGTGACGTTTGACGAAACCAAAGTACATAACTCCTTATGTAGGGAACCATGGTGACTTCAGGTCTAAGAACTAGTAGTCATACTAATAGCCACATGAGAAAGTATATGACACTCATATAACGATCCATGATACTTTCTCATGGCGGGTCATTCAGTATACATTCTCTAATGCATACCCAAGTGTCAACTTGATATCTCTATATCCATGACTTGTGAGATCAAGTCATCGAGTTGATCTACATGCTAGTCTTATTGCATTAACATTGTCCCTGAATGTTAATACTCGACTAGGAATGATTAAGAGTAGTGTTCCCTATATCATCTCATTATCGATTTAACCAATCGATTGAAATAGGTAAGAACCTTTTACTCAAGGACGTTATTATACTTAGTTTATTTGGCACCAATACAAGTAAGTATAATAACCAAAACCAAATGCCTTTATTTATATATAGAATATGATACAATAAGTCCAAAATACAATCATCAAATGATTGGCTCTAGGGCTCTAGCTAACACCTAGTTACAAAACCAACTATACATAATAATAATAATAATAATAATAATAATAATAATAATAATAATAATAATAATAATAATAATAATAATAATAATAAAAATATTATTATTATTATTTTTATTATTTAAACTCTTCATTTTTATGGGGTTTTTATTTTTTTCACGGTTTTTAATTTTTATATGTTATTTTTATTTTTATTTTTATTTTTACATTTTTTAATTTTTTTTCAATTTTTTACGTTTTATATTTTTTATGTTTTTTTTATTTTTATGTTTTTATTTTTATTTTTTTATGTTTTTATATATATTTTAAAATTTTTTAATGTTTTTTATATGTTTTAATTTTTCCCCATATTTTTATTTTTTATTTTTTTTACGTTTTTTTTAATTTTTTTACATTTTTTCTACTTTTTCTATTTTTTGTGCTTTTTTATTATTTTTACGTTTTTTTATTTGTTTACATCTTCTTTTTTTTTCTAAGTTTTTTTATTTTATTTTTTATGTTTTTTAATTTTTTTCGTTACTATTTTCTTTTTTATATAATTTTCTCTTATCGGAGTGTATTTTTTGTAAAAAAAAATTTGTTAAACCCGGAATGAAGAAAAATCTCAGTTTTTCGATTTCGGATTGCATGCCCCTTTTGCTGATGTGTCGGGCATGGAACATTACTCGTGAATCATCGATTATCTAAACCAAATAGGGTTTTCGTTGATAACCTTGGATGGATAACCAAGGTTATCAAGGATAACCCCTAACCAAACGCACCCTCGGGTGGTAACCCTAGGTCCTAGGGGGTGGTAACCCTAGGCGGAAAATCTTGGTGGGTCGAGTGCTTTGTGAAAAATCCTAGAGTTAGGAACTCTAGGTGAAAGTCCTGGTGGTTGTGAAACAGGTGAAAGACTGAATAAGTCATGGAGCGGGCGTTCAGCAGAAAGTCTTGAAACATCGAGCGCTGAGCAAAAGTCCAGTCGCTTTAGAAGACCGGTTAGTAACAGGCAACTTCTCCTGAGAGGAGTAGGTGAGGACGCATACCCCGTGGAGGGAACAGTAGGTGTCAGTTCGACCTAGGGTTTCTGAAGGAAATCCAAAGTCAGAATCGGACAGTCCGAAGGCTGTCAAGTTATTGATTTATATATTATTTGCTATTTTATCTATCTCTGTTTTGTAGAAAACTAATAGTTTTGTAGGGTCAAACTTAACCCTGATTGGTCGATCGAACTGGGGATCGGTCGACCGAACCTCCAAGTAAGCAGAGTAGACTTCCAGGCCAGCTGACCGAACTTGGGGTTCAGTTGACCGATCGGTGGATAGGCGTCGACGTGGTCAAGCCGAGTGGATCGGATCAGATAGGTCAGCGAGGTCAGTGGGATCGGTCGATCGAATGGTGAGATCGGTCGACCGAAAGAAGACTTATCCAGGCGGCAGAAGCATGTGGATGAGAAGTTGGGCAGGTTCAGAGGGTTCGGTGGACCGAACACCTAGATCGGTTGACCGATCATAGTCGAGTTAATGATTGATCCCGAGATCAGTGGATTTGGATTAGGTCTACCTCAGCTACGACCAACAGCTTTGAACACAACACTGATAATAGAAATCAGAACGATCTTCTAAGCTACGCGCTACTATGAAATGACTCAACAATGATCAACTGCTCTGACAATCGACGATCCTATTTCTTCATCTTTGTATTGTTAGTAACTTTATTATATTACCGTTGTACTTCAAACTTGTAATCATTATTCAAGCTATTAGTGATTGCCCATCAAAAGTGATCAACGATCGCGGGCTTTGGAGTAGGAGTCGTCACAAGCTCCAAACTAAGTAAAAGAAAGCTTGTTAGCATTGCTTGTCTTTTCATTCTTTATTCCACTGTAGTTACCTTGTGTTTTCCGAAACGAATTAGCCACGAGTGCTATTCACCCCCCTCTAACACGTCATCGATCCTACACAACCTTCATACTTAGCTGACTACCACAAGATATCAGTTACTAACTTAGGTTAGTCAATTTGAGTTTTGGTCTCTAACTAGTTTGTTACTAGTAAGATTACTCAAATTGATCAATGTATTTGTTTAAAGACTAGATTTATATCAATACACTAACATAAGCTTCTGAAATCTTAGGTTAAGTTCTAAGTATCTCACACCATTCTATGTTTCACAATACATAAACAAGGGATCCTAGTATGCTTGTGAGATGTTGACTTCCTAAAGTTATCAGATCATGCTTGCTACGGTATTATCTAAGATAATTCCATTTTGTAAATCATGGGTATAAAATAAAAACAAAATTTTTCAAAACTATCAGTTAAAAATAGCACAAAATAAATACCTATTCTATAAAACACATATAGAAAATAATACATAACTTAAACATAAAAGTCATAATGCTGATTAAAGGTCATAACTACTGTCATCAAAAGTTAAGTACCAAATATTGATCAAAATACAGCCAAAGTCATAATGTCAAATAAAATATAACTAGTCCAAATGCAGCAAGTCATGCATCAGATGAAGGAGGTGGAGGATCATGTGTGTAGCATGAAAGTAATCAAACATCCTATGCTGCTCTACCTCGAGAGTGTCAACTCGATCAGTCATGTTCTGATGAAATATGTAAGCTTGCCTTGGAATGAGTTGTATTGATCCTAGACATGCTAGAGGGGGGGGGGGGGGATGAATAGCACTTGTGACTTTCATATTCATTTTTTGAAAAACACTCGCATAAGAGTTGGTGCAGTGGAAATAAAGGAATAAACAAAAACAATGACTCAAGTTGTTTTTACTTGGTTCGGAGCCTGTGAAGACTCCTTCTCCAAGGTCCACACTCGTTAAGCATTTACTTTGGACAATTCACTATCAATTCATAAAATTACAAAGACAAGTATAATTACAATGTGATTAAAGATTAAGTGCTATAAATGAAATTATATCGATGACTTAGAGAGTTGGAGATGTGAGCTTTCGGTCGTTGGAACAACGTTACAGCTTTGTGGACTTGTCTTTAGAGCAACATGTAGGAGTAGAAGATATTCGAATTGTTGTTACTGAAGCTACTGGTCGAACCCCTTTTTATAGACAAGTTGAACCTGATCCAGATCCACTGATCTTGGGATCACGTTTGACTTGGCGTTGATTGATCGACCGATCCCCCATATCGGTCGATTGATCCTTCCTAAATCCTCCTAGATTTTTGCCCATATGCTACTACTCGGATAAGAGTCTTCATTCGAGTGACCAATCCTGCCATTCAGTCAACCAAACTCTCGACGCTCCTTAGCTTATCTAGTCTGATCAACTTAGTCTGAAGTTTATCCACCATTCGGTCGACCGATCCCTCGGTCTACACTTCATCGCAAGTTGAAATATAATCTTCTAGCTTGGTAGTTCGGTTGACCGAACAAGACAAAATCTAAACCTATAAAATTATTAGTTTCCTATAAAACAGAGTTAGAATAATAGATAAATAGTATAAAATGTAACTTTGACAATCTCTAGACTATCCGGTCCTGATGTTAAGTTTTGTTGAAACTTCAAGTCAGACTGACGTCTACTGTTCCCTCTTTAGGGAATATATCCTCACTTACTTCTCTCAGGAGAGTTTAGCTTTTACCAGATCGGTCTTCTAGACCATTTGGACTTTACTCAGCTTCTGAGATGTTAGAACTTCCTACTGAATGTCTGATCCCAACCCGTCCAGTCTTCTACCTAGTGTCTGCGACCCCTAGGATTTTCACCTAGAGGCCTCAACTCTAGCATTTCGCCCAACGTTCTCGACCCGTCAATACTTTGCCTAGTCCCCCAGACCAGAACTTCAATGCTTAACCGCAGCTAGGACTTTCCATAACCTAGGGTTACCTCTCCCTAGGACTTAGGGTTACATCCCCCTAGGATTTTCTACCTACCTAGAATCCACTAGAACTTTTACCTAAGAACACTTAGGACTTTCCTATAAGCTCAGCCACACTTGTTAGATCACAAGACATCTTAACTTTTGAACCCTTTGCCATTATCAAAACTTAGATTTGATCATCTGGTGCTCCCTACATCAATAATCCTGAATCATGGTCTAAAGAGAGTAGAAATGACCAAAGATGTCATCTCAAAACTAATTGAAAGGATCATTAGTATATGGAGGATCTGTAGATGATGCTCCCTGAGCTGCATCAAAGTATGGAGTCATGGAGAACTCCTAGACCACCAGTGGAACATAGGGCTCCTCAATAACTATAGGTATATCCTTAATATCAACCTCTTCTCTAGCAAGCCAAATGTAACACGTATGAGTATGTTTGTATACTAGACCCTAAGAACTAGCCTTGATCTCAACCAGGGATATTTGATGGATACCCACAAAGTCAAATAACTCTATCAACTCTCCACGTCTGACTCCTATCCCTAATGATGCTATAAAAGTAGTAACGATGTGATAGTGAACCATATGAACCTTAAACGAGGTACTATATCCTAAATAGTAGATCATGGACTTAAAAACCCAATAACCAAAATCCAAATCCAGTTTATGCTTAAGTGAATACATTAGGAAGAGACGGACTGGATGTAGGACTGTCTGATCTCTAGATGAAAGAGGATGAATACATGAGTCAACCATCTTGTAATGTGCATTGTCATTTGGACTAAGAGGTACTGATGACATCTTCTTTGGTTAAGGACTTTGGAAAAAGTCAGCATACATGATATCGAGGGTTAAATAAGAAAATAGATCAAGTAAAGTGTTTGGATATAAGGGATAGAGAAATATCTAGTTAGGTGAAGGGTGTAAGAGAAATATGTGTAGGAATATGTCAAGATCAAATATCATATTCCTTAATACAACTCTAGTCTTAAAATGATGAGCATTAATCTCACACAGATTATGTTAGAATTTAGTACATATTATGGGATTGTATGCATGTTTATAGAAGACAAGACTGTCTAACAAATAATGTTGTATTATATCTATAATATCAGGATAGTAGGTCTGATAGAAGGGAAGATCAAGGCATCGAGTTACTACAACTAAGACAATTTGTTGCTAAAGGATTAGTGTAGGTCCTCTATGGAAAACCTAGGGTCCTGACTGGGATTCAAGAAGCTAGACTCCTTTTGTGCAATCTTACGTAAATTGTAAAGAATTTCTAAACTTATAGTGATTGCCCACCGAAAGCGATCAACGATCACGGGCCTTGGAGTAGGAGTCGCCACAGGCTCCGAACCAAGCAAATCTTTGTGTTTCCATTGTTTCGTTTATTTCCACTGCGTATTACTCGATAGTTTTAAAAACAAACATGAAAGCCACGAGCGCTATTCATCCCCCCTCTAGCGCTTTCGATCCTACAATTGGTATTAGAGCGGGGTCACTTTGAATTGGTGAAACCACCATTCAAGTAATTTTTTCATGGTAATTTTAAAATTTTTGAAGTCAATCAGAATTGGTAAAATTACCGCCTTCCAATTTGTTTTATTGATCGAGTTTTCTCGTTTCTCGAAGTTAGTGCAACCATCCTCGAGTTTATTTTTTCTTAATCCCACACTACTAATTCAAGACCAAGTCTTAGAACAAGTTTACTCATTTTTTGTGTGTGAGATTTTTCTGCTACAATGGCCCATCAAGAAGGCTACAACACAACTTGCCCGCCGCTCTTCTCTGGCGAAGACTTCGGCTACTAGAAGGGACGAATGGAGTCCTACCTCCAAACCCAGTTAGAGATGTGGATGATCATCAAAACTGGCATCTCACTCCCACTCGACGGCTTGGGGAAACTAGTTTCATGCAAGAACTGGGATGCAAGTCTAATAAAGAAGGTTGAGGCCAACACCAAAGCTACATATACTCTTCAATGTGGGCTAACAAAGGAGGAGCAGAACCGAGTTGGTTCGTTCGCAAGTGCCAAAGATTTGTGGGAGAAGCTAATCAAGATGCACGAAGGCACCTCTGATATGAAAGTATGTAAGCACGATTTAATTTTGAATAAACTTTATAACATAAATTTACAGGATGGTGAATCGGCAAGTCAATTGCACGCACGCATCCAAGAACTCCTCAACGACCTCCACGCGATTGGACAGGAGGTGGAGAATCGAGACGTAATTGTTGGGACCGTTGGGCTGGCTAGAAGGGGGGGGGTTGAATAGCCTTGCAAAAATTCAAAAACAAACCCTTCTTGGACTTTAAAAGAACACTTGCATAAAACTAATTAAAACAAGAAATAAACAAAAAAAAAGAGGCTCAAGGGATTTACTTGGTTACAACCGAGGAGGTTGTTAATCCAAGGAAATGAAACCCACTAAAATACTCCTTCAGGTGGAGAAGCCTCTTATAGTAGTGAAAGCACAAAATGAAAAAGCTAAATAAAAATAGAAAGTGCACAAGTGTTGTAAATGAAATTGCTTGTTGATTGTAGCTTTTTGGACCAAGGCTATATTTATAGCCTTGGTCGAGGCGCCTGGAAGGGTTCCAAGCGCCTGGAAGGGTTCCAAGCGCCTGGAGGGGGATAAAACTTTATCCCCTCCGCAACAGATCACGGTTAAATGTAATCTGGATAGGATCGAGTTCCGGGAGCCCAGAATCACTCCCGGCGCCCGGACTAGTTCGGGCACCCTGAATGGGTCCGGGCGCCCAGACCCATAAAGTTAACAAAGTTGGCTTTTTCGGTCCGAGCTCTCTGCTTCGGTGCTGCTTGCCTCGGTCCGGGTCTTCCTCTATGGCTCTGCTCGCTTGGGTGATTTCGTCCAATCAGAATAAGGCCCACTCGAACCCAATTTCGGCCTTCTCCTCGCGCAGGCTTCTGCTCCGGCTTTCGTCCCTTGAATGTCACGTATGTTCTTCTCATCCACCGGTGTACTCTTCCGCAGCGCCTCGTCCCTTAGACGCACGGAGCCCGTCGGCTCTCTCCCGTGCCATCTTTCTCGCTAGCCACGTCTTCGACTCGACTTCCTGTGCTCCTATGCTCTTGCACACTTAGACACAGGGATCAAAATCCACAGGACCTAACTTAACTTGTTTGATCACATCAAAACAACCTTGGGGTTCCAACAATCTTCCCCTTTTTGATGTGAGCAACCCAAGTTAAGATAGGGTAAACAGACATAAATTTAAAACAATAAATTCTGTAATAAAGTGCAAAAATTTAAAAAAATAAATTATCTACCTACCCCTAGACTTAATCTTTTCTTTCTTCCCCTTTGATCACATAAAAATGGGGTATAAAGAAAAATCTAAGGGTAACAATTTTGGAAAACTTTAGATTTTTTTTTTTGAAAATTATTTTGATATAAAAAATTTGGCACTAATTTTTAGAGTATTTAAGTGTTGCAGAAAAAAATTTCTAAGTAAGAAAATTTCAAGCAGAGAAAAAAATTGTGCACCATAAAAATAAAGTTTGATAAAGCAAAGTTTATAAAATAAAAATTTTCTTAAGTTTTACCAGTAAAAAAAATCCTAAGTTAAACAAATTTGCAAAAGGCAAACAAGTTTTTAAGTTAACCAAATTTGAAAAATTTGAGGATTTTCCAAAAAAAATTTGTAACTATTTTAAGAAATTTCCATGTACAGAAAAAAATGCTTGAAAAACATTTTAAAGCATTATCTAATTTCAATTTAATGTTTTATCAGTTAGTCAATTAAACATTTTATTTCAATATTTGGCTTCCAAGCTGTGGCGAGGCACTATGCCTTCTTGGTTATTGGATCATCAACTACTTCTAGACAAAACCACATAAGGAAATTAAACGTTTAATTTTATCGCTGAAAGCTCTAAGTCTAAATAAGGTTCAAGTTAGGCAAGACTTAGGAACCCAATATAGGTTCCAACCAACTGGATTGATTAGGTATTTCTTAGGGATATATTTCTTTAAAATATTTCTAATTTGTTCTTTATGATATCTAAAATACCAATTTAGGTTATTGAATTTCCTAAAACTTGCATTATATGAACATGTATGGTTTTTCAAGTTACTTATTTCTTTTTACAAAATTTCATTTTCTAAATTTTATTTTGTCAAACTCTTCTAATGAGAAAGATTTTGCTAAAATTAATTTTAAAATTTTAATTTCTTTTTCAAGTTTGCAACAATCTTTAGTTAATAATTTTACAAACTTAAACAACTTGTCAGGTGGGAGAGATCGTACCTGACTTATCTTGTCGACCTTGTTATCCATAGCTCCCCCTGAACTGCTGCTTTCTTTCGATGTAGCTCCCCCTTCATCGATGCTCTCGATTCTCATTTCAGATGAGCTTGCTTCGTGTTCATCTTCTTGATGACTTGCCATTAATGCAAGTCGGAAGAAAGCCTCGACTTCTGATTCGGACGACGTATCATCCCACGTCGCCTTTAGAGTCTTGTACTTGTTCGTTTGGATAGGTTTCTTTCCTTTATCCTTATCCTTGTTCCTTAGCTTGGGGTAGTTGTCCTTGACGTGCCCTTCTTCATTGCAGTGGTAGCATCTAATCATCCTTTTCTTTCTATCCTGTGGATGGTTAGTTTTTCTTGATTTACATAACTTTTTAAAACATCTTACCATCATCACCATTTCCTCGTCGTCGAGAGAAGATTCTGACTCATGTTTGTCTCTTGTTACCTTGAGGACAATGTTGTGCTTTGGCTCCTTCGTACTTGCACATCTCGATTGATGCACTTCAAAAGTCGAAAAGAATTCTTCTAAGGTAACAGATTCTAAGTCTTTAGAGATATAGAAGGCATCTATTAATGATGGCCATTTGGTATTCCTAGGGAATGCATTAAGAGTGTACCTTAGAGAATCTCGGTTACTTACCTTTTATCCGAGATTCGAAAGTCCGGTGATGAGCTCCCTAGTTCTCGAGTGAAGATGTGCAATCGTTTCGTCTTCTTCAAGCTATAGGTTCGTCAACTGGTTGCGGAGTAAGTCTCGTCTCGCGAGCTTGGCCTCAGACGTGCCTTCGTGTAGCTCAAGGAACTTCTCCCAAAGCTCCTTTGCTAAGTTGTAGGCACCAATCTGGTTGACTTCTTGTGGCAGAAGGATGCTCAGCAGATGAAATTCTGCTTTACCGTTTGCCACGTAGTCAGCCTGCTCTTTCTTCGTCCACTGATATTGTACTGCTCTTTAGTCGGCCTACTCGAAACATCGGATTGGTTCCCCTGTACAAAAATTTTGTACAAGTCTCGAACCTTTCCTAACAACATATTGTGTTCTTTAGAAATTAAATTTGGAATCTCAAACAGAACTTAAGATTATTGATTCCAAATTCAACTTATCTATTCTTAGAGGTTTTGACTTGGATCGCAAACAATGCTTAACATTATTGATCTAAATCCACCCATGTTACAAAGTTGATTAAATATTTATTTCAAAGATCGGCTTCCAGGTTAAACATGGTGAGGCACTAGACCTTCTTGGGTATGAGATCATCCACCACTTTCTAGACAAAGCCGTTCAATGAAATTCAATATTTAATCTCCTTATAGTAACCCTAGATTTAACCATTAAGAACAATCGAATCACAAGATCGAAAAACAAAAGAAACACAAAATCAAAACATAAATTCGATTGCCTAGAATCGTTAGCCTCTTGTGTTTGGTAATTCAAAATCCGTACAAAGAAAACTAGTATGATGAGGAACAAGACAACTAGATATACCTTTCTTTGTTAACAAAAACCTCTTGATCTTCTATTGTATTCCTCTCCTTCTCTTGGACGTCGTGTGGACAATGATCTACCAAGAAGAAATCCACCAAAGCCTTCCTTGCTTCCAAGTTTCGGCCACCACCACAATACTCCAAGGGATGCTAGAAACCAATGTCTCCTTTCTCTAATTCTTCACCTCGAAGCAACCAGCCACCAAGAGCTCCACAAGAGATGTTGTCGCCGACCACAAAGAAGAAGAGAAAGAGAAGAGGAAGGGTCGGCCACCAAGGATGGAAGAGAGGAACAATAGAATAGGTTGTGTGTGTCATGAAGGCACTCCCTCCCTCTCTTTTATAATCCTTGGTGAATCCAAAAAAGGAAAGTTTTATAACAAAAAGTAAAACTTCATTTTATTCCTCTCTATGGCCGACCACACCATGTTTAAACAAACAAGGAAAGATTTTAAGCAAAAATTAAAATCTCTCTTTTAAAAATCCCTTTTGTGGTTAGCTATAAAAGGAATATTTTATAAATTAAAATCTGTCTCTTTTAAATCCTTTTATGGATATGTATAAAACATAAGATTTAAAAATAAAACTCCTTTTATATCATGGTTACAAAAAAGGAAAGTTTTCTTAAAAAATTAAAATCTTTCTCTTATCATTATAGATATCTACAAATAAGGAAAGATATCTAATCTCTCTTTTAATCCTTTGTAGAAAATCTATAAAAGGAAAGATCTTAAAATTAAAAACTCTCTTTTAAAACCATGTGGATTAAAACATAAAAGGAAAGATTTTATCAAAATTTTATTTTTAATAAAATCCCTCTTCCCTTTCACACTTGGTCGGCCCCTTGCTTGGCCAGCCCTAGCCTTAGCTGCAAGCTTGGCCAGCCCTAGCCTTAGCTGCAAGCTTGGCTTGGCCGACCCCTTGCTTGGGCTCCAAGCAAGGATAGGGGCCGACTCCTAGCATGGGCTAAGATGCTAGGCTTTGGATAGATATAAGGCTTTATATAAGATGCTACAATAGGGACCGAGAGGAGGAATTGGTTATGGTCTCCTGATGAACTTGAGCTTCCCGTGTTCGCCCCGAACACCCCACTCATGTTCATCTATAATAACTCATACCACTAAAGAGCTATCATTGCACTACCACACCAATCCCAAATTATATTTTGGGCTTCGTCTTATCATGAGTGTGTTAATCTCCCTGTGTTTAAGATATCGAATGTCCACTAATTAAATGAGTTACTGACAACTCACTTAATTAATATCTAGCTCCAAGAGTAGTACCACTCAACCTTATTGTCATGTCGGACTAAGTCCACCTGCAGAGTTTACATGACAATCCTCATGAGCTCCTCTTGGGGACATTATCAACCTAGATCGCTAGGACACAGTTTCCTTCTATAATTAACAACACACACTATAAATAATATTATTTCTCTACTTATCGGGCTTATTGATTTATCGAACTAAATCGCAACTTTTGATAAATCAAAGACATAAATACTAAATATATGTGCTTGCTATTATATCGGGATTAAGAGCACACACTTTCATAATAACAGAGGTCTTGTTCTTTTATGTAGTCAGTATAAAAAAAACTACCTCAAATGATCCTGCTCAATACACTCAGAGTGTACTAGTGTAATTTTATAGTCAAGATAAACTAATACCAAATTACACTACAACTATTCCAATGGTTTGTTCCTATCCATCTTAGTCGTGAGCTACTATTTATAACTTATAAGGAACTGATAACATGATCTTCTGTGTGTGACACCACACACCATGTTATCTACAATATAAATTAATTGAATAACTACACTTAGCATATAAATGTAGACATTTGACCAATGTGATTCTTTATTTCAAAATAAATGTTTACAAAAAGCTAGGGGCTTTTAGTATACACTCTAACAATCTCCCACTTATACTAAAAGACAATGTTGTCATAAACGCTGCCATACATCTGATCCCCATCCCCTCAACATGCCGATCAAAAGCTTTTGCCGGAAGGGCCTTAGTGAAAGGATTTGCCAGGTTATCTGCTGATGTAATGTTGGCGACAACAACTTCTCCTTGCTTTACGATGTCTCGTATTAGGTGGTACTTATGCTCAATGTGTTTACTCGCCTTATGGGCTCGTGGTTCTTTCGAGTTTGCTACTGCACCACTATTATCACAATAAATTGTGATGATTTTGGGTAAACCAGGAATCACATCTAAGTCCATCAAAAAGTTCTTGAGCCATATAGCTTCTTTGGCTGCCTCAGAGGCTGCTATATACTCAGCTTCCATGGTTGAGTCTGAAACGTATTTCTGCTTAACACTCCTCCATGCTATGGCTCCACCTCCTAAAGTAAACACATAGCTTGATGTAGACTTGCATGCTAAAATGAGCTAGGATCGTATCGATATATGAAGCTTGGGATAATCACAACATTCTTTTCTTGCGATCTCTTATTACTTTGATCCCGAGAATATGTGCACATTCTCCCAAGTCCTTCATATCGAATTGTTTGGACAACTATACCCTTACTTCCGACAACACTTTGATATTGTTTCCAACTAACAAAATGTCATCTACGTGTAGTACAAGAAATACCACCACGTTTCCATCACACTTCTTGTATACACAAGACTCATCCGGACACTGAATAAATCCATATGACTGGATTACTTCATTAAACCAGATGTTCCAAGACCTTGATGCTTGCTTCAGTCCATAAATAGACTGATTGAGCTTACATACTAGATGTCCTTTGCCTTTTGCAATAAACCCCTCTGGTTGCTTCATATGGATGTTTTCTTTAAGACTTTCGTTAAGAAAAGCTGTCTTGACATCCATTTGCCAAACCTCATAATCCATATGAGCAGTAATAGATAAGAGTATCCAGATAGACTTAAGCATAACTACTGGTGAAAAGGTTTTCTCATAATCGATTTCCTCTTTTTGAGTATACCCTTTCGCAACAAGCCTTGCTTTGAAGGTTTCCACCTTCCCGTCTACCCCTCTTTTACTTTTGTAGATCCATTTACATCCAATAGATTTTACACTATTTGATAGTTCTACTAGCTCCCAGACTTTGTTAGAATACATAGATTCTATTCCTGAATTCATTGCTCTTTGCCAAGATGCTGCATCTTTATCTTGGAGTGCTTCGTCATATGTTCGGGGATCAGGTTCATATTTACCTGGGATCAAGTCCGAAGACTCTCCCAAAAATATGAATCTTTTAGATTGCCTCACAACCCTCCCACTACGACGAGACACTGTCTGTGGTTGTGTATCATTTGTGATACGTGTTACAGTTTCTTGTGATATTTCATCTTGCACTGTTAGTACTAAAGTAGGCGTTCCCTCTCTCATTTCTTCTAGAACAATTTCACTCATGGGCTTATGATTCATTACATACTCCTCTTCTAAAAATCGAGCATTCATACTAACAATAACTTTTGGATCTTTAGGACTATAAAACAAACCACCTTTTTGGGATAACTTATAAACAAGCGTACTTCTGTACGAGATTCCAACTTATCAGTATCTCCCTTCAGCACATATGCTAGACTACTCTATATTCGAATATGACTCAGACTAGGCTTAGGCCCATTCCATAATTCCATGGGAGTAGAGGGTACTGATTTAAAAGGTACCAAGTTCAAAATGTGCAGTGCCGTTTCTAAAGCATATCCCCAGAATGAATTTGGTAATTTTGAATAACTCATCATCGATCTAACCATTTCCATAAGAGTCCTATTCCTTTATTCTGCCACACCATTCTGTTGGGGTGTACCAAGTGCAGACAATTGGGATTAAATCCTAACCTTTGATAAGTAATTCCTAAACTCACCTTTGAGGTACTCGCCACCACGATCAGACCGTAGTGTCTTGATACTTTTACCGTGACGTTTCTCCACATCACCCTTGTACTCTTTGAACTTATCAAAACACTTAGACTGTGGCGCAACAAGTAAATGTATCCATATCTCGAATAGTCATCTATGAAAGAGATGAAATATTCGAAACCACCTCTCGCCTGGATAGTCATAGGTCCACATAAATCAGAATAAACCAATTTCAACACATCTTTTGCTCTATACCCCTTGGCCTTAAGAGGTCTCTTGGTCATTTTTCCTTCCAAGCAAGATTCACAAGTTGGAAAGTTTTCCAACACTAATGAACCCAAAAGTTCATCGGCTATTAGCCTTTGAATCCTACTCAAGTTAATATGACAAAGTCTTAGATGCCAAAGATATGTTTGGTTCATATTTGAAGGTTCCTTTCTCTTATTAGAATTAGAGGATGTGTTATTAATTTCCATTTGTTACTTTGTGGCAGTTATCGGATTTAGAGTATACAAATTGCCAACTAATGTAGCAGAACAGATAATTACCCTATTTTTCTTAACAACCACTTTGTCATCAAAAGAAACAGTATATCCATCCAAAAATAGTTTAGAAACTGAAATTAAATTCTTTTTAAAACTTGGTACATAAAGACAATTTCTCAAAATCAAAGTTCTATTCCTATCAAATGATAAGTAGATGTCTTCCACTGCAACAACCACCACTTTCGTAGCATTGCCCATGTAGACGGTTATCTCTCCCTCATATAGCCGTCGAGTTTCCTGGAACCCCTACAATGTATTGCAGACATGATCAGTGGCTCCTGTATCTACACACCAGGTACTGGTAGATAACACCGCTAAACATGTTTCAACTACAAGAGAATAAGATATACTTTTATTGTTCTCTTTCCTATGAGGACAGTCCGCCTTCCAATGTCCAGACTGCTTGCAAATAAAGCACTTGCCCTTCGGCTTCTTTACTCCTGCTTTAAGTCGAGTACCTAGAGATTGTTTCACTTTCTTTGCCGAGTCAGCTTGTTTCTTATTCTTCTTTTGACTTTCGACTTAGAAGTAGAAACATTTTCAGCAAAGTGAATTTGAGAATTATGACGAAATAGCCCTTCTGCTGCCTGAAGTTTTGTCAGTAGTTCTGCTAATAAATAAATCCTTTTATTCATATTGTAGTTCAGGTAGAACTGCTCAAAACTTTTGGGGTAGCATTTGGAGAATAATATCGACCTGGTTTCCCCATCGATTTCAGCTCCAAGGATTTGTATCTCATTCAAGTAAGCCATCATCTTTAGGATATGATCCCTTACAGGTGTCCCTTCTGACATGGTGGCTGTCATTAATTTTTTCATTATCTCTTGCCTAGCAGCCCGATTATGGTGTCCGAAGAGTTCCTTGAGATTGTTCATCATGTCATAGGCAGTTGGCAAGTCCTAATGCTGATGTTGCAGCATATTTGACATTGAAGCCATAATTTAACACCACACCATCTCATATGCCTTCACCCATTTCTTATGATACTCAATCTCCTCTTCACTAGAATCACTATTAGGCACATTAGGGCAAACCTCAAATAGTACAAACTTATAACCTTCAGCAGTTAGGACAATATCCATGTTTCTTTTCCAATCTATGTAATTTGGACCAGTAAGTTTGTTCTCTTTCAGAATAATATCCAGTGGGTTGAAAGTCATCCTAAGAATCACAAAATAAGTTCTAGTCAAGACTTTAGAATTTAGAATAATATTGAATCCTCAAACAATATTATTTAAATTCACCAACACCTCAAAACACCGTGAATTTTGTATGCCACGTTAGTGTGGACGTATACAAAATCAAATATTTGTAAGAGGAGGTTTTACCCATTAATTTTATTATTGTCATCATAACTTTATGACAAATAAAATTAATAGTTGGTATTCCTTTGGCCACACAAATAATAGCAGTGACTCCATTGGGGAGGATACTATTAAATGCGCCTAAGTGTATACCATTACTTGATACTTAGTCCATTAAATAGGATTGTGCCCCTTCAGTTGGAGAAGATTACATGCTCCTAAATAATTTCCTATAACCATCCATAAAGGAAGTTTGATCTAGCGATCCGCAAACAAACCCATCCGATGTGGAGGGAGGCACTCAGAGCCAATGCGCAAGTTTGTCGCATCACTTACAAACCAGTAATGGAGACCGTGGAATTTATTTACTAATCCCTCTCCCACTTAGTTATTTGAGATGAGGATTTTATCATGCACACATATCACAGCAAATAAAAGCAATAAATATGGAAAAATAATTATCCAACTATTATGATCTCTTCTATCACTGTCCTCCGTGTGCTGCCAACCCTAGCTGCTGCCATCTTTAGCCACCGCAATCGGGTCTAGTTGCCACATCTATCTTGCTTGTTTTTCCGCTGCGCCTCTGGTCCTCAAATAGCACCACACCTTGAAAGGATACGATCCGCGACAAAAATAGAATTTTACATTTATCGATCCTATATTCCACGAAGGAATGTACATGTAATCTAGATCGAACAAAAAGTAAAAATCCTAAAACTAATACAACTCATGCTGTATTTAATACATACAATCATGCACACACATAAAATGCCCTCGATATGTCTGAGGGTCCAATCACACACAAACACATTAGGGCCATAATAGTTGGATCTAGGATGCCTGTAACCACAGAGTTAATCTATTTGCACATCCTACTATTATCATGCCTAAAATATGCATGACATGTACATAATTAAACTGAAAAACTAAACACACAGAGGCAATATCCTAGCTCTGATACCAATTGTTGGTTGCTACTCGGAATATCGTACTGGTTCCCCTGTACAAAAATTTTGTACAAGTCCCGAGCCTTTCCTAACAACCTATTGTGTTCTTTAGAAATTAAATTTGGAATCACAAACAGAACTTAACATTATTAATTCTAAATTCAACTTATTTGTTCTTAGAGGTTTTGACTTGGATCGCAAATGATGCTTAACATTATTGATCCAAATCCACCCATGTTACAAAGTTGATTAAATATTTATTTCAAAGATCGACTTCCAGGTTAAACATGGCGAGACACTAGACTTCTTGGGTATGAGATCATCCACTACTTCCTAGACAAAGCCTTTCAACAAAATTCAATATTTAATCTCCTTATAGTAACCCTAGGTTTAACCATTACGAACAATCGAATCACAAGATCGAAAAATAAAAGAAACACAAAATCGAAACATAAATTCGATTGCCTAGAATCGTTAGCCTCTTGTGTTTGGTAATTCAAAATTTGTACAAAGAAAACTAGTATGATGCGGAACAAGACAACTAGTTATACCTTTCTTTGTTAACAAAAACCTCTTGATCTTCTATTGTATTTCTCTTCTTCTCTTGGGCATCGTGTAGGCGACGATCTACCAAGAAGAAATCCACCAAGGCCTTCCTTGCTTCCATGTTTTGGCGACCACCACAATGCTCCAAGGGATGCTAGAAAAAAAATACCTCCTTTCTCTACTTCTTCACCTCCAAGCAATCGACCACCAAGAGCTCCACAAGAGATGATGCCGCCGACCACAAAGAAGAAGAGAAAGAGAAGAGGAAGGGCCGACCACCAAGGATGGAAGAGAGGAACAATAGAATAGGTTGTGTGTGCCATGAAGGCACCCTCCCTCTCTTTTATAATCCTTGGTGAATCCAAAAAGGGAAGTTTTATAACAAAAAATAAAACTTCCTTTTATTCCTCTCTATGGTCGGCCACACCATGTTTAAACAAACAAGAAAAGATTTTAAACAAAAATTAAAATCTCTCTTTTAAAAATCCCTTTTGTGGTTAGCTATAAAAGGAATATTTTATAAATTAAAATCTCTCTCTTTTAAATCCTTTTATGGATATCTATAAAAGATAAGATTTAAAAATAAAACTCCTTTTATATCATGGTTACAAAAAAGGAAAGTTTTATTAAAAATTAAAATCTTTCTCTTATCATTATAGATATCTGCAAATAAGGAAAGATATCTAATCTCTCTTTTAATCTTTTGTAGAAAATCTATAAACGGAAAGATCTTAAAATTAAAAACTCTCTTTTAAAACCATGTGGATAAAAACATAAAAGGAAAGATTTTATCAAAATTTTATTTTTAATAAAATCCCTCTTCCCTTTCACACTTGGCCGACCCCTTGCTTGGGCACCAAGCAAGGCTTGGTCGGCCCTAGCCTTAGCTCCAAGCTTGGCTTGACTGACCCCTTGCTTGGGCTCCAAGCAAGGATAGGGGCCGACTCCTAGCATGGGCTAAGAGGTTAGGCTTTGGGTGCATATAAGGCTTTATATAAGAGGCTACAATAGGGACAGAGAGGAAGAATTGGTTATGGTCTCCCGATGAACTTAAGCTTCCTGTGTTCGCCCGAACACCCAACTCAATTCATCAATAATAACTCATACCACTAAATAGCTATCATTGAACTACTACATCAATCCCAAATTACATTTTGGGCTCCTTCTTATCATGAGTGTGTTAATTTTCCTGTGTTTAAGGTATCAAATGCCCACTAATTAAATGAGTTACTGACAACTCACTTAATTAATATTTAGCTCCAAGAGTAGTACCACTCAACCTTATTGTCATGTCGGACTAAGTCCACCTGCAGGGTTTACATGACAATCCTTATGAGCTCTTCTTGGGGACATTATCAACCTAGATCGCTAGGACACAATTTCCTTCTATAATTAACAACACACACTATAAATAATATTATTTCCCAACTTATCGGGCCTATTGATTTATCAAACTAAATCACACCGAGTGTACTAGTGTAATTTTATAGTCAAGATAAACTAATACCAAATTACAGTATGACTATTCCAATGGTTTGTTCCTATTCATCTTAGTCGTGAGCTACTATTTATAACTTATAAGGAACTGATAACATGATCTTCTGTGTGTGACACCGCACACCATGTTATCTACAATATAAATTAATTAAACAACTACACTTAGCATATAAATATAGACATTTGACCAATGTGATTCTTTATTTCAAAATAAATATTTACAAAAAATAGGCTTTTAGTATACACTCTAATAGGAAGGATGCTCAGCAGATGGAATTCTGCTTTGCCGTTTGCCACGTAATTGGCCTGCTCTTTCTTCATCTATTGGTATTTTTCCTTACCTTCGGGTGCTACAAAACCAAACTTCATTATTAAAAGTAATTCAAAGTCAGGTTTAAAGAATACCTGCATTCGCTTTTTCCAGCTAGCGAATTCTCCCTCGAACTTCGGCGAGTATATACTTGGTCTGACCATCGTCTTTGCTTTGATCGACGGTTAGTCCTCCTGAATCATCTTGGCTATGATACCACTTGTTGGGACCGTTGGGCCGGCTAGAAGGGGGGTTGAATAGCCCTATAAAAATTCAAAAATAAACCCTTCTTGGACTTTAATAGAACACTAGCATAAAACTAATTAAAACAAGAAATAAAAAAAATAGAGGCTCAAGGGATTTATTTGGTTACAACTAAGGAGGTTGTTAATCTAAGAAAATGAAGCACACTAAAATAATCCTTCAGGCGGAGAAGCCTCTTACAATAGTGAAAGCAAAAAAAATGAAGAACCTAAAAAAATGGAAAGCGCACAAGTATTGTAAATGAAATTGCTTGTTGATTGTAGTTTCTTGGACCAAGGCTATATTTATAGCCTTGGTCGGGGTGCCTGGAAGGGTTGCAGACACATAGAGGGGGATAAAACTTTATCCCCTCCATAACGGATCAGGTCAAACATGATCTGGATAGGATCGGGTTCCGGGCGCTCGGAATCACTCCGGGCGCCCTGACTGGTTTGGGCGCCCAGAATGGGTCCGGGCGCCTAGACCCTTAAAGTCAATAAAGTTGACTTTTTCGATCTGGGCTCTCTGCTCCGGTGCTGCTCGCCTCACTTCGGGTCTTTCACTCCGGCTCAGCTCGCTTGGGTGATTTCGGCCAACCGAAATAAAGCTCACCCGAATCCAATTTCAGGCTTCTCCTCGAGCAGGCTTTCGCTCTAGCTTCTCGTTCCTCGAATGTCATGCACGTTCTTCTCGTCCACCGGTGTACTCTTCCGTGGTGCCTCATCCCTCAGACCACCGAACCCGTCGACTCTCTCCTGTGTCGTTCTTCTCACTAGCCGCGTCTTCCACTCGACTTCCTATGCTTCTTAGCTCCTGCACACTTAGATACAGGGATAAAAAACCATAGGACCTAACTTGTTTGATCACATCAAAACAACCTTGGGGTTTCAACAGTAATTGTAACAATCCAAATTTCTCTATTTCGAGTCCCAAAAGTAATTTAAAAATATTTAAAAATGCTATAGAAAAATTCTAGAGATTTTTAGAATTTTTTAGAGTATTTTTATGCAATTTTTGGAGGTCGATTGGTATTTTTACTAAACGAAAGAAGTTTCGACAAAAAAATATTAAAGTCGTGATTCGAACCGTGGACTTCGGACTTGAACTGAGCTTTAACCGAATCCAGCCAGCCAACTGTTCCAGCGGGCGTTTCTTCTTAAAGAAGGAGAAATATTATATTTAAGCAGTAGTTAAGAAATCGAAAATAAATTGGAATAAAAAGTGCGCGGCTGAGGGATCGAAGCCGAGGCCTTTGACCCAAGCAAAACCCGCCTGACCAGCTGTGCTGGCGGCTGGTGTTAATTGTGTAGTAATTAATAAAAATATTAGTTATAAGAAAAGACTTAAGTTTTTTCCCGAACCCTAAAATTTTCTCACCCGAACTTCTCTTCTCCTCTCCTCTCGCGACGACGATTCCTTCTCGGGTGAAAACGAAGCTAGGGCTTCTTCTCACGAGGCCGGCGAGCACTTCTCTCCGTGGGTTCTTCACAGATTCGAGGTCTCCTCGTCGAAGAGAGCTCGTGGGCACGAGGAAGGGTTGAAATTTGAAGTTTCTCCGCGAACCCTAGGGGTTATCTCCTTCGGTTTGAATTCAAGAATCATGGTAAGTTGCTACTCACCTGCAGTAGGATAGTTTCAAAGTCTATTCCTTGTTCCTGTCCTTGTTCCCGAAGCTTTGCATGAAACCCTAGGGCTTGTTTGTAGGTGAATTGATAAGCTATTTTTATCTCACAGCATGCCTTAAGAGTTGTATTTATTTTGTTGCTAATCTTTTTGTCAAGCCAGGACAACCCTTATATATTTAGCATACGGTTTTGGGATTCCTTGTTTCTGCCGTGTATTAACAGTGGTTCTTTAGGGCTGCTATATTTTCAGTAGAGCAATATATAGAAGTTCAAGTTGTGAATCAGTTTTTGTAGAGGTTTATGTTTTAAGTTTTCAGCAAGTTTAATTTGGTGATTGTTGAGGTTTTGCGATTTGAACTATGAAGCTTTGATTTCTTATGGTTTTGTAATCACTGGATGGTTTCGAATTGGAACGATGAAGTTCTGTTTCTCCTTTGTGCTTCTTAATGCCATGAGTAGATAAGGTTCAGTTGGAGATGTTACTGCTGTTTTTGCTTAATGGATTTGGCTGGTTAGTGAGTGTTTTGTTTCCTCCTAGTGGTTCCAAAAGTTTCGGACAGAGTTTAATATTTGCTAAGAAAAAAAAAAAGGGCACGAACAACCCCATTTCCCTTGTGTTTACAGCAAGCATGAACAGCTCTTTTGGAGCTTAGGACAACCCCCTTTGGAGCTTATTCCAGTCCGGATTTCTTTTGTTATATGCATGCATGAAAAGGAGTGAATAGCTTTTGTAGTAGTGCAGATTTTTGCATTTAGGAGCAGTGCAGATTTTTGCATATTGTAGCATTGCAGATTTTGGTTTTCCATTGCTTTTGGATGTGCACGAACAGATTTCGGATTCCTGTGTTGGGCAAGGAACAAGGAAGAGTTTAGTTTCCTTTAAAGCATGTAGTTTGATTTTGTAGAATGGTATGTTATGATACAATACATGAAGAACATCCATGTTTTCATAGGTTTTCAGTAGCAAATCTTTATTTGGTTGCAAGGTGTGTACAATGGCACAATGTTGGTGAATATGCTGTGAGATACTTGATTGTAGCTTAGTCCTTAAAGCATGTAAGTAAATGTACTGTAGATTTATGCAATTGATTTGGAATTTGTGATGTGTTCAAGATTTGCTAGTGTAGGTTTTGTTGGGGATAAGTATACCTGGACATATAAAAGAATGTGAAAGAGGTTAGATAGGGTTTTAATGTTTCCCTCTTAGAATGAAAAGGATTTAGAAGAATGCTATGTTTGGAGTCTTCATCTTTTTGTCCAGCAACTAGGTTGTTAGGTATTGTGACAAGACAATTTTAGTGTTTGAACAATGGGCAAGAATCCTCAAGCAAAGAAGCTGGTTACATAACGATTTAATTATGATGACAATAAAATCGTTAGTTTAGCTATCCTAGGTTGTACAGGTTTTTCTAACTTGAGGGGAAAAATATTCTTTCCATACTATGTACACATTATGCTAGTCTTCAGTTAGGTATTAGTAGTATAGTGCAGAATTCGTGTTTACAGCAAGCATGAACAACTCTATTTAGAGCTAAGAATAGCCTTTCTTTCTTTGTATTTCTGCGGGCCTGAACAACTTTACTTGAAGCTTAAAACAACCCTTTCAATTTGCAGGTTAAGCAAGTGCAAATTCAGTTTCAAGTTAGTTTTCTTTGCTGCTTTACAAAACCCGAACTGCCTTTTATTCGAAGTATATATATATATAGTTAGATTTATCTTTAAGCTTTTAGTTTCCCTGGTTCTGTTATTAGGCAATGAACATAGAATGGCTTGGATTAAGTATTGGTTTATTAGGCTAATTGGAGGTTGATCCGACAGTGATTTTGGTTTATTTTTAGATGAAGTAGGTGGTGTAATCTCTTTAGTGTAAGGTGAGAGATGTTGAATGACTTTAGCTTGTGCAGTGATAGACCAAGTAGAGAGGAGCAGGATCGTTTTAGTGGATCACCTAAACTATTGAATGGATTTAATAAAATCTGAACTTATGATGCTTAAGCAAATGTTTTTCCAATATGCACTTAAGTTATTTGGATTGAATATTCAAAGTTTACAATTCCAGTTAGATCACTTCTTCATATTGGTTGAAGTAGGAACAGACTTAAAAAGTAAGGAAAATTGGAGTATGTATCCTTCTAATCATAAATAGATCATGTTGATGATGAAACAGAAAGTTTAGAAAGCAGTGGTTGATATTAGATGAGTGGGGAAACTGAGATAATTGGAATCATTTTGGAAGTTTTAATGTAGTTTAGATCTCCTCATAGTGCAATTTTAAAAGATTATAGTGAAGTTTGATTAAGTCTTTAGAGTGCAAATTTTTATCAGGAATAGCAGTGCAGATTTTTATTAAGTAGATCAGTGCAGACTTTTATTAAGAAGAGCAGTGCAGATTTTTTTCTAAGTAATAGAAGTGCAGTTTTCCTTTTCTAGCTTTTCCTTAGCTATTTGTAAGTATGAGCAGACTTCTTTTCTATTGCTATTAGACGTGCAATTTTTCTTTGCTATCAGTTTAACATGAGTAGTATTGATTCCTATTTTTAGTCCTTTACTACTAGATACACATGAGCAGTTTCCTTTAGTTTTAATTTGCTATTTTAACAAGCATGAACAGCCATGTATTCTAGTGGAAAAATAAGAATCCTATTAAATACTTTTAGAAGTATTAACAAGTAAAAGAAAGAAAAAGAAAAGAAAGAGAAAGGCCAAGGCCTTAAGTAAATTCCAAAGTCAAGACTTTAGGGATTTTGGCACACAAGGTGTTTATTAAAATGCCAAGGCATTTAAAGAAGAAGTAATTAAGATTATAAGTATTTTACTTTTAAGAAGAGGCTAGTACCCGACTTCACAAGGTTGTCGTTAAACAAATCCACGTGTCTAATTTCAAGGTCTTGGCCCTGGTAGACCAAGGTCTACTCTTTTAGGATTGGTGGCTCGCTACCCCAACCTATTAGGGAACGCGCATAAGATGGTACTAAGCCTAGGCCCAAGACGAAGTTGATTATTATTTTGAAGTATTATAAGTATAAGTTTTTGAACAAGTAAAACGAGTTTTACATAAACATAAAGTATTAAAGATTAAGTTTAGAACAAATGAAATAAGTTTCATATAGTTCTAAAAATCAGTAAGTTTAGTTCTTTATTCTACCATGTTTATCTAGTAGATGAGTAGTTTTTCATGTTTACCTATTAGATGAGCAGCATGATTAGCTATTAGAATTACATGAGTAGATTCCTTAGCTTTTCTTTGCTATTAATTTGACATGAGCAGTTATGTTTATGCTTTACTTCCTTTTAGAGCATATAGTTTCTATTTCTTCCTGTATACATGCATATTCGTATTTTTGTGAGTTAGATAGCGCTTACTAAGCAAATTTTGCTTATAGTTTACATTTCCTCTTACTGTAGATACAGGAAAGGAAAAGATATAGCAAGGAAGGCGACAAGGAGGTGTACGAAGGATGTGTGATGCCAGGACTATGGAGAGACCTGGGAAGTTTTGAGTTTTCATTTTTAGTGGATAGAAATAGTTGAGTTGTACCTTATGGTTTATGTCTTTTGAGATTGTATTTTCATTCCGCATTGTTAGTTTGGTTATTTTCCACTATTGGAGTTTTATTCATTTGTTATTGCTAGAATAGTTTATTTTTTTTAGTTGTTGTGTATTATAAACTGCATGGTTGTTTGATAAATGTTCCAGCCGCCTGTGGCTGTGTATATTATGTTATGTATTAATGATTATGGTCACCGGTACAGGGGAGACTCTGTCGAAATTTTTCGGTATGGATTCCACGTGGTTTTTAATTATACCGATTAAGTAGAGTTAGTAGTTAAGTGACGACCACTCTTAGAGAGTAGTAGAGTAATAAGAAGGGTGGTCGTTACAGTTGGTATCAGAGCAGTTCCCATTCTCCAGCATCACACATCAGCACCAACCTTGTCGTCTTCAAGTAAGAAAGTATTTAAGTTTCCTTTTATGCTTTCTTTATTATTTGCAGCATAGAGTGATTGCTTATAAGTGCTTAAGTCAGATAAGAGTTTTTGCTGTTTTCTTTATTCATATACATAAGTATATTTAGAAAGGATAGAAAAGATATCAAGTCTTTTCTTGGCATAAGTAGATGTCAAGATAGAGGACAAGACAGTGGGGAGTTAGAAAACCCAGTTAAGTAATTAGAACTAGAAGGACAATGTTAACAAGAAAGACCCAAGCAGGAAGACGTTCGGGTAGTCTGTGAATATCCAGAAGTATTTCTAGAAGAGTTACCTGAACTATCTCCCAACAGAGAAGTGGAGTTTGAAATTGAATTGGTTCCTGACACCAACCCAATTTCAAAAGCTCCGTACCGAATTTCTCTAGCAGAGTTAAAAGAGTTACAAGAACAATTTTAGGAGCTACTTGACAAGGGTTTCATCCGCCCTAGTCATTCACCCCGGAGAGCTCCAGAGTTGTTCGTTAAGGAGAAAGACGGATCTATGCGGATGTGCATAGATTTTAGATCGCCGAACAAAGTAACAGTTAAGGACAAGTACTCTCTTTCCAGAATAGATGATCTATTTGGTCAGCTAAAGAGGGCAATAGTGTTCTCTAAAGCAGACCTGCGCTTTGGGTACTATCAGTTGGAAGTAAAAGGAAGTGATACACCCAGAACAATTTTCAGGACCAGATATGGACACTACGAATTTGTAGTCATGCCAATTGGTGTGACTAATGCACCTATGGTCTCCAGGGACTTTATAACATGTCTTCCAAGGACCACTAATGGGTACAAAGTGATATAAGTGATGATGGACAGAGATGTTAAGAGACTAAGAAGCAAAGAAGTACCACTAGTAAAGGACAGTATAAGACAGAGATATCCAGAATTATTCTAAGTTTGAGGATGAACTTTTTATAAGGTATGGGGAATTGTAACAATCCAAATTTCTCCATTTCGAGTCCCAAAAGTAATTTAAAAATATTTAAAAATGCTATAGAAAAATTCTAGAGATTTTTAGAGTATTTTTATGCAATTTTTGGAGGTCGTTTGATATTTTTACTAAACGAAGGAAGTTTCAACAAAAAAAATGTTAAAGTCAAGATTCGAACCGTGGACCTCGGACTTGAACCGAGCCTTAACCGAATCCAGCCAGCCAACTGTTCCAGCGGGCGTTTCTTCTTAAAGAAGGAGAAATATTATATTTAAGCAGTAGTTAAGAAATCAGAAATAAATTGGAATAAAAAGTGCGCTGCTGAGGGATCGAAGCAGAGGCCTTTGACCCGAGCTAAACCCGCCTGACCAGCTGTGCTGGCGGCTAGTGTTAATTAAGGAAAGAGTGAATAATATTTAAGGTATAATAATTAATAAAAATTTTAGTTATAAGAAAAGGCTTAAGTTTTTTCCCGAACCCTAAACTTTTCTCACCCGAACTTCTCTTCTCCTCTCCTCTCGCGGCGGCGATTCCTTCTCGGGCGAAAACGAAGCTAGGGCTTTGTCTCTGGCGGTCGGTGAGCACTTCTCTCCGTGGGTTCTTCACAGATTCGAGGTCTCCTCATCGAAGAGAGCTCGTGGGCACGAGGAAGGGTTGAAATTTGAAGTTTCTCCGCGAACCCTAGGGGTTATCTCCTTCGGTTTGAAATCAAGAATCATGGTAAGTCGCTACTCACCTGCAGTAGGATAGTTTCGAAGTCTATTCCTTGTTCCTCTCCTTGTTCCCGAAGCTTTGCATGAAACCCTAGGGCTTGTTTGTAGGTGAATTGATAAGCTATTTTTATCTCACATCATGCCTTAAGAGTTGTATTTATTTTGTTGCTAATTTTTTTGTCAAGCCAGGACAGCCTTTATATATTTAGCATATGGTTTTGGGATTCCTTGTTTCTGCCGTGTATTAACAGTGGTTCTTTAGGGCTGCTATATTTTCAGTAGAGCAATATATAGAAGTTTAAGTTGTGAATCAGTTTTGTAGAGGTTTATGTTTTAAGTTTTCAGCAAGTTTAATTTGGTGATTGTTGAGGTTTTGTGATTTGAACTGTGAAGCTTTGATTTCTTATGGTTTTTCAATCACTGGATGGTTTCGAATTGGAATGATGAAGTTCTGTATCTCCTTTGTGCTTCTTAATGCCATGAGTAGATAAGGTTCAGTTGGAGGTGTTACTGCTTTTTTTGCTTAATGGATTTGGCTGGTTAGTGAGTGTTTTGTTTCCTCCTAGTGGTTCCAAAAGTTTCAGACAGAGTTTAATATTTGCTAAGAAAAAAAAAGGCACGAACAACCCCATTTCCCTTGTGTTTACAGCAAGCATGAACAACTCTATTGGAGCTTAGGACATCCCCCTTTGGAGCTTATTCCAGTCTAGATTTCTTTTGTTATATGCATGCATGAAAAGGAGTGAATAGCTTTTGTAGTAGTGCAGATTTTTGCATTTAGGAGCAGTGCAGATTTTTGCATATTGTAGCATTGCTGATTTTGGTTTTCCATTGCTTTTGGATGTACACGAACAGATTTCGGATTCCTGTGTTGGGCAAGGAACAAGGAAGAGTTTAGTTTCCTTTAAAGCATGTAGTTTGATTTTGTAGAATGGTATGTTATGATACAATACATGAAGAACAACCATGTTTTCCTAGGTTTTCAGTAGCAAATCTTTGTTTGGTTGCAAGGTGTGTACAATGGCACAATGTTGGTGAGTATGCTGTGAGATACTTGATTGTAGCTTAGTCCTTAAAGCATGTAAGTAAATGTACTGCAGATTTATGCAATTGATATGGAATTTGTGATGTGTTCAAGATTTGCTAGTGCAGGTTTTGTTGGGGATAAGTATACCTGGACAAATAAAAGAATGTGGAAGAGGTTAGATAGGGTTTTAATGTTTCCCTCTTAGAATGAAAAGGATTTAGAAGAATGCTATGTTTGGAGTCTTCATCTTTTTGTCCAGCAACTAGGTTGTTAGGTATTGTGACAAGACAATTTTAGAGTTTGAACAATGGTCAAGAATCCTCAAGCAAAGAAGCTGTTTACATATTGATTTAATTATGATGACAATAGAATCGTTACTTTAGCTATCCTAATCTGGACAGGTTTTTTTAACTTGAGGGGATAAATATTCTTTCCATACTATGTACACATTATGCTAGTCTTCAGTTAGGTATTAGTAGTATAGTGCAGAATTCGTGTTTACAGCAAGCATGAACAACTCTATTTAGAGCTTAGAATAGCCTTTCTTTCTTTGTATTTCTGCGGGCCTGAACAGCTTTACTTGAAGCTTAAAACATCCTTTTTAATTTGCAGGTTAAGCAAGTGCAAATTCACTTTCAAGTTAGTTTTCTTTGCTGCTGTACAAAACCTGAACTGCCTTTTATTCCAAGTATATGCATATATATATAGTTAGATTTATCTTTAAGCTTTTAGTTTCCCTTGGTTCTGTTATTAGGCAATGAACATAGAATGACTTGGATTAAGTATTGGTTTATTAGGCTAATTGGAGGTTGATCCGGCAGTGATTTTGGTTTATTTTTAGATGAAGTAGGTGGTGTAATCTCTTTAGTGTAAAGTGAGAGATGTTGAATGACTTTAGCTTGTGCAGTGATAGACCAAGTAGAGAGGAGCAGGATCATTTTAGTGGATCACCTAGACTATTGAATGGATTTAATAGAATCTGAACTTATGATGCTTAAGCAAATGTTTTTCCAATATGCACTTAAGTTATTTGGATTGAATATTCATAGTTTACAATTCCGGTTAGATCACTTCTTCATATTGGTTGAAGTAGGAACGGACTTAAAAAGTAAGGATAATTGGAGTAAGTATCCTTCTAATCATAAATAGATCATGTTGATGATGAAACAGAAAGTTTAGAAAGCAGTGGTTGATATTAGATGAGTGGGGAAACTGAGATAATTGGAATCAATTTGGAAGTTTTAATGTAGTTTAGATCTCCTCATAGTGGAGTTTTTAAAGATTATAGTAAAGTTTGATTAAGTCTTTAGAGTGCAGATTTTTATCAGGAATAGCAGTGCAGATTTTTATTAAGTAGATCAGTGCAGACTTTTATTAAGAAGAGCAGTGCAGATTTTTTTCTAAGTAATAGAAGTGCAGTTTTCCTTTTCTAGCTTTTCCTTAGCTATTTGTAAGTATGAGCAGACTTCTTTTCTATTGCTATTAGACATGCAATTTTTCTTTGCTATCAGTTTAACATGAGCAGTATTGATTCCTATTTTTAGTCCTTTACTACTAGATACACATGAGCAGTTTCCTTTAGTTTTCATTTGCTATTTTAACAAGCATGAACGACCATGTATTCTAGTGGAAAAATAAGAATCCTATTAAATACTTTTAGAAGTATTAACAAGTAAAAGAAAGAAAAAGAAAAGAAAGAGAAAGGCCAAGGCCTTAAGTAAATTCCAAAGTCAAGACTTTAGGGATTTTGGCACACAAGGTGTCTATTAAAATGCCAAGGCATTTAAAGAAGAAGTAATTAAGATTATAAGTATTTTACTTTTAAGAAGAGGCTAGTACCCGACTTCACAAGGTTGTCGTTAAACAAATCCAGGTGTCCAATTCCAAGGTCTTGGCCCTGGTAGACCAAGGTCTGCTCTTTTAGGTTTGGTGGCTCGCTACCCCAACCTATTAGGGAACGCGCATAAGATGGTACTAAGCCTAGGCCCAAGAAGAAGTTGATTATTATTTTGAAGTATTATAAGTATAAGTTTTTGAACAAGTAAAACGAGTTTTACATAAACATAAAGTATTAAAGATTAAGTTTAGAACAAATGAAATAAGTTTCATATAGTTCTAAAAATCAGTAAGTTTAGTTCTTTATTCTACCATGTTTATCTTGTAGATGAGTAGTTTTTCATGTTTACCTATTAGATGAGCAGCATGATTAGCTATTAGAATTACATGAGTAGATTCCTTAGCTATTCTTTGCTATTAATTTGACATGAGCAGTTATGTTTATGCTTTACTTCCTTTTAGAGCATATAGTTTCTAGTTCTTTCTGTATACATGCATATTCGTATTTTTGTGAGTTAGATAGCGCTTACTATGCAAATTTTGCTTATAGTTTGCATTTCCTCTTACTGCAGATACAGGAAAGGAAAAGATATAGAAAGGAAGGCGACAAGGAGGTGTACGAAGGATGTGTGATGCTAGGACTATGGGGAGACGTAGGAAGTTTTGAGTCTTCATGTTTAGTGGATAGAAATAGTTGAGTTGTACCTTATGGTTTATGTCTTTTGAGATTGTATATTCATTCCACATTGTTAATTTGGTTATTTTCCACTATTGGAGTTTTATTCATTTGTTATTGCTAGTATAGTTTATTTTTTTTAGTTGCTGTGTCTTATAAACTGCGTGGTTGTTTGATAAATGTTCCAGCCGCCTGTGGTTGTGTATATTATGTTATGTATTAATGATTATGGTCACCGGTACAGGGGAGACTCTGTCAAAATTTTTCGATAGGGATTCCTCGTGGTTTTTAATTATACCGGTTAAGTAGAGTTAGTAGTTAAGTGACAGTCACTCTTAGAGAGTAGTAGAGTATTAAGAAGGGTGGTCATTACAGTTGGTATAAGAGCAGTTCCCATTCTCCAGCATCACACATCGGCACCAACCTTGCCGTCTTCAAGTAAGAAAGTATTTAAGTTTCCTTTTATGCTTTCTTTATTCTTTGCAGCATAGAGTGATTGCTTATAAGTGCTTAAGTCAGATAAGAGTTTTTGCTGTTTTCTTTATTCATATACATAAGTATATTTAGAAAGGATAGAAAAGATATCAAGTGTTTTCTTGGCATAAGTAGATGTCAAGATAGAGGACAAGACAGTGGGGAGTCAGAAAACCCAGTTAAGTAATTAGAACTAGAAGGACAATGATAACAAGAAAGACCCAAGCAGGAAGACGTTCGGGTAGTCTGTGAATATCCAGAAGTATTTCTAGAAGAGTTACCTGAACTATCTCCCAACAGAGAAGTGGAGTTTGAAATTGAATTAGTTCCTGACACCAACCCAATTTCAAAAGGTCCGTACCGAATTTCTCTAGCAAAGCTAAAAGAGTTACAAGAACAATTTCAGGAGCTACTTGACAAGGGTTTCATCCTCCCTAGTCATTCACCCCGGAGAGCTCTAGAGTTGTTCGTTAAGGAGAAAGACGGATCTATGCGGATGTGTATAGATTTTAGAGCGCTGAACAAAGTAACAGTTAAGGACAATTACTCTCTTTCCAGAATAGATGATCTATTTGATCAGCTAAAGAGGGCAATAGTGTTCTCTAAAGCAGACCTATGCTTTGGATACTATCAGTTGGAAGTGAAAGGAAGTGATACACCCAGAACAGTTTCCAGGACGAGATATGGACACTGCGAATTTGTAGTCATGCCAATTGGTGTGAGTAATGCACCTATGGTCTCCAGGGACTTTATAACAAGTCTTCCAAGGACTACTAATGGGTACAAAGCGATATAAGTGATGATTGACAGAGAAGTTAAGAGACTAAGAAGCAAAGAAGTACCACTAGTAAAGGACAGTATAAGACAGAGATATCCAGAATTATTCTAAGTTCAAGGACAAACTTTTTATAAGGTATGGGGAATTGTAACAACCCAAATTTCTCCATTTCGAGTCCCAAAAGTAATTTAAAAATATTTAAAAATGCTATAGAAAAATTCTAGAGATTTTTAGAAATTTTTAGAGTATTTTTATGTAATTTTTGGAGGTCGTTTGATATTTTTACTAAACGAAGGAAGTTTCGACAAAAAAGATGTTAAAGTCGAGATTCGAACCGTGGACCTCGGACTTGAACCGAGCCTTAACCGAATCCAGCCAGCCAACTGTTCCAGCGGGCGTTTCTTCTTAAAGAAGGAGAAATATTATATTTAAGCAGTAGTTAAGAAATCAGAAATAAATTGGAATAAAAAGTGCGCGGCTGAGGGATCGAAGCCGAGGCCTTTGACCCGAGCTAAACCCGCCTAACCAGATGTGCTGGCGGCCGGTGTTAATTAAGGAAAGAGTGAATAATATTTAAGGTATAGTAATTAATAAAAATCTTAGTTATAAGAAAAGGCTTAAGTTTTTTCCCGAACCCTAAACTTTTCTCACCCGAACTTCTCTTCTCCTCTCCTCTCGCGACGGCGATTCCTTCTCGGGCGAAAACGAAGCTAGGGCTTCGTCTCCGGCGGCCGGCGAGCACTTCTCTCCCTGAGTTCTTCACAGATTCGAGGTCTCCTAGTCGAAGAGAGCTCGTGGGCACGAGGAAGGGTTGAAATTTGAAGTTTCTCCGCGAACCCTAGGGGTTATCTCCTTCGGTTTGAATTCAAGAATCATGGTAAGTCGCTACTCACCTGCAGTAGGATAGTTTCGAAGTCTATTCCTTGTTCCTCTCCTTGTTCCCGAAGCTTTGCATGAAACCCTAGGGCTTGTTTGAAGGTGAATTGATAAGCTATTTTTATCTCACAGCATGCCTTAAGAGTTGTATTTATTTTGTTGCTAATCTTTTTGTCAAGCCAGGACAACCCTTATATATTTAGCATACGGTTTTGGGATTCCTTGTTTCTGCCGTGTATTAACAGTGGTTCTTTAGGGCTGCTATATTTTCAGTAGAGCAATATATAGAAGTTCAAGTGGTGAATCAGTTTTGTAGAGGTTTATGTTTTAAGTTTTTAGCAAGTTTAATTTGGTGATTGTTGAGGTTTTGCGATTTAAACTGTGAAGCTTTGATTTCTTATGGTTTTGCAATCACTGGATGGTTTCGAATTGGAACGATGAAGTTCTGTTTCTCCTTTGTGCTTCTTAATGCCATGAGTAGATAAGGTTCAGTTGGAGGTGTTACTGCTGTTTTTGCTTAATGGATTTGGCTGGTTAGTGAGTGTTTTGTTTCCTCCTAGTGGTTCCAAAAGTTTCAGACAGAGTTTAATATTTGCTAAGAAAAAAAAGGGCACGAACAACCGCATTTCCCTTGTGTTTACAGCAAGCATGATCAACTCTATTGGAGCTTAGGACATCCCCCTTTGGAGAATATTCCAGTCCGGATTTCTTTTGTTATATGCATGCATGAAAAGGAGTGAATAGCTTTTGTAGTAGTGCAGATTTTTGCATTTAGGAGCAGTGCAGATTTTTGCATATTGTAGCATTGCAGATTTTGGTTTTCCATTGCTTTTGGATGTGCACGAAAAGATTTCGGATTTCTGTGTTGGGCAAGGAACAAGGAAGAGTTTAGTTTCCTTTAAAGCATGTAGTTTGATTTTGTAGAATGGTATGTTATGATACAATACATGAAGAACAACCATGTTTTCTTAGGTTTTCAGTAGCAAATCTTTATTTGGTTGCAAGGTGTGTACAATGGCACAATGTTGGTGAATATGCTGTGAGATACTTGATTGTAGCTTAGTCCTTAAAGCATGTAAGTAAATGTACTGCAGATTTATGCAATTGATATGGAATTTGTGATGTGTTCAAGATTTGCTAGTGCATGTTTTGTTGGGGATAAGTATACCTGGACAAATAAAAGAGTGTGGAAGAGGTTAGATAGGGTTTTAATGTTTCCCTCTTAGAATTAAAAGGATTTAGAAGAATGCTATGTTTGGAGTCTTCATCTTTTTGTCCAGCAACTAGGTTGTTAGGTATTGTGACAAGACAATTTTAGTGTTTGAACAATGGTCAAGAATACTCAAGCAAAGAAGCTGTTTACATAACGATTTAATTACGATGACAATAGAATCGTTAGTTTAGCTATCCTAGGCTGGACAAGTTTTTCTAACTTGAGGGTAAAAATATTCTTTCCATACTATGTACACATTATGCTAGTCTTCAGTTAGGTATTAGTAGTATAGTGCAGAATTCGTGTTTACAGCAAGCATTAACAACTCTATTTATAGCTTAGAATAGCCTTTCTTTCTTTGTATTTCTGCGGGCCTGAACAACTTTACTTGAAGCTTAAAACAACCCTTTCAATTTGCAGGTTAAGCAAGTGCAAATTCAGTTTCAAGTTAGTTTTCTTTGCTGCCGTAGAAAACCCGAACTGCCTTTTATTCGAAGTATATATATATATATAGTTAGATTTATCTTTAAGCTTTTAGTTTCCCTTGGTTCTGTTATTAGGCAATGAACATAGAATGGCTTGGATTAAGTATTGGTTTATTAGGCTAATTGGAGGTTGATCCGGCAGTGATTTTGGTTTATTTTTAGATGAAGTAGGTGGTGTAATCTCTTTAGTGTAAAGTGAGAGATGTTGAATGACTTTAGCTTGTGCAGTGATAGACCAAGTAGAGAGGAGCAGGATCATTTTAGTGGATCACCTAGACTATTGAATGGATTTAATAGAATCTGAACTTATGATGCTTAAGCAAATGTTTTTCCAATATGCACTTAAGTTATTTGGATTGAATATTCATAGTTTACAATTCCAGTTAGATCACTTCTTCATATTGGTTGAAGTAGGAACATACTTAAAAAGTAAGGAAAATTGGAGTAAGTATCCTTCTAATCATAAATAGATCATGTTGATGATGAAACATAAAGTTTAGAAAGCAGTGGTTGATTTTAGATGAGTGGGGAAACTGAGATAATTGGAATCAATTTGGAAGTTTTAATTTAGTTTAGATCTCCTCATAGTGCAGTTTTAAAAGATTATAGTGAAGTGTGATTAAATCTTTAGAGTGCAGATTTTTATTAGGAATAGCAGTGCAGATTTTTATTAAGTATATCAGTGCAGGCTTTTATTTTGAAGAGCAGTGCAGATTTTTTTCTAAGTAATAGAAGTGCAGTTTTCCTTTTCTAGCTTTTCCTTAGCTGTTTGCAAGTATGAGCAGACTTCTTTTCTATTGCTATTAGACGTGCAACTTTTCTTAGCTATCAGTTTAACATGAGCAGTATTGATTCCTATTTTTAGTCCTTTACTACTAGATACACATGAGCAACCATGTATTCTAGTGGAAAAATAAGAATCCTATTAAATACTTTTAGAAGTATTAACAAGTAAAAGAAAGAAAAAGAAAAGAAAGAGAAAGGCCAAGGCCTTAAGTAAATTCCAAAGTCAAGACTTTAGGGATTTTGACACACAATGTAACGACCCAAATTTCCTCATTTTGAGCCCCAAAAATAATTCAAAAATAATTTTAAATGCTATAGAAAAATTTTAGAGATTTTTAGAGTATTTTTATGTAATTTTTGGAGTTCGTTTGGTATTTTTACCAAGAGGAAGATGTTTAAAAAAAAAGAAAAAAAAATGTTGAAGCCGGGTTTCGAACCCAAGACCTCGGACCTGGCCAGAGTCTTAACCGAATCCAGCCAGCCAACTGGTCTGCGACCTGTTTGTGAACATATATGGGATGAAATATATATAAGCAGTATTTAGGAACGTTTAAATAAATTGGAAATAAAAAGTACGCGGCTGAGGAATCGAAGCTGCGACCTGGGATTTGGTTAAAGCCGGGCTGACCAAGTGTGCTAGCGATCGTTTGTTATTAAAGAAGGAGAAAAGTTCTATTTAAGCAGTAGTTAGGAAATAGAGAATAAATAGGAAAAAAAATGGTTGCAGCCGAGACTCGAACCCACGAACCTAGTTTTAAGCGGAACGCAGTCAACCAACTGCGCCAGCGGGCTTTGCTAATTTAGGAAGGAGCGAAATATTCTTAAGCAATAGTTGTTAATAAAAAACCCTAGTTACAAAAGAGGGGAAAGTTTTCCCCAAGCCCTAATTTCCCTTCTCTCCTCTCTTCGGCGTGTGACGGCGATTCTTCTCGGGCGAAATCGTGGCAGCGAGCGATCATGTCTCCGGCGGCCGGCGAGGTTGTTCTCCGAGGGGTTTTCTTCACTTCTCGTCAAGGAGAAGCTTTGAGCACGAAGAAGAGCCGAGATTTGAAGCTTTACCCGAACCCTAGATCTCCTCCTCTTCGGTTGTAAGTCCAAGAACAAGAGGTAAGTTGCTACTCACCTGCAGTAGGATAGCTCCGATTGTTCCTTTCTTTTCCGAAAGCTTTGGGATAAATTGTAGGTGGTTTGTGCTTTTGATCGGATTCTATGCTACATAGTTGCATCTATGTCGACCACTACAGAACCTAGTTTTTTTAAGCATATAGTAATTTCTGTAATAACCTTGAAACTATGAATTGAGACAGACAAGGTTAGGTGAGTTGCTAATAGGTTTCAAGCAATAGCAATATGGTGGACCATCTGCCGTGAGTTTTGATGTATTCTTGAGTTATGTTCTTAAATTCATTTATGCTATTAATTAGATGATTTTATTGCAGTTATTTAACCTAAGTATAGTCGAGAAACTGTGAACAAGATCTTTTAGTAAGGTGTGTTTTAAACATTAAGTTCAGTAACAAGGAGAATTGAGGATGTTTCTGTGTTCTTGTACATGGTCGGTTTGGTGTTATTGGTTCTTGTATTGGCAGTGGAACTTTTGGACAAGATTGAAGTGTTTTAAGATGTTGGTCATTGTGTTGCACTACTAGTGTAGGCTGGGAAATGCTGGGCAGATTCGAAGGGATAGGTTTCAGTGTGGTTAAGTGGATGTGTCTACAACATTCTCTTATGAAACTTGGATTGCACATGTACTACTTGATGTTTTGAGTTGAGTCCTTTAAGAATAATAGTAGAGGAGCCATGCATCCTTACCGGTATTATATGATATGAATTGAATTAATTTTATATTCTGTTTTTAAAGAATTTAGAATGTGTGGATTTCTTAAGTTCTGGTTCTAAGTATATCATGTATCAACTCTTTGATAGCAGTATCATCCTTTTCTTTGATATCAGTTATAGATCTTTTGTTGAGATATTGGAACACGAATTGGAATATGCAGTTTAGTTGCATTGTGTAGCACCTAAGTTTGGATTTTTCCTTGCTGTAATAGAAAAGAACAAGCCTTGCATAGGTTTAAATTTTAGCAGGTTCTAGTTTTGTTTGTGCTAAGCAATTTACATAAACAAATTTGGTTTTGGGAGTAGCAATTGGGAGGAAATAGAAGTAATAGCTTAGAACAAACAAAACAAGTTATATAGGAACCAAAAATTCTAGTGAGTTCTAGTTTAATAGAAGCACCCTTTCCTTATGCTTTGTTTTGTTGGAAACAATTCGGCATGTGTAGATCTATTGTAGTGCAGAATTTTAGTGTAGATCTTCTTAAGTGTGCAGAGGAGTTTCGCTTCCTTAATAGGCAAGAACAATCTTTATAATAAGCTTGCACAACCTTCTAATAATAAGCATATAGTTTATAGTCTTTCTATTACTGCCGTGGGCATAAACAACATGCATATCACGAAGATGCAGTCCTCCAATTTTAGGGTGCAGATTTGAAGTTTGCTACTTCCTTAATGAGCAAGAATAGTTCTTTAATTTAAAGCATGTGTTTCATTAAATCTTTTTAGAAGATTATAAGTAGTTATAAGTAAAGAAAGGACCAAGGTCTTGATAGGATCTCTAAATTTCAGAATTTGGGATCAGCAGCACGCCAAGTGCTCGAAGTGCCTTTTATTAGGTTTATATATATCTATGCAACGAACTGCCTTTTATTTCAAGTATATATAAAGTTAGATTTATCTTTAAGCTTTTAGTTTCCCTTTGTTATGCTAATAGGCAATGAACACAGAATGACTTGGATTAAGTATTGGTTTATTAGGCTAATTGGAGGTTGATCCGGCAGTGATTTTGGTTTATTTTACGATGAAGTAGGTAGTGTAATCTCTTTAGTGCAGAAGTGTGGATGAAGGAGTGAAGATGAGCATATGTAATATGTTGTTTTGGTGAGTATCATGTATTAAGACTAAAAGATGATTTGAAGTGATGTAATGAATTTAATAGGTGAGAAGTATGTGAGTGTTTTAGATATGCAAGTAGAAACTCCAGAGTAGAAGTTTAGTTTAGAAGATGAGAAAAGAGAGTTAAATGTTAGATCAATTCTGAACATGATTTCAACTCTTTCTAGATGACCCTAAATGTTGGTACAATATTTGTTTAATGACAAACCTTTCTTCTAGATAGGGTAATGGTTAGTTCAGATAACTCTTTATCATGACTAAAGGAGCAAGATTGTAGAATGAGTAGAGTCGAAGTTTACCTCATGTTAGCTAAATTTGTGTAGTTGTGATCCATCGATTTTATGATATTTGAATGTTACTGCACTATTGAGGTTTAATATAGTTGCTTCACCTAACTGCTTAGGAGGTTTGGAATTATGGAATAACTAAAGCTGTAGTCTTTATTTTTAAAATACAGATAGTTTATAGAAAGCATTGTAGAACAAGGCTTTAGATTTCTTTTAAATATGCATGATTGTGCGTTACCTAGTTGATTTCACTTATAGATGCATATTTAAAAATACCCTAACAGTATTTTGAGTTTAAGAAAAGTATAAGAAAGATAAAGAAAAGAAAGTAAAAGGCCAAGGCTTAAGTAGATCCCAAAGTCAAGACTTTAGGGATTTTGGCACACAGGGTGCTTATTAAAATGCCAAGGCATTATATATTAGAAGTATTAAAAGATAACAAGTATTTTTTACTTTTATCAGTGGAACTGTGTTGGACTCTCAGTTGTCCTTGGGTTGGGCTCCCATAGTTGTCTCTAGGTTCAGATAACCGAGTATACCCTACTAGATTCGGGACTAGCTACCTCGGGTCAAGTTAGGGATGCGCGCAAAGTAAGTACAGTTGCCAGGGCCCAAGACTAAGTTGATTATTATTTTGAAGTATTATAAGTATAAGTTTTTTTTGAACAAGTAAAATAAGTTTCACATAAGTATTAAAGAATAAGTCTTTAAGCAAGTGAAATAAGATTCAGAAGGTGTTTAGAATTCAGTAAGTTTAGTTCTTTATGCTAGCATGTTGTATAGATTTACTTTACATGTTTAGCCTTTCAGTATGTTTCTTTCACTAGTAGATGAGTATGAGTAGATTTCCTTTTGAGCATTCGGTTTTAGATTTCAGTATATTCTTATGCATATCGAGATTTTGTGAGTTAGATAGCGCTTACTAAGCATTTTGCTTATAGATTGCATTTCCTCTTACTGCTGATACAGGAAAGGAAAAGATATAGAAAGGAAGGCGACAAGGAGGTGGTCGAAGGATGTGTGATGCCAGGACTATGGAAGCCTTGGGACTAGGAAGGAGTTTCCTTTAGTTTTCTTTTTCTTTTGCTATGTTAGAAGTATTTGAGACAGTATATGTTATTTTGATGTGATTAGGACATAGTAGATGAATTGTGTTCTTGTGTGATGATTTGTGGTATTGTTTTCTTTTGGTTTTGACACTTATATAACTGCGTGAGAGTTGTTATCTGTTCCAGCCGCCTGTGGCTGTGTATATAGTGTTTGTATATCAGTCTAAGGTCACCGGTACAGGGGAGACTCTGTCGAAATTTTTCGGTAGGGTTTCCATGTGGTTTTTAATATTACCGGTTAAGTAGAGTTAGTAGCTAAGTAACGGTCACTCTTAGAGAGTAGTAGTAGTAAGAAGAGTGGTCGTTACAGTTGGTATCAGAGCAGGTCCCATTCTCTAGCATCACACATCAGCACCATCCTTGCCGTCTTCAAGTAAGAAAGTATTTAATTTTCTTTTATGCTTTCTTTATTATTTGCAGTATAGAGTATCTTCTTATATGTACTTAGGAAAGAAAAAAATTCATGTTTTAATTTTCTATGTTTTGATACATATGCTTAGAAAGAATAGAGACAATTTTAGTTTTGTTTCTCTTATATTCATATATACATAAGTATGTTTAGAAAGGATAGAGAAGATATCAGGTATTATTCTTGGCATAACTAGATGTTAAGATAGAGGACAAGACAGTGGGGAGTCAGAAGCCCCAGTTAAGTAATTAGAACTAGAAGGACAATGATAACAAGAAAGACCCAAGCAGGAAGACATTCAGGTAGTCTGTGAATATCCAGAGGTATTTCTAGAAGAGCTACCAGGACTATCTCCCAACAGAGAAGTAAAGTTTGAAATTGAGTTGTTTCCTGATACCAGCCTAATTTCAAAAGCTCTGTATTGAATTTCTCTAGCAGAGCTAAGAGAGTTACAAGAACAAATTTAGGAGCTACTTGACAAGGGTTTCATCCGCCCTAGTCATTCACCCGGGGAGCTCCAGAGTTGTTCATTAAGGAGAAAGACAGATCTATGCGGATGTGCATAGATTTTAGAGCGTTGAGCAAAGTAACGGTTAAGGACAAGTACCCTCTTCCCAGAATGGATGATCTATTTGATCAGCTAAGGAGGGCAACAATGTTCTCTAAAATAGATCTGCATTCTAGGAACCATCAGTTGAAAGTGAAAGGAGGTGATGCACCAAAACAGTCTCCAGGACCAGATATGGACACTGCGAATTTGTAGTCATGCCATTTGGTGTGACTAATGCACCTATGGTCTCCAGAGACCTTATAACAGGCCTTCCAAGGACCACTAATGGGTATGATGCGATATGAATGATAAGGACCGAGATGTTAAGAGACTAAGGAACAAAGAGTACCGTTAGTGAAAGTCATTTGGAATCAGAAGTACGAGGAAGTTACCTAGGAGTGTGAGGACAGTGTGAGATAGAAATATCCGGAATTATTCTAAGTTCGAGGACGAACTTTTTATAAGGTGTGGGGAATTGTAACGACCCAAATTTCCTCATTTTGAGCCCCAAAAATAATTCAAAAATATTTTTAAATGCTATAGAAAAATTCTAGAGTTTTTAGAAATTTTTAGAGTATTTTTATGTAATTTTTGGAGTTCGTTTGGTATTTTTACCAAGAGGAAGAAGTTTAAAAAAAAAGAAAAAAAAATGTTGAAGTCGGGTTTTGAACCCAAAACCTCGAACTTGGTTCGAGTCTTAACCGAATCCAGCCAACCAACTGGTCTGCGACCTGTTTGTGAACATATATGGGATGAAATATATATAAGCAGTATTTAGGAACGTTTAAATAAATTGGAAATAAAAAGTGCACGGCTGAGGAATTGAAGTTGCGACCTGGGATTTGGTTAAAGCCGGGCTAACCAAGTGTGCTAGCGATCGTTTGTTATTAAAGAAGGAGAAAATTTTTATTTAAGCAGTAGTTAGGAAATAAAGAATAAATAGGAAATAAAATGGTTGCAGCCGAGACTCGAACCCATGAACCGAGTTTTAAGCGGAACACAGCCAACCAACTGCGCCAGCGGGCTTTGCTAATTTAGGAAGGAGCGAAATATTCTTAAGCAATAGTTGTTAATAAAAAACCCTAGTTACAAAAGAGGGGAAAGTTTTCCCCAAGCCCTAATTTCCCTTCTCTCCTCTCTTCGGCGTACGACGGCGATTCTTCTCTGGCGAAATCGTGGCAGCGAGCGATCACGTCTCCGGCGGCCGGCGAGGTTGTTCTCCGAGGGGTTTTCTTCACTTCTCGTCAAGGAGAAGCTTTGAGCACGAAGAAGAGCCGAGATTTGAAGCTTTACCCGAACCCTAGATCTCCTCCTCTTCGGTTGTAAGTCCAAGAACAAGAGGTAAGTTGCTACTCACCTGCAGTAGGATAGCTCCGATTGTTCCTTTCTTTTCCGAAAGCTTTGGGATAAATTGTAGGTGGTTTGTGCTTTTGATCGGATTCTATGCTACATAGTTGCATCTGTGCCGACCACTACAGAACCTAGTTTTTTTAAGCATATAGTAATTTCTGTAATAACCTTGAAACTATGAATTGAGACAGACAAGGTTAGGTGAGTTGCTAATAGGTTTCAAGCAATAGCAATATGGTGGACCATCTGCCGTGAGTTTTGATGTATTCTTGAGTTATGTTCTTAAATTCATTTATGCTATTAATTAGATGATTTTATTGTAGTTATTTAACCTAAGTTTAGTCGAGAAACTGTGAACAAGATCTTTTAGTATGGTGTGTTTTAAACATTAAGTTCAGTAACAAGGAGAATTGAGGATGTTTCTGTGTTCTTGTACATGGTCGGTTTGGTGTTATTGGTTCTTGTATTGACAGTGGAACTTTTGGACAAGATTGAAGTGTTTTAAGATGTTGGTCATTGTGTTGCACTACTGGTGTAGGCTGGGAAATGCTGGGCAGATTCGAAGGGATAGGTTTTAGTGTGGTTAAGTGTATGTGTCTACAACATTCTCTTATGAAACTTGGATTACACATGTACTACTTGAAGTTTTGAGTTGAGTCCTTTAAGAATAACAGTAGAGAAGCCATGCATGCTTACCGGTATTATATGATATGAATTGAATTAAGTCTATATTCTATTTTTAAAGAATTTAGAATGTGTGGATTTCTTAAGTTCTGGTTCTAAGTATATCATGTATCAACTCTTTGATAGCAGTATCATCCTTTTCTTTGATATCAGTTATAGATCTTTTGTTGAGATATTGGAACACGAATTGGAATATGCAGTTTAGTTGCATTGTGTAGCACCTGAGTTTGGATTTTTCCTTGCTGTAATAGAAAAGAACAAGCCTTGCATAGGATTAAATTTCAGCAGGTTCTAGTTTTGTTTGTGCTAAGAAATTTACATAAACGGATTTAAATTTGGGAGTAGCAATTGGGAGGAAATAGAAGTAATAGCTTAGAACAAACGAAACAAGTTATATAGGAACCAAAAATTCTAGTGAGTTCTAGTTTAATAGAAGCACCCTTTCCTTATGCTTTGTTTTGTTGGAAACAATTTGGCATGTGTAGATCTATTGTAGTGCAGAATTTTAGTGTAGATCTTCTTAAGTGTGCAGAGGAGTTTCGCTTCCTTAATAGGCAAGAACAATCTTTATAATAAGCTTGCACAACCTTCTAATAATAAGCATATAGTTTATAGTCTTTCCATTACTGTCGTGTGCATAAACAACATGCATATCACGAAGATGCAGTCCTCCACTTTTAGGGTGCAGATTTGAAGTTTGCTACTTCCTTAATGAGCAAGAATAGTTCTTTAATTTAAAGCATGTGTTTCATTAAATCTTTGTAGAAGATTATAAGTAGTTATAAGTAAAGAAAGGACCAAGGTCTTGATAGGATCTCTAAATTTCAGAATTTGGGATCAGCAGCACGCCAAGTGCTCGAAGAAATGCTGAGACATTCTATAATAAAAGAATTAGAAGATAAGAAACATTTTAGTTCTTTCCTTGCTTGTGGAAATCTCCGGTGTAGATTAAGAGGTTTCAAGTATATTCCTTTGTAGATTTGTGAGGTTCTGTTGGGTTAAAGATGTTCTTTACTTGATATGATAAGTTTTGAGGAAGTCTTTAGGCACACTTTTTGATTGTGTTTGTACAGAATTGAGGAAGTCTTGCAGTTTAGAATGAGTTAGATTAATTTGGAGCATGTTAGTTTCAAATTTCATGAAAACATTTCAGTTGTAGATTTTCAGTTTTAGTTTATATATATATCTATGCAACGAACTGCCTTGTATTTCAAGTATATATAAAGTTAGATTTATCTTTAAGCTTTTAGTTTCCCTTTGTTATGCTAATAGGCAATGAACACAGAATGACTTGGATTAAGTATTGGTTTATTAGGCTAATTGGAGGTTGATCCGGCAGTGATTTTGGTTTATTTTACGATGAAGTAGGTAGTGTAATCTCTTTAGTGCAGAAGTGTGGATGAAGGAGTGAAGATGTGCATATGTAATATGTTGTTTTGGTGAGTATCATGTATTAAGACTAAAAGATGATTTGAAGTGATGTAATGAATTTAATAGGTGAGAAGTATGTGAGTGTTTTAGATATGCAAGTAGAAACTTCAGAGTAGAAGTTTAGTTTAGAAGATGAGAAAAGAGAGTTAACTGTTAGATCAATTCTGAGCATGATTTCTACTCTTTCTAGATGACCCTAAATGTTGGTACAATATTTGTATAATGACAAACCTTTCTTCTAGATAGGGTAATGGTTAGTTCAGATAACTCTTTATCATGACTAAAGGAGCAAGATTGTAGAATGAGTAGAGTTGAAGTTTACCTCATGTTAGCTAAATTTGTGTAGTTGTGATCCATCGATTTTATGATATTTGAATGTTACTGCACTATTGAGGTTTAATGTAGTTGCTTCACCTAACTGCTTAGGAGGTTTGGAATTATGGAACAACTAAAGCTGTAGTCTTTATTTTTAAAATACAGATAGTTTATAGAAAGCATTGTAGAACAAGGCTTTAGATTTCTTTTAAATATGCATGATTGTGTGTTACCTAGTTGATTTCACTTATAGATGCATATTTAAAAATACCCTAACAGTATTTTGAGTTTAAGAAAAGTATAAGAAAGATAAAGAAAAGAAAGTAAAAGGCCAAGGCTTAAGTAGATCCCAAAGTCAAGACTTTAGGGATTTTGGCACACAGGATGCTTATTAAAATGCCAAGGCATTATATATTAGAAGTATTAAAAGATAACAAGTATTTTACTTTTATCAGTGGAACTGTGTTGGACTCTCAGTTGTCCTTGGGTTGGGCTCCCATAGTTGTCCCTAGGTTCAGATAACCGAGTATACCCTACTAGATTCGGGACTAGCTACCTCGGGTCAAGTTAGGGATGCGCGCAAAGTAAGTACAGTTGACAGGGCCCAAGACTAAGTTGATTATTATTTTGAAGTATTATAAGTATAAGTTTTTTTTGAACAAGTAAAATAAGTTTCACATAAGTATTAAAGAATAAGTCTTTAAGCAAGTGAAATAAGATTCAGAAGGAGTTTAGAATTCAGTAAGTTTAGTTCTTTATGCTAGCATGTTGTATAGATTTACTTTACATGTTTAGCCTTTCAGTATGTTTCTTTCACTAGTAGATGAGTATGAGTAGATTTCCTTTTGAGCATTCAGTTTTAGATTTCAGTATATTCTTATGCATATCGAGATTTTGTGAGTTAGATAGCGCTTACTAAGCATTTTGCTTATAGATTGCATTTCCTCTTACTGCTGATACAGGAAAGGAAAAGATATAGAAAGGAAGGCGACAAGGAGGTGGTCGAAGGATGTGTGATGCCAGGACTATGGAAGCCTTGGGACTAGGAAGGAGTTTCCTTTAGTTTTCTTTTTCTTTTGCTATGTTAGAAGTATTTGAGACAGTATATGTTATTTTGATGTGATTAGGACATAGTAGATGAATTGTGTTCTTGTGTGATGATTTGTGGTATTGTTTTCTTTTGGTTTTGACACTTATATAACTGCGTGAGAGTTGTTATCTGTTCCAGCCGCCTGTGGCTGTGTATATAGTGTTTGTATATCAGTCTAAGGTCACCGGTACAGGGGAGACTCTGTCGAAATTTTTCGGTAGGGTTTCCATGTGGTTTTTAATATTACCGGTTAAGTAGAGTTAGTAGCTAAGTAATGGTCACTCTTAGAGAGTAATAGTAGTAAGAAGTGTGGTCGTTACACACAAGGTGTCTATTAAAATGCCAAGGCATTTAAAGAAGAAGTAATTAAGATTATAAGTATTTTATTTTTAAGAAGAGGCTAGTACCCGACTTCACAAGGTTGTCGTTAAACAAAGCCTGGTGTCCAATTCCAAGGTCTTGGCCCTGGTAGGCCAAGGTATGCTCTTTTAGGATTGGTGGCTCGCTACCCCAACCTATTAGGGAATGCACATTAGATGGTACTAAGCCTGGGCCCAAGAAGAAGTTGATTATTATTTTGAAGTATTATAAGTATAAGTTTTTGAACAAGTAAAACGAGTTTTACATAAACATAAAGTATTAAAGATTAAGTTTAGAACAAATGAAATAAGTTTCATATAGTTCTAAAAATCAGTAAGTTTAGTTCTTTATTCTACCATGTTTATCTAGTAGATGAGTAGTTTTTCATGTTTACCTATTAGATGAGCAGCATGATTAGCTATTAGAATTACATGAGTAGATTCCTTAGCTTTTCTTTGCTATTAATTTGACATGAGCAGTTATGTTTATGCTTTACTTCCTTTTAGAGCATATAGTTTCTAGTTCTTTCTGTATACATGCATATTCATGTTTTTGTGAGTTAGATAGCGCTTACTAAGCAAATTTTGCTTATAGTTTGTATTTCCTCTTACTGCAGATACAGGAAAGGAAAAGATATAGAAAGGAAGGCGACAAGGAGGTGTACGAAGGATGTGTGATGCCAAGACTATGGAGAGACCTGGGAAGTTTTGAGTTTTCATGTTTAGTGGATAGAAATAGGTGAGTTGTACCTTATGGTTTATGTCTTTTGAGATTGTATTTTCATTCCGCATTGTTAGTTTGGTTATTTTCCACTGTTGGAGTTTTATTCATTTGTTATTGCTAGAATAGTTTATTTTTTTTTAGTTGTTGTGTCTTATAAACTGCGTGGTTGTTTGATAAATGTTCCAGCCGCCTGTGGCTGTGTATATTATGTTATGTATTAATGATTATGGTCACCGGTACAGGGGAGACTCAGTCAAAATTTTTCGGTAGGGATTCCTCGTGGTTTTTAATTATACCGGTTAAGTAGAGTTAGTAGTTAAGTGACAGTCATTCTTAGAGAGTAGTAGAGTATTAAGAAGGGTGGTCGTTACAGTAATAAGGTACACACTAAATGCTTTTCCGAGGAATACCTTGTGGGCATCAATGGTAGATGCTTACAAAGTATCCAAGGATTTTTCTCTAATTAAATTAGATGAATTATTTTCCAAATTTGAATTGCATGAATAAACTAATGCATGTCCAGCCAAGAAAGGTATTGCTTTGATTGCAGGTATGAGCAGAACCCGAGAACCAAAAGTTAAGCACAGAACTGAAATTGAATCCAAAAATGAATCGGACTCAGAAGATGATGAAATTTCCTCCGAGCTCATAAAATTGTTACAAAAAATGTGCAAATAGAAGAAGGTGACTTAATCGAATATGAAGGTCAAGACTGGAGTTACATGCTACGGTTGCAATCAGAAGGGACACTATAAGCTGGAGTGTCCAAACTAGAAGTAATGAAGAAGGAAGGCGTTGAAGGCAACGTGGTCTGAATCATCAGAAGAGTTCGACGAAGAAGAACACGAGCAATCAAGCTTTGTTGCTCTACCAGCACAAGCGTACATTGTCGAAACCGAGTCCGAGTTTGATATCGAGAGCGAATCAGAAACTGAGTCCGAGAGAAGGCACAGATCCGTATCCATTTCAAAAGGGCCAAATAACATTGTAATCTCTCTAATTTCTGGTACTAACGTAGATGAATTGCAAAATCTAGTTTCATACTTATTAAAAGAGTTGGCCAAATCCATCGTCTGAGTTAAGTCACTCCAAAAAGAGGTAACAACCCTTAAGAAGTGACTAACTCGAATTTTTTGACTGAGCCAGAGAATTCTAATTTAAGAACTCAAGTCAAAGAACTCAAGGACTTATTAGAACAGTTCACTTTGGGTTCCAAGAACCTTGACATAATTCTTGAAAAACAAAGGGTCGTATACAACTGAACTAGACTTGGATTCAAGACCAAACAAAGATTTAGATCATACTTATCATTAGTAAATCGATCAAATAGAAAACTAGTTAAACCATGGGTCCCCAAGTCTAACTTGATTAATCAAGTTGGACTTGGACAATATTAGGTCCCCAAGGATCAAATTCATTACTTTGATAGACCTTATCGAGGCTATAATTCAGGGAGAGCCAATAGAAAGACTATTTTTATTAATAAATAGATTTGTTTAATGATTGATTTTACTGCTTTTATTATACATGATTAGACTAGGCTAGATAAAGACCTAGGCTTGATTTACACTTAACTAGTTAGACCTAGGAGTTAATGTAAGGAAATTAAATATTCAATTTCTTTGAAAGGCTTTGTCTAGAAATGGTGGATGATCCCATACCCAAGAAGGTTTAGTGCCTCGCCACAGCTTGGAAGCCAATCATCAAAATAAATATTTAATTAACTAACTGTAAAACCTGAGTCTAACTAAAATGTAAACAAATCCTTAGATTGCAATCTAAATTTAAGATTAAATTAACCATCTCACAAAAACCTATAAGGTTCCTTGATTGATAATTTAGAAAAGGGTGGGATGGACTTAGGTAAAATTTAGAATTAATGAATTTAATCTTAATTAATATATCTTAATAAATTTTAATTAATCTTAATTGCAACTTCTAATTAATTTCAAAATCTTAATTTCAAAATCTTATTTAAAATCATAATGAATTTCAAAAATCCTGATTATTTGATTTTTAATCATAATTAAATTATAATTATTTTCAAATTTCAAAATGTTAATTACTTTCAAATCATAATTAAATTATTATTATTTTTAAATTTAAAATGTTAATTACTTTCAAATCAGAATCAAATTATTATTAATTTCAAAATCTAATTAATTTTTAAATCATAACTAATGTGTAAGTTTGTAATTCCAAGCTTAATTAATTGTCAATATATTTTTAAAATCTTCAAAATTTTAATTATTGTCAAATATTTAAATCTAATTAAATTTATATTTTAAAATTTAAAATTCAAACTCATTGAAAAGTCACACTTAAGTTTTTAAATCTCAATTTCAATATTTCTGAAATCTAAATTCTAAGTCAAACTTAAATATTCTTCAAAATTCAATATGTTGAAATCTAGATGAAACTTAAATATTTTTCAAAATGCATCAAATATTTTCAAAATTTAATCTAAATTTAAAGTCAAATTTAAATTCAAAATTCTCTAAATTTAAGTTCAAATATAAAATATTTTCAATATTTTTAAATATTTATGAACTTAAAATTTAGTTGAAAATTAACTTAAGTTCATCTCACACAAACTCATAAGCTGAACATGTTTGATAACTTAGAAAGGGTGAGATGGAAAATTAGGATAATAAATAATTACTTCTATTTTAAACTTGTATTTTTACTTTGAATTTTCATGCCTGGAATCTAGGACACCCTATAATATTTTTGACATTAATTAAGGGGGTGTGAAAGAAAGTTATGTTGGATCGAGATGCATTAGAGAGGGGGGGGGGGTGAATAGCGTTTATGACTTTCACGCATTTCAGATTCGAAAAACTCGACGAATAAGGCAACGGAACAAATAATAGGAAAAGAAAAACAATCACAGATGCTCACCAAGATTTTTACTTGGTTAGGAGCCTAGGGCGACTCCTACTCCAAGGCCCATGCTCTTTGAGCATTTACTTTGGGCAACAACTTATATCACGCAAAATTTTACACAAATGCAATACAAATAATACAGAAAGTAAGCTTATACCGACAACAGAAAATAGTAATTTGAAGCTCCTGGTTGTCGAGGCGTTGCTATAGCACTTCAGGGTCGTTTCTTGAGCAGCAGACAGTAGAGGACCACTTCAGTATTGTTGTCCTAAGGTTGCTATTCGAAACCCCTTATAAACCTGCTGGAGGCACCTCAAAGTCCATTCAAGGTGCCTCAAACATGCCGAGTCAGCCGTGTGGATCAGCGCTGAAACCTTCTCCTATGATCCACTTGAACGCGCCTCCATGCTAGTCCAAGGCGCCTCCATGCCAGTCGAAGGTGCCTCCATGCCAGTCCAAGGCACCTCCAATCTGCGGTCCAAGGCACCTCCAGTTCAGTCTGAGGGGCCTCCAGCTCTGTAGCACACAAGCTCTACTCCTTTGCACCCGAGGCGCCTCCAAGCTCCATGGAGGCACCTCGGACACTGTTCATCTGAGGCTTAAGGTTGCTCCTTTGTACTTGGAAGATACGTTAGTCCAAACGATACCCTGCAACACAAAGTTTGCACTTAATATCATAAATATAAAATCTGTCAGTCATCGGACCATCAAATTCTAACTTCGAATTTCCAACCAGAAACCCTAGGTCAAACCGACGCCTACTGTTCCCTGTTCCGAGGAACGCATCCTCACCTACTCCTCTCGGGAGAGCATACCTGATGCCAGTCCGGTCCTCCAGACCGACTAGACTTTCTGCCTAGGGTTACCACCCCCTAGGACCTAGGGTTACCACTCCCTAGGGTTTTTTTCTCCACCTAGGGTTACCTCCCCCTAGGACCTAAGGTTACCCCCCCTTAGGATTTCTCCTCCACCTATGGTTACCACCCCCTATGACCTAGGGTTAGCACCCCCTAGGACCTAGGGTTACCACCCCCTAGGGATTTTCTCCTTCCTAACTTTAGTTAGGACTTTCCTACAAACTTGTTTAAGCTCATTAGATAACAATTAAACTTAACTTTGAATCCCTTTTGCTATTATCAAAACTAAAGTTCAATCGTCGGATGCTTTCCACATCAACAAATTAAAGCATCAATTCTTTTTCAAAATTCTTTTTTTAAATTAAAGTTTTTTAAAAGATAATTCAATTTTATAAAATAAACATTAAATATTTCATCAAGTTAAAATATTTTTATATCTAGAAAAATAAATTTTTGAAAAAGTATTTTTCACTAAGTTTCAATGTACTTAACTAAGTCTTTCTTAAAAATCTTTTCAAAAGCTAAGTACCCGATAAAGTTTTTTTTTAATATTTTTTCAAAGAAATCATTATCTTAGCTAACTATTTTTAGAAGATTTTTTCTTTTAAAACTCAGTACTTAACTATGTTTTCTTTCTTTTTAAAAGCTAAATTACTTAACTATCCTTTTTATCTAAAGCTCTTCGAAAGCTATCAAAATTCTTTTTCAAAAGTTAGGTACTTGACAAAGTTTCTTAAAAATCTAAGAATTTAGCTAAGTTCTTTTTTTTTTTTTTTAAAAAAAAAGGGTGCTACCTTTCAGGGGGACCTTCAAGTTAAACAGATTAAAAGCTGTTTTTTTTTACATAGTTCTCTCTACTTATATTCTTTTTGATTTATGTGAAAGGGGGAGAGAATAGTTAATGTTAAGTTAAGAAAGCATAAGGGGGAGTTTGTAACACCCGTAAATTTTCTCTCTGTTCAAAAAGGTAAAAAGAACTAGAAGAAGAGAAAAAGAAATAAAAAAAATAAAAATAGATTTAAAAGTGACCTTAGGTAGGATTGAACCCAAGACCTCTTATCTATGATTGGTTAGAGTTTCCATTAGGGTGGTGGTAAAGCATCACATGAGCAATATGAAACAATTCATTTTATGTGGAGTTTGTGTGAAGAGATGCTTCAACTTACACCTAGTATAAAAGGGAGTTGAAGAGATGAAAACCTAGTTTTTATCTTCTTCTTCTTCTCTAGCCGAATTCTCTCCTTCCTCTTGCTCAAGTTCGGCCAGAATTTAGGGTTTTATGTTTTTAAAGCCTTTCGAGGGAAGAATCTAGGAGGAGGATCTCTCCCAAGGAAGGTGTATGCTTAGAAGGGCTAACCAAGGAGAGTAAAGCGTATAAGAGAGGTCGTTCTCCCTAAACCCTAGCGGTGTAAGAGTAAGAAATAGCAAAAGAATGTAAGTACCTCTCACCTGCAGTATAAGTTACTTCGAAGAAGTATTTAGTAATGTCTTTTATGAATGATCTAGAAGATTTATGTTGAGTTATGCTTTAGACATGTTAAGGAAGAAGCTTATCATATTATGTAAGAAGCCCTCAAAAGTTTTGGGGACTAAGAGCATGTGTAGGGAGTATCGAATTGCTTCCCATTTAGTTTGGGGCTAAGAAGCAGATTCAAAGGCCCTAAACGTGCTTCCCTATAAGTGTGAGGGGATAAAGTTCACATCAAGTGTTTGTTGAAATGACAAGCAAGTGCAAAGTAAAAGAAAATGATATTAGAAGAAAGTATTTTCTTTGAAGTGGTATGTACTGGACCAAGGTCCTTGGGATGAGCTCCTAGATTGCCCCGAGGCATAAGTTCGCCTAGTAGTACCTTAATATATTCGGGATTAGCTACCTCGAGTCTTATTAAGGATGCGCGCAAAGTGGTACATTGCCGGACCCAAGAAAGTTGACTATTATGTTCACTATTATGTATTATAAAGTTTTCAAAGTTCATTGGTTTGTTAAAGTAAAACCATCATTAAGTGGACAACTTGAGTTATAAAGTGTAGTGTTGATGAACTTTATGATACGCTAAGATTTTTGTTCTCGTTACATCACAAGCATGGTTTAAGTTGATGATTAGCATGATGAACTAGTTTAAAAATACATATCATGTGCATATTTACAAAGCATGTGTTTTAGCGTGAACTATACTCAAGTGCATGTTTGTTGTTTTCTTTCCAAGCAGTTCTTTTTTTAAAAAGCATGTTCTCTTTAATGAGTAGTTTGTGAGTAGATGGTACCTACTAAGCCTTTGCTTATAGTTTGCATTTCCTTATACTATAGATAAAGGTAAGGGAAAGCTGGAGTAAGAAGGGGCAGCAGGAGCAATGTTTGATGGTAGGGGTGATGGAACAGTGGGAAGCGATCCTGGAAATTTGCTAGTATCTGACCATGTTAGATTTTGGTGCTGATGGACATATGTTCTTATCTTCGCTTAGTGTAAAAGTACTATTAAGAATGATGTACAATGAATTTGCGATTTGGTAGTAGTTGAAGTATCAAATATTCTCCCTAAGGTTGTGAGATAAAATGATAAGTCAAGAAGGAGTACAAAGGGGGAGAACCACTCCTTTTTGGGTGCAGGGCGTGACCCCGACACGATCGTGTGGAGTCACACGACCCCAACCCTCTCCCTCTTGGTCAGGGTTGCACAGCCGTGTGCCACACACGGCCATGCAAGGCTTAGTCTCTGGAAAAGTTGCACGACCTTGTGCCACACACGACCATGCAAGGTTTAGTCTCTGGAAAAGTTGCACGGCTTTGTGCCACACACGACCATGCAAGGTTTAGTCTCTGGAAAAGTTGCACGGCCATGTGCCACACACGGGCATGCAAGGCTTTGTCTCTGGAAAGGTTGCACGACCATGTGCCATACACGGCCATGCACCTCTCCTCCTCGGGAAAAATGACACGGGCGTGTGGATTCACACGACCGTGCACCCCTTTGACTCAGCCGAGGTGACACGGCCGTGTGAGCCACACGACCATGCCCCTCTTCATTACGGCCAAGGTGACATGGCCGAGTGGAAGCCACACGGCCGTGCCTTGCTCCAGCAGGGAGGACCTTACACGACCGTGTGGCACACACGGCCGTGCCCTGCTCCAGCAGGGAGAACCTTACACGGCTGGTCATCACCACACGACCCAGATTCTAAAGCAATTCAAAACTTCATCTTAGCTCTATTTCACTCCCAAACCATGACTTAACAGTCTAAACAAGTTCAGAGTAGATCTCTGAACCCAACAGTGTACACACAATAATGTCCTTAGTAGTATGAAAGGAGTAACATCCGTGGCTTGAATCAGGGTATAGAAGTGCGGTTGTTACAATTATGGTATCAGATCAGTTCCATCCTTCCGCCACCCACACATCAAACATTGATCTTGCAGCTTCCAAGTAAGAAAGTACCTTTTCTTCATGTACGTAGTTATTGTTATGTTTAGTAAGGAATTCTTGTTAAGTTTTAGCATGCTCATTTGTGAAAGTAGTAATGGTAGCAAGTAGGGATGATGAGAGGCTGACGTATGTTTTCACTAGTTTTGACTTATGATATGTAGAATGGCTAGAGGAAGACCAGCTAGACAGCCGAGGGTTAATGAGCCTCAACCAGGGGAAAATGAGTCAGCACCAGAGCCCAACCTTTTAGAAGTAGTAGCTCAACTTCAAAGACAAGTGGCTGAGCAGCAGCAGGTTATTGCCTCTTTAACTGCTAACCAGCAAGCTTCCCCTGTAGTCCCACCGGAAGTCAATATGGTAACACCTACTATAGCTGAAGCACCATCAGTTACCCCTGTAGCCCCAGCAAAGGTGGTGAGGCAAGAACAATACCTGATCTAGTGGTAGAAACTGAAGCCAGAGAGTTTCTCTTGTACCAATGAGCCATGGGATGCTTAGGCATGGTTCAAAAGTCATGTTCAAAACTTTGGAGAGTAAAATGGAGCTACTGGACTGGCCAGAGGTAGAAAAGATTAAGTGTGCCTCCTTCTGCCTGACCGGTGATGCAAGAATGTGGTGGGAATGGGTCAAGGCAAAATGAAAAGTAGATCAAATGACCTGGTCTGACTTCGAGACTGAGTTCTTCGAAGAATTCCTCCATATGCGAATCACAAATAAACATTATGACGAGTTCACAGAATTTCGACAAGGAGATTTATCAGTGGACGAAGCTGTGAAGAAATTCAATAGGCTGGCTCACCTATGCCCTGAGCTGGTCAGCACTGAACGAGAAAGGGTGAGGCTAATGCTCAAGATGCTGAGGCTAGAGATAGCTCTAAATGTAGCTGGCGGAATTAATAGACCACAGACTGCAGAAGAGATGATTAGTAGTGCCCTGATCACGAGGCATTATTAGAACAGTATCAAGTAGCAGAAGCCAGTATTAATGGAGAACAAAGGTCAAGGGAGTTCTGGCACTCAGAAATCCCATAGTCATGGGCCAATCTGGAAAGGGAGCTCTAAGAGGAAGCAGTGGAGTAATAAGAAGGGAGGAACAGTAAACAAGCAAACTAAGTATGCCACATCTTCCATCTGCGGAAGGATGCACTTTGGAATATGTCGCAAGGGAACGAGTGGTTGTTATACATGTGGTCAAGAGGGGCATATGGCCAAGAATTTCCCGACCAAGTTCAATCTTCCTCTTGCACAACCTGTGCAATATGGAAGCAAGCAGGCACAGCTACACCAGATGCAGGCCGCGTTGGAGGGTCCTCACATTAGTCAAGGTAGACTGGAAGCTCCACCAAATTCTACAAATGCTCGAGTTTTCTCTCTTACCAGAGAGGATGTAGCAAACGCCTCTATCGTTGTCACAGGTCAGATATGCATTTTTAATCAATATTCAACTGTGCTATTTGATACTGGGGCAACCCATTCGTTTATCTCCATAGTATTTGCTGAAAGAATAGGTATACCCCCGGAAGTCCTAAGCGGACAATTCTTGATGACACTACCCTCGGGAGAGATAATGACATCTACACACTGGCTGCGAGCTGTGTCAGCCAAAATTTAAGACAGAGAACTGTACAGTGATCTGATCTTGCTGAATATGTCTGATTATGATGTTATTTTTGGGATGGACTTCCTGAGCAAGTATGGTGCTTCCATCGAGTGCCATAAGCGAAGGGTTCTATTCCAACCTGAGGCAGAGTCTAAGTTTAAGTTCATCAGAGATTCGAAGAAGAAAACCCAGAAAGTTTTATCAGCCATGAAGGTATTGGTTGCTACTCGAAAAACCCAATGGCTCCACTGTACAAAAATTTTGTACGTGATCTGAACCTTTCCTAGCTACCATGTGTTCTTTTAAGTTAAACTTGTATCTCCTGCGGAACTTAACACGTTTGATTCCAAGTTTAACTTATATGTTCTTTTAGGTTTAGATTTGGATCTCCTGCGGAACTTAACACGTTTGATCCAAATCACCTAGGTTATAAATTCAATTAAATATTAGTTTCCAAAATTGGCTTCCAGTGCTGCATGGCGAGGCCCTTGGCCTTCTTGGATATGGGAGCAACCACCACTGACTAGACAAAGCCTTTTAAGGAAAGTTAATATTTAATTTCCTTATATAACTCTAGGTTAACCTGTAACTCCCACCCTTCTTACCCAACCAAAGGTGGCGCTACGTTCTTATACTACTTACGTACATGCTTTAGTTATAACAGCGGAAGAATAAAAACTTTAAAGAATTTAATTTATTAAGCATAATATCACATATTCTGATTTGTTCCAATGTGCATATGTTGATTCTATAACTAATCCTATTAATTTGTCCGGATCGTTCTTTGCCGAGCCACCACCACACACATCACTATCTGCTCCTCCTGTTGCTCCTCTAGCTCATCCAGCTTCTTTATCTGCGGTACAAGGAAAGTAAGCTATGAGCACTTATGGCTCAGTAAGTTCCTTTCCTACTCACTAAAACCGAATTCATATCATTGCATATCAATATCATGCGAGGTATCATAAGCATACGACATACAAGGGTATCATATTCATAGTCATATCATAATATCACGTGACATGATATCTAATCATCAGATAATTCAAGCACATATGTAGGCAATGCATCATAAATTTGAAAACTTATACTTATAAGTACTTGAAATTCATATCATCATTAGAGGGGATCCCGGTTTGTACCACATACATAATGCGCGCGCTTCTTAAGTAGGTCCAAGGTAGCAAGTCTTGAACCCTACCATACATACATACTAGGTCCGAGTCTTACTCCATCGACCTAGGGCATTCAGAAGCCCATTTCTGACGAGGCCCGAGTCTTATTCCATCGACCCCGGGGCGTTTACGGAGCCCACCCACATACATAATGCGCGCGCTTCTTAAGTAGGTCCAAGGTAGCAAGTCTTGAACCCTACCATACATATATACTAGGTCCGAGTCTTACTCCATCGACCTAGGGCATTCAGAAGCTCATTTCTGACGAGGCCCGAGTCTTATTCCATCGACCCCGGGGCGTTTACGGAGCCCACCCTTGGTACAAACCATACAAAAATAATTTATCATGCATAACTATCATATCATATCCCTAACAATCTTTCATGCATTTTATTTTTCATTTCTTTTCATTATGTATAGCATTTCCTATGCTATCACATATCATGGCATTTACATAACATAAATTTCATTCTTTTCTCATTATGTATAGCATTTCTTATGCTAACACATATCATGGCATATACATAACATAAATTTCATTCTTTTCTCATTATGTATAGCATTTCCTATGCTATCACATATCATGACATATACATAACATAAATTTCATTCTTTTTTCATTATGTATAGCATTTCCTATGCTATCACATATCATGGCATATACATAGCATAAATTTCATTCTTTCTCATTATGTATAACACTTCCTAGGTTCCTTTCCCTTTTTTTTTTCTTTTATTTTCAATTATCTTATAAACAAGAAAACAAATACATGATCCTTAACATTTCATAGGGAGAACCTCGTACTAGTTGGGTAAAACAATAATTTCCCTAGCCTCTTAAAAATATTTTTGGCCGAAATTCTAGGGTTAAGTACTCCTTTGATCAAGCATCATATAGGTGTAAAAACATGAAGAAGATCCCTTTTCTATGGCATAGAAAATCTATCATGTAGTGTAGACTTAGTTACACCTCACTAGATTTCGAAAGCTCTTCTTAACCGAATTTTCTCAAACTTGTTTATAGGTTTTAAAATCCTCATAAAATCTGAAAAATATATAAAAAAAAGCCTTGTACCACAGGTGAGGGGAAGCTTACCTTCTTCGCTTAAGTTTCCTAGAGTTGAGAACTTGCTTGGACCTTTCTTCCTTGCTTGCTTTGCTCGGCACCAATGGAGGAGAGGAGTGGCTAGGTCTTTTGGTGGAGAGGAGGAGGAAGAAGAGGCTTCTCTTTCCTCTTGTGTTGCTCGGCAACAACAAGAGAGAAAGAGGGAGAGAGTGAAGAGGAAGAAGAGGTTCTTCCTCTTGTGTTGCTCGGCAACAAGAAGAAGAAGAGAGAGGGAGAGGTGAGTCTCGGCACAAAAGGGAGGAGAGGAGGAGAATGAGTGGGGGATGAAGTTGAAGTCACCCTCCATGCCTATTTATACTAAAATGAGGGAGGAAACTTGACTTGATCCATCCTCCTATTCATTTCTCCCCTTAAATGACAAGAATATTCTAGAGAAATGCCTTTTGAGTTCTCTCTTTTCTTTCCTTAATTTCTCTCTTTTCTCTCCTTTAATTAAAATTCCTATCTCTCCTCTTACAATATCCTCTCCTATCCCACTTGGTTAACACATGCATGCATCCACAAGAGAACCAAGGATCAAAACTTGTTTATGTATATTTTTATTTCTTTTTACTTCCTTTTCCTTTTAAGTAGAAAGAATCCTTTCTTATTCTTAACTACTTAATCCTTTCTCTCCTTATCAATAATTCTCCTATCCCCTTTGGTATCCTATACATGTTCCTTACAAGAGATCCAAGGTTCAATCTCTCTTCTAACATTTTATTTTCTTTTGTACATAATAATTCGTATATTACTATATTATGCATTATGCATAAATATTTCATACATATATATATTATCTCATATTTCTTCCTTTTGTCCATATTAATTCCATACATTTTAAATCATGCATAGATGATTTATACTCTCAACTTTATTTTTCTTTCATAAAGTTTTAATCATCTAAATCCATCTTAATATTTAACTTAAAATATTTACACCTTCTTTTCATTCGTACTCTCATTATCCTTACTTTCTTATCTAGGCTTTCTAGGGGTGTTACAATCTCCCTTACTTATTGAAAGTTCATCCCCGAACTTAGAATGACAATTTCTGCTCAGATTCCCTTAGACGTTGGTGGAGCTTCTAATCTCCCTTGACTCATTGAAGGTCCCTCAATTAAAGTTTGCAGTTGGTGTAACCTTGTGGGACCACCTTGATTCAGAACATACTGTGGTGCTTTAGTTTTGGTAGGGCAGTCTTTAGATAGATGTCCTTCCAGTCCACAGTCGTAGCATTTAATTTTGCCCTTACGACAGTCTTTTGCTTTATGACCCTCTATCCCACAGTTGTAGCACTTATTAGTGCCCGTACGACATGTCCCTGGATGTTTCTTCCCACATGTATTGCACTGAGAAAACTTGAGCTGCTTGTTGGACGGACCAATCTCAGCGTCATTCCGTCGTTTTCCCTTTCCGCCGTGGTTCCCTTTCCAGTTGGCCTTAATATTTTCTAGTTCTTCCATCTGAGCTTGCTTCTTGTCCTTGCCTAGTGCCTTCAGGTAGTGTTCGGTATTTAGGGCACTGCTAATTAACTCTTCTGTGGTCCGCGGTCTGTTAACTCCGCCGGCCACATTAAGTGCTATCTCGGGTCTGAGCATCTTTAGCATAAGCCTGACCCTTTCTCCCTCCATCCTAACTAATTCAGGGCATAATCGTGCCAGGCGGTTGAATCTTTTCATCGCTTCTTCCACCGTTAGGTCACCTTGCCGAAATTCGGTGAATTCATCATAGTGCCTACTTGTCACCCGAGTGTGGAAGAATTGTTCGAAGAATTCCGTCTCAAAATCTACCCAACTCATTTGGTTCACTGGTCTTTTCACTTTCACTCTGTCCCACCATATTCGGGCGTCTCCTGTGAGACAGAAGGATACGCATTTGACCTTTTCATGCTCAGGCCAGTCCAATAGTTCTATCATGCTCTCCATTGTCTTAAACCAAGCTTGTGCGTCCCATGCTTCACAATTTCCAGAGAATTTCTCTGGCCTCAGTCTTTGCCACTGGATCAGATACGCTTCTTGACGAACTACCGGTGCCAGATTCACTGATGGTACCGGTGCTGCTACAGGCTCCGGTTCAACTACTGGTATGGTTGTCGTATTATTCTGATTTGGGGTAGCAGGATTCCCTTGTTGATTCATCATGGCAGCAATCATCTGTTGCTGTTCCGTAAGCTGTCGTTGTAGCTCAGTAACTACTTGTGCCCAATTAGGTGGAGGTACGGTCTCCTCCATTCTGGCATTTCGTCTTCTAGTCATACTTATTTTCCTAAATGATAACAAGATTAGTCTAAGTTATCATTTATGCATGAATATCCTAACATATCCTGTCTAGGTTTCATGCCATGTTTGAGTTTGAGGTATTCTTTCTTAGATTGTCATATCATCTTTAGGTTACCTTACCATTCATACGCGTCAAGATCTAGCCGATGGTACTATTATTCTTATGCTTAAATTGATACCATTTCTACTCTTTTTATTCATCAAAAGCTTTTATTACATAACTTCTTCTCTTAAAAGGCCAGGTAGGTTGCGACTACTCCTGCCATAAAGGACATGAGAGCAGTAGTCATTATCAACCCAACCTGTATCGACTTGCCCAGATCATCCTGGGGTGGATCAGGCATTATCGGAGGTTGAATCTCCGATGCCTCTTCCGGGTCGATTATTGTCTCTTCATCCATTCCCTCGTCTTCTTCAACATGTTCGTCCAGTTCCATCGGGTCTTCATTTAGTTCTCCCTCGAGGTTGTTCAGTCCCCACTCGAAGTCTATTATATCGTTGGGGTTGAAACCCATTTCCATGTATTCAGCAAGGTTAAATTCATCCTCGACCATCTCAGGAAACTCATTCTCTCCTTCATAATATTCCATAATTTCTGCATCTTCATCTTCATTATCGTCCGAATTCCATTCCTCGATTTCCTCGAGATCCTCCTCTCCGAACTCGCCGTGTTCCGGAGATTCCGAGTCGCTCACATAGTTGTTGAAGTATTCCAGCATATCGGGTTCATCCGCGAACTCGAGGTATTCGCCAGAATATTCCACATCCTCGGGATCGTATTCGAATGGGATATAGTTCATTTCTACAAGATTTTAAAGATTCATTATTCCTCTTATGTTATAGCCTAAGGTTCTTGTATCTAGGCTACCATTTATGCATCCTACTTATCATCATGCACCATTCTCTAGGGTATAGCTTAAGGTATCCTTCCTAGGCTACCATTCATGCATCCTAGAGTATCATACTATTTTTGCATACAAATAAATTATGCAACTGTACTTACTTGGAGCGACAGGAAGGAGCTTGATGTGTGTGTAGTGAGCTGGCAAAACTTGGCTCTGATACCACCTGTAACTCCCACCCTTCTTACCCAACCAAAGGTGGCGCTACGTTCTTATACTACTTACGTACATGCTTTAGTTATAACAGCGGAAGAATAAAAACTTTAAAGAATTTAATTTATTAAGCATAATATCACATATTCTGATTTGTTCCAATGTGCATATGTTGATTCTATAACTAATCCTATTAATTTGTCCAGATCGTTCTTTGCCGAGCCACCACCACACACATCACTATCTGCTCCTCCTGTTGCTCCTCTAGCTCATCCAGCTTCTTTATCTGCGGTACAAGGAAAGTAAGCTATGAGCACTCATGGCTCAGTAAGTTCCTTTCCTACTCACTAAAACCAAATTCATATCATTGCATATCAATATCTTGCGAGGTATCATAAGCATACGACATACAAGGGTATCATATTCATAGTCATATCATAATATCACGTGACATGATATCTAATCATCAGATAATTCAAGCACATATGTAGGCAATGCATCATGAATTTGAAAACTTATACTTATAAGTACTTGAAATTCATATCATCATTAGAGGGGATCCCGGTTTGTACCACATACATAATGCGCGCGCTTCTTAAGTAGGTCCAAGGTAGCAAGTCTTGAACCCTACCATACATACATACTAGGTCCGAGTCTTACTCCATCGACCTAGGGCATTCAGAAGCCCATTTCTGACGAGGCCCGAGTCTTATTCCATCGACCCCGGGGCGTTTACGAAGCCCACCCACATACATAATGCGCGCGCTTCTTAAGTAGGTCCAAGGTAGCAAGTCTTGAACCCTACCATACATACATACTAGGTCCGAGTCTTACTCCATCGACCTAGGGCATTCAGAAGCCCATTTCTGACGAGGCCCGAGTCTTATTCCATCGACCCCGGGGCGTTTACGGAGCCCACCCTTGGTACAAACCATACAAAAATAATTTATCATGCATAACTATCATATCATATCCCTAACAATCTTTCATGCATTTTATTTTCATTTCTTTTCATGTATAGCATTTCCTATGCTATCACATATCATGGCATTTACATAACATAAATTTCATTCTTTTCTCATTATGTATAGCATTTCTTATGCTAACACATATCATGGCATATACATAACATAAATTTCATTCTTTTCTCATTATGTATAGCATTTCCTATGCTATCACATATCATGACATATACATAACATAAATTTCATTCTTTTCTCATTATGTATAGCATTTCCTATGCTATCACATATCATGGCATATACATAGCATAAATTTCATTCTTTCTCATTATGTATAACACTTCCTAGGTTCCTTTCCTTTTTTTTCTTTTATTTTCAATTATCTTCTAAACAAGAAAACAAATACATGATCCTTAACATTTCATAGGGAGAACCTCGTACTAGTTGGGTAAAACAATAATTTCCCTAGCCTCTTAAAAATATTTTTGGCCGAAATTCTAGGGTTAAGTACTCCTTTGATCAAGCATCATATAGGTGTAAAAACATGAAGAAGATCCCTTTTCTATGGCATAGAAAATCTATCATGTAGTGTAGACTTAGTTACACCTCACTAGATTTCGAAAGCTCTTCTTAACCGAATTTTCTCAAACTTGTTTCTAGGTTTTAAAATCCTCATAAAATCTGAAAAATATATAAAAAAAAGCCTTGTACCACAGGTGAGGGGAAGCTTACCTTCTTCGCTTAAGTTTCCTAGAGTTGAGAACTTGCTTGGACCTTTCTTCCTTGCTTGCTTTGCTCGGCACCAATGGAGGAGAGGAGTGGATAGGTCTTTTGGTGGAGAGGAGGAGGAAGAAGAGGCTTCTCTTTCCTCTTGTGTTGCTCGGCAACAACAAGAGAGAAAGAGGGAGAGAGTGAAGAGGAAGAAGAGGTTCTTCCTCTTGTGTTGCTCGACAACAAGAAGAAGAAGAGAGAGGGAGAGGTGAGTCTCGGCACAAAAGGGAGGAGAGGAGGAGAATGAGTGGGGGATGAAGTTGAAGTCACCCCTCCATGCCTATTTATACTAAAATGAGGGGAGGAAACTTGACTTGATCCATCCTCCCTATTCATTTCTCCCCTTAAATGACAAGAATATTCTAGAGAAATGCCTTTTGAGTTCTCTCTTTTCTTTCCCTTAATTTCTCTCTTTTCTCTCCTTTAATTAAAATTCCTATCTCTCCTCTTACAATATCCTCTCCTATCCCACTTGGTTAACACATGCATGCATCCACAAGAGAACCAAGGATCAAAACTTGTTTATGTATATTTTTATTTCTTTTTACTTCCTTTTCCTTTTAAGTAGAAAGAATCCTTTCTTATTCTTAACTACTTAATCCTTTCTCTCCTTATCAATAATTCTCCTATCCCCTTTGGTATCCTATACATGTTCCTTACAAGAGATCCAAGGTTCAATCTCTCTTCTAACATTTTATTTTCTTTTGTACATAATAATTCGTATATTACTATATTATGCATTATGCATAAATATTTCATACATATATATATTATCTCATATTTCTTCCTTTTGTCCATATTAATTCCATACATTTTAAATCATGCATAGATGATTTATACTCTCAACTTTATTTTTCTTTCATAAAGTTTTAATCATCTAAATCCATCTTAATATTTAACTTAGAATATTTACACCTTCTTTTCATTCGTACTCTCATTATCCTTATTTTCTTATCTAGGCTTTCTAGGGGTGTTACATAACCAAAAGAAACAATCAAATCACAAGGAAAAAAAGAAAAAGAACACAACATCGAAATTAAATTTGAAAAACAAGAATCGAATGCCTCTTGTATTTGGTATTTATTCAAAGAAAAATTAACTAGTATGATGCGGAAATTAAATACTAGTTATACCTCTTCCTTGTATGCTAAAAACCTCGAGATCTTCTGCCGTATCTCTCGCCTCCTCTTAGACGTCATGTGGGCGACGATCCTGCAAGACGAACACCACCCGGAAAGCTTCTCCTCCTTCTCTAGAATTCGGCCACCACCACCACAAAGGAGCAAAAGAGAGCAAAGGGATGAGAGGGAGAGGGGCCGACCACTTGATAATCTCCAACAACACAATATCAATTGTTATGTTTTTAAGGCCTCCCCTTCCCCCCTTTTTATATTAGTTTCCCAACGGAAAATTATGGAAAGAGTTTTATAAAAAATTAGACTCATTCCTATTTCCTTTTAATTTTTTCTTTTTCTTTCCTTTTAATTAATCAATTCTAGATTGATTTATTAATTAAACAACTATTTGTTGATGTTTAATTATTTGACCGGCCCCTTGCTTGGGCACCAAGCAAGGTGGCCGACCACTTATTAAAAGGGAAAGTAAGATTTTTTTTTTATAAAATTTAAAAGAAGAAAACTTCTAATAAAATTTTACAAACTCTCTTTTTTTTTCTAATGTGGATATTAAAAGGAAAGTTTTAAAATTTAAAACCAAGTTTTAAAATTTAAAACATCTCTAATAATATTTCTTTTTAAAAGAAAGTTTTATAAATTTTACAACTCTCTTTTAAAACCTTGTGGCTTAATTTAAATTAGGAAAATTTTATAAATTTTTAAAATCTCTCTTTTTACAAATTGTAAATATCTGAGGAAATTTAAAAATTCAAAAACAACCCTCCTAATTTAAATATTGCGGCCGACCCCCTTGCCCAAGGCAAGGGCAGGCCACTTCTAGAGAATATGTGGCCGACCATTTCTTGGTCACCAAGCAATGAACCGACCCCTTCTTGGACACCAAGATAGGCTTTTCTTTGGATGGACTTGAGGCTTTATTGAGGTTACAACAGGGACCTAGAGGAGAAATTAGTTTTGGCCTTCCGATGAGCTCGAGTATCCCGTGCTCGCCCCGAACACACAACTCAAGTTCATCGATAATAACTCATTCCACTAGAGAGTGATTACCGCACTACCACACCAATCCCAAATTACATTATGGGCTCCTTCTTATCATGAGTGTGTTAGTCTCCTTGTGTTTAAGATTACGAATGCCCACTAATTAAGTGAGTTACTGACAACTCATTTAATTAATATCTAGCTCCAAGAGTAGTACCACCCAACTTTTTTGTCATGTTGGACTAGGTCCACCTGCAGGGTTTAACATGGCAATCCTTATGTGCTCCTCTTGGGGACATTCTCAACCTAGATAACTAGGACATAGATTCCTTCTATAATCAACAACACATACTATAAGTAATATCATTTCCCAACTTATCGGGCATATTGATTTATCGAGCTAAACCCCACCCTTTGATAAGTCAAAGAAATAAATATTAAATATACATGCTTGTTATTATATTAGGATTAAGAGCACACACTTCCATAATAACTAAGGTCGAGTTCTTTTACTAAGTCAGTACAAAAAGAACTTACCTAAATGATCCTACTCAATACACTTAAAGTGTATCAGTATAATTTATTAGTCAAGATAAACTAATACTTAATTACACTACGTCTATTCTGATGGTTTGTTCCTTTCCATCTTAGTCATGAGCAACTGTTTATAATTTATAGAGAACCGACAACATGATCTTCTAAGTGTGACTCCACAGTCCATGTTATCTACTATATAAATTAATTGAACAATTATATTTAACAAATAAATGTAAACATTTGACCAATGTGATTCTTTATTTCAAAATAAATGTGTACAAAAGCTAAACTTTTAAGTATACACTCCAACAATCTCCCATTTATACTAAAAGTCTAAGCTGCCATATCTGTTGCCATACATCTGATTCCCATCCCCTCCACATGCCGATCAAAAGCTTTCGCCGGAAGGGCCTTAGTTAAAGGATCTGCCAGGTTATATGCTGATGCTATCTTGGCGATGATAACTTCTCCTAGCTTGACGATGTCTCGTATCAGGTGGTACTTGCGCTCTATATGTTTACTTGCCTTATGGGCTTATGGTTCCTTCGAGTTTGCAACTGCTCCACTATTATCACAATAAATTGTGACGATCTTGGGCAAACCAGGAATCACATCTAAGTCCATTAGAAAGTTCCTGAGCCATACAGCTTCTTTGGCTGCCTCAGAGGATGCCACATACTCAGCTTCAATGGTTGAGTCTGAGACGCATTTCTGCTTAACACTCCTCCATGCAATGGCTCCACCTCCTAAAGTAAACACATAGCCTGATGTAGACTTACTGTTGTCCCTATCTGATTGGAAGTCCGAATCTGTGTAACCTACAGGGAGTAAATCGTCTGCTTGGTAAACTAGCATATAATCTCTAGTCCTTCTCAGGTACTTTAATATATGCTTTACTGCAGTCCAATGTCCTTGTCTAGGGTTACTTTGATATTTGCTAACCATGCCCACGACAAAACAGATATCAGGTCTCATACACAACATTGCATACATAAGGCTTCCTACAGCTGAAGCATAAGGAACTGCCTTCATGTCCTCAATCTCCTTTGATGTTTTTGGAGACATCTCTTTAGATAAGGCTACTCCATGCCTAAAAGGTAAGAAACCCTTCTTGGAGTTTTGCATGCTAAAACGAGCAAGGATTGTATCTATATATAAAGCTTGGGATAGGCACAACATTCTTTTCTTGCGATCCCTTATAACTTTGATCCCAAGGATGTGTGCACATTCTCTTAAGTCCTTCATATCAAATTGTTTAGACAACCATACCCTTACGTCTGATAATACCTTGACATTGTTGCCAATTAACAAAATATTATCTACGTATAGTACAAGAAATACCACCATGTTTCTGTTACACTGCTTGTATACACAAGACTCATCCGGACACTGAATAAATCCATATGACGGAATTACTTCATTAAACTGGATGTTCCAAGATCTTGAAGCTTGCTTCAGTCCATAAATGGACCGATTAAGCTTGCACACTAGATGCTCTTTACCCTTTTCAATGAACCCTTCTGGTTGCTTCATATGGATGTTTTCTTCAAGACTTCCATTAAGGAAAGCTGTCTTGACATCCATTTGCCAAATCTCATAATCCATATGAGCGGCAATGGATAAGAGTATCCGGATAGACTTAAGCATAGCTACCGGCGAAAAGGTCTCCTCATAATCGATTCCCTCTTTCTGAGTGTACCCCTTCACAACAAGCCTTGCTTTGAAGGTTTCTACCTTCCCATCTATCCCTCTTTTCCTTTTATAGATGCACTTGCATCCAATGGCTTTTACACCATCAGGTGGTTCTACAAGCTCCCAGACCTTATTAGAATACATAGATTCTATTTCGAAATTCATTGCCTTTTGCCAAGATACTGCATCTATATCTTGGAGTGCTTCATCATATGTCTGGGGATCTGGTTCATGTTTGCCTGGGATCAAGTCCGAAGACTCACCCAAAAACATGAATCTCTCGGGCTACCTTACAACCCTCCCACTACGACGAGGCACCATCTGTGGTTGTGTATCATGTGTGACACATGTTGCAGTCTCTTGTGGTACTTCATCTTGTACTGTTGGTACTGAAGTAGACGTGTCCTCTCTAATTTCTTCTAGAACAATTTTACTACTGGGCTTGTGATCCATTATATAGTCTTCTTCTAAAAACTGGGCATTGGTGCTAACAATGACCTTCTGGTCTTTAGGACTATAAAATAAACCGCCTTTCGTTCCTCTGGGATACCCCACAAACATACGAACTTCTGTACGAGATTCTAACTTATCAGCATCTTGTTTCAGCACATGTGCTGGACTACCCCAAATCTGAATATGTCTTAGACTGGACTTTCGCCCATTCCATAATTCTGTGGGAGTAGAAGATACTGATTTAGAAGGTACTAAGTTCAGAATGTGAGCTGCTGTTTCCAGAGCGTATCCCCAAAACGAATTTGGTAATTCTGAATAACTCATCATCGATCTAATCATATCCATAAGAGTCCTATTCCTTCGTTCTGCCACACCATTCTGTTGGGGTGTACCAGGTGCGGATAATTGGGATTGAATCCCGACCTCTGATAAGTAATTCCTAAACTCTCCTAAGAGGTATTCACCACCACAATCAGACCGTAGTGTCTTGATACTTTTACCTAGATGTTTCTCCACATTAGCCTTGTACTCTTTGAACTTATCAAAGCACTCAGACTTGCGGCGCATTAGGTAAATGTATCCATATCTTGAATAATCGTCTATAAAAGAGACAAAATATTCAAAGCCACCTCTAGCCTGGATAGACATAGGACCACACAAATCAGAATGAACCAATTCTAACGCTTCTTTGGCTCTATACCCCTTGGCCTTAAAAGGTCTCTTGGTCATCTTACCTTCCAAGCAGGATTCACACGTTGGAAAGTTTTCCAACTCTAATAGACCCAAGAGTCCATCGGCTACAAGCCTTTGAATCCTACTTAAGTTAATATGACCAAGCCTTAGATGCCAAAGATGTGTTTGGTTCATTTCCGAAGGTTCTTTTCTCTTATTAGAGTTAGAAGATGTGTTATTAATTTCCATATTTTGCTTTGTGGGAAAAATTGGATTTAAAGTATATAAATTGCCAACCAATGCACCAGAACAGATAATCACTTTATTTCTCTTTATAACCATATTGTTACTAAAGGAAACTGAATATCCATCCAAATACAGTTTAGAAACTAAAATTAAATCCTTTCTAAAACTGGGTACATAAAGACAATTCCTTAAAACCAATTTCCTATTCCTATCAAATGATAAGTAGACGTCTCCCACTGCAACAGCCGTCACCTTAGTAGCATTGTCCATGTAGACAATTATCTCTCTATCAAATAGTCGCCAGGTTTCCTGGAACCCCTGTAAATAATTGCAGACATGATTAGTGGCTCCCGTATCTACACACCAGGTGCTGGTAGATAACACCGCTAAACATGTTTCAACTACTAGAGTATGAGATATACCTTTATTGTTCTATTTCCTACGAGGACAGTCTGCCTTCCAATGTCCAGTCTGCTTGCAAATAAAGCACTTGCCCTTCGGCTTCTTTATTCCAGCTTTTTGTCCTGCACCTTGAGGTTTATTCACCTTCTTTGCTGAGCCATTTTGTTTCTTCTTCTTCTTGCCTTTCGGCTTAGAAGTAGAACCATTTTCAGCATAGTAAATTTGAGAATGTTAACGAAACAACCCTTCGGCTACCTGAAGTTCTGTCAGAAGTTCCGCCAATGAATACATCCTTTTATTCATATTCTAGTTCAGGCGAAAATGCTCAAAACTTCTGGGCAGCGTTTGGAGGATGATATCGACCTGGGTTTCCCCATCAATTTCCCCTCCAAGAACTTGTATTTCATTTAAGTAAGCCATCATCTTGAGAATATGATCCCTCACGGGAGTCCCCTCAGTCATGGTGGCTGTCATCAGTTTTCTCATTGCCTCTTGCCTAGCAGCCCGATTCTGATGTCCGAAGAGTTCCTTGAGATTGTTCATTATATCATAGGCTGTTGGTAAGTCCTGATGATGATGTTGCAATACATTTGACATCAAAGCCAAGATGTAACACCGCGCAATCTCATTAGCTTTTACCCATTTACTATGATGCTGAATCTCCTCAGGGGTAGAATCATTGCTAGGTGTTTTTGGGCATTCCTCTGATAGTACAAACTTATAGCCCTCAGCAGTTAAAACAATGTCCATGTTTCTTTTCCAATCTATATAGTTGGGACCAGTAAGTCTGTTTTCTTTTAGAATAATGGCTAGTGGGTTGAAAGTCATCCTAAGAATCACAAAATAAATTTTGGTCAGAACTCTAAATTTAGAATAATATTGATTCCTCAAACAATACTATTTTAAATTAACCAACACCTTAAAACACCATGAATTTTGTATGCCACGATAGTGTGGACGTATACAAATTCAACATTTGTAAAAGGAGGGTATATCCCATTAATTTTATTATCTTGTCAACCTAACTTTTTGACAAATAAAATTAATAGTTGGTTTCCTTCGGTCACACAAATAATAGCAATGACTCCGATGGGGAGGATACTATTAGACGTGCCTAAGTGTATACCATTACTTGACACTAAGTCCATTAATAAGATTGTGCCCCTTCCGATGGGGAAGATCACATGCTCTTAATTAATTTCCTATAGTAATCCAAAATGGAAGTTTGATCTAGTGATCCGCAAGCAAACTCATCCGATATGGAGGAAGGCACTCAGAGCCAACGCGCAAGTTTGTTTGCATCACTTACAAACCAGTAATGGAGACCGTGGAATTCACTAAAATAAATTCCTCTCCCACTTAGTTATTTAAAGTGAGGAATTTTGATGATGCTAGCCTACTAAACATGTACACTAACATTCACACACAGCACAATACAAAAGCAATAAATAGAAAAACTAATTTTCAACTATTATGGCTTTTATCTATTGTTGTCCTCCGTGTATTGTCATCCCTAGCTGCTGCCATCTTTGGCCACCGCCACCGGGTCTAGTTGTCGCATCCATCTTGCTCCTTGTTCCGCCGCGCCACTCTGATCCTCAAAAGGTTCCACGCCTTGCAAGATTCGATCCGCGACATAAATAGAATTTTACATTTTTCGATCCTATATTCCTCGAAGGAATGTACATGTAAACTAGATCGAACATAAAATAAAATTTACATCCATCGATCCTATATTCCATAAAAGGAATGTACATGTATCTAGATCAAAAAATAAAATCCTAATAAAACTAAATACAGCTCCTGCTGTATTTTATAAAACAATCATGCACACATAATAAATGCCCTTGACATGTCCAAGGGTCCAATCACACACATAATAACTATAAGCCATAATAGTTGGATCCTGCATCTACAAAGTTAGCACATCCTACTATTAACCTGCCTAAATTATGTATGACATGTGCATAATTAAACTAATACCAAATACACAGAGGCAAAACCCTAGCCCTGATACCAATTGTTGGTTGCTACTCGGAAAACCCAATGGCTCCACTGTATAAAAATTTTGTACGTGATCTGAACCTTTCCTAGCTACCATGTGTTCTTTTAAGTTAAACTTGTATCTCCTGCGGAACTTAACACGTTTGATTCCAAGTTTAACTTATATGTTCTTTTAGGTTTAGATTTGGATCTCCTGCGGAACTTAACACGTTTGATCCAAATCACCTAGGTTATAAATTCAATTAAATATTAGTTTCCAAAATTGGCTTCCAGTGCTGCATGGCGAGGCCCTTGGCCTTCTTGGATATGGGAGCAACCACCACCGACTAGACAAAGCCTTTTAAGGAAAGTTAATATTTAATTTCCTTATATAACTCTAGGTTAACCAAAAGGAACAATCAAATCACAAGGAAAAAAAAAAGAACACAACATCGAAATTAAATTTGAAAAACAAGAATCGAATGTCTCTTGTATTTGGTATTTATACAAAGAAAAATTAACTAGTATGATGCGGAAATTAAATACTAGTTATACCTCTTCCTTGTATGCTAAAAACCTCGAGCTCTTCTGCCGTATCCCTCGCCTCCTCTTAGACGTCGTGTGGGCGACGATCCTGCAAGACGAACACCACCCGGAAAGCTTCTCCTCCTTCTCTAGAATTCGGCCACCACCACCACAAAGGAGCAAAAGAGAGCAAAGGGAAGAGAGGGAGAGGGGCCGACCACTTGATGATCTCCAACAACACAATATCAATTGTTATGTTTTTAAGGCCTCCCCTTCCCCCCATTTTATATTAGTTTCCCAACGGAAAATTATGGAAAGAGTTTTATAAAAAATTAGACTCATTCCTATTTCCTTTTAATTTTTCCTTTTTCTTTCCTTTTAATTAATCAATCCTAGATTGATTTATTAATTAAACAACTATTTGTTGATGTTTAATTATTTGACCGGCCCCTTGCTTAGGCACCAAGCAAGGTGGCCGACCACTTATTAAAAGGGAAAGAAAGAAATTTTTTTTATAAAATTTAAAAGAAGAAAATTTCTAATAAAATTTTACAAATACTTTTTTTTTTTCTAATGTGGATATTGTTAGCTAGAGCCCTAGAGCCAATCATTTGATGATTGTATTTTGGACTTGTTGTATCATATTCTATATATATAAATAAAGGCATTTGGTTTTTTGGTTATTATACTTACTTTTATTGGTGCCAAATAAACTAAGTATAATAACGTCCTTGAGTAGAAGGTTCTTACCTATATCAATCGATTGGTTGAATCGATAGTAAGATGATATAGGGAACACTACTCTTAATCATTCCTAGTCGAGTATTAACATTCAGGGACAATGTTAATGCAATAAGACTAGCATGTAGGTCAACTCGATGACTTGATCTCACAAGTCATGGATATAGAGATATCAAGTTGACACATGGGTATGCATTGGAGAATGTATACTGAATGACCCACCATGAGAAAGTATCATGGATCATTATATGAGTGTCATATACTTTCTCATGTGTCTATTAGTATGACTACTAGTCCTTAGACCTGAAGTCACCATGGTTCCCTACATAAGGAGTTATGTACTTTGGTTTCGTCAAACGTCACCCGTAACTGGGTGGACTATAAAGGCAATTACTGGGTATGTAACGAATTATGTAGAGGGATGTGAGTGATGTAGATGGGATCTATCCCTCCTATATGACGGGAGAGACATCGGTATTCTTGATAGAGTGAGACCACGAAGTGCATGGCCATGCCCATATGAGTCAATATGAGATATTGAGCTCATTTGTTTTAGTGAGTCTACTTGGAGTTCAAGATTTAGATTAATCAGAGGATGACACGGTCTATGCCTCACATTGATCAATCTAGATGTCTAGGATAGAAGGACATTTGTCATATATTGTGAGGAGTCACAATTAGTAGTCACAAGGTGATGTTAGATCTCAACATTCTTGTAACTTGGGTAGTAATGATGTGTTGCTAGATACCGCTCATTACTTATGCTCCTAAATGGGTTTAGGGCCATTACCAATGTTACAAGAACCTATAGGGTCACACACTAAGGACAATTAGATGGAGATTAGGTTCATATGATGAACCAAGAGGATTAGATTCATTTGATGAATCAAATTGGATTAAGAGTAATCCTAATTGGGCTAACTCGGACTCAAGCTGATTCATGTATTCAATGAGTCTAATTTAGATTATGACTCATTAGATCAACTTAATTTAATGAATTAGATTCATTATATTAAGTTGGCTTGAATCAAATGGTTAGATTAGATCAACCATGGAAGAGATTTGGTCAAGTTTGACTTGACTTGAGAGGAAGATAAAAGTCAAGTTTGACTTGACTTTATGCCACCTCATTGGTGAGTTGGCATTGATGTGGACTAATGATGTTACTCCACATCTTCATGGGGTGCCACCTCATGGAAGTTACAAAGCCATTCTCTTTAATGGCTTCACATTAATTGCACTTAATGCAAAATTTGGGGGTTACACTTGGGAAGTGGCTAGCCACTTTGGAATGAGAAGAGAATTCATTTTTCTCATTCAAGTGCATTCACATCTTCTTCCTCTTGGGGCTCTTTCTTCTCCCTCTCCTCCTCTCTTGGCCGAATAAGACAAGGTGCTAGCACACCTTTGTTTGGTCTTCTTCATCAAGGATTGTTCGTGTGGATACTTCTAGAGGACCGTACGCTTGACGGTCTAGAGATCCGACACCTTGGACGAGTGGGATTCGCGAAGGGGCACGCTTCAAAGATATAACCTTTTCTTCATGTAGATCTAGAAGTAGATCTAAGTAGAAACTCGTACATGTAAATTTTTGAAATCTATCCTTCGCACGAGATCCAGTGGCATGGGTGATTCGGGGTTTCCGCGACGCGAAAAACCGGTTTTCGCGGCTCGAAAAACCCAACAGATATTAAAAGGAAAGTTTTAAAATTTAAAACCAAGTTTTAAAATTTAAAACATCTCTAATAATATTTCTTTTTAAAAGAAAGTTTTATAAATTTTATAACTCTCTTTTAAAACCTTGTGGCCTAATTTAAATTAGGAAAATTTTATAAATTTTTAAAATCTCTCTTTTTACAAATTATAAATATCTGAGGAAATTTAAAAATTCAAAAACAACCTTCCTAATTTAAATATTGTGGCCGGCCTCCTTGCCCAAGGCAAGGGCCGACCACTTCTAGAGAATATGTGGCCATTGCTTGGTCATCAAGTAATGAACCGACCCCTTCTTGGACACCAAGATAGGCTTTTCTTTGGATGGACTTGAGGCTTTATTGATGTTACAACAGGGACCTAGAGGAGAAATTGGTTTTGGCCTTCCGATGAGCTCGAGTATCCCGTGCTCACCCCGAACACAGAACTCAAGTTCATCGATAATAACTCATTCCACTAGAGAGTTATTACCGCACTACCGCACCAATCCCAAATTACATTATGGGCTCCTTCTTATCATGAGTGTGTTAGTCTCCCTGTGTTTAAGATTACGAATGTCCACTAATTAAGTGAGTTACTGACAACTCATTTAATTAATATCTAGCTCCAAGAGTAGTACCACCCAATTTTATTGTCATGTTGGACTAGGTCCACCTGCAGGGTTTAACATGACAATCCTTATGAGCTCCTCTTGGGGATATTCTCAGCCTAGATAACTAGGACACAGATTCCTTCTATAATCAATAACACATACTATAGGTAATATCATTTCCCAACTTATCTGGCATATTGATTTATCGAGCTAAACCTCACCCTTTGATAAGTCAAAGAAATAAATATTAAATATACATGCTTATTATTATATTAGGATTAAGAGCACACACTTCCATAATAACTAAGGTCTAGTTCTTTTACTAAGTCAGTACAAAAAGAACTTACCTAAATGATCCTACTCAATACACTTAAAGTGTATCAGTGTAATTTATTAGTCAAGATAAACTAATACTTAATTACACTACGTCTATTCTGATGGTTTGTTCCTTTCCATCTTAGTCGTGAGCAACTGTTTATAATTTATAGAGAACCGACATCATGATCTTCTAAGTGTGACTCCACACTCCATGTTATCTACTAGTTCTTTTACTAAGTCAGTACAAAAAGAACTTACCTAAATGATCCTACTCAATACACTTAAAGTGTATCAGTGTAATTTATTAGTCAAGATAAACTAATACTTAATTACACTACGTCTATTCTGATGGTTTGTTCCTTTCCATCTTAGTCGTGAGCAACTGTTTATAATTTATAGAGAACCGACATCATGATCTTCTAAGTGTGACTCCACACTCCATGTTATCTACTATATAAATTAATTGAACAATTACATTTAACAAATAAATGTAAACATTTGACCAATGTGATTCTTTATTTCAAAATAAATGTGTACAAAAGCTAAACTTTTAAGTATACACTCTAACAGAAGGCTCAGAAAATGTTAGCCGATGGATGTACCAGATTTCTAGGTCATGTGGTTAATACCCATCAAGAAAGAGATCATGAGCTAGAGGAAGTTAGAGTTGTATGTGACTACCTAGAAGAGTTTCCGGAAGAGTTGCCAAGGTTAGCTCCGGATAGGGAAATTGAATTTGAAATTGAACTCATTCCTGGTAACCATCCAATCTCAAAGGCACCCTACCGAATGGCTCCGACAAAATTGAAAGAACTTCAGGGACAATTACAGGAGCTACTCGACAAGGGCTTCATTCGCCCTAGTCACTCACCCTGTGGAACTCCAGTGTTGTTCGTAAAGAAGAAGGACAGGTCTATGCAAATGTGCGTGGACTACCGAGCGCTAAATAAGTTGACAATCAAGAATCGGTATCCCTTGCCAAGAATTGATGACCTATTTGATCAGTTAAAGGGGGCTACAGTTTTTTACAAGATAGATTTGCGGTCTGGATATCATCAAGTGAAAGTGAAGGCTGATGATGTACCGAAGACAACATTTCGAACGAGGTATGGGCACTATGAGTTCATAGTTATGCCTTTTGGAGTGACGAACGCTCCTGCTACGTTCATGGACCTGATGAACAGAGTGTTTAAAGAGTATTTGGATAAGTTTGTCATAGACGATATTCTTATATACTCCAGAATTCTAAAAGAACATGCTGAACACCTGAAGACAGTATTACAGATTCTCCACAGAGAGAGTTGTACACAAAGTTCTCTAAGTGTGAGTTCTGGCTTGATCAAGTGTCCTTTCTGGGTCACATTATTTCTAAAGATGGGGTTATGGTAGATCCGAAAAAAATAGAAGCTGTGAGTAACTAGAATAGACCCAAGAATGTTAGTGAAATCAGCAGTTTCCTCGGGTTAGCAGGCTACTATAGGAAATTTGTAGAGAACTTCTCAAGGATCACCTCTCCACTAACAGTGCTTACCCGAAAGAATAAAAAATTTGAGTGGACAGAGGATTACGAGAAGAGTTTCCTTGAACTAAAAAGGAGACTGACCAGTGCTCCAATCCGGACTCTTCCAGAAAATGGCGAGAGCTTTGATATATACAGCGATGCTTCTAAACTAGGACTCAGAGTTGTACTGATGCAGAACGACAAAGTTTTGCCTATGCCTTGAGACAACTCAAACATTATGAGAAGAACTATCTCACTCATGACCTTAGTTAGCAGTAGTAGTCTTCGCTCTCAAAGCTCGGAGGCATTACTTATACGGAGCTCAGTGCAAGATTTACACAGATCACCAGAGTCTGAAGTATTTTGTCAATCAGAAAGACCTTAACATGAGACAATGGAGATGGCTTGAACTGGTCAAGGACTATGACTGTGAAATCCTCTACCATCCAGGGAAAGTGAACAAAGTGGCAGATACAATAAGTAGGAAATCTTGTGCTGCCTTACTGTCTATATCTGCTATGGCCTATCCCCTACAAAAAGAAATAGTAAATTTTTGGCTTGAAATTATTACCGGGCAGCTCTCTACTTTGACACTAGTGTCAACCTTGATTAACGACGTATAGAAAGGGCAGGAGGAAGATCCTATTATTCAGAAGATCAAGCAAGAAATACAGGAAGGAGAAAATGGAGAGTTTCGAGTATCAGATAGTGGGATACTATATTATGGTAATCGTCTCTGTGCCCCTAATCAACAAGAACTGCGAAAGAAAATTTTTGATGAAGCCCATAAAACACCCTATGCAATGCATCCTGGTTCCACCAAGATGTACCAAGATTTAAAGGAACGCTTCTGGTGGTCTGGAATGAAGAGGGATGTTGCTAGATACATCAGTACCTGTTTGACATGTCAACGGGTTAAAGAAGAACATCAGAGACCAGGCGGAGTTCTCAGCCTATCTAGAGCCCAGAGTGGAAGTGGGAGGATATAGCTATGGATTTCATAAGAGGATTACCTAGAACTATGAACGGTTATGATGCTATCTGGGTAATAGTAGATAGATTGACCAAGTCTACTCATTTCCTAGCAATTAGAACATCCTTCTCTATTGAGCAGTTAGCACAAATATATGTTAAAGAGGTCGTCAGATTACATGGAGTGCTCAAAATCATAATTTCTGATAGAGATGGTCATTTTACATCACACTTCTGGGAGTGTGTTCAGAGAGCTCTTGGCACTAGGTTACAATTCAATACTGCATTTTATCATCAAACTGATGGGCAAACAGAACGGGTGAACCAAGTTTTGGAGGATATGCTACGGGCATGTGCCTTAGATTTCAAGGGCAGTTGGTGTTGGTGCGGGAAGCATCCGACGATCGAACCTGAGTTTTGATAATGGCAAAAGATTCAAAGTTAAGGGTTGGTGTAATCTAATATGGTTGAATGAGTATTTCAGGAAAGTCCTAGCTGTGGTTAGGCAAAGGGAAAAACCCTAGGGGGTGGTAACCCTAGGTCATAGGGGGTGGTAACCCTATGCGGAAAGTCTTGGCAGGTCGATGGCTTCAGGCAAAAGTCCTAGGGGGTGGTAACGTTAGGTGGAAAGTCCTGGTGTCGCGAACCAGGTGAAAGTCTGGACTAGCCCGGAAGCGGATGTCCAGCAGAAAGTCCGGAAGCATCGAGTGCTGAGCAAAAGTCCAGTCGATCTGGAGGATCGACTGGCAACAGGTAAATCTCCTGAGTGGAGTAGGTGAGGACGCGTTCCCCGTAGAGGGAACAGTAGGCGTCGGGTCGACCTAGGATTTCCGGTTGGAAATCCGAAGTCAGACTCGGACAGTCCGAAGACTGTCAATTCTTCTTTACGATGTTTTGTCTTATACTAACACTATCTTGCAGGGGATTTTGCTTGGACTAACCTTTGTTTGCAGGTGAGGAACCTGCTGGAAAAAGGCTGTCCGGGCGCCCGGGACCAAAGTTTATCCCCTGCGCGAAGTTGACACGTGGAGCATCCTGGTTGGTTGGTCACGTCACACTCCAGGTGCCCGGAAGGGATCCAGGCGCCCGGAACCTCATATAAAAGAAGGGTCGAGGTGCAGCACCAAGAACAACGACAATCTAAGTAATCTCCCTGCGACAAGCTGCTAACGACTCGATCCAGAAAGTGCTGCAATGACACCCCGACAACCCGGAGCTTCGATTTAGTCTTTTGTTGTCGGTATAATCTGTTTACTGCTTTAAATTGTAGTTAATCTGTAATAGTTTTATCGTGCTTATAGTTGTTGCCCACGGAAAGCGATCGGGCCTTCGAGTAGGAGTCGCTTTAGGCTCCGAACGAAATCTTCTCTCTCTGTGTTTGTTATTTCTTTATTCCGCTGCTTTACTCGTTTGTTTTATGAATCGAAAGAAATAGCCACGAACGTTATTCACCCCTCTAGCGTGGTCTCGATCCAACAACGGTATCAGAGCGGGGTCGTTTTGAATTGGTGCAACCACTTTTCAAAACAAAATTTTCTTTCGATTTTATATTTTTCGGAGTCAATTAGAATTTAGCCTTAAAGCTTTATTCTAATTCTTTTATCGAATCGGCTTTTGCCCGAAGTTGGTGCAACACCACTCGAGCTCGTTATTACTACTATTCTTTATTCCCGCACTACTAATCCAAGACGTAGTCTTGGAACATATATTTTTGTTGTTTTTGTTGCATATTACAAATGGCTCAACAAGAGGGGTTCAGTACTGTTCGTCCCCCACTATTCTCCGGAGATGATTTCGGTTATTGGAAGGGAAGAATGGAGACGTATCTGAAGATTCAGTTTGAAACATGGATGATCATTAAGACGGGACTTCAGCTACCTTCCGATGACGACGACAATCCAACCCCCTGCGAGAAGTGGGACGCCTCTCTAATAAAAAAGGTGGAAGCCGACGCCAAAGCTACCTGCACCCTCCAGTGCGGCCTTACCAAAGAAGAACTCAACAGAGTCGGCCCGTTCTCTTCCGCAAAGGAGCTCTGGGAAAAGCTAGTCGAACTCCACGAAGGCACTAACGACACCAAGGTAAGTAAAAGAGATCTTTTACTTAATAAATTATATAATCTAAAGATGCAGGAAGGCGAGACGGCAAGTTCTCTACATGCGAGAATCCAAGACATCCTCAATTCTCTTCACGGAATCGGACAGAAGATAGAGAATCGGGACGTCATAAGGTATGTTTTAAACTCATTTCCAAGGAACACATTGTGGGCATCAATGGTAGATGCCTACAAAGTTTCCAAGGACTTGTCTTCAATAAAATTAGACGAATTATTTTGTGAATTTGAACTTCATGAGCAGACTAATGCACAGCCAACCGAGAAAGGTATTGCGTTGGTTGCAGGTACAAGTCGAACACGGGAACCGAGATCACGACGAAGAACGGAACCGGAGTCGGAGGTTGAACCAGACTCAGACGATGAAGACATTGAAATTACAACCGAGCTGGTAAACCTCGTGAAGAAGCTCTACAAAACCAAGGGCTTCAACAAAAGAGATCTAAAAAAGGCAGTAAAAACGAAGGAAGGTTCACAGAACTCAAAGATGAAGTTTGAAGTTACATGCTACGGCTGCAACCAAAAAGGGCACATCAAATCCAACTGCCCTAACCTGAAGGAAGTCAAAAAGCAAAGAAGGAAAAAGGTCCTTAAGGCAACATGGGACGAATCTTCATCGGAGGACGACGACGACGAGCTCGAACAGACGAGTCTACTCGCATTAATGGCCCGGGAACAAATCGTCGAATCCGGAAGCGAGAGCGAGTCCGAGGCGGAGTTCGAGCAAAGCCACGGATCCGTATCCGTTTCCGAAGGACCAGACCCCGCTGTAAGTATCTCCCGGTTAAACATTTTAGTTAGCTATTTATTGCGCAAATTAGCTAAGTCAAACCTGAAAGTTAAGTCACTTCTAAAGGAAGTATCTGTCCTTAAAGAAGTGGCTGACACTAAAACCTTACCTGACCAGAGTCAGACTGAATTTCCAACTCAAGTTCATAAACTTGAGGAAGAAAATTCAAGTCTAAAAAATTAGGTTAAAGATTTAAAAACTACTTTAGAACGGTTTTCTTTGGGCTCCAAGAACTTGGACTTAATTCTTGGGACACAAAGGGCCATTTACAATAGAACTGGGCTAGGATATAAAAGTAAATATAAATCTTACTTATCCTTAATAAACAAACAAAGTAGTAAAACAACCCAAGCATGGGTCCCCAAGTCCAAATTGATCAATCAAGTTGGACTTGGTCAATACTGGGTCCCGAAGGATCAAATATATTTCCTCGACAGACCATATCGAGGCCGTGATCCAGGGAAAGCAAAAATAAAAAATTAAAATTCAAAATTTGAAATTAAATTAAAAAAAACTAAAATCAAATTCAAAATTCAAAATTAAACAAATCAAAATTATAAATGAAAAATAGAAGGAGGGTCCAAACTAGCTGGCACCTCCAACTGAACTACCCGACAGGGTAACTGAACCTAATTTACCCGGAATGGGTAAAACAAGAATGGATTACCTGGCAGGGTATTTAAGGTTAGATTAAAAAGGGATAAGTTTAACTTGAACCACAGTACTGGTGAAGTTTTTGGATGATAGTACGTTAGGGAAACTTGGGCATCGCATGTCTAGGAAGATATGGCTTCGACCTGGTGCATTTGGCTAAGTGGAACTGACCGAAGCTACCCTTAAATGGATCCTAACTAGTTAGACCAAGTTTTAGTATTAAGTTCAATGGGTAGGACTATTTGGAAGACCTCGAAGGCATGGTTACTTTAATGAGCTCCTTGTGACTCACCATAGCCCAGAAGTTTATCCAAAGAATGCTTACTTGTTGAATCCAAAGCTAAACCTGAATCTAACACAAGACTAAACAAAACCCTTAAATTGAACCTCAATTCATCTCACAAAAACTATAGGATTCCCTGATTGAGAAATTAGATCGGGTGAGATGACTAAGTAATTTCAAAATTATTTAAAAATCTTTTCAAAATCTTTTCAAAATCTTTTCAAAATCTTTTCAAAAATTAATTTCAAAATTATTTAAAAATCTTTTCAAAAATCAATTTCAAAATTATTTAAAAAAACTTTTCAAAAATCAATTTCAAAATAATTTAAAAATCTTTTCAAAAATCAATTTCAAAATTATTTAAAAATCTTTTCAAAATCTTTACAAAAATCAATTTCAAAATTATTTAAAAATCTTTTCAAAAACATTTCAAAAATCAATTTCAAAATTATTTAAAAATCTTTTCAAAATCTTTACAAAAATCAATTTCAAAATTATTTAAAAATCTTCTCAAAAATCAATTTCAAAATTATTTGAAAATCTTTTCAAAATGAGTTTCAAAATTATTTTTAACCCAAATTTCAAATTAATTCAAACTCAATTTCAAAATTTGAATTAATTCTCAATTAAAGATGGTTAAGAATCAATTTTAGTTAAGCATCTTTAATCATACTTGCATTAAGATTAATTAAAGTTTAATAAAACCACGGTAAAAAATCGGGGGCAGGCGCCCCCGGTGTTCAGACCCCGGGCGCCTGCAGCGATCCCGGGCGCCCCGCCTCACACGACCCCGGGCGCCCGGAACCCCTTATATATAGGGGGCAGCAGGCGCCCCCTACCCTTGCACTCAAATCTTCCTCCTTAAGCTTCCTAGCTTATTTGCGAAGATTTTGAAAATTAAAATTTTCCACGGTTGATCCGGAGTCGTAACTCAACTGAGGTCGTCAGTTCTAAAATTTATTACAGTGGCTCCTCGGTAAAATTTTTTTATCCCCTCCTAAACTTTCTTTCTTATAATTTTTCTTCTTAGTGTAATGTTAGTTTGATATTTAGGAAGCGTACTAAATCTGGTGCTGGGCCCTCTACCCCTAGCATTGACCCTAGGTTTCCCACCGAAGAACTTAGGATTAAGTTTATGTCAACAAATTACATGGCCATTAGAACCAAATGTATAGACAGATCGTTCTTTTTACGCTCCTGTATTCCAGTCTCCGAGACTATAAACCACTATAGGCTGCGAAACCTAGTTGAGTGCGCCAGCGCAGTAAACATAAGTTTATGTGCCGAATTTTACAACAACCTAGTGAAAGTAGACGACTACTCCTATACCACTAGGGCAGCTGGCACGGATATCACATTATCTCCCACCATCATACGTGAGTTTCTAGGGTTACGAGAGTCACCATGCACCTTTTTATGCTACCCTCCTAGGGAGCTACCTTTTGGAGATCCCTACTCACATATTACCCTTGATACGATCTATTCGTCCTTCTTTGAGGACCAGCGTGATCCCACTGAGACCCAGTTTAGGTCACTTAACCTTAGAATTCAGGACTACGCCCTTTATAGGGTTCTAGTACTTTGTATTCTACCACTTACCACTCACGACATTGCGGTGATGCGTCCATTTCACTCCTTCCTGCTCTATGCCCTGTGTCAGAGGTTAGATATAGACATCAGTCTTCACATCTTTTCCACTATCATTTATGCAGCTGGATTCGTGACCAGCAGATGAGTACATATGCCTTATTGTCATATTCTGACAGCTTACATGGCCTCATTACACATTGACGTCACCAGAGGTGACATCCGCTACATGACCGAGTTTGACATCATAGGAGCTAGGAACTTTTCCCTAGCGAATATTCATATAGAAGATGAGGGTACCATGTCCTGGCGTAGGGGGGCACAGCACCAGCAGGCGGAGGAGGCAGAGCATGATGAGTTCATGTTGGCACTATTTCCTGAGGAGGCTGCTCCTGCCCCACCACCTCCTCGAGCACCACACCCAGCTCCCCGCACTCTTGCTGATCGAGTCTCCGGACTAGAGAGAACTATGTCGAGTCTCCGACACGAGAACTCCGAGTTTCATCAGTCCATGCGACGAGAGGTCTCTGATCTTCGACGAGAGGTTCGACAGGAGGTCTCCGACTTACGACGAGACGTACGATAGGAGCTCTCTGACTTGAGCCGAGATCTACGAGAGGACGACCGAGCTCGTCACACTGAGATCCTGACACTACTCCGGTCGCTGGGTTCCGGACCACCTCCCTCATCATCTCAGTAGTTCCTACTGTTGCTCTATTATGACTCTAGTACAGCTTGTAGCAGCTCTATTATGACTCTTGTATCTATATCGACTTTTTAGTCTAATGGACAGTTTCACTTCAGGCTTGATTAACTATACCTTAACCTAATAAATTAGTCCTTTAGTCACATTCTTTTATAAATTCTAGGAAAAACAGTTTTCAAAACTCCAATTTTAATAGACTTTCAAAAGTTGGGTTTAGTTTAGGATTTCCCCTAGATATCATGTTCCCCTAGAATTAAGCCAGAGCATCTCACAAAACACCTAGGTCTACCTTGATTGTGATTAAAAAACATAGAATGGTGTGAGATGCATAGGGTAGAGCCTGGACTCAAGAATACTTATATCTGTGCATCAATATGAGTCTGGGCGTTAAATACATAATTAACAGTAATCAAATCAAGTCTTCCAGCCTTAGTCAAATCTAACTGGATCAATTGACTTGACTTGACTAACCAGGTGAACACTGTTGCCCTCTAGGCAATCAGCAAGTAGCTAAATGGTTAGACAGTTGGTGGAGGCAATATTAAAAGTTTAAGCATGTTTGTACTTAAGGGCTCTGATACCTGATCAAAACCAAATCTTGACTCATGCTTGGACTTTAGAACACTGAAACCTTACTAAAACTAAATTAAGGTTATCTCTTCTCCTTTGCCTTAAGTATTCCTGAAATTTATCTCAAAAACATTCCTTAAGCAGTTTTATCAAAATTTTCTCCAAACTTAACTTTCAAATATCTTCTTCTTTGGAAATTTTTTTTTGAAAAATTCATTAAGTTTATTTGAAAAATTCCTTAAGCATGTTTTTTTTTCCTTGCAAATTTATTTGAAAATCTCTGAAGTTGAAACTTGTATTTTGAAATTTTTCTATGAATATTTTGGAAACCAATGTTTTTCTATAGACTCCATAGACTCAAAAAGAGCTCATGTTTTTCGATGTCTATTCAAACAAAATAAATTCTAAGGTGTTGTCCTTCACTTTCCTTGCCTAAGTTAAAATATTTTTAATTCTGTCTTGAAAAATTAAGTTTTTCAAAACTAGCTCATTTTTTATATATGGCAAAGGGGGAGAATAGAGAAATTCAAAGTAGAGAAACTCAAAAGAAAAAGGAAACCCTGTATTAAGGGGGAGCTTCACAAAAAGTTTACAAAAAGTTTAAGTGTTAGCTTAAGTTAGGCGTTCATTTGAATTTATATACTTAAGCTTGCTTAATATACTTATGCATTTGTTTTTTTACTTAACTTTGAATTTGGGTTGCCATAATCAAAAAGGGGGAGATTGTTGGTGCGGGAAGCATCCGACGATCGAACCTGAGTTTTGATAATGACAAAAGATTCAAAGTTAAGGGTTGGTGTAATCTAACATGGTTGAATGAGTATTTCAGGAAAGTCCTAGCTGCGGTTAGGCAAAGGGAAAAACCCTAGGGGGTGGTAACCCTAGGTCATAGGGGGTGGTAACCCTATGCGAAAAGTCTTGGCAGGTCGATGGCTTCAGGCAAAAGTCCTAGGGGGTGGTAACCCGAGGTGGAAAGTCCTGGTGTCGCGAACCAGGTGAAAGTCTGGACTAGCCGGGAAGCGGATGTCCAGCAGAAAGTCCGGAAGCATCGAGTGCTGAGCAAAAGTCCAGTCGATCTGGAGGATCGACTGGCAACAGGTAAATCTCCGAGTGGAGTAGGTGAAGACGCGTTCCCGTAGAGGGGAGGCGTCGGTCAACCTAGGATTTCGGTTGGAAATCCGTCGACTTGACGATCAAGGCATCAATTCTTCTTTACGATGTTTTGTCTTATTCTAACACTGTCTTGCAGGGGATTTTGCTCGGACTAACCTTTGTTTGCAGGTGAGGAACCTGCTGGAAAAAGGCTGTCCGGGCGCCCGGAACAGGTCCGGGCGCCCGGGACCAAAGTTTATCCCCTGCGCGAAGTTGACACGTGGAGCATCCTGGTTGGTTGGCCACGTCACACTCCAGGCGCCCGGAAGGGATCCAGGCGCCCGGAACCTCATATAAAAGAAGGGTCGAGGTGCAGCACCAAGAACAACGACAATCTAAGTAATCTCCCTGCGACAAGCTGCTAACGACTCGATCCAGAAAGTGCTGCAATGACACCCCGACAACCCGGAGCTTCGATTTAGTCTTTTGTTGTCGGTATAATCTGTTTACTGCTTTAAATTGTAGTTAATCTGTAATAGTTTTATCGTGCTTATAGTTGTTGCCCACGGAAAGCGATCAAGGATCGCGGACCTTCGAGTAGGAGTCGCTTTAGGCTCCTAATGAAGTAAATCTTCCTGTCTCTCTGTGTTTGTTATTTCTTTATTCCGCTGCGCTTTTACTCGTTTGTTTTACAAATCGAAAGAAATAGCCACGAACGCTATTCACCCCCCCTCTAGCGTGGTCTCGATCCAACAGTTGGTGTCGATACCTATGCTTAGCAGAGTTTGCATACAATAATAGCTATCAAGCTACTATCGGAATGACACCCTATGAGGCTCAGTACGGGAGGAGATGTAGATCTCCTATTTGTTGGTATGAAGGTGGTGAAAAGAAAGAAATGGGGCACCAAACAGATCTCATCAAAGACACCACCCATGTTATTCAGAACATTCGCTAGAGAATAGAAACTGCTCAGAGCCGACAGAAAAGCTATGTGGATGTCCGCCGTAGACCGCTAGAATTTGAGGTTGGGGACTCAGTGTTCATCAAAGTAGCTCCTATGAAAGGAGTGATGCGGTTTGGGAAGAAAGGAAAGTTGAGTCCACGATATGTGGGGCCATACTTGATCACCAAAAGAGTTGGCAGGGTAGCTTATGAGCTAGAAATACCTCAAGAAATGTCAGCTGTCCATAATGTATTTCATGTTTTAATGCTGAAGAAGCATGTTCCGTATTCAAATCATGTGAATGAGCCACGGATTGTACAAGTTCAAGAGGATCTCAGTTATGAAAGTCGGCCTATTCAGATAATAGATCGAGACGTTAAAAAACTGAGGAACAAAGCGATACCGTTAGTAAAAGTACTGTGACAAAGTCAACAGAATGAAGAGGCAACCTGGGAGCGTGAGGACGAGATGCGACAGAAGTTTCCACAATTGTTCTAGTTTGAGGACGAACTTTTTATAAGGTATGGGGGATTGTAACACTCGTAAATCTTCTCTCTGTTCAAAAAGGCAAAAAGAACTAGAAGAAGAGAAAAAGAAATTAAAAAAATAAAAAAAGATTTAAAAATGGCCTTGGGTAGGATTGAACCCAAGACCTCTTATATATGGTTGGTTAGAGTTTCGATTAGGGTGGTGGTCAAGCATCACATGAGCAATATGAAACAACTCATTTTATGTGGAGTTTGTGTGAAGAGATGCTTCAACTTCCACATAGTATAAAAGGGAGTTGAAGAGATGAAAACCTAGTTTTTATCTTCTTCTTCTTCTTTAGCCGAATTCTCTCCTTCCTCTTGCTCAAGTTCGGTCAGAATTTATGGTTTTATGTTTTTAAAGCCTTTCGAGGGAAGAATCTAGGAGGAGGATCTCTCCCACGGAAGGAGTATGCTTAGAAGGGCTAACCAGGGAGAGTAAAGCGTACAAGAGAGGTCGTTCTCCCTAAACCCTAGCGGTGTAAGAGTAAGAAATAGCAAAAGAATGTAAGTACCTCTCACCTGCAGTATAAGTTGCTTCGAAGAAGTATTTAGTAATGTCTTTTATGCATGATCTAGAAGATTTATGTTGAGTTATGCTTTAGACATGTTAAGGAAGAAGCTTCTCATATTATGTAAGAAGCCCTCTAAAGTTTTGGAGACTAAGAGCATGTGTAGGTAGTATCGAATTGCTTCCCATTTAGTTTGGGGCTAAGAAGCAGATTCAAAGGCCCTAAAAGTGCTTCCCTAAAAGTGTGAGGGGATAAAGTGCACATCAAGTGTTTGTTGAAATGACAAGCAAGTGCAAAGTAAAAGAAAATGATATTAGAAAAAAGTATTTTACTTTGAAGTGACATGTATTTTACTAAGCCTTTGATTATAGTTTGTATTTCCTTATACTGCATATAAAGGTAAGGGAAAGCTGGAGTAAGAAGGGGTAGCAAGAGCAATGTTTGATGGTAGGGGTGATGGAACAGTAGAAAGCGATCCTGAAAATTTGCTAGTATCTGACCATTTTAGATTTTGGTGCTGATGGACATATGTTCTTATCTCCTCTTAGTGTAAAAGTACTATTAAGAATGGTGTACAATGAATTTACGGTTTGGTAGTAGTTGAAGTGTGAAATATTCCCCCTAAGGTTGTGGGATAAAATGATAAATCAAGAAGGAGTACAAAGGGGGAGAACCACTCCTTTTTGGGTGCAGGGCGAACCACACATGGCCGTGACACGGCCGTGTGGAGTCACATGACCCCAACCCTCTCCTTCTCGGCCAAGGTTGCACAGCCGTGTGCCACACACAGCCATGGAAGGTTTAGTCTCTGGAAATGTTGCACGACCGTGTGCCACACACGACCATGCAAGGTTTAGTCTATGGAAAAGTTGCACGGCCGTGTGCCACACATGGTCATGCAAGGCTTAGTCTCTGGAAAGGTTGCACGACCGTGTGCCATGCACGACCATGCACCTCTCCTCCTCGGGCAAAATGACACGGCCATGTGGATTCACACGGTCGTGCACCCCTTTGACTCAGCCGAGGTGACACGGTCGTGTGAGCCACACGACCATGTCCCTCTTCGTTACGGCCAAGGTGACACGACCGTGTGGAAGCCACACGGTCGTGCCCTGCTCCAGCAGGGAGGACCTTACACTGTCGTGTGGCACACACGATCGTGCCCTACTTCAGCAGGGAGAACCTTACACGGTTGGTTATCACCACACGACCCAGATTCTCAAGCAATTCTAAACTTCATCTTAGCTCTATTTCGCTCCCAAACCATGACTTAACAGTCGAAAAAAGTTCAGAGTAGATCTCTGAACCCAACAGTGTACACACAATAATGTCCTTAGTAGTATGAAAGGAGTAACGTCCGTGGCTTGAGTCAGGGTATAGAAATGCGGTCGTTACAATTATGGTATCAGAGCAGTTCCATCCTTCCGCCACCCACACATCAAGCATTGATCCTGTAGCTTCCAAGTTAGAAAGTACCTTTTCTTCATGTACCTAGTTACTGTTATGTTTAGTAAGGAATTCTTGTTAAGTTTTAGCATGCTCATATGTGAAAGTAGTAATGGTAGCAAGTAGGGATGATGAGAGGCTGACATATGTTTTCACTAGTTTTGACTTATGATATGTAGAATGGCTAAAGGAAGACCAGCTAGACAGCCGAGGGTTAATGCGCTTAAACCAGGGGAAAATGAGTCAGCACCGCAGCCCAACCTTTTAGAAGTAGTAGCTCAACTTCAGAGACAAGTGGCTGAGCAACAGCAGGTTATTGCCTCTCTAACTGCTAACCAGCAAGCTTCCCCTGTAGTCCCATTGGAAGTCAATATGGTAACATCTACTATAGCTGAAGCACCATCAGTTACCCCTGTAGCCCCAGCAAAGGTGGTGAGGCAAGAAGCATACCTGATCTAGTGGTAGAAACTGAAGCTAGAGAGTTTCTCTGGTACCAATGAGCCATGGGATGCTCAGGCATGGTTCAAAACTTTGGAGAGTATAATGGAGCTACTGGACTGGCTGAGGGTAGAAATGATTAAGTGTGCCTCCTTCTGCTCACCGGTGATGCAAGAATGTGGTGGGAACGGGTCAAGGAAAAATGAAAAGTAGATCAAATGACCTTGTCTGACTTTGAGACTGAGTTCTTCGAAGAATTCCTCCATATGCGAGTCACAAATAAACATTATGACGAATTCATAAAATTTCGACAAGGAGATTTATCAGTGGACGAAGCTGTGAAGAAATTCAATAGGCTGGCTCTCCTATGCCCTGAGCTGGTCAGCACTGAATGAGAAAGGGTGAGGCTAATGCTCAAGATGCTGAGGCTAGAGATAGCACTAAATGTAGCTGGCGGAATTAATAGACCACAGACTGCAGAAGAGCTGATTAGTAGTGCCCTGATCACGGGGCATTATTAGAACAGTATTAAGCAGCAGAAGCCAGTACTAATGGAGAACAAAGGTCAAGGGAGTTCCGACACTCAGAAATCCCATAGTCATGGGTCAATCTGGAAAGGGAACTCTAAGAGGAAGTAGTGGAGTAATAAGAAGGGAGGATCAGTAAACAAGAAAACTAAGTATGCCACATGTTCCATCTGCGGAAGGATGCACTTTGGAATCTGTCGCAAGAGCACGAGTGGCTGTTATACATGTGGTCAAGAGGGGCATATGGCCAAGAATTGCCCGACCAAGATCAATCTTCCTCCTGCACAACTTGTGCAATATGGAAGCAAGCAGGCACAGCTACACCAGATATAGGCCGCGTTGGAGGGTCTTCACATTAGTCAAGGTAGACTGGAAGCTTCACCAAATTCTACAAATGCTCGAGTTTTCTCCCTTGCCAGAGAGGAGGTAACAAACGCCTCCACTATTGTCATAGGTCAGATATGCATTTTTAATCATGTGCAACTGTGTTATTTGATACTGGGGTAACCCATTCGTTTATCTCCATAGTATTTGCTCAAAGAATAGGTATAACCCCGGAAGTCCTAAGTGGACAATTCTTGATGACACTACCCTCAGGAGAGATAATGACATCTACACACTGGCTGCGAGCTGTGCCAGTCAAAATTTTAGACAGAGAACTGTATAGTGATCTGGCCTTGCTGAACATGTCTGATTACGATGTTATTTTTGGGATGGACTTCCTGAGCAAGTATGGTGCTTCCATCGAGTGCCATAAGAGAAGGGTTCTATTTCAACCTGAGGCAGAGTCTTAGTTTGAGTTCATCGGAGATTCAAAGAAGAAAACCCATAAATTTTTATCATCCATGAAGGCTCAGAAAATGTTAGCCGATGGATGTACCAGATTTGTAGCTCATGTGGTTAATACCCAGCAAGAAAGAGATCACGAGCTAGAGGAAGTTAGAGTTATATGTGACTACCCAGAAGTGTTTCCAAAAGAGTTGCCAGGGTTAGCTCAGGATAGGGAAATTGAATTTGAGATTGAACTCATTCCTGGTACCCATCCAATCTCAAAGGCACCCTACCGAATGGCTCTGGTAGAATGGAAAGAACTTCAGGTACAATTACAGGAGCTACTCGACAAGGGCTTCATTCGCCCTAGTCACTCACCCTGGGGAGCTCCGGTGTTGTTCGTAAAGAAGAAGGACGGGTCCATACGAATGTGCGTGGACTACCGAGCGCTGAATGAGGTGACAATCAAGAATCGGTATCCCTTGCTGAGAATTGATGACCTATTTGATCAGTTAAACGGGGCTACAATTTTTTCCAAGATAGAATTGCGGTCTGGATATCATCAAGTGAAAGTGAAGGCTGATGATGTACCGAAGACAACATTTCGAACGAGGTATGGGCACTATGAGTTCGTAGTTATGCCTTTTGGAGTGACGAACGCTCCTGCTACGTTCATGGACCTGATGAACAGAGTGTTTAAAGAGTATTTGGATAAGTTTGTGATCGTCTTCATAGACGATATTCTTATATACTCCAGAACTCTAAAAGAACATGCTGAACACCTGAAGATAGTATTACAGATTCTCCAACAGAGAGAGTTGTACATAAAGTTCTCTAAGTGTGAGTTCTAGCTTTATCAAGTGTCCTTTCTGGGTCACATTATTTCTAAAGATGGGGTTATGGTAGATCTGACAAAAATAGAAGCTGTGAGTAACTGGAATAGACCCAAGAATGTTAGTAAAATCAGAAGTTTCCTCGGGTTAGCAGGCTACTATAGGAAATTTGTAGAGAACTTCTCAAGGATTGCCTCTCCACTAATAGTGCTTACCCGAAAGAATAAAAAATTTGAGTGGACAGAGGATTACAAAAAGAGTTTCCTTTAACTAAAAAGGAGACTGACCAGTGCTCCAATCCTAACTCTTCCAGAAAATGGCGAGAGCTTTGATATATACAGTGATGCTTCTAAACTAGGACTCGGAGCTGTACTGATGCAGAATGGCAAAGTTATTGCCTATGCCTTGAGATAACTCAAACATTATGAGAAGAACTATACCACTCATGACCTTGAGTTAGCAGTAGTAGTCTTCGCTCTCAAAGCCCGGAGGCATTACTTATACGGAGCTCAGTGCAAGATTTACACAGATCACCAGAGTCTGAAGTATTTTTTCACTTAGAAAGACCTTAACATGAGACAACGAAGATGACTTGAACTGGTCAAGGACTATGACTGTGAAATCCTCTACCATCCAGGGAAAGCGAACAAAGTGACAGATGTACTAAATAGGAAATCTTGTGCGGCCTTACTGTCTATATCTGCTATGGCCTATCCCCTACAAAAAGAAATAGTAAACTTTGGGCTTGAAATTATTACCGGGCAGCTCTCTACTTTGACACTAGTGTCAACCTTGCTTGATGACGTACAGAAAGGGCAGGAGGAAGATCCTATTATTTAGAAGATTAAGCAGGGAATACAGGAAGGAGAAGATGGAGAGTTTCGAGTATCAGATAGTGGGATACTATATTATGGTAATCGTCTCTGTGTACCTAATCAACAAGAACTGCGAAATAAAATTTTAGATGAAGCCCATAGAACACCCTATGCAATGCATCCTGGTTCCACCAAGATGTACCAATATTTAAAGGAACGCTTCTAGTGGTATGGAATTAAGAGGGATGTTGCTAGATACATCAGTACCTGTTTGACATGTCAACGGGTTAAAGCAGAACATCAGAGATCAGACAGAGTTCTGCAACCTTTCCAGATCCTAGAGTGGAAGTGGGAGGATATAGCTATGGATTTCATAGTAGGATTACCCAGAACTATGAATGGTTATGATGCTATCTGGGTAATAGTAGATAGATTGACCAAGTATACTCATTTCCTAGCAATTAGAACATCCTACTCTATTGAGCAGTTAACACAAATATACGTTAAAAAGGTTGTCAGATTACATGGAGTGCCCAAAATCATAATTTCTATTAGAGATGGTCGTTTTACTTCACACTTCTGGGAGTGTGTTAAAAGAGCTCTTGGCAGTAGGTTACGATTCAGTACTGCATTTCATCCTCAAATTGACGGGCAAATAGAACGAAAGAACCAAGTTTTGGAGGATATGCTACGAGCTTGTGCCTTAGATTTCAAGGGCAGCTGGTGTTGATTCCTATGCTTAGCAAAGTTTGCATACAATAATATCTATCAATCTACTATCGGAATGGCGCCCTATGAGGCTCTGTACGGGAGGAGATGTAGATCTCCTATTTGTTGGTATGAAGGTGGTGAAATGAAAGAAATGGGACTCCAGACAGATCTCATCAAAGACACCACCCAAGCTATTCAGAACATTCGCTAGAGAATAGAAACTGCAAAGAGCTGGCAGAAAAGCTATGCGGATGTCCGCCGTAGACCGCTAGAATTTGAGGTTGGGGACTCAGTGTTTATCAAAGTAGCTCCTATGAAAGGAGTGATGCGGTTTGGGAAGAAAGGAAAGTTGAGTCCACGATATGTAGGGCCATACTTGATCACCAAAAGAGTTGGCAGGGTAGCTTATGAGCTAGAACTACCTCAATAAATGTCAGCTGTCCATAATGTATTTCATGTTTCAATGCTGAAGAAGCATGTTCCGTATACAAATCATGTGATTGAGCCACGGACGGTACAAGTTCAAGAGGATCTCAGTTATGAAAGTCGACCTATTCAGATAATAGATCGAGACGTTAAAAAACTGAGGAACAAAGCGATACCGTTAGTAAAAGTACTATGACAAAGTCAACAGAATGAAGAGGCAACCTGGGAGCGTGAGGACGAGATGAGACAGAAGTATCCACAATTGTTCTAGTTCGAGGATGAACTTTTTATAAGGTATGGGAGATTGTAACACCCGTAAATTTTCTCTTTGTTCAAAAAGGCAAAAACAAATAGAAGAAGAGAAAAAGAAATAAAAAAAATAAAAATAGATTTAAAAATGGCCTTGGGTAGGATTGAACCCAAGACCTCTTATATATGATTTGTTAGAGTTTCCATTAGGGTGGTGGTCAAGAATCACATGAGCAATATGAAACAATTCATTATATGTGGAGTTTGTGTGAAGAGATGTTTCAACTTCCACATAGTATAAAAGGGAGTTGAAGAGATGAAAACCTAGTTTTTATCTTCTTCTTCTTCTCTAGCCGAATTCTCTCCTTCCTGTTGCTCAAGTTCGGCGAGAATTTAGGGTTTTATGTTTTTAAAGCCTTTCGAGAGAAGAATCTAGGAGAAGGATCTCTCCCAAGGAAGGAGTACGCTTAGAAGGGCTAACCAGGGAGAGTAAAGAGTACAAGAGAGGTCGTTCTCCCTAAACCCTAGCGATGTAAGAGTAAGAAATAGCAAAAGAATGTAAGTACCTCTCACCTGCAGTATAAGTTGCTTCGAAGAAGTATTTAGTAATGTCTTTTATACATGATCTAGAAGATTTATGTTGAGTTATGCTTTAGACATGTTAAGGAAGAAGCTTATCATATTATGTAAGAAGCCCTCTAAAGTTTTGGGGACTAAGAGCATGTGTAGGGAGTATCAAATTGCTTCCCATTTAGTTTGGGGCTAAGAAGCAGATTCAAATGCCCTAAAAGTGCTTCCCTATAAGTGTGAGGGAATAAAGTGCACATCAAGTGTTTGTTGAAATGACAAGCAAGTGCAAAGTAAAAGAAAATGATATTAGAAGAAAGTATTTTACTTTGAAGTGGCATGTACTGGACCAAGGTCCTTGGGATGGGCTCCTAGATTGCCCCTAGGCATAAGTTCGCCTAGTAGTACCTTAATAGATTCAGGATTAGCTACCTCGGGTCTTATTAAGGATGTGCGCAAAGTGGTACATTGCCGGACCCAAGAAAGTTGACTATTATGTTCACTAGTATGTATTATAAAGTTTTCAAAGTTCATTGGATTGTTAAAGTGAAACCATCATTAAGTGGACAACTTGAGTTATAAAGTGTAGTGTTGATGATCTTTACGATATGCTAAGATTTCTGTTCTCGTTACATCACTAGCATGGTTCAAGTTGATGATTAGCATGATGAACTGGTTTAAAAATACATATCATGTGTATATTTACAAAGTATGTGTTTTAGCGTGAACTATAATCAAGTGCATGTTTGTTGTTTTCTTTCCAAGCAGTTCTCTTTTTAAAAAGCATGTTCTCTTTAATGAGTAGTTTGTGAGTAGATGGTACTTACTAAGCCTTTGCTTATAGTTTGTATTTCCTTATACTTCAGATAAAGGTAAGGGAAAGCTGGAGTAAGAAGGGGCAGCAGGAGCAATGTTTGATGGTAGGGGTGACGGAACAGTGGGAATCGATCCTGGAAATTTGCTAGTATCTGACCATGTTAGATTTTGGTGCTGATGGACATATGTTCTTATCTCCGCTTAGTGTAAAAGTACTATTAAGAATGGTGTACAATAAATTTATGGTTTGGTAGTAGTTGAAGTGTCAAATATTCTCCCTAAGGTTGTGGGATAAAATGATAAGTCAAGAAGGAGTACAAAGGGGGAGAACCACTCCTTTTTGGGTGCAGGGCGTGACCCCCACACGGCCGTGACATGATCGTGTGGAGTCACATGGCCCCAACCCTCTCCCTCTCGGCCAGGGTTGCACGCCCGTGTGCCATACACGGCCCCGCAAGGTTTAGTCTCTGGAAAAGTTGCACGACCGTGTGCCACACACGTCCATGCAAGGTTTAGTCTCTGGAAATGTTGCACGACCGTGTGCCACACACGTCCATGCAAGGTTTAGTCTCTGGAAAAGTAGCACGGCCGTGTGCCACACACGACCATGCAAGGCTTTGTCTCTGGAAAGGTTGCATGGCCGTGTGCCATACACGGCCATACACCTCTCCTCCTCGGGCAAAATGACACGGTCGTGTGGATTCACACAGTCGTGCACCCCTTTGACTCAGCCGAGGTGACACGGCCGTGTGAGCCACACGACCATGTCCCTCTTCATTACGGCCAAGGTGACACGGCCGTGTGGAAGCCACACGGCCTGCCCTGCTCCAGCAGGGAGGACCTTACACGGCCGTGTGGCATACACGGTCGTGCCCTGCTCCAGCAGGGAGAACCTTACACGGCCGGTCATCACCACATGACCCAGATTCTCAAGCAGTTCTAAACTTCATCTTAGCTCTATTTCGCTCCCAAACCACGACTTAACAGTCGAAACAAGTTCAGAGTAGATCTCTGAACCCAACAGTGTACACACAATAATGTCCTTTGTAGTATGAAAGGAGTAACATCCGTGACTTGATTCAGGGTATAGAAGTGCGGTCGTTTTAGAGTTTTTGTTATATAAAATGTTATATAAAACTTGTTTTACTTATGCCCTGACTCTTGTTTAAACTACTTTTATTACATTTAAGTTTTACTTATCTTTGAATCAGATTGCCATAATAAAAAAGGAGGATATTGTTGGTGCAGGGAGCACCAGACGATCGAACCAGAGTTTTGATTATGTCAAAGAGTTCAAAGTTAAGGTTATATGTGGTCTAACTGTTGGGTTTTTCGGGCCGCAAAAATCGCTTTTTGCGTTGCGGAAACCCCGAAATTCCCATGCCACGGATCCGTGCGAAGTTTATAAAACAAAATTTCTTGTACAAGTTTCTCTAACCTAGATCTACACTAGATCTACAAAGGAAAAAGAGGTTACCCTTGATGCGATGCCCTTCGCAATCCCGCTCATCCAAGGTTCGCCAGATCTCGAGAGTATCAAAGTAGATACTCCTTTATGTGTATCCACATAAACAAGAGATAGAGAAAACCAAACAAAAGGTGTGCTTGCACCTTTGATGGTCACAACAAGGAGGAAGAGAGGGAGAAGAAGATGAGAGGAGGAAGAAGATGGGAGTTACACCAAAAATGAAACTCACACACAATGACATAAGTGGCCAGCCACTTTTCAAGAAGGCTTTTAAACCTCCATGGAATATCAAGAGTCACAACTCTTGATCTCCCTCATGAGGTGACACACACATGTGCTAGCCTTGATGATGTGGCACATCATAATTGGCCCACTTAATGCCAACTCACAAATGAGGTGGCAAATGGTCAAGTCAAACTTGACCCTTCATCTTCCTCTCAAGTCAAGTCAAACATGACCACTTCTCTCTCATGGTTGATCTAATCTAACCATTGGTTCAAGTCAATTTAAATTTAATGAATCTCTATTCATTGAATTAAATTAATTAAATGAGTCTAAGTCCAAATTAGACTCACTTAACACATGAACCAAATTGAGTCCAACTCAATTAACTCAATTTGGATTACTCTTAATCCAATTTGGTTCATCACATGAACCTAATCCTTTAGGTTCATCAAATGAACCTAATCTCCATCTAATTACCCTTTGTGTGTGACCCTATAGGTTCTTATAACGTTGGCAATGCTCCTAAACCCATTTAGAAGCATAAGTAATGAGCGATATCTAGAAACACATCATTACTACCCAAGTTATAAGAATGTTGAGATCCAACATCACCTTGTGACTACTAATTGTGACTTCTCACAATATATGACAAGTGTCCTTCTATCCTTGACATCTAGATTGATCAATGTGAGGCATAGACCGTGTCATCCTCTAATCAATCTAAATCTTGAATTCCAAGTAGACTCACTCAATCAAATGAGTTCAATATCTCATATTGACTCATTTGGGCATGACCATGCACTCCGTGGTCTCACTCTATCAAGAATATCGATGTCACTCTCGTCATATAGGAGGGATAGCTCCCATCTACATCACTCACATCCCTCCGCATAATTTGTTACATACCCAGTAATCGTATTTATAGTCCACCCAGTTACGGGTGACGTTTGACGAAGCCAAAGTATATAACTCCTTATGTAGGGAACCATGGTGACTTCAGGTCCAAGGACTAATAGTCATACTAATAGTCACATGAGAAAGTATATGACACTCATATAATGATCCATGATACTTTCTCATGACGGGTCATTCAGTATACATTCTCCAATGCATACCCATGTGTCAACTTGATATCTCCATATCTATGACTTGTGAGATCAAGTCATCGAGTTGACCTACATGCTAGTCTCGTCAGATTAACATTGCCCCTAAATGTTAATACTTAAGTAGGAATGATTAAGAGTAGTGTTTCCTATATCATCTCACTATTGATTCAACCAATCGATTGATATAGGTAAGAACCTTCTACTCAAGGATGCTATTATACTTAGTTATTTGACACCAATTCAAGTAAGTATAATAACCAAAAACAAATGCCTTTATTTATATACAAGAATATGATACAATGAGTCCATACAACAATCATCAAATGATTGGCTCTAGGGCTCTAACTAACAATCTCCCACTAGCACTAGTGCCAATCAGTGTAGGCTCTAAGGCCTAATGACCTAGTGTGACCATCATACTTTCTCTGTGCCAAAGCCTTGGTCAAGGGATCTGCGATGGTAGCCTCTGTGGGTACTCTGCAAATCTTCACATCTCCTCTCTCGAATGATATGGAAGCGCCGTAGTATGTGTTTGGTCTGCTGGTGTGAGCGAGGTTTCTTAGCCTGTGCTCTTGCTCCATTGTTGTCACAATAGAGCTCTATGGGATCAGTTATGCTAGGAACCACCCCAAGCTCGGTAATGAACTTGTGGATCCAAACTGCCTCCTTTGCTGCTTCTGATGCAGCAATATACTCTGCCTCTATTGTAGAATCATCTACTGTGTCCTGCTTCAAACTCTTGCAGCTCATAGCACCACCATTTATGCAAAATATGAACCCAGGCTATGATCGATAATCATCCTGGTCAGTTTAGAAGCTAGCATCACTGTAACCCTTTACAGCTAGCTTGTCATCGCCTCCATATATCAAGAAATATTCTTTAGTCCTTCTTAAGTACTTAAAAATATTCTTGACTGCTATCCAGTGACTTTCACCTGGATCTGACTGGTATATGCTCGTCATGCTCAAAGCATACGAGACATCAGGACGAGTACATAGCATGACGTACATGATAGATCCTATAGCTGAGGCATAAGGGATCTGATCCATGTGGTCTCTCTCCTCTCTAGAAGAGGGACCTTGAGTCTTCAAAAGACTCACGCCATGTGACATCGGCAGAAATCCCTTCTTGGAGTTCTACATGGCAAACCGTAGGAGTACCTTGTCAATATATGTACTCTGACTTAGGCCAAGCAATCTCATAGATCTATCTCTATAGATCTGTATCCCTAAAATGTGGGATGCTTCACCTAAGTCCTTCATTGAGAAACAAGTCCCTAGCCAAGTCTTGACAGACTGCAGCAAAGGGATGTCTTTCCCAATAAGTAGTATGTCATCCACATACAATATAAGGAAGACAATTGTGCTCCCAACAACCTTCTTGTAGACACAAGGTTCATCTTCATTCTTAATGAAACCAAACTGTTTGATTGCATCATCGAATCAAAGATTCCAGCTCTGAGAAGCTTGCTTTAGTCCATAAATGGACCTATGCAGCTTGCATACTCTGCTAGTATGCTGTGGATCTACAAAACCCTCAGGTTGTGTCATGTACACATTCTCGAGCAGGTTTCCATTCAGAAATGTGGTTTTGACATCCATCTGTCAGATCTCATAATCGTGGTACGCTGTAATAGCAAGCATGATCTGAATGGATTTAAACATCGCTACTGGAGAAAAAATTTCATCATAGTCAATACCATGAATTTGCTTGAAACCTTTAGCTACCAAGCGACCCTTATAAATAAGTCCATCCATGTCAGTTTTTCTCTTAAAGACCCACTTACACCCAAAGGGTTTGACCCCTTCAAGTGGATCAACCAAAGTTCATACTTGGTTAGTGTACATGGATTCCATCTCGGATCTCATGGCCTCTAGCCATTTCTCGGAATCTGTTCTCATCATAGCTTCCTGATAGGAGGTAGGCTCATCCTCAATAAGCACAACGTCATCATGGTCAGACAAGAGAAATGAGTATCTCTCAGGCTGACGACGTACCCTATCAGATATGCAAAGAGGTAGGTTTACTTGAACTGGTTATGGTTCCTCAACTCCTTGTAGAACGACATCATCCACAACACTTTGTGGTTCCAGTTCAACTTCCATCGAGGCTTCAGTGCTATGGTCCATATCTTGAACTTCTTCAAGATCAAACGTACTCCCACTAGTCTTTCTAGAAACAAAATCCCTTTCTAGAAAAACCCCAGTCTTAGCCACAACTATCTTGTGTTGACTGGGAATGTAGAAGTAGTATCCCTTCGTTTCCTTGGGATATCCAATAAAATAGCACTTATCGGATTTGGGTCCCAATTTGTCCGAGACTTGACGTTGAACGTAAGCCTCACAACCCCAAATCCTCATAAAAGACACCTGGGCATCTCTCCCAGTCCATATCCTATATGGTGTCTTTATTACAGCCTTAGATGGAACTCGGTTGAGAATGAAGGCTGCTGTGTCTAGAGCATAGCCCCAAAGATACATAGGAAGATCTGTGTGACTCATCATAGATCGTACCATATCTAATAAGGTACGATTCCTTCTTTCGGATACACCATTCTAGTGTGGTGTTCCAGGAGGAGTGAGTTGAGATAGAATCCCACACTCAGCTAGATAGTCACGAAACTCATGGCTAAGGTATTCACCACCTCGATCTAATCGAAGTATCTTAATACTTTTGCCAAGCTGGTTTTGTACTTCATTCTTGAATTCTTTGAACTTTTCAAAGGATTCTGACTTATGTGTCATCAGGTACACATAACCATATTTACTGAAGTCATCAGTAAATGTAATGAAGTACCTATAACCACCTCTAGCAGTGACATTGAAAGGGCCACATACATCACTATGTTTAAGACCTAACAAGTCAGTCGCTCTCTCACTGTGTCCACTAAAGGGAGTCTTGGTCATCTTGCCTAGAAGGCATGACTCGCATGTCTCTTATGATTCAAAATCAAATGAGTCTAACAAACCATCTTTATGGAGCTGGGATAAGCGTTTGTCATTTATATGACCTAAGCAACAGTGCCAGAGATAGGTTTGGTTCATGTCATTTGACTTGAACCTCTTGGTACTTATGTTATAGATAGGGTTCTCAAGGTCTAGAATATAGAGTCCGTTCATTAGTGGTGCACTACAATAGAACATATCATTTAAATAAACTGAACAACATTTGTTCTTTATTATAAATGAAAAAACTTTCTTGTCCAAACAAGAAACTGAAATTATGTTCTTAGTTAAAGAAGGCACATAACAACATTCATCTAATTCTAATACAAGGCTAGAATGCAGAAATAGATGATAAGTTCCTACAACAACAGCAGCAACCCGTGCTCCATTGCCTATGCGTAGGTCCACCTCGCCCTTCGTCAATGCCCTGCTATTTCTCAACGCCTGCACATTAGTATAAATGTGAGAAGCACATCCGGTATCTAATACCCATGATGAAGAAATAGATAGATTGACTTCTATAACATAGATACCTAAAGTGGAAGTCTCACTTCTCTTCTTCTTAAGATCTTCCAGGTAAACTTTGCAGTTCCTCTTCCAGTGCCCGGTCTGACCGCAGTGGAAGCAGGTAGCATCCTTGGCGACCCCTCCTTTGGATTTCAGTGCCTTGCCTTTGCCCTTGGCTTGGGACTTTCCCTTACCTTTAGGCTTGCCCTTGCCTTTGCCCTTATGCACCATCAAAATGGAGTTGGGCTTAACAGTTCTTAACATGCTAAGCAGCTCAGGCAGTGACTTGTCAATTTCGTTCATGTTATAATTTAGAATGAATTGACTATAGCTATCTGGCAAGGATTGCAAGATCAGATCAGTGGCCAGCTCTTGGCCAAGTGGGAATCCCAACCTCTATAGGTTTTCTATGTACCCAATCATTTTGAGTACATATGGGCCTACGGGAGTCCCATCTTGCATCTTGCACTGAAACAGTGCATTAGAGATCTCGAATCTCTTGTGCCTCGCTTGTCCTTGATATAGTTGACGAAGATGTTCAACCATATCATAAGCGCCCATCAACTCGTGTTGCTTCTGAAGCTCAGAGTTCATGGTCGCGAGCATAAGACATGACACATCTAATGCGTCATCTTGATGCTTCTTGTAAGCATCACGGTCAGCTCGCGTGGCAATGGCAGGAGGTGCCTCTGGAATGGGCTGCTCCAGAATGTACAATTTACGTTCTTGTGTGAGAACGATTCTCAGGTTCCTGTACCAGTTCAGGAAATTTGCTCCGTTGAGCTTGTCCTTCTCAAGGATGGAACGCAGGGAGAAAGAGTTTGTATTTGACGTCATGGTTATCTAAAACAGAAAAATACAGAAAAATAAATAAATATCATATTCTATTAATCATTTAATTAGGCCTTTTAATTAAATGATGCTCCCACTGAATTCTATAATTCATGTGGGACAAGATCCACATCATACTACGCCTTGAGTTAGCTTTGGCTAAATCACCCAAGACTTAGTATGATCGGTAGGTAACTAATTACCAATTACATCTCTATGCAACTCTTGTTTATAGGATCAAGATCCACATTTATATTAAAACTCGAGTTAGCTTTGGCTAATACACCCAAGAGTTAATATAAACGTGATTTTGTCCTATCTACCATCCATTGGAAAATGCCTATAGTTAAACTTGATCCAATTGAGTTAACTAGTTACTCAATCTAATTGAGTTGTACTCACCCATGCGTTGATAGGCGGGACCAAAATTGTCCCTCCGTACCCTACCAAGATAATATGTGTTGCTCTGCTTTGGCAGATTCAACAACATGTGATCGAGGTAGTGATAGGTATCACGACATGGTAGGCATTACGAGTTGACGTGATTGAGATCTAATTTAATCGACGAGGTGTATCATATACGCGATTTAGATCTAATCTAATCATTAGGGTGCATCATGTACGCGATTTAGATCTAATCTAATCGTTAAGGCGCTAATTAATTACTATTCTAGCATGCATCACATATACACACACAAGCAATTAATTAAATATTTTGTGATTAGTCATGGCCCTACTACGATCTTCTCAAGCCAATGAGAAGATCGGATGGTCAACCTAAGGTCAACAGCTTCTCAAACTCCTTCCTTTGACCACCTTGTGTTGCTCGCGCCCTCCTCGTAACTCCGTCTCGAGTGGATCTTCCACCGCTCCAATTTGTACATTACAAAGGTGAAACTTGAGTTACATTCGAGTCTAAACTATTTACAACAGGAATATAAAATAGGAAAGGCACGATGCGCAGGTCGCGTATCATATACAACACGCACATCACAGAAAATGGCTCGCAGGCCATAATATGAATTACAACACAAATTTCCAATCTAATTGGGTCTTTTGGGCCATGACCATCACAAAATAATACATAATTCTAAATTATGTAATTTCTATAAATTTTTGTAATTTTTCTTACAATTTTTACAATTTTATGAGTAAAAAATTCTCGACGGTCCCGTTTAGCGATTTTCTGGCACAATCGCGGAACAAAGCCTCTTGCGGGGTCAGGGGCAGCACCCCTACCCGTGATATAACCATTGCGAGTGTTCCTTAGCAATCCTACAGCACCTTAGTCCGCTGTCCCAAAATGATTTGGGGTGAAACCTTGCCGTTTCGGAAATATTTTCTCGGTAGTCGAAGCCTACAAGTGTTTAAACACTTGTGCTTCGCTTCTACGAGAAAATTACCCATAAAATCTATAAAAATCACAAACTTACAGAAATTCACAGATTTGTAATTTTCATAAAAATACAAATTAAAACTCGTACACGCTTCGCACGTGGCTCTGATATCATTGTTGGATTTTTCGGGCCGCAAAAATCGCTTTTTACATAGCGAAAACCCCGAAATTCCCATGCCACGGATCCGTGCGAAGTTTATAAAACAAAATTTCGTGTACGAGTTTCACTAACCTAGATCTACACTAGATCTACAAAGGAAAAAAGAGGTTACCCTTGATGCGATGCCCTTCGCAATCCCGCTCGTCCAAGGTTCGCCGGATCTCGAGAGTATCAAAGTAGATACTCCTCTATGTGTATCCACACAAGCAAGAGATGGAGAAAACCAAACAAAAGGTGTGCTAGCACCTTTGATGGTCACGACAAGTAGGAAGAGAGGGAGAAGAAGATGAGAGGAGGAAGAAGATGGGAGTTACACCAAAAATGAAACTCACACACAATGAAATAAGTGGCCGGCCACTTTTCAAGAAGGCTTTTAAACCTCCATGGGATATCAAGAGTCACAACTCTTGATCTCCCTCATGAGGTGCACAGCACATCATAATTGGCCCACTTAATGCCAACTCACAAATGAGGTGGCAAATGGTCAAGTCAAACTTGACCCTTCATTTTCCTCTCAAGTCAAGTCAAACTTGACCACTCTTCTCTCATGGTTGATCTAATCTAACCATTGGTTCAAGTCAATTTTAATTTAATGAATCTTTATTCATTGAATTAAATTAATTAAATGAGTCTAAGTTCAAATTAGACTCACTTAACACATGAACCAAATTGAGTCCAACTCAATTAACTCAATTTGGATTACTCTTAATCCAATTTGGTTCATCACATGAACCTAATCCTTCAGGTTCATCAAATGAACCTAATCTCCATCTAATTGCCCTTTGTGTGTGACCCAATAGGTTCTTATAACGTTGGCAATGCTCCTAAACCCATTTAGAAGCATAAGTAATGAGCGGTATCTAGCAACACATCATTACTACCCAAGTTATAAGAATGTTGAGATCCAACATCACCTTGTGACTCCTCACAATACATGACAAGTGTCCTTCTATCCTTGACATCTAGATTGATCAATGTGAGGCATAGACCGTGTCATCCTCTAATCAATCTAAATCTTGAATTCCAAGTAGACTCACTCAATCAAATGAGCTCAATATCTCATATTGACTCATTTGGGCATGGCCATACACTCCGTGGTCTCACTCTATCAAGAATATCGATGTCACTCCCATCATATAGGAGGAATAGATCTCATCTACATCACTCACATCCCTCCGCATAATTTGTTACATACCAAGTAATCACCTTTATAGTCCACCCAGTTACGGGTGACGTTTGACGAAGCCAAGGTATGTAACTCTTTATGTAGGGAACCATGGTGACTTCGGGTCCAAGGACTAATAGTCATACTAATAGTCACATGAGAAAATATATGACACTCATATAATGATCCATGATACTTTCTCATGGCGGGTCATTCAGTATACATTCTCCAATGCATACCCATGTGTCAACTTGATATCTCCATATCCATGACTTGTGAGATCAAGTCATCGAGTTGACCTACATGCTAGTCTCGTCGCATTAACATTGTCCCTGAATGTTAATACTTGACTAGGAATGATTAAGAGTAGTGTTCCCTATATCATCTCACTATCGATTCAACCAATCGATTGATATAAGTAAGAACCTTCTACTCAAGGATGCTATTATACTTAGTTATTTGACAACTATACAAGTAAGTATAATAACCAAAAACAAATGCCTTTATTTATATACAAGAATATGATACAATGAGTCCATACAACAATCATCAAATGATTGGCTCTAGGGCTCTAACTAACACTAACATGTTTGAATGAGCTTGCAGGAAAATCCTAAGTGTACATAGGCAAAAGTCATAGCTATGGTTAGGAAGGTGGAAAACCCTAGGGGGTGGTAACCTTAGGTCCTAGGGGGTGGTCACCCTAGGTGAGGAAAAGACCTAGCTGCAGTTAGGCAAAGGAAAAACCCTAGGGGGTGGTAACCCTAGGTCCTTGGATTGGTAACCCTAGGTAGAAAGTCTTGGCGGATCGAGGGCTTCGGGCAAAAATCCTAGAGTCGGGGACTCTAGGTGGAAAGTCTGGTGGTTGCGGACCAGGTGAAAAGACTATGTTGGATCGTAAAAGCACTAGAGGGGGGGGGTGAATAACGCTCGTGGTTTTCACGTTCATTTTGGAAAACTTTCGAGTAATACACAGCGAAAATAAAACAATAATGCAAACACATGAACACCAAGAGTTTTACTTGGTTCAGAGCCTGTGGTGACTCCTACTCCAAGGCCCGCCCGTAAGAGTGCTTTCGATGGGCAATCACTAATCAATTCGGAATAAGTACAAGCACAATGATTGCTTACAAGTAATTAAAAACTTTAAAGAATACTAACAACTCGGAAATATGGATCTTCAGTGCGATGGTTGTTAGTGCAGCTTTTGTGCATCAAGGAGGCATTTTCTGAGTAGCTCAAAGAAGCAAAAGTCGTTCGTTGTGTTGTTTTGAAACTTCTGGTTGAGGCTACTTTTATAGGCTATTCTGGGCGCCTAGAACCCCTCCAGGCTCTTGGACCACATGGCTCGGCCACTCCATGCGTGCCACGTCAGCTTCTAGATAAATTTTGGGTTCCGGGCGTCCGAATCGACTCGGGGTGCCCAGAACAGTTCAGGGCGCCCGGAGTCCGGCGCCCGAACCATCTTTCTCTAGCCCTTGTTTTCTGTAAAACAAAGTTAGTCCAGGCAAAAATAATATACATATAATGTGAAATTATGATAACCTCTGACTATTCAGTTTTTGACTTCAAATTTCTATACGAAAAACCTAGGTCGAATCGACACCTACTGTTCCCTCACCAGGGAATGCACTCTCACCTACTCCACTCAGGAGAGTTTAACTATTGCCAGTTGATCCTCCAGACCAACTGAACTTTTGCTTAGTGTCCGAAGCTTTCGGTCTTCATGCTGGATGTCTACTCCACGACCCATCCAGTCTTCCTCCTGGTTCGTAACACCAGGATTTCAACCTAGGGTTACCACCCCCTAGGATTTAGCCCTAAGCCCTCGACCCACCAAGACTTTCCTCCTAGGGTTACCACCCCCTAGGACCTTGGGCTACCACCCCCTAGGGTTTTCCACCTACCTAACCGCAGCTAGGACTTTTGCCTAAGTACACTTAGGACTTTCCTGCAAACTCATTAAACCTTGTTAGATAACAAGACAACTTAACTTTGGTCCCTTTGACATAATCAAAACACAGGTTCGATCGTCGGATGCCTCCCGCACCAACAATCTACCCCTTTTTGATTATGGCAACACGGTTCAAAGTTAAGTAAAATATAACAAAATAATAAATGAATTTAAGCATGAGCATAAATACAATGATTTGAAAAAACTTCCTTATGCTTCCCCTTTCATAAAAATTATGTTTAAATTCTTAACTTTAGACTTTTCTCTGCCCTTTTGACATAAATAAAAAATAATACTAAGTAGAGAGAAGTTTGTTTTACATAGAAAAAAATATTTATTCTTTTAACTTTAAGCTCCCCCTAAAGGGTAGCTCTTAAAAACTTAGCTAATTTTTAAGCATTTGAAAGTGAGTCAACCTTTAAAAAAACTTAGCTAAGCTTTTGAAAATAAGTACTTTGAAATAAATTTAGCTAATTTAGAAATGCTTTGAAAATACATAGCTTTTTCAAAAGACTAACTTAGCTAATTTTTGGATTTGAAAAAGACTTAGTTCAAAGTACTTAACTTAAAAAGGGCTTCGATTAAAGCTTAGTTTAAAAAATTTGATAAAAACTAAGTAAAGTACTTAGCTTTTTCAAAAAACTTTTGATACAAAAAATACTTTTAGCTTTAAAAATATTGTGATAAAAACTTTAGTTTTAAAAATATTTTGATAAAAACTTAACCTAAAAAAAACTTTAGCTTTAAAAGGATTTTGTTAAAACATTTAACTTTAAACAAAATTTATTGAAAAAAGATTTGATAAAAGCTTAGTTTTTTTTTAAAAAAAATTGATTAAAACTTAGTTAAGTACTTAACTCTGATAAAAACTTAGTTAAGTACTTAGATTTTGATAAACACTTAGCATTTAAAAATATTAAAAAAACTTAGCTAAGTAAAAGTTTCTTTTGAAAAATACTTTACCAAATACTTAGTTTTTGTCTTTTCAAAAATAGTTTTAAGATTAAATTTCCTCTTCCACTCCCCCTTAATTAATGGAAAAAAATTAAATTAAATAATTTTGATTTGGGAATCCTAGAGTCCAAGCATGTGAATCAAAAACATAAAGATTATTATTTATTTTCATGATTTTCCTTCTCACTCATTCTATGTTATCAAGCATATTCAACTTATGAGTTTGTGTGAGATGGAGTTAAGTTTATTTTAATTTTATCAATATTTAAAAATATTAAAATTGAGTTTTAAAATATAAGATTGAATTTTCAATGAGTTTGAATTTCAAATAAGTTTAATTAGATTTAAATATTTGACAATAATTAAAATTTTTAATATTTTGAAAATATATTGAAAATTAATTAAGTTTGAAATTTTAAACTTACATATTAATTATGATTTAAAAATTAATTAGATTTTGAAATTAATTATAACTTAAGTATGATTTGAAAGCAATTAACATTTTGACATTTGAAAATAATTATAATTTAATTATACTTTGAAAGTAATTTACATTTTGACATTTGAAAATAATTATAATTTAATTATGATTAATAATCAAATAATTAAGATTTTTTACAATTTATTAAAATTTTATAATTAATTAGATTTAGATTTGGTTAACTACTTTAAACTTAGGCTCATCTCACCTTTTTCTAAATTTTTAATCAGGGAACCTTAATAGTTTTGTGAGATGGTTAATTTAATCTTCTATTTAAATTCCAATCTAAGAATTGATTTACAATTGAGTTAGACTCAGATTTTTCAATCAATAAGTTAAATATTCATTTCAAAGATTGACTTTCAGGCTGTGGTGAGGCACTAGGCCTTCTTGGGTATGGGATCATCCACCACTTCTAGACAAAGTCTTTCAAAAAAATTGGATATTTAATTTTCTTTTTGAAAACCCCTAGGTCTAACTAGTCAAGTGTAAATCACGCCTAGGTCCTTATCTAGCCTAGTTTAAGCATGTATAATAAAGCAATAAAAACAAGAATCAAATAAATTTATTTTATGATAAAAATAGTCTTTTTATTGGCTCCCCCTGGATCATAGCCTCGATAAGGTCTATCAAGATAATGAATCTGATCCTTGGGGATCCAATATTGGCCAAGTCCAACTTGATTAATCAAGTTAGACTTGGGCACCCATGCTTGGACTAAGTTTCTATTTGAGCGTTTTACTAAAGACAAATACGATATGAATTTATTTTTAACCTTAAATCCAATTCCGGATCGGTTGTAAATGACTTTTTGTTTTCCAAGAATCAGATCAAGATTCTTAGAACCACCCAAGGTGAACCGTTTAATGTATACTTAGGTTCTTTAACTTGAGTTTTCAAATTGGAATTTTCTTTCTCAAGTTGTTGGACTTAGGTTGAACTTCCATTTTGAACTAGCTTAGTTAAAGAACTTAGGTTAGCCTCCTCCTTAAGGATTGTTACCTCCTTTTGGAGTGACTTGACCCGGATGTTGGATTTTGCCAATTTCTTTAATAAATATGAAACTAAATTTTCTAGATCTTCTAGTTGAGTACCATTGAATAGAGAACTTACATTGGGGTTAGGCATGTTAGAGTGTATACTAAAATCCTAGCTTTTGTATAAACATTTATTTTATAAATAAAGAATCACATTGGTCAAATGTCTACATTTATATGCTAAGTGTAGTTGTTCAATTAATTTATATTGTAAATAACATGGTGTATGGTGTCACACACAGAAGATCATGTTATCAATTCCTTATAAATTATAAACAGTAGCTCACGACTAAGATGGAAAGGAACAAACCATTGAAATAGTCGTAGTGTAATTTGGTATTAGTTTATCTTAACTATAAAATTACACTAGTACACTCTGAGTGTATTGAGTAGGACCATTTAAGGTAAGTTCTTTTTATACTGACTGAATAAAAGAACAAGACCTTTGTTATTATGGAAGTGTGTGCTCTTAATCCTGATATAATAACAAGCAAATATATCTAGTATTTATTTCTTTGACTTATCAATGGGTGAGATTTAGTTCGATAAATCAAGAGGCCCAATAAGTTGGGAAATGATACTATTTATAGTATGTGTTGTTGATTATAGAAGGAAACTGTGTCACAGTAATCTAGGTTGATAATGTCCCCAAGAGGAGCTCATAAAGATTGTCGTGAAAACCCTGCAGGTGGACTTAGTCCGACATGACGATAAGGTTGAGTGGTACTACTTTTGGACTAGATATTAATTAAGTAAGTTGTCAGTAACTCATTTAATTAGTGGGCATTCTATATCTTAAACACAGGGAGACTGACACACTCATGATAAGAAGGAGCCCAAAATGTAATTTGGAATTAGTGTGGTAGTGTTGGTGCGGGAAGCATCTAACGATCGAACCTGAGTTTTGATAATGGCAAAGGATTCAAAGTTAAGGTGTGTTGTGATCTAACATGTTGAATGAGTATTTCAGGAAAAGTCCTAACTGCGGTTAGGCAGGTGAAAAACCCTAGGGGGTGGTAACCCTAGGTCCTAGGGGGTGGTAACCCTAGGTGGAGAAAAGTCCTAGCTGCGGTTAGGCAAAGGGAAAACCCTAGGGGGTGGTAACCCTAGGTCATAGGGGGTGGTAACCCTATGCGGAAAGTCTTGGCAGGTCGGTGGCTTGAGGCAAAAGTCCTAGGGGTGGTAACCTGGTGGAAAGTCCTGGTGTCGCGAATCAGTGAAAGACTGGACTAGCCGAGAAGCGGATGTCCAAAGAAAGTCCGAAGCCGAGTCGAGCAAAAGTCCAATGATCTGAGGATCGCAATGGCAACAAAAATCTCCGAGTGGAGTAGGAGGACGCGCCCGTGAGAGGAATGAGGCCAGTCGACCTAGGTTCCGGTTGAAACCCGGTCGGCCTCGATAGTCCGGAGACTATCATTATCACTTCTATTATGCTTTCTGTGCTAACTTTGTTTTGCAGGTATGTGTTTGGGACTAACACATTTTGCAGAATAAAGGAGCAAGTTACAACTCGGATGAACAGTGTCCGAGGCGCCTCCATGGAGCTTGGAGGCGCCTCGGGTGCGAACCAGGAAAAGCCAGCGCAGAAGGTTGGAGGCGCCTTAGATGAAGTTCAAGGCGCCTTGGGTCGAAGGTTGAAGGCGCCTTGGGTAGGCTGAAGGCGCCTTGAACTGGATGAAGTTCGACCAAGTCTGTGCTGATCTCCGCGGGTGACTCGGCCTGTTTAAGGCGCCTTGAAGGGCTTCAAGGCGCCTTGAACACCCTTTATAAGGGATCTCGAGCAGCAGCACCAGAATAACAAGTTTCAAGTCTTCTGTCTCCAACGTGCTGCTCTAAAAGACATCCGGAAGTGCTGCTACAAGTCTCCGACGACCCGAAGCTCCAAGACTCTGTTCTTGTCGTCGGTACCATTAGTTTTCTTTATTTACTTGTACTTCAAAGCTGTAACTCTTTTTCGTACTTATAGTTGTTGCCCACGGAAAGCGATCAAGGATCGCGGGCCTTCGAGTAGGAGTCGCCACAGGCTCCGAACGAAGTAAATCTTTCGTGTCTCTGTGTGTATTTGTTTCTATTTCTTTCCGCTGCGCTTATACTCGAACGACGTACTTGATACGATTCCGATAATCGAAAAACGATTTAGCCACGAGCGCTATTCACCCCCCCTCTAGCGCATCTCGATCCAACAATTGGTATCAGAGCGGGGTCGTCTTGAATCAGTGCAACCGCTATTCAAGATAATTTTTTTTTCGTGGTTTTGTTCGGAGTCAATTAGAATTTAGCCTCATAGCTATATTCTAATTTCTTTTTACGAATCGATTTTTTTTGCCCGAAGTTGGTGCAACACCACTCGAGCTCGTAATTATTACTATTCTCTTCCCACACTACTAATCCAAGACTCAGTCTTGGAATAGATCTTGTTGTTTTTTGTTCTTTTAGATCTAAATGGCCCAACTAGAAGGATATAGCACCGGAGAAGATTTCGGATATTGGAAGGGGCGAATGGAAATATATCTAAAGATCTAGTTCGACACCTGGATGATCGTCAGAACAGGACTACAACTACCAACTGGTACCGATGGTAAGCCTACATCCTGTGAAAACTGGGAGCCCGCATTTATCAAGAAGGTGGAAGCCGACGCCAAAGCCACCTGCACCATCCAATGCGGTCTGACCAAAGAAGAGCTCAACAGAGTCGGTCCATTCTCCTCCGCAAAGGAACTATGGGAGAAACTGATCGAACTACACGAGGGCACCTCGGAAACCAAGGTAAGTAAGCGTGATTTGTTATTAAATAAACTATACAATTTGAAAATGCAGGAAGGCGAGACGGCAAGCTCTTTGCACGCCCGAATTCAAGATATCCTGAATTCTCTACATGGAATCAAAAGGTAGAAAACAGAGATATAATAAGGTATGCCCTTAACTCATTCCCTAGGAGTACACTATGGGCATCAATGGTAGATGCCTATAAAGTCTCTAAGGATTTGTCTTCCTTAAAATTAGATGAATTGTTTAGTGAATTCGAACTCCATGAACAGACTAATGCACGACCATCCGAGAAAGGGATTGCTTTGGTTGCAGGAACGAGTCGAACACGGGAATCAAGAGGACGACGAAAAATTGAATCGGAATCAAAAGACGAATCCGATTTAGAAGATGAACTGGCCGGCGAATTTGTGAATCTTGTAAAGAAACTCTACAAGAAGAAGAAGGGATTCAACAAGAAAGATCTGAAGAAGGCAGTTCAATCCAAGGAGGCCCAATCAAAGACAAAATTTGAAGTCACATGTTACGGGTGCAACCAGAAGGGCCATATCAAGGCCAACTGCCCCAATCAAAAGGAAGCCAAGAAGCAAAGAAGAAAGAAGGCTCTAAAGGCAACCTGGGACGAATCTTCTTCAGAGGATGAAGACGACGAACTCAACCAAACAAGTTTACTCGCATTGATGGCCCGGGACCAGATCAGCGAGTCAGAAGCCGACTCTGAGCAAAGCCACGGATCCGCATCCATTTTCGAAGGACCAGACTCCGCTGTAAGTATTCCTAGACTCAATAATTTAGTCAATTATTTACTTCGCAAATTAGCTAAGTCAAATTTGAAAATTAAGTCACTTTTAAGAGAAATAACCACTCTTAAAGGAGTAACTAACTCAAAATCTTTAACTGAAGATTCAACTCAAGTACAACGACTTGAGAAAGAAAATTCAAATCTGAAAAATCAGTTAAACGAGTTAAAAATTACTCTAGAAAAGTTCTCTCTGGGTTCCAAGAATTTGGATCTAATTCTTGGGACACAAAGAGCTGTCTATAATAGAACTGGGCTAGGATACAAAAGTAAAAAGAAATATAAATCCTATTTATCTTTAATAAACAAACAAAGTAGTAAATCAGTCCAAGCATGGGTCCCCAAGTCCAACTTGGTCAATCAAGTTGGACTTGGTCAATATTGGGTCCCGAAGGATCAAATACACTACCTCGATAGACCATATCGAGGCTATGATCCAGGGGGAGCAAAAAGAAAAACAATCTTAAAAATTTGAAATTCAAAATTAAATTTAAAATTCGAAATGAAATTAAATTCAAAATTCAAAATTCAAAATTAAATTTAAAATTTGAAATGAAATTAAATTCAAATTTCAAAATTTGAAATTCAAAATTAAATTTAAAATTCGAAATTAAACTATAAATTCAAAAATTCAATACAAAATTCGAAATTAAACTATAAATGAAATTCAAAATTCGAAATTAAACTATAAATTCAAAAATTCAATTCAAATTCGAAATTAAACTATAAATTCAATTCAAAATTCGAAATTAAACTATAAATGAAATTCAAAATTCAAAATTAAACTATAAATTCAAAAATTCAAATTCAAAATTCAAATTTAAGTTAAATTCGAAATTCTAAATTTGAAATTCTAAATCAAAAATTCAAAATTCTAAATCAAATTCAAAATTCAAAATTCGAAATTCTAAATCAAAAATTCAAATTCAAAATTCAAATTTAATTTAAATTCGAAATTCTAAATTGAAAAATAGATGGTGGATCCAAACTAGCTGGCACCTCCAACTGAACTACCCGACAGGGTAACTGAACCTAATTTACCCGAAATGGGTAAAACAAGAGTAGATTACCCGGCAGGGTAATTAAGGACAGTTTAAAAAGGGCTGAGTTTAACTTTAACCACAGTACCGGTGAAGTTTTTGGATGATAGTACGTTAGGGAAACTTGGGCATCGCATGTCTAGGAAGATATGGCTTCGACCTGGTGCATTTGGCCAAGTAGAACTGACCGAAGCTACCCTTAAATGGATCCTAACTAGTTAGACCAGGGTTTAGTATTAAGTTTAATGGGTAGGACTATTTGGGAAACCTCGAAGGCATGGTTACTCTAATGAGTTCCTTGTGACTCACCATAGCCCAGAAGTTTATCCAAAGAATGCTTACTTGTTGAACCCAAAGCTAAACCTGAATCTAACACAAAGTTAAACCTTACCCCAAAATTCAACCATAATTCATCTCACAACAATTATAGGGTTCCCTGATTGACAATTTAGATCGAGTGAGATGACTAAGGAATTAAAAGTTCAAATTCAAAATTAAATTCGTAATTAATATCATGTTTTTTAATGAAATCAATTTAAAATTTATTTGAAAATTTTCAAAATCATTTTCAAAATCTTTTCAAAATTATTTTAAAACTCTTTTAAAACTTAATTTCAAAATCATTTTCAAAATCTGTTCAAAATTATTTTAAACTTAATTTCAAAATCATTTTCAAATTAATTTCAAAATTATTTTAAAAAAAACTTTTAAAAATCAATTTAAAATCTTTCAAAATCAATTTAAAATCTTTTCAAAATCATTTTAAAAATCTTTTCAAAATCATTTTAAAAATCTTTCAAAATCAAATTCAAAATCTTTTCAAAATCAATTTCAAAATTATTTAAAAATCTTTTTCAAAGCTATTTAAAAATCTTTTTAAAATTAATGTAAAAATTATTTAAAACTTAAAATGTAAAGTAATTTTTTTTTAATTATCTTGAATACAATGGAATAGAAAACATAGTGTCTGCTTCAATCACGCTATCTTTAATCCATTAAAAAGAAACCAATTCAACTACTTCATGTGTAGGAGTTGGATCAATGGATGTTGGATAGTGGATGCTCCAGACATATGACTGGAGATAAATTGAAGTTTTCAAAGCTCAAATTAAAAAATTTAGGATCAGTTGCATTCGGCAACAATGGTCAACTTAAAGTAATCGGAAGAGGTAATATCGAACTCAGCTCCGAGTTTATTATTAGAAAAGTTCTGTTAGTTGATAATTTCAATTTCAACTTACTAAGTATAAGCCAATTATGTGATAGCGGATACTTAGTCACTTTTGACAAAACTAGGTGTTTAGTCAAAAATATTGAAAATCCTGAAATTACACTTAAGGGACTTAGGAAAAATAATATGTACTCAATTAATCTACCCACATCCCCAATAAAGTGTTTAATAACACAAGAAGAGGAGACTGACTTGTGGCACAGAAGACTGGGTCACACTCACACTAGACTCATTTCAAGAATGAGTCATAACGGTCTAGTTAGAGGTCTGCCCAAACTAAAATTCATTGAAACCTCAATCTGTAATGCTTGTCAACAAGGAAAACAAACTAAGTCAACACACAAACCAACAAATCTAGAAAGAACCAACTCATTACTTGAGCTCCTTCACCTTGACCTATTTGATTCACATGGAGCCAAGTCATTAAGCAAGAACCAGTATTGCTTAGTAATAATTGATGACTATTCTAGGTTTACATGGGTAAGATTCCTAAAAACAAAAGATGAAACCTATGAAACATTTAGTAATTTTTGCAAATTAATAGAAAATGAAAAAGATACTAAAATTAAAAGAATAAGAAGTGATCACGGGGGAGAATTTGAAAATCATAGATTTACTCAATTTTGTAAAATAAATGGATATCTACATGAATTTTCATGTCCTAGAACCCCTCAGCAAAATGGCCTAGTGGAACGTAAAAATAGAACACTACAAGAAGCCGCCAGAACTATGTTAAATGAATATAATTTAAATCACCAATTTTGGGTTGAAGCCATAAATACTGCAAATCATATTCAAAACAGAATTTTAATCAATAAATATCACAAGAAAACTCCTTATGAACTATATTATCATAAAATTCCTAACTTAAACTATTTAAAAGTATTTGGTTGTAAAGTTCACATTTTAAATACTAAAGATTACTTAGGAAAATTTACACCCAAATCTAACCAAGGAATATTCTTAGGATACTCCTCTACCAGTAGAGCCTTTAGAGTATATAATCAAAATACCTTGAAAGTTGAAGAAACAACTAATGTAATATTTGATGAAGAAAATAATTTAACTAATGAAAATATTGACACTAATCCAAGAGCAGTAGACAATGATGAAATCCAACCTAATCTTAATGAGTCTGAAGAACAAGGTTCTGACTCACAGATAAGACCAACTAGAATAAGCACTTCTCACCCACCTGACCAAATTTTGGGTGACCCAAACCTTGGAGTCAGAACAAGATCATCCTATAGAAACCTTAGTCAGATCGCTCTAATTTCTAAAATTGAACCTAAAACTATAGAAGAAGCCCTGCCTGATCCAGACTGGATTATAGCAATGCAGGAAGAATTAGCCCAATTTGAGAGAAACCAAGTCTGGGACCTTGTACCTAAACCCATAGATAAATCAATAATAGACACCAAATGGGTTTTTAGAAATAAGTTGGATGATCAGGGTGATATCATAAGAAACAAAGCCAGACTAGTAGCCAAAGGGTTTAGTCAAGTTGAAGGATTAGACTACGATGAAACCTACGCACCAGTAGCTAGACTCGAATCCATTCGAATGCTATTAGCCTATGCAGCAAATAAAGGGTTTAAATTATTCCAAATGGATGTTAAGTCAGCCTTTTTAAATGGTTTCATCAAAGAAGAGGTCTATGTAAGCCAACCCCCAGGATTTGAAGACTTAGACAATCCTAATCATGTATTTAAGTTAAAAAAAGGCCTTGTATGGACTTAAACAAGCCCCTAGGGCATGGTACGAACAGTTATCCAATCACCTTATATCCAAAGGCTTCAACCAAGGTCAAATAGATCCAACTCTATTTGTAAAAATTGTAGATAAAGACATCTTCATAGCTCAAATCTATGTTGATGATATAATTTTTGGATCTACTAACTCTAAATTTCTAAAAGAATTTGTTAGACTAATGAAAAATGAATTTGAAATGAGTATGGTTGGTGAACTTAATTTTTTCTTAGGCTTACAAATAAAACAAACTAAAGATGGAAGTTATGTTTATCAAACTAAATATGCTAAGGAGTTAATTAAAAAATTCTGTATGGAAAATTCAAAAATAATAAATACTCCAATGGCAACCAACATCAATATTGACTCTGACCCAGTTGGAAAACCAGTAGACCCAAAATATTATAGAAGTATAATAGGTAGTTTACTGTATCTAACTGCAAGCCGACCTGATATATTGTTTGCTGTAGGTATGTGCGCAAGATACCAATCCTGTGCAAAAGAGTCACACTTAACCTATGTTAAAAGAATACTTAGGTACATTAAAGGTACTCTAAATATAGGACTCTGGTACCCTAGAACTTGCACTCTTGACCTTCATGGCTATTCTGACTCAGATTATGCTGGATGCAAGTTAGATAGAAAAAGCACAAGTGGCAGTTGTCAATTTATAGGGCAATGCCTTGTAAGTTGGTCAAGTAGAAAGCAACATTGTGTTGCTTTATCTACCACTGAAGCTGAATATATAGCCTTAGGTGAATGCGCATCTCAATTGCTATGGATGATGCATACTCTTAAAGACTATCAACTAGAATATCATAAAAAAAAAATTTCAATTGATAATATAAGTTCAATAAATCTAACAAAAAACCCAATTCATCACTCAAGGACTAAACATATAGAGGTGAAGCATCATTTTGTAAGGGATCATGTAGCTAAGGGTGATATTATACTCAACTATGTTGAGTCAAAATCAAACCTAGCTGATATTTTCACAAAACCCTTACCTGAACTTGAGTTCAGCTCTCTTAGAAGACAAATAGGTATGTGTTGGGTAGAATAGATACTATAACATTATATTCTTGCATTTTTTTATAAATTCTAGGTAAAATCTTGATTTTGTCAAAATCCCTACTTTTCTAGAATTTCAAAAATTGGACTTAGCCTAGGATTTTCCCCTAGAAATCATGTTCCCCTAGGACTCAGCCAGAGCATCTCACAAACACCTAGGTTTACCTTGATTGTGTTTGTAAAACATAGAACGACGTGAGATGCATAGGGTACAGCCTGGACTCAAGAATGCTTATATCTGTGCATCGATATGAGTCTGGGCGTTAAATATGCAATAAACATTAATCAAGTTAAGTTCTCCAGCTCTAGTCAAGTCTATCTGGAACAAAATAACTTAACTTGACTAACCAAGTGAAAGCTATTGTCCTGTAGACAATCAGCAAGTAACTCAAGGTTAGACAATTGGCAAAGGATACTCAATCTTTTAGTTAAAAATGCCTATACTTTAGGGCTCTGATACCTGATCAACACCAATTACATTGCTATTCAACTTGACTCATGCTTGGACTTAACGACAAACTGAATTTAACTTAACTAAACATTTAGCTACTCCCTCTTTGCTAACAAAAGACTTTAAACTAAATATCTTTCAAACTTAAGAATGTTTTTAAGCTAAAATACTTAAAACTTTAGCTACATTTTCTAACTTTTACATCTTTTCAAAATCACCCTCGAAGACTCCTTCAAAAGTCAAGTTTGCAAAAGGCTTAGCTAAGTGATTTTCTATGAAAATTAAAAGCTAAGTCAATGTTTCAAAAGAAAAATTCTTATTTTTTAATTTTTATTTCACTTAGCAAAAAGTTAAACAATGAAAATTAATTATAACAAATCTAAGTGTTATAAAAGCTATTTCAAATTTTTCTAAGTATTACTAGTGTTTAAAAATTTCAGATTTAAAAAAAAAAAAAAGTGAAAAATTTTCAAATCTTGTCTACTCTTATCCCTCTTTAAAAAGTTAAGCATCAAACTAACTTGCTCTTCTAAAAAATTCAGACTTCTTTCACACTAGTATATTTTGATATATGGCAAAGGGGGAGAGTAGGAAAATTCAAAAGTAGGAAAATTCAAAAAACAAAAAGGAGGGCTTTTATTAAGGGGGAGTTTAGTATTACAAAGTTAAAAGTTTCCAGCTTAACTGTGCTTGCATTTAAAGTTTACTTACTTAAGCTTGGTTAAAACTTAATGCATCTTTTTGTTATCGCATGTTTTTTTCTTAACTTTGAATTTCTTATTGCCATAATCAAAAAGGGGGAGATTGTTGGTGCGGGAAGCATCCGACGATCGAACCCAAGTTTTGATAATGGCAAAGGATTCAAAGTTAAGATCATTTGTTATCTAACATGTGTGAATGAGGTTTCTCAAGAAAGTCCTAACTGTGGTTAGGCAGGTGGAAAACCCTAGGGGGTGGTAACCCTAGGTCCTAGGGGGTGGTAACCCTAGATGGAGGAAAGTCCTAGCTGGTTAGGCAAAGGGAAAATCCTAGGGGTGGTAACCCTAGGTCATAGGGGGTGGTAACCCTAGGCGGAAAGTCTTGGCAGGTCGGTGGCTTCAGGCAAAGTCCTAGGGTGTGGTAACCCAAGGTGGAAATCCTGGTGTCGCAAACCGGGTGAAAGACTAGACTGGCCATGGAGTGGACGCCCAGCATGAAGTCCGGAAGCGTCGGTCGTTGAGCAAAAGTCCAATTGATCCGGAGGATCAACTGGCAATAGGTAAACTCTCCCGAGTGGAGTAGGTGAGGACGCGTTCCCGTGAGGGAACAATAGGCGTCGGTCGACCTAGGGTTTCCGGTGGAAACCCAAGTTGCCCTAGACAGTCTATCATTATTATCACTCATTATGTTTCTGTGCTAACTTTGTTTTGCACGGTATGTGTTTGGGACTAACACATTTTGCAGGAACAAAGGAGCAAGTTACAACTCGGATGAACAGTGTCCGAGGCGCCTCCATGGAGCTTGGAGGCGCCTCGGGTGCGAACCAGGAAAAGCCAGCGCAGAAGGTTGGAGGCGCCTTAGATGAAGTTCAAGGCGCCTTGGGTCGAAGGTTGAAGGCGCCTTGGGTAGGCTGAAGGCGCCTTGAACTGGATGAAGTTCGACCAAGTCTGTGCTGATCTCCGCGGGTGACTCGGCCTGTTTAAGGCGCCTTGAAGGGCTTCAAGGCGCCTTGAACACCCTTTATAAGGGATCTCGAGCAGCAGCACCAGAATAACAAGTTTCAAGTCTTCTGTCTCCAACGTGCTGCTCTAAAAGACATCCGGAAGTGCTGCTACAAGTCTCCGACGACCCGAAGCTCCAAGACTCTGTTCTTGTCGTCGGTACCATTAGTTTTCTTTATTTACTTGTACTTCAAAGCTGTAACTCTTTTTCGTACTTATAGTTGTTGCCCACGGAAAGCGATCAAGGATCGCGGGCCTTCGAGTTGGAGTCGCCACAGGCTCCGAACGAAGTAAATCTTTCGTGTCTCTGTGTGTATTTGTTTCTATTTCTTTCCACTGCTCTAAAAATGATTTAGCCACGAGCGCTATTCACCCCCCCCCCCCTCTAGCGCATCTCGATCCAACAGGTAGTTCAATAATAATTCTTTAGTGATATGAATTATTATTGATGAAATTAAGCTGGGCGTTCAGGGTGAACACGTGAAGCTTAAATTCATCGGGAGACCAAAACCAATTCCTCCTCTCGGTCCCTATCGTAGCCTCTTATTTATAAAGTATTATACCCACCCTTACCCACCTTAAGGTGGCCAACCAAGCCTAGCTAGCTTGGAGCCCAAGCTAGGGTCAGCCAAACCAAGGTGAGTTGGTTTCATTAGGTGGCCGACCCTAGCTTGAACCCAAGTTTGGTGAGGCCGACCACATTAAAATAAAAGGATTTTATTTTTTAAAAATCTTTTCTTATATGGAAGCCATGGTTTTAAAAGTGAGTTTAAAATTTAAATCTTTCCTTTTATAGTTTTCTACAAAAGATTAAGAGAAAAGTTTGATATCTTTTCTTATTTGTAGTTAGAAGGAAGATTTTAATTTTTGATAAAACTTTATTTTTTGTAACCATCATCATGATTTTAAAATTAAATCTTTCCTTTATAGTTTCTACAAAAGATTAAGAAAAGATTTGATATCTTTCCTTATTTGTAGATTGAAAGGAAGATTTTAATTTTAGAGAAAACTTTCTTTTTTGTAAATCATCCACATGTTTTAATAGAGAGATTTTAATTTATAAAAGTTTCCTTTTATGACCAACCATGAAGGGAATTTTCAAAAGAGAAATTTTTATTTAAAAATTTCCGGAAACAAATTAGGAAGTTTTAATTTTGTGTTTAAAACTTTCCTTGTTTGGAGGGATTAAGGTGGCCGACCATATATAGTTTGAAAGGGAAATTTTATTAAACTTTCTTTTCATTGGCAAAGAGAATAAGGAAGTTTTAATAAAACTTTCCTTATTTGCCAAGACCAAGGAATATAAAAGAGAGGGTAGAAGTGCCTCACCTTATAACAATATCTCTTCTATTATTTCCTCTCTTCCTTGGTTGGTAGCCGACCCCTCTCTTCCTCTCCCTCTCCTATTCTTCTTCCTTGGCCGGTGGCATCTTCATCTCAAGGGGCTTGGTTGGTGGCCGGATCTTGCTAAAGGAAGGAGAGATAGGAGGTCTTGTTTCTTAGCATCCCTTGGAGCTTGGTGGTGGCCGAACCTCATCTTCTTTTGGAGTTCTTGTGGTGGCCGAAACTTGCTTGGAGAAGAAGGAAGCTTGGGTGGTTCTCGTCTCAGTAGATCATCACCCACACGATGTCTGAGATAAGAAGAGGAATATGATAGAAGATCAAGAGGTTGTTGCTTACAAAGAAAGGTATAACTAGTAATTCTATTCCGCATCATACTAGTTTTCTTTGTATAGATTTTGAAATACCAAACACAAGAGGCATATGATTCTAGGTTTCAAATTTGTGATTTGAGTTTATGTTCTTTTGTTTTATTTTTTTCTGATCTTGTGATTCGATTGTTCCTTTTGGTTAAACCTAGGGTTACTATAAGGAAATTAAATATTAAATTTCATTGAAAGACTTTGTCTAGGAAGTGGTAGATGCTCCCATACCCAAGAAGGTCTAGTGTCTCGCAATGTTTAACCTGGAAGCCAATCTCTGAAATTAATATTTAATTGAATTTGTAAATTGTTAGGAATGGTTCAGGACTTGTACAAAATTTTTGTACAGGGGAACCGGTATGATATTTCAAGTATCAACCAACAATTGGTATTAGAGATAGGGTTTGCCTCTATATGTTTGGTTTTCAATTTAATTATGCATATGTCATACATAATTTAGGTAGGATAATAGTAGGATGTGCTATCTCTTTGGTTGCAGGCTCCAACTATTATGACTTATAGATATTATGTGTGATTGGACCCTTGGACATGTCAAGGGCATTTTTGTGTATGCATGATTGTATATATGAAATACAGCAGGAGCTGTATTAGTTTTAGGAGTTTACATTTTTTTTCGATCTAGATTACATATACATTCCTTTGTGGAATATAGGATAGATATATGTAAAATTCTATTTTTGTCGCAGATCATATCCTTGCAAGGCGTGATACTTTTTATGGACCAGAGGCGCAGTGGAAAAAGAAGTAAGATAGATGTGGCTACTAGACCCGATTGCGGTGGCCAAAGATGGCAGCAACTAGGGTTGGCAGCATACGGAGGACAGTGATGGAAAAGGCCATAATAGTTGTAAAATTATTTTTCCCATATTTGTTGCTTTATTTGCTGTGATGTGTGCTTGCATAGTTAAAATTTCTCACCTTAAATAACTAAGTGGGAGAGGGATTAGTAAATAAATTTCACCATCTCCATTACTGGTTTGTAAGTGATGCGACAAACTTGCGTGTTGGCTCTGAGTGCCTCCCTCCCCATTGGATGAGTTTGTTTGTAGATCACTAGATTAAACTTCCTTTATGGATGGTTATAAGAAATTATTTAGGAGCATGTGATCTTCTCCATCTGAAGGGGCACAATCCTTGCGAGGCGTGGTACTATTTATGGACCAGAGGCGCAGCGGAAAAAGAAGCAAGATAGATGTGGTGACTAGACCCGATTGTGTTGGCTAAAGATGGCAGCAGCTAGGGTTGGCAGCATACGGAGGACAGTGATGGAAAAGGTCATAATAGTTGAAAAATTGTTTTTCCATATTTATTGTTTTTATTTGCTATGATGTATGTGTGCATGATAAAATCCTCATCTTAAAAAACTAAGTGGGAGAGGGATTACTAAATAAATTCCACGGTCTCCATTACTAGTTTGTAAGTGATGCAACAAACTTGCGTGTTGACTCTGATTGCATCCCTCCACAACGGATGAGTTTGTTTGCAGATCACTAGATCAAACTTCCTTTATGGATGGTTATAGGAAATTATTTAGGAGCGTGTGATTTTCTCCATCTGAAGGGGCACAATCCTATTTAATGGACTAAGTATCAAGTAATGGTATACACTTAGGCACATTTAATAGTATCCTCCCCATCAGAGTCACTGCTATTATTTGTGCGACCGAAGGAAAAACCAACTATTAATTTTATTTGTTATAAAGTTAGGTTGACAAGAATAAAATTAATGGGTAAAATCTCCTCTTACAAATGTTTGATTTTGTATACATCCACACTATCGTGGCATGCAAAATACACGGTGTTTGAGGTGTTAATAAATTTAAATAATATTGTTTGAAGAATCAATATTATTCTAAATTTAGAGTCTTGACCAAAGTTTATTTTATGATTCTTAGGATGACTTTCAACCCATTGGCCATTATACTGAAAGAGAACAAACTTACTGGTCCAAAATACATAGATTGAAAAAGGAACCTGGACATTATACTAACTACTAAAGGCTATAAGTTTATACTATTAGAGGTCTACCCTAAAGTGCCTAATAACGATTCTAGTGAAGAGGAGATTGAGTATCATAGGAAATGGGTCAAGGCAGATGAGATGGCGCGGAGATACATTTGGCTTTTATATCAAATGTGCTGCAACATCAACATCAGACCATGCCTATTAGACAAGACATGATGTACAATCTCAAGGAACTCTTCGAACACTAGAATCAAGCTGATAGGCAAGACTGTATGATCTCTAGGTACTGTACTAAAAGCATGAATGAAGAAGCCGAAAGGCAAGTGCTTCATTTGCAAGCAGTCTGGACATTTGTAGGCGGACTGTCCTCGTAGGAAGAGAACAATATAGTTATAACTTATTCTCTAGTAGTTAGAACATGATTAGTGGTGTTATCTACCGGTACCTGGCATGTAGATATGATAACCATTGATCATGTCTACAAATCATTGCACGGGTTCCAGGAAACTCGACAACTATATGAAGGAGAAATCACTGTTTACATGGGCAATGCGACAGAAGTAGCAGCTGTTGCAGTGGGAGATGTTTATAGGAATAAATTATTAGTTTTAAGAAATTATATTTACGTACAAAGTTTTAGAAAGAACTTGATTTCAGTTTCTAAACAATACAAGGATGGATATTCTGTCTATTTATGATAGCAAAGGTGTTATCAAGATAAATAGGGAAGCTATCTATTCTGGTACGTTCATTGGCAATTTGTATCCTCTAAATCCAATAACTCCCATGATGCAACAAATAGAAATTAATAGCACATCTTCTAATTCTATTAAGAGAAAGCAACCTTCGAAAATAAACCAATCATATCTTTGGCATCTAAGGCTAGGTTATATTAACTTGATTATGATTCAAAGGATAGTAGCCGATGAACTTTTGGGTTCATTGGTAGTGGAAAACTTTCCAACCTACGAGTCTTACTTAGAAGGAAAAATAGCCAAGGAGCTTTTAAGTCGAAGGGGTATAGAGCCAAAGATGTGTTGGAACTAGTTCATTCTGATTTATGTGGTCCTATGTCTATCCAGGCAAGAGGTGGTTTCGAATATTTTGTCTCTTTTATAGATGACTATTTGAGATATGGGTACATTTACTTAATACGCCATAAGTCTAAGTGCTTTGATAAGTTCAAAGAGTACAAGACTGATGTGAAGAAATGTCAAAGTAAAAGTATCAAGACTTTACAGTGAGTTCGTAGTGGCAAATAACTCTTAGGAGAGTTTAGGAGTCACTTATCAGAAGTCGGGATTCAATCCCAACTGACTGCACCTGATACACTCCAACAGAATGGTGTGGCAGAACGAAGGTATAGGACTCTTATGGAAATAGTTAGATAAATGATGAGTTATTCAGAATTACTAAATTCATTTTGGGGATATGCTCTGGAAACAACAGTGTGCATTTTGAATATGGTACCTTCTAAATCAGTACCCTTTACTCCCATGGAATTGTGGAATGGGCGTAAACCTAGTCTGAGTCATATATGGGGTAGTCCAACACATGTGATGAAGGGAGATACTGACAAGTTGGAATCACGTACAGAAGTTTGTCTGTTTGTGGGATATCCTAAGAGAACGAAAGGTGTTTTTTTTTTATAATCCTAAAAATCAGAAAATCATTGTTAGAACCAATGCTCGATTTTTAGAGGAAAATTATGTAATGAACCATAAGTCCATGAGTAAAATTGTTCTAGAAGAAATGCGAGAAGACATGTCTATGTTAGTACCAACAGTGCAAGATGAAATATCACAAGAAATTGTAACACGTATCGCAAATGATACACAAGAACATACAGTGCCTCGTCGTAGTGGGAGGGTTGTTAGGCAACCTGAAAGATTCATGTTTTTGGGAGAGTCGTCGGACTTGGTCCCAGGTAACATGAACTTGATCCCCGAACATATGACGAAGCACTCCAAGATAAAAATGCAGCATCTTGGCAAAAAGCAATGAATTCAGAAATAGAATCAATGTATTCTAATAAGGTCTGGGAGCTTGTAGAATCACTAAATGGTGTAAAAGCCGTTGGATGTAAAAGGATCTACAAAATGAAAAGAGGGACAGACGGGAAGGTGGAAACTTTCAAAGTAAGGCTTGTTGTGAAAGGGTACACTTAGAAAGAAGGAATCAATTATGAGGAAACTTTTTCGCCGGTGGTCATGCTTAAGTCTATCCGGATAGTCTTATCCATTGCCACTCATATGGATTATGAGATTTGACAAATGGATATCAAGACAGCTTTCCTTAATGGAAGTCTTGAAGAAAACATACATATGAAGCAACCAGAGGGATTTATTGAAAAAGGCAAAGAGCATCTAGTGTGAAAGCTCAATCGATCGATTTATGGACTGAAACAAGCTTCAAGATCTTGGAACATATGGTTTAATGAAGTAATCCAATCATATGGATTTATACAGTGCCCGGATGAGTCTTGTGTCTAAAAGAAGTGTGATGGAAACGTGGTGGTATTTCTTGTACTATATGTAGATGACATTTTGTTAGTTGGAAACAATATCATAGTGTTGTCGAAAGTAAGGGTATGGTTGTCCAAGCAATTCGATATAAAGGACTTGGGTGAATGCGCACATATTTTCGGGATCAAAGGAATAAGGGATCACAAGAAAAGAATATTGTGCTTAACTCGAGCTTCATATATCGATACAATCCTAACTCGTTTTAGCATGCAAGATTCCAAGTGTAACGACCCGCCTCCTACTAACTAAGCTGTAAGGCCGGGGGTTACATTATACTGTTGCTAACTATTCTTAGTGTGCGGAAACTGAGTTAATTAAAAATTTTGCTAACTAATACAATTTCCTCTGCTAATTGCTATTAGATCTAAAAATTCATGTTTAAACTACATCATGAATGTTGTTCCTATGCTAGCGGAGGTAATCTAGGCTTCACATATGATCAAGGGCTGAAATGAGGGGTCTCCAGCTGTTATCAGGCCTCCCAATCGATTGTTGGATCGATTGGAGTGGTCTGATAGATCCACTGATCGATTTAGATTGCTACTGTGCACGGGGTAAATTCTGGATCGATCGGCTGATCGATCCAAACTTGCCAATCGATCCAGTGATCGATTCCAAGGCTCTCTGTTCGCGAGAGCTAATTCCCCGATCGATCGGTTGATCTATCCATTAACTCTCTGTTTGCAACAGAACTCTACCGGATCGATCGGCTGATCGATCCAGGAGCTTACTATTCGCGGAACGAGTTGCCCAATCGATCATCTGATCGATTAAGGAGCCTCCAATCGATCGGCTGATCAATTGGGGTTTCTGATTTCGTATCAGAAGTCTGATTTCAGCACTGTTTCGTGCTCAAATCACATATATCAACTCTATAAGCAAAAACAAAGCTACTAGACCTATCATTACTCATGGCTAGCTAACTAAGATCATGACAATCAGTAATCTAAGCACAACTATCGCAATTCAAGACACTTAATTAACTAGAAGTGCAGAAAAGTAACGCTACAAGAAATACTAAGTTCTTAAGTTGCTAGTTTCTCCAAAGATCTTTATTCCAAGTTCCTATCCACACACATCTTCATTGCATTGTCCTCCAGCCTCTGCTAATCCATCCTTCCTTTACCTTTATCTACAGTATAAGGAAAAGGAGTATCTGTAAGCTTGGGAGCTTAGTAAGAAACCATCTACCTCACAAAACATGCATACGATGCAATTTATGCTTTTAAAACATGCTATTTGAAATGTGTACTGAACATGTTAGAGCATGGCATGGCATACTGTCATACAAAAGATAGAAATCGAAAGCTGATCATGACAATATCTTCTAGTGTCAACAAGATAGAACTAAAATAATACAATAGTTAACTAAACTAATGCTAAGCTGATACAAATTCTGAACTGTAATCACATTACTAAATTGTGAAGCTTTGAAAAACTATTTATCATAAATAGATAAAAATACTAATCATGCTGCTGATGGACCCGACAACTGTACTTGCTATGCGCGCATCCCTAACTAGACCCGAGGTAGCAAGTCCCGAATCTAGTAGGGTTTACTAGGTTATCAAAACCTAGGGACGACTTTGGGAGCCCAACCCAAGGACAACTGAAGTCCAGTACAGTGCCACTGATAAAAGGAAAATACTGTTTTATAACTGAATTATCTTATCTTGCTATTTCTAGGTTATCTGAACCTAGAGCTAGGTTATCTGAACCTAGAGGTGACTGTGGGAGCCCACTCATTGGACCGTAGTCCCATATAAGCTGTAGCAAGACTAAATATGCTATTTTAAATGCTTCTACTGCATTTACTAAACTATTAAAATGCCTACTGTAGCATTTTACTGAGCTAAACATTTTATTAAGCACTTGGTGTGCACTAGAACACACCCTACGTACTAAAAATCTGCATACTACTAAACTAATGCATAAAACACACGAATAGCTACTTATACTGCAGGTGAGGGGTTTCTTACATCTTGCGCTAGTTTTCCTTACGATCTGATCGCTAGATTTCTGATGGAGAAGATCCCTTCGTCGATCTCCTCGCGTCTACGTGCTCTTCTCTCGGAGAGGAGCGTTCTCGTGCCGGAGTTGTTGACGGAAGGTACTCCTATGGCCCTAGGGATGGAACCCTAGGTTCTTCCTTTGGACTTGGGTGCCGAGAGGTGAGGAAGGGAGAGGGGTCGATGGGTGAGGGTTTGAGGGAGAGAAAACTATCGATCAAAATAATCCATCCCCACTTAAATCTCTTATTTATATTAAGTGATTAATTTCACTCCAACTCAATCATAAATATTATTGTTCTTCTCATCTTTCAGCACACCCCTGCTGGGGCCACATGGTTACTAAAGCTATCTATAAGTCGTAGGGTTCGCTAGGTCTCGGGTTCAATTCCCGCTTAAGCTGTTTTACGTTTTTATTTATTTTTGCTACTTCTGCTACTCCAAAAATTCCATAAAAATATCCTAAAATTCCAGAAAAATCATAGAATATTTATAAAATTAATTTGAGAATTTTCGAGCATTACAATCCCCCATACCTTATAAAAAGTTCATCCTCAAACTTAGAATAATTCTGGGTACTTCTGTCTCATACTGGCTTCTGTCTCCCAAGTTGCCTCTTCTGTTGTGTGACTTTTCCAAATAACTTTTACTAATGGTACTTCCTTATTCCGCAATTTCTTAACTGCTCGGTCTATTATCTGAATAGGCTGACTGTCATAGCTGAGGTCTTCGCGGACTTGTACTGACTGGGGCTCAATCACCTGGGTGGCATCTGGGATATGCTTCTTCAGCATAGAGACATGAAATACATTATGGATAGCTGACATCTCCTGAGGTAGCTCTAACTCATATTCTACCTGGCCTACTCTTCTAGTGATAAGGTATGGTCCCACATATCTGGGACTCAGTTTGCCCTTCTTCCCAAAACGCATCACTCCCTTCATGGGAGCTACTCTGAGAAATACTGTATCTCCAACTGAAAACTCTAAGGGCCTACGCCGTGTATCAGCATAACTTTTCTGGCGGCTCTGAGCTGTCTCTATCCTCTGGCGGATCTGCTGTATAGCTGCTGTGGTATCTGCTACTAGATCTGTCTGAAGTCCTAGCTCTTTCTGTTCACCACTCTCATACCAGCAGATTAGAGATCTACACCTCTGCCCATTGAGAGCCTCATAAGGTGCCATACCGATAGTGGCCTGATAGCTATTGTTGTATGCAAATTCTGCTAAACTCAGATATTTGCACCAACTCCCCTTGAAGTCTAGGGCACATGCTCGGAGCATATCCTCGAGTACCTGATTTACTCGCTCCGTTTGACCATCTGTCTGAGGATGGAAGGCTGTGCTAAACTTTAACTTGGTGCCCAATGCTGACTATACACACTCCCAGAAGTGTGATGTAAATCTACTGTCCCTGTTTGATATGATGGTCCGTGGGACTCCATGCAGTCTGACAATTTCCTTGAGATACAATTGGGCTAGCTGCTCTATGGAGTAGGATATCCTGATAGCTAAGAAGTGGGTTGATTTAGTCAATTTGTCGACTATTACCCAGATGGTATCAAAACCATTCGTGGTTATGGGTAATCCCACTATGAAATCCATGGAAATATCCTCCCACTTCCATTCTAGAATCTGAATAGGCTACAGAACTCCTCCTGGTCTCTAGTGTTCTGCTTTGACCCTCTGGCAGGTCAGACAGGTACTAACATACCTGGCGATGTCTCTCTTCATCCCAGGCCACCAAAAATGTTTCTTTAGGTTTTGGTATATTTTGGTGGAGCCAGGATGCATCGCATAAGGAGTCCTGTGAGCCTCATCTAGGATCTTCCTCCGTACTTCCTCCTGATCTGGAACACATAGTCTGTCACCAAAATATAACACCCCACTATCAGATACTCTGAACTCTCCACTTCCTGATTCTGCTAACCCTTGCTTGATTTTCTGAGTTTCAGGGTCCTGATCCTGAGCTATCTGGATGTCACCAAGTAGGGTAGAGGCTAATGTCATAGCAGAGAGTTGTTCAACTATGAGCTCGAGTCTGAAATCTGCAATCTCCTTTTATAGGGGCGGTGACATAGCTGATTGGGATAATAAGGTAGCGTTGGGCTTCCTGCTAAGTGCGTCTGCCACTTTATTGTCCTTTCCTGGATGGTAGAGGATGTCTATGTCGTAGTCTTTGACCAGCTCGAGCCATCTGTGCTGTCACATATTCAGATCCTTCTGAGTGAAAAAGTACTTCAGACTCTTATGATCTGTATATACCCTGCACTGAGCTCCATACAAATAGTGTCTCCAAATTTTGAGGGCGAACACAACTGCTGCAAGCTCAAGGTCATGAGTAGGGTAGTTCCTCTCATAGTCCTTAAGTTGTCTAGAGGCATAGGCGATCACCTTACCTTCTTGCATCAGTACTGCTCCTAGTCCCATTTTAGAGGCGTCACTGTAAATATCAAAGCTGTCTGTGTTTTCTGGCAGAGTCAGAATGGGTGCACTGGTCAATCATCTTTTGAGCTCCATGAAACTGTTCTCACAGTCCTCTGTCCACTGAAATTTTCTATTTTTCTTGGTGAGAGCTGTCAGTGGGGAGGCTATCCTGGAGAAATCTTCTACAAATTTTCTGTAGTAACCTGCTAGTCCCAAAAAGCACCTGATTTCGCTGGCATTCTTAGGTCTTTTCCAGTTACTCACAGCTTCTATCTTACTGGGGTCTACCATAATACCATCCTTGGAGATGATGTGACCCAGAAAGGATACCTGATCAAGTCAAAATTCATATTTCATGAGCTTGGCGTATAGCTGGTTCTGCTGGAGGATCTGCAGTACTTCTTCAGATGCTCCACATGTTCTTCTTGAGTTTTGGAATAAATAAGAATGTCGTCGATGAACACGATGACAAACTTATCTAAGCATTCCCTGAATACTCTGTTCATGAGGTCCATGAAAGTAGCTGGAGTATTCGTCACGCCAAAGGGCATGACTACGAACTCATAATGTTTGTATCTAGTCCTAAAAGTGGTCTTCGGTATATCACCTTCTTTAACTCTCACTTGGTGATATCTCGATCTGAGGTCTATTTTAGAGAACACTGCTGCTCCCTTTAACTGATCGAACAGGTCATCTATCCTGGGAAGAGGATACCTGTTCTTAATCGTGACTTGGTTTAGTGCTCGGTAGTCTATACACGGGCGCATGCTCCCGTCCTTCATCTTCACGAACAATACAGGTGCTCCCCATGGTGAGTGACTAGAGCGTATGAAGCCCTTGTCAAGCAGCTCCTGTAGTTGCTCCTGAAGTTCCTTCAGTTCTGCTGGAGCCATGCGATAGGGTGCTTTGGAGATGGGATTTGTACCGGGGATGAGTTCTATCTCAAATTCAATCTCCATGTCTGGTATTAGGCCTGGTAACTCCTCAAGGAAAACTTCTGGGTAGTCACATACAACTCGGACCTCTTCTAGCTTTTGGTCCCTGTTCTGACTGGTATTGACTACATGCGCTAAGAACCCCGTACATCCTGAATCCAATAGTTTCTGTGCTTTCAGAGCTGAGAGAAACTTCTTAGCCTTTCTCTTTGGTTCTCCGGTGTACCCAAATTGTACTCCTGCTTCAGGTTGCAATACAACTCTCTGTTTATGGCACTCTATAGAGGCACTGTACTTGATCAGAAAGTCCATTCCCAAGATGATGTCGTAGTCAGTCATATCTAGCACTATCAGATCACCAAAAAGCTCTCTGTCTGCTATGATGACTGGCACTGCTCGGAGCCAGTGCGTGGATGCCATAATTTCTCCTGACGGTAGTGTCGTCAGAAATTGGCCACTGAGTACATCTGGAGGTATTGCTAACCTTTCGGCAAATGCCCTGGATATATATGAATGGGTTGCCCCAGTATCGAATAAGACAGTTGCACTTTACTGTAAAATACTAATCTGACCTGTAACAACTGTCGAGGCATTCGCCACGTCCTCTCTGGTGAGTGAGTAGATCCTCGCGTTCATCGCGGCTGAGGGGGCTTCTAGTCTTCCCTGACTGATGTGGGGACCATCTAAAGCAGCTGCATATGATGTAACTGTGCTGGGTTAACTCCGTACTGGATCGGCTGTGGTGGAGGGAGACTGGTCTTGTTTGGACATTGTTTAGCCATATGTCCTTCCTGGCCACATTCAAAGCATCCTCGTGTGCCCTTGCGACAAACTCCAGGGTAGAATTTCCCACAAGTAACGCACTTGGGATAACTAGGATGTTTGCTGGCTGGTCCCCCTTTTGGGTAACTCCCTGGCTTTCGTTTGTTACTGGAGTTCCCTTTCCAGTTAGAGCTGTGGCCTTGGTGTTTCTGAGTACCTGAGCCTCCTTGGCCTTTAGACTCTGAGATGGCTTGTTTCTGCTGCTTGATGCTGTTCTGGTAGTGTTCGGTGGTTAGAGCACTACTTATCAATTCTTCTGTGGTTTGCGGCCTATGAACACCGCTAGCCACATTCATTGCTATTTCCGGCCTTAGCATTTTGAGCATCAAACGGACTCGTTCTCTTTCAGTGCTGACTAATTCAGGGCATAGACGAGCCAATCTGTTGAATTTCTTCACGACCTCCTCAACTGAAAGATTGCCCTGGCGAAATTCAGTAAACTCGTCGTAGTGGCGGTTTGTGACCCGCATGTGAAAGAACTCCTCAAAGAATTCTCTCTCGAAGTCAGCCCATGTCATCTGGTTCACGGGACGCTTCGCTTTAATTCGCTCCCACCACATACGTGCGCCCCCTGTCAGGCAGAAAGAGGCACACTTCACTTTCTCATGTTCTGGCCAGTCTAGAAACTCCATCGTACTCTCCAGTGTTTTGAACCAGGCTTGGGCATCCCATGGTTCACTAGTGCCTGAGAAATTCTCTGGCTTGATTTTCTGCCACTAGATCAGATAGGCTTCTCTCTTTGCCCCTGCTGCTGGGGCTACTGGTGCTGCAGGTTGGACCGATGGAACCTCTATCACGACCGGGGTTGCTAAATTCGATTCTGGAGTGACAGTGGGAGTGTTCTGTTGATTAGCCCTCAGGGTAGCTATCTCCTGTTGCTATTCAGCTAGTTGTTTCTGTAACTGAGCCACTACTGCTGCAAGGTCTAGAGGAGGCACTGAGCTGCCTGCCTCATGTTGGGGCTCAGTAGCTGGTGCCTTTCTAGCTGGGCGTCCTCGTATCATTTTCTAGAGAAATAGAGGACATACATAACTAATACAATCATAGGTACATAACTACTGTTATCATATATGAACAAACTCTAGTATCTATAAACATGAAAGCAAACAAAGCATAAATAAAGTGAGAGGTATTCTTACTTGGAAGTTGTAGGTTCAATGCTGATGTGTATGTGAGGAAGTATGGAACTTGCTCTGATACCACTCTATAACGACCCGCCTCCTACTAACTAAGCTGTAAGGCCGGGGGTTACATTATACTGTTGCTAACTATTCTTAGTGTGCGGAAACTGAGTTAATTAAAAATTTTGCTAACTAATACAATTTCCTCTGCTAATTGCTATTAGATCTGAAAATTCATGTTTAAACTACATCTTGAATGTTGTTCCTATGCTAGCGGAGGTAATCTAGGCTTCACATATGATCAAGGGCTGAAATGAGGGGTCTCCAACTGTTATCAGACCTCCCAATCGATTATTGGATCGATTGGAGTGGTCTGATCGATCCACTGATCGATTCAGATTGCTACTGTGCACGGGGTAAATTCTGGATCGATCGGCTGATCGATCCAAACTTGCCAATCGATCCAGTGATCGATTCCAAGGCTCTCTGTTCACGAGAGATAATTCCCTGATCGATCGGTTGATCGATCCATTAACTCTCTGTTCGCGACAGAACTCTACCGGATCGATCGGCTGATCGATCCAGGAGCTTACTGTTCGGGGAACGAGATGCCTAATCGATCATCTGATCAATTGAGGAGCCTCCAATCGATCGGCTGATCGATTGGGGTTTCTGATTTTGTATCAGAAGTCTGATTTCAGCACTGTTTCATGCTCAAATCACATATATCAACTCTATAAGCAAAAACAAAGCTACTAGACCTATTATTACTCATGGCTAGCTAACTAAGATCATGACAATCAGTAATCTAAGCATAACTATCGCAATTCAAGACACTTAATTAACTAGAAGTGCAGAAAAGTAACGCTACAAGAAATACTAAGTTCTTAAGTTGCTAGTTTCTCCAAAGATCTTTATTCCAAGTTCCTATCCACATACATCTTCATTGCATTGTCCTCCAGCCTCTGCTAATCCATCCTTCCTTTACCTTTATCTACAGTATAAGGAAAAGGAGTATCTGTAAGCTTGGGAGCTTAGTAAGAAACCATCTACCTCACAAAACATGCATACGATGCAATTTATGCTTTTAAAACATGCTATTTGAAATATGTACTGAACATGTTAGAGCATGGCATGGCATACTGTCATACAAAGCATAGAAATCAAAAGTTGATCATGACAATATCTTCTAGTGTCAACAAGATAGAACTAAAATAATACAATAGTTAACTAAACTAATGCTAAGCTGATACAAATTCTGAACTATAATCACATTACTAAATTGTGAAGCTTTGAAAAACTATTTATCATAAATAGATAAAAATACTAATCATGTTGCTGATGGGTCCGACAACTGTACTTGCTATACGCACATCCCTAACTAGACCCGAGGTAGCAAGTCCCGAATCTAGTAGGGTTTACTTGGTTATCTAAACCTAGGGACGACTATGGGAGCCCAACCCAAGGACAACTGAAGTCCAGTACAGTGCCACTGATAAAAGTAAAATACTGTTTTATAACTGAATTATCTTATCTTGCTATTTCTAGGTTATCTGAACCTAGAGCTAGGTTATTTAACCTAGAGGCGACTGTGGGAGCCCACCCATTGGATCGTAGTCCAATATAAGCTGTAGCAAGACTAAATATTCTATTTTAAATGCTTCTACTGCATTTACTGAACTATTAAAATGCCTATTGTAGCATTTTACTGAGCTAAACATTTTATCAAGCACTTGGTGTGCACTAGAACATACCCTACGTACTGAAAATCTGCATACTACTAAACTAATGCATAAAACACACGAATAGCTACTTATACTACAGGTGAGTGGTTTCTTACATCCTGCGCTAGTTTTCCTTACGATCTGATCGCTAGATTTCTGATGGAGAAGATCCCTTCGTTGATCTCCTCGCGTCTACGAGCTCTTCTCTCGGAGAGGAGCGTTCTCGTGCCGGAGTTGTTGCCGGAAGGTACTCCTATGGCCCTAGGGATGGAACCATAGGTTCTTCCTTTGCACTTGGGCGCCGAGAGGTGAGGAAGGTAGAGGGGTCGACGGGTGAGGGTTTGAGGGAGAGAAAACTATCGATCAAAATAATCCATCCCCACTTAAATCTCCTATTTATATTAAGTGATTAATTTCCCTCTAACTCAATCATAAATATTATTGTTCTTCTCTTCTTTCAGCACACCCCTGCTAGGGCCACATGGTTACTAAAGCTATCTATAAGTCGTAGGGTTCGCTAGGTCTCAGGTTCAATTCCCGCTTAAGCTTCTTTATGTTTTTATTTATTTTTGCTACTTCTGCTACTCCAAAAATTCCATAAAAATATTCTAAAATTCCATAAAAACATAGAATATTTCTAAAATTAATTTAAGAATTTTTGGGCATTACACCATGAAAGGTTTTCTACCTTTTAGACATGGAATAGCTTTATCTAAAGAGATGTCTTCGAATACATCAAAAGAGATAGAGGATATACAGGCAATTCCTTGTGCTTCAGCTGTAGGAAGCCTAATGTATGCTATGCACGAGATCAGATATCTGTTTTGTCGTGGGCATGGTTAGCAGATATCAAAGTAACACTGGACAAGGATATTGGACTGCTGTAAAGCATATATTGAAGTACTTGAGAAGGACTAGAGATTATATGCTGGTTTACCAAGCAGATGATTTGCTCCCTGTGGGTTATACGGATTCTGACTTCCAATCAGATAGGGATAAATAGTAAGTCAACCTCGGGGTTTGTGTTTACTTTAGGAGGTAGATCCATAACAATGAAGGAGTGTTAAGCAAAGATGCTTTTTTGGACTCCACCATAGAAATTAAGTATGTGGCTGCCTCTGAGGCAGTCATAAAAGCTGTATGGCTCAGAAACTTCATGATGAACTTAGATGTGATTCCTGGTTTGCCCAAAATTTTTACAGTGTATTAATAATAAATGGTGCAGTAGCAAACTCGAAGGAACCATGAGCCTATAAAGCAAGTAAACACATAGAGTGCAAGTACCACCCAATATGAAACATCGTATAACGAGGAGAAGTTGTTGTCTCCTAGATTGCATCAGATGATAACTGGAAGATCCTTTCTCTAAGGCCCTTAAGGCAATAACTTTTGATGGGCATAATGAAGGAATGAGAATCAGATGTATGACAGTATTTATGGCAGCATATTCTTTTAGTATAAGTGGGAGATTGTTAGAGTGTATACTAAAAGCCTAGCTTTTCTATAAACATTTAGTTTATAAATAAAGAATCAGATTGGTCAAATGTCTATATTTATATGCTAAGTGTAGTTGTTCAATTAATTTATATTGTAAATAACATGGTGTGTGGTGCCACACACAGAAGATCATGTTATCAATTCCTTATAAATTATAAACAGTAGCTCATGACTAAGATGGAAAGGAACAAACCATTGGAATAGTCATAGTGTAATTTGGTATTAGTTTATCTTAACTATAAAATTACACTAGTACACTCTGAGTGTATTGAGCAGGACCATTTAAGGTAAGTTCTTTTTATATTGACTGAATAAAATAACAAGACCTTTGTTATTGTGGAAGTGTGTGCTCTTAATCCTGATATAATAACAAGCACATATATCTAGTATTTATTTCTTTGACTTATCAATGGGTGAGATTTAGTTCGATAAATCAAGGGGTCCGATAAGTTGGGAAATGATATTATTTATAGTATGTATTGTTGATTATAGAAGGAAACTGTGTGCTAGTAATCTATGTTGATAATGCCCCCAATAGGAGCTCATAAAGATTATCATGTAAACCCTACAAGTGGACTTAGTCCGACATGACGATAAGGTTGAGTAGTACTACTTTTGGACTAGATATTAATTAAGTGAGTTGTCAGTAACTCATTTAATTAGTGGTCATTCTATATCTTAAACACAGGGAGACTAACACACTCATGATAAGAAGGAGCCCAAAATGTAATTTGGAATTGGTGCGGTAGTTCAATAATAATTCTTTAGTGGTATGAATTATTATTGATGAAATTAAGTTGGGCGTTCGGGGCAAACATGGTAAGCTTAATTTCATCGGGAGACCAAAACCAATTCCTCCTCTCGGTCTGTCACACCCCAGGTAGTCCCTGCCAGAAGAAATTTCGGCAGCATCTCCCCTGTACGGGTGACAATATAAATCCAGAATACATATATCCATACATCGGCTGACACGGCCAGAACAATACTATACAAATAATAATCAAACCACGCAGTTTATATCAACATTTCACACAGTTTAATATGAACAATCCATGCAGTTTAATATAAAGAAAAGACGATATAGGAATCATCGCAGATATATGTATAACATCCTACTCCACTACAACGAAGAAAATGAAATCCATGAAGTAATGAAAATATCAACAGCGGAAAACAAAAGTAGCAAACCCAAAGGTTCAACATAAAGTCCATAATACAAAACCCGCATCACAAGTGTAAAATGTAGTAACGAAAATATAGATCGACTATAGAAAATCCTCGCGACAAGGGGGCTAGCGACTGGAATCTTTCCTGACGGCCTCAACCTGAAAAATAGTAATATAACGATGTGAGTCTAAAGAACTCAGCAGGTAATCCAATAGATATGTACAACAACATATAACTACCAGCAACAATCCTACGGTACAGTATCCTAACAGTACAATATATAGTACAGTCTCCTAACAGTAAACAGGTATGCATAACTGAATAAACTGCAATAACCAACAATAGGCATGTAATACAGTCTACTACAAGAATAATAAGAAATGCAATACTGAAATAAACTGTACTCACCTGCGAGGCTTAGGCAAATGACTGTGGACATACACAGATAAAGATAGTCAGAGCAAATAAGCATGTATCCTATATGCATGTCAACATGGTCACCCCTGACGCCGGTCAGCCATCTCACACACAATGGTGAGACCGAGTGGGTAGGGCTGTGACACTGTGCACTCTACCGTCACTACCCCTGAAGAGTGACCGAGTGGACGGGATGCACCGGAGTACACCTATCCTCCAACCTCAACCATAGTGAGGGAGCGCAATGCTCTCATCTCCCGGTACACAATGACGGGGAGGGACCCCGGCGTGCTACCACGCTGCCTATCACACTACCCATGAGTAGAGCCTCTAGCGGAGCACCACCGAGCAACCTACACACCTTGTGTGCTGTGCCACTACCCATGCAGTGGTCACGTATTGTGCAGGTCCCATGTAGCCGGCCGACGAGCTCAACAATAATGGAGTCGTCAATCGCCCAGCATGCAATCATGTAATATGGTGCATGCGGCAACAGTATGTCATACCTGAACATATCCTCCTCCATATGTGTAGGTGCCAAAAAGATAAACACATATATAACAAGGATAACAAACAACATGAATCCAACATCACATATCCAATATAACTATCAACTAATCCAGTATAGAGGGAAGCACAATAAATACCTCTATCTCTATGAACATAGATAAACATAGCCAGAAAGAAACGCATTCTAGACTAAGGTATAACAACTATCAGTAGAAGCATATATCATGTATCAACTAAACTAAACCAGGGAAGTACTAACTACCAATACTAGTAAGTATATATAAACTACACATATCATAAGACACTATCAAGTGATAAGTCAAAGGGTACCCGCCTCAAATAGAAGGTACAATCAAGCAAATCCAAAGTCAACGTCGAGATGCCCGTCTCGAATCAGACTCCTGCGTCAAACAATATATATATATATTTTATTTAGGTAATTCCAAATGAATAGCTAAATAAAATCTCTAAAATTTAATTAGGGCAAAACCCTAATCAACACAACCTCAATCTACCTAACTAAATCTAATGGTCGATTAGGGTTAGTTACCTAATCCCTAATCACCAATTAGATTAGAAATCCAATGGTTGACTAAGGTTAATTATCTTAACCCTAATCATTCCATTAGGTTAAATCTAAGCAAATAAACCTAATCACAATCAACAACTAATTACAACATGTATCAACTAATGATATACCAATCATACTAAATGACCTAGTAATCCAATTAACCCTAATTCCTACACCTTACCTCAAATCACAACTACTGTTGATACTGGAACAAGTAGAGCCGAACCAAGAACAACTCCACAGCAAGAACAGAACCTCACCTCACCTCACTGGAATCAATCGGATCAAGCAATGAATCAAGCAAGAAGATCATCCCAAGGATAAAGAATCTATCAAAGTCACTGAGCCCACATAATTCCCAATGTTACCTCACTTGATCGTTTCCAGAAAAGTCACCCAATCCGATCCGTGAAGCAACGTACCAGGGATTCTTCTGACCTCAAATCAACAAGAACGAAGATTGGATCCAAGATCTGACCTAGGATCGCCGACCATTAGAGAGAAAAGAGCAGAATTGAGGAAGAAACTCGAAGTAGGGCACAAATATGAGAAATAGAAGGAATAAGGTTCGGATTACTTACCCTTGAAGCCCTAATTATCCCTTCACGCCGGCGATCGAGTGGATCTCACCCAATCCAGTGGCATCAGTGATCGGCGGAAGAAAGGATCGGTAGAACCGGGAGGAAAGCTCGAGGAAGACGTACGAGGGAGTCGATAGGTTGGAAGACGAAGTGAATCTCGTTCCTCATCGTGCCCTAGCCATCAAGGGGTCATCGTTCAGCTGCAAGCATCACCGGAGTAGAGACCCCTCTACCGAAGATAGCCTGGACTTCCTCGGCATCGTCGAGATTCGACGACGAGCTCCTCAGGATCGACGGCGAAGGTGAGAAAAACTAAGAGAGATCAGAGGGAGAGGAGAGAAGAAGGAAGAGCTCGGTGTCGGGGGAGGAAGAAACATCGAGATCACGAGGGTTGGGTCAGGTGGATCGCCGATTTGGGGGGAGAAAAGAAATAAAGGAATTTATATATTAACCCATTTCCTCACTTAAACGGGTATCCTAAATAGGCTTAATCCGTATCCGTCGATCGATCCCCACAAAACCTGTCGTACGAGCTCCGAAAAATTCCTAAAAAATTTCTAAAAATTCCGGAAAAATGTTATAAGGCTATTTCTCAAATAACCCTATTAATTAAATTTTTTGATATCATACACGGTCCCTATCGTAGCCTCTTATTTATAAAGTATTATACCCACCCTTACCCACCTTCTTACCCACCTTAAGGTGGTCGACTAAGCCTAGCTTGGAGCCCAAGGTAGGGTCGGCCAAACCAAGGTGAGTTGGTTTCATTAGGTGGTCGTCCCTAGCTTGAACCCAAGTTTGGTGTGGCCGGCCACATTAAAATAAAAGGATTTTATTTTTTTTTTAAATCTTTTCTTATGTGGAAGCCATGGTTTTAAAAGAGAGTTTAAAATTTAGATCTTTCCTTTTATAGTTTTCTACAAAAGATTAAGAGAAAGGTTTGATATCTTTCCTTATTTGTAGTTAAATGGAAGATTTTAATTTTTGATAAAACTTTCCTTTTTTGTAACCATCTTCATTATTTTAAAAGAGAGTTTTAAAATTAAATCTTTCCTTTATAGTTTCTACAAAAGATTAAGAAAAGATTTGATATCTTTCCTTATTTGTAGATTGAAAGGAAGATTTTAATTTTAGAGAAAACTTTCCTTTTTATAAATCATTCACATGTTTTAATAGAGAGATTTTAATTTATAAAAGTTTCCTTTATTGACCAACCATGAAGGGAATTTTCAAAAGAGAAATTTTTATTTAAAAATTTTCAGAAACAAATTAGGAAGTTTTAATTTTGTGTTTAAAACTTTCCTTGTTTGGAGGGATTAAGGCGGCCGACCATATATAGTTTGAATGGGAAATTTTATTAAACTTTCCTTTCATTGGCAAAGAGAATAAGGAAGTTTTAATAAAACTTTCCTTATTTGCCAAGACCAAGGAATATAAAAGAGAGGGTAGAGGTGCCTCACCTCATAACAATATCTCTTCTATTATTTCCTCTCTTCCTTGGTTGGTGGCTGGCCCCTCTCTTCCTCTCCCTCTCCTATTCTTCTTCCTTGGCTGGAGGCATCTTCATCTCAAGGAGCTTGGTTGGTGGCCGGATCTTGCTAAAGGAAGAAGGAGAGATAGGAGGTCTTGTTTCTTAGCATCCCTTAGAGCTAGGTGGTGGCCGAACCTCATCTTCTCTTGGAGTTCTTGTGATGGCCGAAACTTGCTTGGAGAAGAAGGAAGCTTGGGTGGTTCTCGTCTCGGTAGATCATCACCCACACAATGTTCGAGATAAGAAGAGGAATACGATATAAGATCAAGAGGTTGTTGCTTACAAAGAAAGGTATAACTAGTAATTCTATTCCGCATCATACTAGTTTTCTTTGTATAGATTTTGAAATACCAAACACAAGAGGCATATGATTCTTGGTTTCGAATTTGTGATTCGAGTTTGTGTTCTTTTGTTTTATTTTTTTTCGATCTTGTGATTCTATTGCTCCTTTTGGTTAAACCTAGGGTTACTATAAGGAAATTAAATATTAAATTTTGTTGAAAGGCTTTGTCTAGGAAGTGGTGGATGCTCCCATACCCAAGAAGGCCTAGTGCCTCGCTATGTTTAACCTAGAAGCCAATCTCTGAAATTAATATTTAATTGAATTTGTAACATGGGTGAATTTGGATCAATAATGTTAAGTATTGTTTGTGATCCAAGTCTAAACCTCTAAGAATAGATAAGTTAAATTTGGAATTAATAATGTTAAGTTCCACTTGCGATTCCTAATTTAATTTCTAAAGAACACAATAGGTCGTTAGGAATGGTTCAAGACTTGTACAAAATTTTTATACAGGGGAACCAGTACGATATTCTGAGTATCAACCAACAAGGCCCTTCAGAAATGGATACGAATCTGTGGCTTCGCTCGGACTCGGCTATGGATTTGCTTTCGGCTTTAGACTCGGAGTCAGTTTCGGCAACATACGCTTGTACCAGTAGAGTGAGGAAACTTGTTTCCTTGTGTTCTTCTTTGTTGGACTCTTCAGAGGACTCGTACCACGTTGCTTTCAAGGATTTCCTTCTTCGTTGCTTCTGGTTCAAACGGTCTGCCTTGTAGTGTCCCTTCTGGTTGCAACCATAGTAGGTAACTCTAGATTTGGCCTTCGTGTTCAATTGAGTCACCTTCTTCTTTTTGCACATTTTCTGTAACTGTTTTATTAGCTCGGCGGTAATTTCATCGTCATCATCTTCTAAGTCTGGTTCATCTTCGGACTCCGGTTTGATTCTGCGCTTTGATTTTGATTCCTGGGTTCTGCTTGTACCTGCAACCAAAGTTATACCTTTCTCGGCTGAACGTGCATTAGTCTATTCGTGCAATTAAAAATTTGAAAATAGCTCATCTAACTTAATTGATGAGAGATCCTTAGATACTTTGTAAGCATCTACCATGGATGCTCACAAAGTATTCCTCGGGAAGGCATTGAGTGCGTACCTTATTATGTCTTGATTCTCCATCTTTTGTTCGATCCCGTGGAGTCCGTTCAGTAGATCTTGTATCCACACGTGAAGTTGGCTAGCCGTCTTATCTTCTTACATTTTTATGTTATATAACTTGTTTAAAATTAGATCACGATTACTTACTTTCATATCGGAGGTACCTTCGTGCAGCTCGATCAACTTCTCCCATAGTTCTTTTGCGCTTAAGAATGGACCAACTCAGTTTAGCTCTTCCTTTGTTAGACCACATTGAAGAGTACACGTTGCTTTGGCATTGGCCTCGACCTTCTTTATTATACTTGCATCCCAGTTCTCTCATGATACTGGTTTTCTAGTGCCGTCGAGTGGGATTGAGATGCCGATTTTGATGATCATCATCATCTCGAACTGGGTTTGAAGGTAGGACTTCATTTGGCCTTTCTAGTAGTCGAAGTCCTCGCCGGAGAAGAGTGGCGGACGAGCTATGCTATGGCCTTCTTCATGGGCCATTTAAGTGGAAACTCTCGCAGGAAAAGAACCAAATATTCCAAGACTTGGTCTTGGATTAGTTGTGCGGGAGAAAAATATATAGAAATAGCAATTTTTTTTAAAAAATAATAAAATATTAATAAAAATAAAAAATATTATTATAAATTTTTGAAACGTGATATTTCCCTAATATCGACCAATAGAGAAAAGATGAAAATGAATTTTTTAAAAATAATTTTGAAGGGAAAAAATGAAAGGCGTAAGGTTTTATTTTTTAAAAAAAGGACGAAAAAATAAAAATTACTCAAACGGTAGTTGTACCGATTCAGAGTGACCCCGCTCTGATACTAATTGTTAGATCGTAAAGCGCTAGAGGGGGGATGAATAACACTCATGACTTTCACATTCGTTTCGGAAAACTTTCGAGTAATATGCAGCGGAAATAAAACAATAATGCAAACACACGAACACCAAGAGTTTTACTTGGTTCGGAGCCTGTGGCGACTCCTACTCCAAGACCCGCACATAAGAGTGCTTTCGATGGGCAATCACTAATCAATCTAGAATAAGTACAAGTACAATGATTGATTACAAGTAATTAAAAACTTTAAAGAATACTAACAACTCGGAAATAAGGATCTTCAACGCGATGGTTGTCAGAGCAGCTTTTGAGCATCAAGGAGGTGTTTTCTGAGCAGCTTAAAGAAGCAAAAGTCGTTCGTTGTGTTGTTTTAAAGATTTTGGTCGAGGCTACTTTTATAGGGTATTTCGGGCATCTGGAACCTCTCTAGGTGCCTGGACCAATGGCTCGGCCACTCCGCGTGCGCCATGTCAGCCTCCCGATAATTTTTGGGTTTCGAGCTCCTGGACCAACTCTGAGCACTCGGACCAGCTCTAGGCGCCTAGACCAGTTCTGGGCGCCCTGGCCCCTTCCGGGCGCCCAGACCATTTTTCTCCAGCCCTTGTTTTACGCAAAACAAAGTTAGTTTAGGTAAAAATAATATACATATAATGAGAAATTATGATAGCCTTTGACTGTCTAGTTCTGACTTTAGATTTCCATCCAGAAATCCTAGGTCGAATCGACACCTACTGTTCCCTCACCGGGGAACGTGTCCTCATCTCTCCACTCAGTAGAGTTTACCTGTTGCTAGTTGATCCTCCAGACCAACTGGACTTTTGCTCAGCGTCCGATGCTTCCGATCTTTATGCTGGACATCCACTCCATGACCCGTCCAGTCTTCCACTCGGGTCGTTACACCAGGATTTCAACCTAAGGTTACCACCCCCTAGGATTTTGCCCCAAACGCTCGACCCGCCAAGACTTTCCTCCTAGGGTTACCATCCCCTAGGACCTAGGGCTACCACCCCCTAGGGTTTTCCACCTGACTAACCGCAGCTAGGACTTTTTCCTAAGTACACTTAGGACTTTCCTGCAAACTCATTGAACCTTGTTAAATAACAAGATAACTTAACTTTGGTCCCTTTGGCATAGTCAAAATATAGGTTCGATCGTTGGATGCTTCTCGCACCAACAGACTGGATGGGTCATGGAGTGAATGCCTAACAGAAAGTCCTGGAGACTCGGACGCTGAGTAAAAGTCCAGTCGGTCTGGAGGACCGGTTTGGCAGCAGGTAAACTCTCCTGAGTGGAGTAGGTGAGGATACATTCCCCGGTGAGGGAACAGTAGGCATCAGTTCGACCTAGGATTTTTAGATGAAAATCTGAAGTCAGAACCGGACAGTCTGGTGGCTATCAAATTATTATATTAATCTTGTTTTATTTGTACTAACTCTATTTTGCTGGATATATTTTATATTTTATACTAACGTATCTTGCTGGGAGTGAAAAAGAACTAAAAGTCCTGATGAACAATATCTGAGGTGCCCTCCATGGAGCGTGGAGCTGCCTCAGGTGCCTTGGTCGAAGCAACACAGGAATCAGGGTGTGGGCGCTCTCCATGGAGCTTTGAGGCACTCTGGACACTAGATAGAGGGCACCCTCCATGGAGCTTGGAGGCACCCTTAAGTGGATAAGCTGTTGAGGGCGATAGAGGCGCCCTCCATGCTGTTGAGGGCGCCCTCAATAGACTATATAAGCATGGTTCGACCAACAACAAGCACAGAACTCCAAATTACAATCCTTCTTCTATGTGCTGCTCAAAGAATGATTCGACAAAGCTGTAACAAAACTTCGACGAACAAAAGCTTCAAGTTTACTATTTTTCATTGTCGGTATAATTTTTATTACTGCTTTAATATTGTACTTCAAATTGTAAAGAATTTCTAAACTATAGTGATTGTCCACCGAAAGTGATCAACGATTACGGGCCTTGGAGTAGGAGTCACCACAGGCTCCGAACCAAGTAAATCTTGGTGTTTGCATTGTTTCATTTATTTTCGCTACGTATTACTCGATAGTTTTACAAATAAATGTGAAAACCACGAGCTCTATTCATCCCCCCTAGCTCTTTTTATCCTATAGGGTAGAGAGAAAAAGTTGAAAGAGGAGGAAGTTTTGGATGAATCAAGCTTTCTGCCCGGGTCTTGCTTATATAAAGCTTTGGCAGGTAAGTTAAGATAGGCAACTGGAGGAGTGATAGTGAGGTCATATTCCTATTAGGAACAACCTAAGGTCGCTGATCCAATTAAAGAAAGTGGGAAGGTTTTCAAGTTGAGATCAAAACAGTTCTATTGTCTAATACTACTCATGCATCTTACTATTCATATATAGTTGTGCTAACTTTGTTTTACAGGAATATTATTGTTATATCGAATTAACTTTGTGTTGCAGATTCATATGACCCCTTGAACTTCAAAGGGTCATAACTTTTGACTCAAAACTCAAAATCAGGCTTTGTTAGTGGCACGCGTCCAGCACTTAGAAACCTTCATTTGGCTAAGGGTTTAATCGACTGAACAGGAGGTTAAGTCGACCAAAAAAGGCATTTTATCCGTCGACCGAATGAAGGTTCGGTCAACCAAACAAGCAAAATTGGCAAAATAGATCAAGCTCAAAAATATGGTATCACAGCATGATTGGTCGACCAAAAATGAGGTTTGGTCGACCGAACAATGAAAGCATTAAAGGAGCATTAAGTGCGAATATCGGCGAGAAGGGAAGTTCACCATTTGGTTGACCGAACAAGGTTATCGATCGACCAAACTATTAAAGATCAGTTAATGCTCAAAGATCAGATCTTAGCGAAGAAGGAAGGGAGGGGGTTCGGTCGACTGAACCCAGGGATCGGTCGACCGAACATTGATGATTCTTATAAAAGAGAGCTTGAGGTTTGAGGCTAGGGAGCGCTATTTGGTTCGAAATTCATATCTGTGCAAGCTTCTACTGATTATGCTACTACTCTACAACTTGTAAGATGCTCCATTCAGAAGTGTCGACCAAGCTCCGTCTTTTATTATTGTCGGTGCATTTATTTAAACTTGCATTGTACTTAAACTCTTACAAGATCATAGGGTGTTACTATCTTGCATATTGTACACACTACTTCTTTCCGAGATTTTTGGAAAGAAGGATTTTAGTGGATTGCCTATCGGTGCGGTCAAGGATCGCGGGCCTTGGAGTAAGAGTCGACCTAGGCTTTAAAACAAGTAATCAAACTGAGTATTTTACTTTTCGCTCCATATTATGATTATTTTTAAAATATGATAATAAAAGGTTTAAGCGCGATATTCATCCCCCTCTATCGCACTATTCCGATCCAACTCTTAGGACTTTCCTACACACTCAGTTAAACTTGTTAGATCACAACATAGCTTAACTTTGATCCTTTACTAAATATCAAAACACAAGTTTGATTAGCTAGTATCCTTGACCCTAGGATTTTATCCAATGTCCTCGATTTACCAAGACTTTGCCCAGTGTCATGGACCAGGACTTCATTGCCTAGTCACAACTAGGACTTTCCACCTACCTAGTGTCCAATAGGACTTCTTTACCTAGCCTCAACTAGGACTTTTACCTTACCTAAGATTACTTAGGACTTTCCTACATACTCAGTTAGACTTATTAGATAACAACATAACTTAACTTTGAACATTTGCCAAATATCAAAACACAAGTTTGATTAGCTAGTGCTTTCATCACCAACACACTTGGGATGTGATTCACGAATGAAAATATAAAATGGGATTTATATTACATAAAATTAGTTTTAGATATATAGATACCATATAAATTAATATTAGGGATGTATTATAGTTTAGTATGGGTAGATACATAAAGAGAAAGTCAAAACTAGAACTTTAGGTCAAAGTTTAATTAAACCATTTAGATAGTTTTAGATTTTGTATCAATCTTGAGATCCATGATAAATATATTTTTAAATTTATTTTTCCCTAGTAGACAAGGGTAAAATAGATCTCTCTATAAAATTTATAAATTTTTGAAGGTCTGTAAAATTTTTGGGTGTATTTCTAAAATTAAATTCAACATATAGTTTGAGCTAAAATAGTGTGCCAGTCTACTGATATTAGTTACCAGTCTACTAGTAACATTATTCATCAAATACAGAATAGTTCTTGGAGTTTGATTTGATGAGGGTAGTTGACTGGGGTCTAGAGCAATCGACTGATACAGTCTGAAACTATTTTTTATCAATATAAAATGATCAAAAAGATGGTATACATCTATGCAATCATATGGGGATTGCTACATGTTGATTATGGTCATTAGGGGTTAAAATATTCCTATAATTGGGATATTATTGGAACTCTTTTTATGTACGATAAAGGGGGAAAAGTTTAGGTTTAAGTGGGAGACCTAAATACCTTTGCAAGAAATCCTAACTCAAGGGGGAGCTTAGGTGAAGGGGGAGCTTAGGTTTAGGTTCTATGCTTATGCATGAGTTGATTGCATATTTCGTTTGCATGTTTATTGCATTATATGTTTCCCTAACTTAAAAGAGTTGTCAAATATCAAAAAGGAGAAGATTGTTTGAGCAATCTGTGTGACCCTATGTTTTGATGTTTGGACAAAGGTTTAAGTTAGGTTATTGTTATATTTGATATGCATTTATGAGTGTGCAAGTGTAAAGGCAAAGTCCAAGTGTGATTTTGGCAAAGGAAAGTCCAAATGTTATCTTAGTAAAGGAAAGTCCATTGTGTAGTCTTGACAATATAAGTCCAAGTGTAACTTGGCAAAGATAAAGTCCAAAAATGAGAAGCGCTTAGCAAGGATGAAGTCCCAGAGCGAGGAGCTCTTAGCAAGGATGAAGACCCAGAGGTAAGGAGTCTCTTGGCAAAGGAAGACATGACAAAAAGGACAAGGCCGAAGGAAGCATCTTGAAGGTAAAACATAAAGGATAGGGAAGCATTTGAGGGATGCAAAGCTGATGGAAGATGGGTAGAAGGCAATGTCAAGCATGTGCGGGTGTGGACAAGTGCTGAGTGATTGCTCGAGGATAAAACCCTAAGTTATGGTTTACTAGTTGACTGGTATATGTGCTAGTTGATTGGTGGTTGAGAATCAGCAAATCCGGAATGGAATTCTAGGGTTTGTGGTTCAAGGGTTACCAGTCGACCTATCCAGTCGACTCGGTAGTCGACTGGGGAGTGAACAGAGGGCTCTATTTGCTCATCCCATTTGGAGCAGTTGATTGGTCCATGGTGAGCAGTCGACTAATATCAAGCCCTTGGGGTATAATGGTTGATTTTCTATAGAGGTCAGTCGACTAGTGACTTTACTAGTCGACTTGGATATTTTTTCCCCAAGCTCTATATAATGGACTTTTGGATGGCTGGCTTGGGTGACTCAATTAGATGTGGTTAACCCCTAATTAGAGTCTCCAAGCTCTCCTGTTCATGATCAAGATTGTGGCGAGGTTTCTTTATAGGGAATGAGTCATTCACTAGCCAAAGTTTATCGGGGATTGATCCACTGAAAGATTGAGGGATCGTCCACCTTACGGACACACTATAAAGTAGGAGCATCATCTCTGAACCACATTAAACAAACATGTTAGGGTTTGTTTTCCTTCATGTCTTCTTAGTCTTTAGGTTTAGCTTTCATTTATACTTATTTGTATTTCTGCTGTGCTAATAAGTATAGGAAAGTGATACAAGTGGTTGATCGTCTATTCACCCCTCTAGATGGTATCAAAGGTCCCAACACTTCTTGTTGTAGTGAACTAGAGTACTAAACACGCAGAAAGTACAGCGGAAAAACTAGTTCCTTTCCAGAAGAAACATATGAAGGAAAACCATATACTAAGTTTCATGAAGGGAGTTATACCTTTGGTGCATGAACACAAACTCCCGACAGCTAGGATCTCAACACAATCACATGTCCGTGCCTTCATGCCTCTTTTGGTATCCATACGAATAATCCTTCCTCCATCTCACAAACTCATAAAGTGGAGAAGAAAATCAACCAAATGTTATGCTAGCAACCACTAGGAAGATTTCGCCCAAGAGTGGAAGAAGAAGAAGAGCAAGAACACATTACCCATCATGAAATGAATCAAAACCCTTTTTGTACTCATTCATGAAATTGCCTTAATGTCAATTGCCTTAATTGGCATTAATATTTATTTTCATCTAATGCATGACCAATTCAAAATTGATTTTCCACTCTTTATCCAATACATGATAAATTCTAAATTGAACACTCCTCTTCTTTGATGAATTCAAATTCATCAAGTCACTCAATGAGTCTAATTCATTAATCATCATAAATCTAAATTGACTCAATGAGTCCAATTCTAATTGGACTCAATCCAATAGTTGGATCTAATAGCGTCCAACTTAATGAGTTTAATTCGGATTAGACTTAATCCAATGATCCAACATATGAACCCATCTCCAAATCAACTTGTTCTTTGTGTGTGACCCAATAGGTTCTCATAACATTGGCAATGTCTCTAAAACTATTTTAGATACATAAATAATGATTGGCATCTAGCAAGGCATCATTGCTACCCAAGTAGCGAGAATGTCAAGATCCGACTTAATCTTTCCATGTCTATTATCTTGTATGACTTAATCATTCTATCCTTGATATCTAGATTGATCAATGAGGCATAGACCATGCCATCCTTTTATCAATCTTTGTGTTTCTTGATCTTTAAGTAGACACACTCAATCAATTAAGCTCAATATCGCATATTGACTCATTTGAGCATGACCATGTATTCTTGTATCCTACTAATCAAGGGGCCCACAGATATTGCTTCCATCATATGGAAGGGATAAATCTCATCTACTGAAGTAAGCAATGGGTCTCATCTCTTGCATAAGCACAACACCCATACTAACACTAGAAACATCACATTCAATTTTAAGGTTTTATAAAAATTTGGTAGGATTAGTAAAAGGGCAGAACTTAGCTTTTCTTTCAAAGTGTTGAATGCCTTCTTTTTCTCCTCTCCCCACTTGAATGACTTATTTTTCTTGATGACTTTAGTAAGAGGAGCTGCAATATTGTTAAAATCATGAACAAACCGTCTACAAAAGCTGGCCAAACCATGGAAACTCCTCACTTGGCTAATTGTTGTTGGTGTTGGCTACTCTTAGATTGCTTTCACCTTTTCGTCATCCATCTCAATGCCTTTAGCACTAACAATAAAACTAAGAAACACAACTTTCTTCATACAAAAAGAGCATTTATTGAGGTTGGCAAAAAGCTTCTATTCTTTTAACACACTCAAAACTGACCTTAAATGTGTGACATGCTCTTATAAGTTTCTGCTATAAATCAAAATATCATCAAAATACACAACTACAAATCTACCTAAGAAAGCACGCAAAACATGGTTCATCAAACACATAAAAGTGCTAGGAGTATTAGTTAAAGAAAAAGGAATTACTATCTATTCATATAAGTCATGCTTGGTTTTAAAACCAGTTTTCCATTCATCACCTTCCTTCATCCTAATCTGATGATATCCACTCCTAAGATCAATTTTTGTGAACACACAAGAACCATGTAATTCATCAAGTATATCATCAATCCTAGGAATTGGATGACGATACTTTACCGTTATATTGTTGATGGCTCAGCAATCCACACACATCCTCTATGTTCCATCCTTCTTAGGTTAGGGACTAGTAGCATAGGCACGACGCAAGGTCTCATGCTTTCTTGAACATACCCCTTCTCTAGTAATTCATTAACTTGCCTCTGAAGTTCCTTTGCTTCCTCCAAATTACTCCAGTAGGCAGGTCGATTTGGAATGGAAGCACCGGGTATGAAGTCGATTGGGTGCTCAATTCCTCTAATCAAAGGTAAAACCAAGTGTAACCTCTTTAGGAAAGACCATCTTGAATTATTGTAAGAGATAAACAATAACACTAGGTAAAGAATCGTTAAGGTCGTTAGCGGTCAAGAGTGCCTCCTTATACAAAAGGATAAGGGGCGGCTGATTTTAAAACAAAGCTCGTTTGATCTTTTTTTTTTTGCATAAAAACTATTTTTCTTTCTCTCTCCTTTTTTCCTTTCTCACTTCTTTTCGCTCATTTTTTTCTCAATTTATTTTCTCTCAATTTACTTTTGGTAATCTCAACTGGTCCTCCATACCTTATCTTGGAGTTAATGGTATAAGAATAATAGGTTATCCCTTCAGAGTAAAAGTATACCTATTTGTGAGACCACCATGTGTTACCTTTCGATCAAATTGCCAAGGTCTCCCCAACAATAGATGGCATGCATGCATGGGAACCACATCACACAACAACTCATCTTCATATTTGCCAATGGAAATTGCTAACAAGACTTGCTTTATTACCTTGATTTCACCGCAATCGATAAGGACGTGGATGTTTCCGAGTTGGTAGTGACAATTTCTCCACCAAATCAGTACTTGTCATATTGGTATGACTCCCCTCATCGATAATAACACTATAAATCTTGTTATTGACAAAGCAACGAGTATGAAATAGGTTCTCCCTTTGATTACTTTCTTCCTCCTTAGCTTGTAGATTGAGAACTCGTTAGGCCGCCAATAAGTCTCCAACAACAGCATGTTGCTCATCATCACTGCCCTTCTTTTGTGGCACTTCTTCAACTATTTCATCCTCATCTTCTGACTCAAGTTCACCTTGGGCATTTATTACCATCACCCTTTTGTTCACACATTGACTGACTATATGGTCATGCCCTTAACATTTAAAACACTTGTTATCATGAGTTTTGGAAGAAATGGACTTGCGATTACCTAGAGTAGTAGATGTTGTGGGTTTGGGCTTCATGAAGGGTTCAAACTTTGGCTTATTTTGCAGTTGTTCATCTTTTATTGGAGTTGTCCACCATGTGTCATTAGTTGTCCCTTACTAGATAATCCTCTCCTCTTGAGTTGTTCTTCCACTTTTAGTGCTTGGTGGACCATGTCTGACAGTTCTACATAATGTTGTAATTCAACAATATCAACAATTTCTGGATTTAAACCATGAAAAAACCTAGCCATGATGGCTTCCTGATCTTCATTGACATTAGCTTGCATCATAGATAGTTCATCTCCTTGACATATTCATCCACACTTTTGGAGCCTTGAGATAACCTTTGAAGCTGCTGATATAAGCTTCAATCATAATGGTTGGGTACAAATCTCCTTCTCATGAGCACTTTCATCTCCTCCCAAGTGGACATAGGTTGCTCTCTATTCCTTCTTTGAGTCATCACCACTCGATCCCACCAAACAATAGGATAATCAGTGAATTCAATGGCAACGAACTTCATCTTTTTAAGCTCTGAGAAATCATGACAGTCAAACACCATTTCCCTCTTAGTTTCCCATTCCAAGTAAGCTTTTGGGTCATTTCTCCCTTGAAAGGTTAGAATCTTCAACTTAATCCCTCCTAAATCATTATTTCTTCTAGGCCCGTTTCTATCTCCTCGATATCCAATCCTGCCTTGGTTGTAGTTTTGCTCACAAAAGTCTTCCATCACCTCTTCATCTTCTTCGACATCGACCCCTTGAGCATGTCTTTATTGTGGTATAGTAGAACGATCTTGTTGATGTCATCTTTGTGTCCCATCCTTCACTCGATCCAACCTCTCATGGATAGATTCTAATTCAGCCCTCATCATCCACTGCATTTCCCCCATCAATGCTTGCAATTGTAGGTTTAGAAGTTGCCTAGCCGCCTCATTTGCTTTATCCTCCTGGTTGTTGGACATGTCTGCAAAAAAATGAAAGAAAACCTCACAAGCACACAACTCACGTTTTGGGTGGTAGGTTCTCTCAATTGATGATATCTCTTAGTTCTTAATCAAACTCTAGAAGAAATTGGAATATCACATAATAATTCAAAAAATACCATTGAAACTTATGATGAAAGAATTTAAAGAGAAAATGAAAGAGTAGAAGTTTGAGAGTAAAGGAAACAAGAAATGGATTGTTGAAGATAACTCACTTCGAGTAGTAGTTTTTTTTGTTGTGCTTTCCTTTTTTTTGTTGTTCTTTTCTTTTTTTCCATAATTGTTTTTGAAGAATAGCAAGTAAAGATAGATTTAGCACTTACTTTGAAATGAAACTCTAATACCAGATGATACGAACCCCACCAACAAATGTGATGGAACCAAATACAAAGATGGATAAACCCCCAGGAACTAGAGGATAAGACTGTGTGCCTTGACCGATAACCAAGAATTGGCATGAACCAAGCCTACAAAGGGAAAGGAAATGTCACACCAAGGGTGATAAGTTTCGATGAGTTGAATGCCACAAGAGTAAACTAGATGAGTTCAGAAGTTCATTCAAGAACTAAGAGAGCACACAAATCTCACCAAAAACCAACTTACTTCATATTAAGATGTCCAGTGAACAAGGAAAAGTATAAAATAAATGCATGCACAATTAGAGTTCTAATGTTGCATGCCTCAGGCAAGCGATCTAGGAACCCAAAACAAAATAAAGGCATGCATAATTAGAGTGTTGGTGCGGGAAGCATCCGACGATCGAACCTAAGTTTTGATAATGGCAAAGGATTCAAAGTTAAGGTGCTTTGTTATCTGACAGCTTTTGCTGAGTGTTTCAGGAAAGTCCTAACTGCGGTTAGGCAAGGTAAAACCCTAGGGGGTGGTAACCCTAGGTCATAGGGGGTGGTAACCCTATGCGGAAAGTCTTGGCAGGTCGATGGCTTCAGGCAAAAGTCCTAGGGGGTGGTAACCCTAGGTGGAAAGCCCTGGTGTCACGCACCAGGTGAAAGTCTGAACTGGCCGGTGAAGCGGATGTTCAGCAAAAGTCCAGTCGATCTGGAGGATCGTACTGGCAACAGGTAAATCTCCTGAGTGGAGTAGGTGAGGACGCGTTCCCCGTAGAGGGAACAGTAGGCGTCGGGTCGACCTAGGGTTTCCGGTAGGAAACCTGAAGTCAGACTCGGACAGTCAAGAGACTGTTAAATATTTCAATAGTTATATCATTGTTTTGTGCTAACTTTGTGCTGCAGGGTATTTTTGGGATTAACATATCTTGCAGGGACCAAAGTACAAAAAAGACCTCGGATGAACAGTGCCGAGGCGCCTCCATGGAGCTTGGAGGCGCCTCGGGTGCGAGCCAGGAAAAGGCCAGCGCAGCAGACTGGAGGCGCCTTGGACCGGAGGTTGAAGGCGCCTTGGATAGGCTGAAGGCGCCTTAAACCAGATAGAGTTCGACCAGGTCCGTGCTGATCCACGCGGGTGACTCGGCTCGTTCAAGGCGCCTTGGTGAACAGTATAAGGCGCCTTGAACCCCCTTTATAAGGGATCTCGACCAGCAGCTTCAAAATATCTTCTTCCAAGTGATTCAAGTGCTACGTGATGCTCCAAACGACGTTCCGAAGTGCTGATACTTGTGCCCGACGACCAGGAGCTCCGAATCTTCATTTCTTTGTCGTTGGTATAATTATTTACTGTCGTTTATTGTACTTCAACTTGTAATCGTTTATCGAACTTATAGTTGTTGCCCACCGGAGGCGATCAAGGATCGCGGGCCTTCGAGTAGGAGTCGCCTTAGGCTCCGAACGAAGTAAACGACCGTGTCTCTGTGTTTGTGTTTATTTACATTTTCCGCTGCGTATTCTACTCGAGTGTTTTCCGATAATCGAACGAAATAGCCGCGAGCGCTATTCACCCCCCCTCTAGCGCGACTCGATCCAACAATTGGTATCAGAGCGGGGTCGTTTTGAATTGGTGGAACCACCTTTCAAAACAAATTTTTTCGCAGTTTTTTTTCGTTTTCGGAGTCGAATTAGAATTTAGCCTTATAGCTATATTCTAATTTTTGTTTCCCTCGAATCGACTTTTGCCCGAAGTAGGTGCAACACCACTCGAGTTCGTTTTTATTATTCTTTATTCCAGCACTACTAATCCAAGACTTAGTCTTGGAACATATTCTGTTATTTTCTGTTGTTGCATATTATAAATGGCCCAACAAGAGGGTTTCAGCACTGTACATCCCCCGCTATTCTCCGGAGAAGATTTTGGCTACTGGAAGGGAAGAATGGAAACGTATCTAAAGATACAATTCGAAACGTGGATGATCATAAAGACGGGACTTCAGCTACCATCCGATGACGACGGCAAACCGACACCCTGCGAAAAGTGGGACGCCTCTTTAATAAAAAAGGTTGAAGCCGACGCCAAAGCTACCTGCACCCTCCAGTGTGGTCTTACCAAGGAAGAACTCAACAGAGTTGGCCCGTTCTCCTCTGCAAAGGAGCTCTGGGAAAAGCTCATCGAAATCCATGAAGGCACTGACGACACCAAGGTAAGTAAAAGAGATCTTTTGCTTAATAAATTATATAATCTAAAAATGCAGGAAGGTGAAACAGCGAGCTCTCTTCACGCGAGAATACAAGATATCCTTAACTCTCTTCACGGAATTGGCCAAAAGATAGAAAATCGGGACGTGATAAGGTATGCCCTAAACTCGTTTCCAAGGAATACATTGTGGGCATCAATGGTAGATGCCTACAAAGTTTCCAAGGATTTATCTTCTTTAAAACTAGATGAACTTTTTAGTGAATTTGAACTTCATGAGCAGACTAATGCACAGCCTACCGAGAAAGGTATTGCGTTGGTTGCAGGTACAAGCCGAACCCGGGAACCAAGACCATGACGGAGAACCGAACCAGCATCAGAAGCTGAACCAGATTCTGACGATGAAGAAGGTGACATTACAACCGAGCTGGTAAACCTCGTGAAGAAGCTTTACAAGACGAAAGGATTCGACAAAAGAGATCTAAAGAAGGCAGTAAAATCAAAGGAAGGCCCACAAAATACAAAGATGAAGTTTGAAGTTACATGCTACGGGTGTAACCAAAAAGGGCACATCAAATCCAACTGCCCTAACCTGAAGGAGGTCAAAAAGCAAAAAAGGAAAAAGGTCCTTAAGGCAACATGGGACGAATCTTCATCGGAGGACGACGACGACGAGCTCGAACAAACGAGTCTACTTGCATTAATGGCCCGGGACCAAGTCATCGAATACGGATGCGAGAGTGAGTCTGAGGCCGAGTCCGAGCAAAGCCACGGATCCGTATCCGTTTCCGAAGGACCAGACCCCGCTGTAAGTATTTCCCGATTGAATACTTTAGTTAGCTATTTATTGCGCAAATTAGCTAAGTCAAACCTGAAAGTTAAGTCACTTCTAAAGGAAGTAAGTGTCCTTAAAGAAGTGGCTAACACCAAACCTTTACCTGACCAGAGTCAGACTGAATTACCAACTCAAGTTCAAAAACTTGAAAAAGAAAATTCAAGTCTAACAAATCAGGTTAAAAATTTAGAAAATACCTTAGAACGGTTTACTTTGGGCTCCAAGAATTTGGACTTGATTCTTGGGACACAAAGAGCCGTCTACAACAGAACTGGGCTGGGATACAAAAGTAAATATAGATCTTATTTATCATTAATAAACAAACAAAGTGTTAAATCAGTCCAAGCATGGGTCTCCAAGTCTAACTTGGTCAATCAAGTTGGACTTGGCCAATACTGGGTTCCGAAGGATCAAATATACTACCTCGATAGACCATATCGAGGCCATGATCCAGGGGGAGCAAAAAGAAAAACAATCCTAAAAATTTAAAATTTAAAATTTAAAATTCAAAATTAAATTCAAAATTCAAAATTTGAAATTGAAATTAAAAATTAAATTCAAAATTCGAAATTGAAATTAAAAATTAAATTCAAAATTCGAAATTGAAATTAAAATTTAAAATTTAAAATTCAAAATTAAATTCAAAATTCAAAATTCGAAATTGAAATTAAAAATTAAATTCAAAATTCGAAATTGAAATTAAAAATTAAATTCAATATTCAAAATTAAATTCAAAACTCCAAATTGAAATTAAAAATTAAAATCAAAATTCCAAATTGAAATTGAAAATTAAATTCAAAATTCAAAATTGAAATTAAAAATTAAATTCAAAATTCAAAATTCAATTAAAACTCAAAATGAACCTAATCTAACCAACTAAATTACCCGGCAGGGTAACTGAACCTAATCTACCCGAAATGGGTAAAACAAGAGTAGATCACCCGGCAGGGTAATTAAGGTTAGATTAAAACGGACTAAGGTTAACTTGAACCACAGTACTGGTGAAGTTTTTGGATGATAGTACGTTAGGGAAGCTTGGGCATCGCATGTCTAGGAAGATATGGCTTCGACCTGGTGCATTTGGCCAAGTGGAACTGACCGAAGCTACCCTTAAATGGATCCTAACTAGTTAGACCAAGGTTTAGTACTAAGCTCAATGGGTAGGACTATTTGGAAAACCTCGAAGGCATGGTTACTTTAATGAGTTCCTTGTGACTCACCATAGCCCAGAAGTTTATCCAAAAAATGCTTACTTGTTGAACCCAAAGCTAAACCTGAATCTAACACAAAGTTAACCCAAACCTTAAAATTGAATTATAATTCATCTCACAACAATTATAGGATTCCCTGATTGAAAATCTAGGTCGGGTGAGATGATTAAGAAATTTAAAATTAAAAATCAAAATTATTTCAAAAAAAAAATTAAACTTCAAAATTATTTCAAAATTATTTTAAAAAACTTAAATTTCAAAATTATTTTAAAAACTTAAATTTAAAAATTATTTTAAACTTAAATTTCAAAATTATTTTAAACTTGAAAATTATTTTAAACTTAAATTTCAAAATTATTTTATACTTCAAAATTATTTTAAATTTCAAAATTATTTCAAAACTTAAATTTCAAAATTATTTTAAAAACTTAAAAATTATTTTAAACTTAAATTTCAAAATTATTTTAAACTTCAAAATTATTTTAAATTTCAAAATTATTTTAAAAACTTAAATTTCAAAATTATTTTAAAAACTCAATTTCAAAATTAATTTAAAAAAAAAAACAAAACTCGATTTTAAAACTCAATGTTTCACTTCATTTTAAAACCTCTTTAAAAAAAAAAAAAAAAAAATCGCGTGAAGCTTATCAGAGGCGCCTCCCATCAAAAGGAGGCGCCTCAGCAAGCGGCGGGAAAATTCCCGCCACTTCATTTTAAGGCGCCTCGGATCAACCCGAGGCGCCTCCAACTTATATAAGGCGCCTTAAACCTTGGTTTAAGGCGCCTTCAACACTTTATATCAAAACGAATAGAAGCCTTTCTGTTCGTTTTCTGTCGACGCCGAGCACGCGATACTCGTGCTGTTTCCTCCCAACTAAGGCGCCCTTAACCGTTTTTTTCCCTCTCTACGTGACAATGCCTCCTAGGTATAAACCTAATCCCTTCCCATTAAGTTTTACTTAGAATTTTTGCTTATTTCTGTAATTTTTGGTAAAATCGTTCAAAATAGGAAACGCCGACATGTTAATCTTAATCCAGCTAGAATTCCATCAGCAGATATCAGATTCCCGACTATACATCTTAGGGATACCTTTGCTAATTACATCTTTGAACCTATCAAGCCTAGATATGTGAATAAGACTTTTTATACCCAGTATTGTCAACCAACTATTCAAATGATAGAGCACTATCAACTGGATCAATTGGTTTACTGCACTGATACAGTAAACCAAGAGTTATGTGCACAGTTTTATCATAATCTTGAGAGAATTGATGATAATAGGTACAGCACCAGAGTTTCTGGGGTGAACATTGAGCTTACTCCCACTCTGCTACGCACCACCCTAGGACTTAGGGCTTCTGAGTCTACCTTTCTATGCTACCCTAGTAGGGATCTGCCATTTGGCGATCCTTACTCCCACATTACGTTAGATACTATCTATACGTATTTCCTCGAGGGAGAGAGACCTGCTGACTTGACTGAGTTCAGGTCAGTTACTCTTCGGATTCAGGACTACATGATGTATAGGGTCCTGACAGCATGTATACTGCCGATCTCATCTCGGGATGTCCCGAAGATGAGATCATCACACTCATTTTTCTTGTACGCCCTGTGTCATCGACTTGACATCGATATTGCCCTGCATATGTTCCAAAACATTATCTGTGCATCTGGGACAGTCACCTCCAAGATAGTCCACATGCCCTATTGTCATATTCTGACACGCTTCTTTTTGACGATAGAGGGTATAGATGTGACCAGAGGAACAGTCATTCCTCTTACTATATATGATGAGCTAGGATCCCGTAGTTGTAGACTAGCCAGTGCCGATATCACAGCTGATGGAGTTCTAGCGTGGATAGGACGACCACAGCAGGCAGCTGCCCCTATCGCTCCAGCAGCCGATGATTTACCAGGCGAGGGAGAGGAGTGGGCTGATTTCTTAGCTGAGGATCTTTTCGCGGATCCCTCCCCGTCTGCCAGACCATCCACCTCAGCTGGACCTTCGACCTCTTCCTCACTCTCCGTCGAGGACAGACTAGCTCGACTCGAGGTTGAGTCCATCCAGACACGACGGATAGTTCTCTCTATTCGATCCAAGATGGCTGCCGGATTTACGTCCCTTCGTGACGAGATACGACGGCTAGGTCAGCTAGCACCTGAGCAGCCCCATGATCCTCCAGCTAGCTCTCCTCGAGCAGATGATCCTGCTAGTTGATATGACTCTGTTATGCATTATTCTGTGGATTGTTGTCTCACTTGTTTAGACTTCCTTATTCTGTGGATATACTTATTTGCATGCTTATTCAGTTTCACAAAATCTGAGTTTACTTATCATTTACTTTCAAAATTCTAGGAAAATACTTATTTCAAAACTCCAATTTTGTTAGTTTTTTTTTTAAAATTTGGATTTAGCTTAGGTTTTCCCCTAGATATCATGTACCCCTAGATTAAAGCCAGAGCATCTCACAATCACCTAGGTATACCTTGCTTGTGTCTTGAAAAACTTAGAAAGGCGTGAGATGCATAGGGTATTGCCTGGACTCAAGAATGCTTATATCTGTGCATCAATATGAGTCTGGGCGTTAAATATGCAATAAACATTAATCAAGTTAAGTTCTCCAGCTCTAGTCAAGTCTACCTGGATCAAATTAACTCAACTTGACTAACCATGTGAAAGCTACTGCCCTCTAGGCAATCAGCAAGTAGCTAAAGGTTAGACAATTGGGAAAAGTGTGTTTCAATTTTTTTAAGCATGATTGTACTTTAAGGTTCTAATCAAATTACTTTACCTGATTATTTCAAGGCTCTGATACTTAATCAAATTAAACTCAGTAATTTAATTTGACTCATGCTTGGACTAGAAAACAAACTACTACTACTCCCTGTGAACCAAAACTATATATTTTTTAATATCAAAGTTTCTTCAAAATGCATATTCAAAACTTAATTACAGTTTTTTAAAAACTTGCCCATGTAATTAAGTATTCAAATATTTTCAAAACTAGTCAACTTTTTATAACGTTTTAAAGTTTTCAAGTGACCTCATATTTTATAACTTCTAAGCAAATTCCTTTATTGAAAATTTAAATACTCATATTTTCAAACTTAGTTAATTTTAAAGACTATTTTAACTAGACTCAGTTAGATTGTACTCTAAACTTAGCTATTTGGCAAAATATTTTCTCAATACAAGTCATTTCGAAGCTAAATATATAGCTAAGTATTTTCAAATTTGGCAATCTAAGAAGAAAATTCATTGTTATCCCTCTTTGAAAATTTTCCTTCAGAAAAATACAAATCTACTTTCAAACTGGTTTATTTTTGATATATGGCAAAGGGGGAGAGTAGGTAAATTAAAGTTAAAGGAAAATTCAAAGTATTTAATAAAGGAGGGCTTTTATTAAGGGGGAGTCTAATATTACCAAGTTAAAAGTTTCCAGCTAAACTGTTATTGCATTTGAAGTTTATTTACTTAAGCATGGTTAACTTTATGCATACGTTGTTTTCCTTAACTTTGAATTACGTATTGCCATAATCAAAAAGGGGGAGATTGTTGGTGCGGGAAGCATCCGACGATCGAACCTAAGTTTTGATAATGGCAAAGGATTCAAAGTTAAGGTGCTTTGTTATCTGACGGCTTTTGTTGAGTAGTCCTAACTGCGGTTAGGCAAGGTAAAACCCTAGGGGTGGTAACCCTAGGTCATAGGGGTGGTAACCCTATGCGGAAGTCTTGGCGGTCGATGGCTTCAGGCAAAGTCCTAGGGGTGGTAACCCTAGGTGGAAAGCCACAGTGTCACGAACGGTGAAAGTCCGAGCCGGTGAGCGGATGTTCGTGAAAGTCCGGAAGCAAAAGTCCGATCCGGAGGATCGTCGCAAGTAAATCTCCGAGTGGAGTAGGTGAGGACGCGTTCCCGTAGAGGGCAGGAGGCGTCGGGTCGACCTAGGGTTTCCGTTTGGAATCAAGAGACTGTTAAATATTTCAATAGTTATATCATTGTTTTGTGCTAACTTTGTCTTGGGGTATTTTTGGGATTAACATATCTTGCAGGGACCAAAGTACAAAAAGACCTCGGAATATGGCCGAGGCGCCTCCATGGAGCTTGGAGGCGCCTCGAGGTCATTGCTGGAGGCGCCTTGAATGGAGTTCAAGGCGCCTTGGACCGGAGGTTGAAGGCGCCTTGGATAGGTGGCGCCTTAAACCAGATAGAGTTCGACCAGGTCCGTGCTGATCCACGCGGGTGACTCGGCTCGTTCAAGGCGCCTTGGTGAACAGTATAAGGCGCCTTGAACCCCCTTTATAAGGGATCTCGACCAGCAGCTTCAAAATATCTTCTTCCAAGTGATTCAAGTGCTACGTGCTGCTCCAAACGACGTTCCGAAGTGCTGCTACTTGTGCCCGACGACCAGGAGCTCCGAATCTTCATTTCTTTGTCGTTGGTATAATTATTTACTGTCGTTTATTGTACTTCAACTTGTAATCGTTTATCGAACTTATAGTTGTTGCCCACCGGAAGCGATCAAGGATCGCAGGCCTTCGAGTAGGAGTCGCCTTAGGCTCCGAACGAAGTAAACGACCGTGTCTCTGTGTTTGTGTTTATTTACATTTTCCGCTGCGTATTCTACTCGAGTGTTTTCCGATAATCGAACGAAATAGCCGCGAGCGCTATTCACCCCCCCCCCTCTAGCGCGACTCGATCCAACATAGAGTCCCAATGTTTCATGCCTCATGAAAGTTATCTAGGAACCCAAAATAAAATAAATGCATGCACAATTAGAGTCCCAATGTCACATGCCTCATGTAGGCAATCTAAGATACTTAAGTCTTCATTCATGAACGAGTTCATATGCTTATTAATGTTCTTCCATTATGCACGGCTGAGTCATGGATGGATACACCCAATTATGTGGATTAGGCCATGAATAGTTGTTGGGATTATCTTGATCTCTCCTTGCTCATAATCAGCCCAATGTTCTTTGATAAGCCTATTTAGCGCTTCCTTGAAACGCTTTACCCTAAGTCTTGTAATTGGGCCTTCTAGAAGTGACAAATGATATCTCATAACTTCAGCCCTTGGGCATACATCATACTATTTCTGAGCCCCTGCACATTAGTATAAATATGAGATGTACACCCAGTAGGTATCTAATACCCATGAAAAAAAATAGATAGATTGACTTCTATAACATATATACCTAAGGCAGAAGTCTCACTTCTCTTCCTTTTCACTTCCTCTAAGTACAACTTGTAGTTCCTCTTCCAATGTCCGGTCTCACCACAATGGAAGCAAGTTCCTTCCTTAGCAACCCCACATTTTGGTTTCAATGTGTGAGTCTGCCTTTACCTTTGGCTTGGGTCTTACCCTTACCTTTGGGCTTCCATTTGTCTTTACCCTTTGGTACCAACAAAAAGGTGCTAGGCTTTGCCTTCTTAAGATTGAGTTTAGCAATTCTCAACATGCTTAACATCTTGGGAAATGACTTGTCAATTTCATTCATGTTATAGTTCATGGAAAATAGACTATAGCTTTCAAGTAATGATTGTAGAATAGGGTCAGTGGCCAATTCTTGGTCTAGTAGAAAACTCAATCTTTATACGTTCTCCACATAGCCGATTATTTTGAGCACATAAGGCCCTAGAGGATTTCCTTCGTGCATCTTGCATTGAAATAGAGCCTTAGAGATCTCAAATCTCCCATGCCTTGCTTGTCCTTGATATGGTTGTCTAAGATATTCAACCATATCATAAGCATCCATGTTTTCATGTTACTTATGAAGCTCAGAGTTCATGGTAGTAAGCATAAGACATGGTACATTTAATGCATCATCTTGGTGCTTCTTATAAGCATCCTTATCGGCTCTAGTAGCAATAGTGGGGGGTGTTTCAAGAATAGGCTGCTTTAGGGCGTATAATTTTTTTCTTGCTTGAGAACTATTCTTAGGTTTCTATACCAGTCTAGGAAATTAGCTCCATTGAGATTGTCCTTATCAAGGACAGATCACAAAGAGAGTGTGTTCGACATATTTGACGACATGGTGATCTATAATAATAAAATACAGAAATAAGTATCATATTTAGATCATTTAATTAGAATTTTAATTAAATGATTCTCCCACTGAATTGTAAAGCTTGGTAGGAGCAAGCCATGGATGTGGTTTTACCCACACTACTAGCTCTAAATCCAATCGCTATGATATTCATGTTGGACAAGATCCATAATATACCTCATCTTGAGTTAGCTTTAGCTAATCACCCAAGACTTAGTATAACATAGGTAGGTAATGTTTACCAATTACATCATATGTAACTCTTGTATCATTGGGCAAATAAGACTATTTTGTTCATTTGCCCATCTTATGAAATCCACATTATAACTCATCTTGAGTTAGCTTTCGTTAATCGCCCAAGACTAGTATAATTTGAATTTCATCATATGGGATATGCATCTAAGTTCTCAATCTAATTGAGATAACTTAGTTAAGTCACGCCTAAAGTTTAATAGTCAGCCATCACAATTGTACTGTCGCACTCTACCATGATAAATTGAGTCATTCTGCTTTGACAAACATGTCTACAATTAATCTTGGTAAAAGTGAGTACCAAACTTTGGTAGGCATATTTAAAAAGAGACCTAATTATGATTAACTACACATGCATCACATACAATCATAGCATATCATGGTATACATCAATATACTTGCTAAATAAACATGACATGGTTATGGCCCCATCTGTTAGGATGTATACTATAAGCCTAGCTTTTTATATGAACATCTGTTTTGAAATATTTTGAAATGAGAATCACTTTGGTCAAATGTCTGTATTTTATATTTATATATATGTCAATGCAGTTGTCCATTTAATTCATATTGTAGATAACATGGTGTGTGGTGCCACACAGAAGATCATGTTATTGGTTTCTTATAAATTATAAATAGTAGCTCACAACCAAGATGGATAGAGACAAACCATTGGAACGATTGTAGTGTAATTTGGTATTAGTTTATCTTGACTATAAAATTATACTAGTACACTATGTGTGTATTAAGCAGAACCATTTGAGGTTGTTCGATTTATACTAACTATATAAGAGAACAGAACCTCTGTTATTATGGATGTTCATCCTCTTAATCCCTAAATAATAGCAAGCACGTATACTTACTATTTATTTCTTTAACTTATCAATGGGTGAGATTTATTCGTTAAATCAATAGGCCCGATGAGTTGAGAAATAATACTATTTATATGGTGTGTTGTTGATTATAGAAGGAATCTGTGTCATAATTATTTAGGTTGATGATATCCCCTTGAGGAGCTCATAAGGATTATCATGTAAATTCTACAGGTAGACTTAGTCCGGCATGATAATAAAGTTGAGTGATACTACTCTTGGACTCAGATGTTAATTAACTGAGTTGTCAATAACTCATTTAATTAACAGACATATGATATCTTAAACATGGGGAGATTAACGCACTCATAATAAGAAGGAATCCATATTGTAATATGGGATTGGTGCGATAGTTCAATAATAACCCTTTAGTTGTATGAGTTATTATTGATGGACTTGAGTTGGGTATTCGGGGTGAACACGGGAAACTCAAGCCCATTGGGAGGCCTAAAACAATTCCTCCTCTAGGTCCCTGTTGTAGCCTCAATATATAAAGCCTCACATCCACCCTTCTATAACCGGGTTTAGTTTAACTTAGTTTAGTTTAACTTAACTTGGTTTGGTTTAACTTAACTTGGTTTGGTTTAGCTTAACTTGGTTTAGTTTAACTTAACTTGGTTTGGTTTAACTTAACTTAGTTTGATGTAACTTAACTTAGTTTGGTGTAACTTAACTTGGTTTAGTTTAACATAACTTGGTTTAGTTTAGCTTAACTTGGCTTATTTTAACATAGTTTGTTTAGATTTTTTCTAAACAAAATTTTGTTAATTTTCTTTCCTTGTAACCGACGGCAAGTCTATAAAAAGGAGTAGGATGTGGCCCATAAAACCTAACTTTCTATTTCTCCACAATCTTCTTCTCCCCTTGTGGTCGGTGCCACCTTCTTCCCCACCTAGGGCCGGCGCCAACCTCTCCCTTGTAAAGGGTCGGCGGTTTCCTCCTCCACCTTGGCTAGGGCCGGCGGTTCCCCTTCTCCCTTGGTGACCGGTGCCTCTTCCCATTCATTTGTGGCTGGCGGCTTCAAGAAGAGGATGAAGAGAAGAAGAAGAGGAAGAAGAGAAAGGAGAGGAAGAAGAAGAAGAAGATTAGAAGGTGCCCCATCCTAGAGGCTCCTTTTGTGGTCGGCAGTTTGGAAGAGAAGAAAAGAAGGGTGGTGTTGTCTTGGTAGATCATCGCCCACATGACGTCCAAGAAGAGGAGAGGAATATGGCAAAAGATCAAGAGGTCTTTAGCTACAAAGAAAAGGTATAAGAATCATATTGGTCAAATATCTACATTTATATGCTAAGTGTAGTTGTTCAAATAATTTATATTGTAGATAACATGGTGTATGGTGTCACACACAGAAGATTATATTATCAGTTCCTTATAAGTTATAAATAGTAGCTCACGACTAAGATGGATAGGAACAAACCATTGGAATAGTCATAGTGTAATTTGGTATTAGTTTATCGTGACTATAAAATTACACTAGTACACTCTGAGTGTATTGAATAGGACCATTTGAGATAGTTTATTTTTATACCGACTGTACAAAAGAACACGACCTCTGTTATTTTGGAAGTGTGTGCTCTTAATCCTGATATAATAACAAGCACATATATTTAGTATTTATTTATTTAATATATCAGTGGGTGAGATTTAGTTTGATAAATCAATAGGCCCGATAAGTTGGGAAATAATATTATTTATAGTGTGTGTTGTTAATTATAGAAGGAAATTGTGTCCTAGTGATCTAGGTTGATGATGTCCCCAAGAGGAGCTCATAAGGATTGTCATGTAAATCCTGCAGGTGGACTTAGTCTGACATGATAATAAAGTTGAGTGGTACTACTCTTGGAGATAGACGTTAATTATGTGAGTGTCGGTAACTAATTTAATTAATGAGCATTCGATATCTTAAACACAGGGAGACTAACACATTTATGATAAGAAGGAGCCCAAAATGTAATTTAGGATTGGTGCGGTAGTTCAATAATAGCTCTTTAGTGGTATGAGTTATTATTGATGAACTTGAGTTGGGTATTCGGAGCGAACACGGGAAGCTCAAGTTCATCGGGAGACCATAACCAATTCCTCCTCTTGGTCCATATTGTAGCCTCTTATATAAAGCCTTATATCCACCCAAATCCTAGCCTCTTAGCCCATGCTAGGGGCCAGCCCCTATCCTTGCTTGGAGCCCAACCAAGGGGCTGGCCAAGCCAAGCTTGGAGCCAAGGGTAGGGCCGGCCAAGCCTTGCTTGGTGCCCAAGCAAGGGGCCGACATAGTGTGAAAGGGAAGAGGGATTTTATTAAAAATAAAATTTTGATAAAATCTTTCCTTTTATTTTTTTATCCACATGGTTTTAAAAGAGAGTTTTTTAATTTTTAGATCTTTCCTTTTATAAATTTTCTACAAAGGATTAAAAGAGAAATTAGATATCTTTTCTTATTTGTAGATATCTATAATGTTAAGAGAAAGATTTTAATTTTTAAGAAAACTTTCCTTTTTTGTAACCATGATATAAAAGGAGTTTTATTTTTAAATCTTATCTTTTATAGATATTTATAAAAGGATTTAAAAGAGAGAGATTTTAATTTATAAAACATTCCTTTTATAGCTAACCACAAAAGAGATTTTTAAAAGAGAGATTTTAATTTTTGTTTTATATCTTTCTTTGTTTGTTTAAACATGGTGTGGCCGGCCATAGAGAGGAATAAAAGGAAGTTTTATTTTTTGTTATAAAACTTTCCTTTTTTGGATTCACCAAGGATTATAAAAGAGAGGGAGGGGTGCCTTCATGAGAAACATAACCTATTCTATTGTTCCTCTCTTCCATCCTTGGTGGTCGGCCCTTCCTCTTCTCTTTCTCTTCTTCTTTGTGGCCGGCGACATCATCTCTTGTGGAGCTCTTGGTGGCCGGTTGCTTGGAGGTGAAGAAGTAGAGAAATGAGGCATTGTTTTCTAGCATCCCTTGGAGCATTGTGGTGGTGGCCGATACCTCGAAGCAAGGAAGGCTTTGGTGGATTTCTTCTTGGTAGATCGTCGCCCACACAACGTCCAAGAGAAGGAGAGGAATACAATAGAAGATCAAGAAGTTTTTGTTAACAAAGAAAGGTATAACTAGTTGTCTTGTTCCGCATCATACTAATTTTCTTTGTATGGATTTTGAATTACCAAACACAAGAGGCTAACGATTCTAGGTAATCGATTTTATGTTTCGATTTTGTATTTCTTTTGTTTTTCGATCTTGTGATTCGATTGTTCTTTGTGGTTAAACCTAGGATTACTGTAAGGAGATTAAATATTGATTTTTGTTGAAAGGTTTTGTCTAGTAAGTGGTGGATGATCCCATACCCAAGAAGGCTTAGTGTCTCGCCATGTTTAACCTGGAAGCCAATCTTTGAAATAAATATTTAATTAACTTTGTAACATGGGTGAATTTGGATCAATAATGGTAAGCATCGTTTGCGATCCAAGTCTAAACCTCTAAGAACAAATAAGTTGAATTTGGAATCAATAATGTTAAGTTCTGTTTGTGATTCCAAGTTTAATTTCTAAAGAACACAATAGGTTGTTAGGAAAGGTTCAGGACTTATATAAAATTTTTGTATAGGGGAACCAGTGCGATATTCCGAGTAGCAACATCAACATCAGGCCCTAACCACTGCCTATGACATGATGCTCAATCTTAAGGAACTCTTCGGACACCAGAATTGGGCTGCCAGGCAGGAGAATAATAAAGGTGTATCTTATTCATTAGTTGTTGAAACATATTTAGTGGTGTTATCTACCAGTACCTGGTGTGTAGATACGGGAGCCATTGCCATTGATCATGTTTGTAATTCATTGTAGGGGTTCCAGGAAACCTAACGACTACATGAAGGGGAAATCACTGTGTACATGGGCAATGCTATGAGAGTGGCGGATGTTGCACTGGGAGCTGTTTATTTATCTTTTGATAGGATTAAAACTTTGATTTTGAAAAATTATCTTTAAGTACCATGTTTTAGAAAGAACTTGATTTCAGTTTCTAAATTATTTATGGATGGATATTCTGTTTCTTTTGATGGCAAAGTGGTTGTTAAGAAAATAGGGTGGTTATCTATTCTAGTGCATTGGTTGGCAATTTGTATACTCTTAATCCAATAACTCACACGATGAAACAAATGGAAATTAATAACACATCTTTTAATTCTAATAAGAGAAAGCAACCTTCAGAAATGAACCAAACATATCTTTGGCATCTAAGGTTGGGTCATGTTAACTTGAGTAGGATTCAAAGGTTAATAGTCGATGGACCTTTGGGTTCATTGGTAGTAGAAAACTTTCCGACCTGTGAGTCTTGCTTGGAAGGAAAAATGACCAAAAGGCCTTTTAAGGCAAAGGGGTATAGAGCTAAAGAAGTATTGGAATTAGTTCATTCTTATTTATGTGGGCCTATGACTATCCAGGCAAGAGGTGGTTTCTAATATTTTGTCTCTTTTATAGATGACTATTCGAGATATGGGTGCATTTACTTGATGCGCCGTAAGTCTGAGTGCTTTGATAAGTTCAAAGAGTACAAGGCTGATGTGGAGAAACGTAATGGTAAAAGTATCTAGACACTACGGTCTGATCATGGTGGAGAGTACCTCTTAGGAGAGTTAAGGAGTTACTTATCAGAGGTCGGGATTCAATCCCAATTGTCTGCACCTGGTACACCCCAACAGAATGCTATGGCGGAACGAAAGAATGTGACTCTTATGGAAATGGTTAGATCAATGATGAGTTATTCAGAATTACCAAATTCGTTTTGGGGATATGCTCTGGAAACAACGGTGTATATTCTGAACTTGGTACCTTCTAAGTCAGTACCATCTACTCCCACAAAATTGTGGAATAGGCGTAAGCCTAGTTTGAAACACATTCGGATTTGGGGTAGTCCAGCATATGTGCTGAAGGGAGACACTGATAAGTTGGAATCACGTACAGAAGTTCGCTTGTTCATGGGATATCCTAGAGGAATGAAAGGTGGTTTGCTTTATAGTCCTAAAGATCAGAAGGTCATTATTAGCACCAATGCTCGATTTTTAGAAGAGGACTATGTAATGAACCACAAGCCCATGAGTAAAATTATTCTTGAGGAAATAAGAGAGGACACTATGACTTTAGTACCAACGGTACAAGATGAGATACCACAAGTAACTGCAACACGTGTCACAAATGATGCATAATTACAGGTAATGCCTCGTCGTAGTGGGAGGGTTGTTAGGCAACCTGATAGATTCATGTTTTTGGGAGAGTCTTCGGACTTGATCCCTGGTGAACATGAAGTTGATCCCTGGACATATGATGAAGCACTCCAAGATAAAGATGCAGCATCTTGGCAAAGTGCAATGAACTCTGAAATAGAATCTATGCATTCTAATCAAGTCTGGGAGCTTGTAGAACTACCAAATGATGTAAAAGCCATTGGATGTAAATGAGTCTTCAAAAGGAAAAGAGGAACATACATGAAGGTGGAAACCTTTAAAGCGAAGCTTGTTATGAAGGGGTATACTCAGAAAGAGAGAATCTATTATGAGGAAACTTTTTCGCGGGTAGTCATGCATAAGTCTATCCGAATTCTTTTATCTATTGATGCTCATATGAATTATGAGGTTTGGCAAATGGATGTCAAGACATCTTTCCTTAACAGAAGTCTTGAAGAAAACATCTACATGAAGCAATCAGAGGGATTCATTGCGAATGGCAAAGAGTATCTTGTATGTAAGCTCAATCGGTCCATTTATGGACTGAAGCAAGGTTCGAGATCTTGGAACATCCGGTCTGATGAAGTGATCCAGTCTTATGGATTCATTTAGTGTCCTGATGAGTCTTGTGTATACAAGAAAAGTGATAGAAACATGGTGGTATTTCTTGTACTATACGTGGATGACATTTTACTCATTGACAACAATGTCAAAGTGTTGTCAGACGTAAGGGTATGGTTATCCAAATAGTTTGATATGAAGGAGTTGGGAGAATGTGGGCATATTCTTGGGATCAAAGTAATAAGGGATCACAAGAAAAGGATATTGTGCTTATCCCAAGCTTCGTATATCGATACTATCCTAGCTCGTTTTAGCATGCAAAACTCCAAGAAAGGTTTTCTACCTTTTTGGCATGGAGTTGTTGGCGCTCGAAATTCTGTTATGTGTAAAACCCCTGTACAAAAATTTGTACAGGCACAGAACTTTTCCTAGCAACCTACATGCTCAATTAGACATGTGTTTGATCAATCAAGCAAGTCCTTGATTGGCCAAAACACACCTTGATCGAAGCACAAGATCGCTTGCCTCTTGTGTTGGTGTTCAGGATCCATACAAAGAAGACATAACTAGTTGCGCTGCGGAATAAATAACTAGTTATACCTTTCTTCGTAGACAAAGACCTCTTGATCTTCGGCTGTATTCCTCTCCTCTTCTTGGACGTCGTTTGAGCGATGATCTACCAAGACAAACCACCTGAACCTTCTTTTGTTTCCAAGCCGCCTACCACCAAAAGATGTAAAGAAAAGGGGAGCCTCCCTTTTACAACTCCCCTTTTTTCTTCCTTTTCTCTTCTTTTCCTTTTCTTTTCTTTTGGTTTGGCCGACCCATTGCTTGGGCACCAAGCAAGGCTTGGTCGACCTCTTTCTTGGGTAAGAAACAAAATCAAACGAGTGAATGCGAGGCTATGTAGAGGCTACAACAAGGACCGAGAGGAGGAATTGGTTTTGGCCTCCTGATGGACTTGAGCTTCCTGTGTTCGACCCGAACACCCAACTCAAGTCCATCAATAATAACCCATACAACTAAAGAGTTATTATTGAACTATCGCACCAATTCCATATTACAATATGGGCTCCTTCTTATTATGAGTGCGTTAATCTCCCTGTGTTTAAGATATCGTATGTCCGTTAATTAAATGAGTTACTAACAACTCACTTAATTAACATCTGACTCCAAGAGTAATGCCACTCAACTTTATTATCATGTCGGACTAAGTTTACCTACAGGGTTTACATGATAATCCTTATGAGATCCTCAAGGAGGCATCATCAACCTAAATAAATAGGACACAATTTCCTTTTATAATCAACAACACACCATATAAATGGTACTATCTCCCAACTTATTGGGCATATTGATTTAATGAATAAATTTCACTCATTGATAAGTTAAAGAAATAAATACTAAGTATATGTGTTTGTTATTATATCAAGATTAAGAGTACACACATTCATAATAATAGAGGTTCTGTTCTTTTATATAGTCAGTATAAATCGAACAACCTCAAAATGGTCTTGCTCAATACACACATAGTGTACTAGTGTAATTATATAGTCAAGACAAACTAATACCAAATTAAACTACAACCGTTCCAATGGTTTGTCCCTATCCATCTTGATTGTGAGCTACTATTTATAATTTATAAGGAACCGATAACATGATCTTCTATGTGGTACCACACACCATGTTATCTACAAAATAAATTAAATGGGCAACTGCATCGACATATATATAAATATAAAATGTAGACATTTGACCAAAGTGATTCTCATTTCAAAATATCTCAAAAATAGATGTTTATACAAAAGCTAGGCTTATAGTATACATCCCAACAAGAGTACCTTTATCTAAAGAGATGTGTCCTAAAACATCAAAGGAGATAGAGGAGATGAAGGCAGTTCCTTATGCTTCGGCTGTAGAAAGCCTAATGTATATGATGCTATGTACGAGACCAGATTTCTGTTTTGTCATGGGCATGGTGTAACGTCCCGACTCCTGGGAACTAAGCTGTGAGCCGGATCGCTACCCTAGCTACTGATGCTACTGTGCGGAAACTGGGTAAAATAAAATTTTACTAGTTGACTCTATTAAACTGACAACTGGTACACCCATGCTGTTATAAGGAAGGATTCAGGGCCCTTTCCGGTTGGTGTACATGTGCTAAGGAGGATACTTGACCTCCCATCTGAGCTAGGAACTCAAATCTAACTTCCCAGCTAGCTATTGATCGATCCACGGATCGATCAAACTTGCTACGATTCTGTGCCGTACTGGATCGGTCTGCGGACCGATCCAGGTGTGTCTGGATCGGTCTGCAGACCGATCCAGGCACCTGGAGACGCTGGGATGCCCTCTGTTCGATGCTGGATCGGTCGGACGACCGATCAGATAGCATACAGTAGCATACTGTATGCCTCTGGATCGGTCGGCTGACCGATCCAGGACCCTGATACTGCAACGGATCGGTCGACAGACTGATCCAACTCTAATATGAAATCAGAGTTCCTGATTTCAGAACTTTCAGGCACTGGAACGTGCCACAACTCACAGACATAGGTTCTAGATACATGAAAAACATTCTAACATTAACCTACATGCGTCCCAAACTGGACAAACTGAATAGTGCATAGTTCTACTGGATTAAAACATTTAACAAGCTAAGGACTAAACCATAAGTAAACTAACAACGTAAATGCTGGAATTAAGCTGTTTAGACCCCTAGGATCTTTATTCCAAACCCCTTGCACACACACCTCCATAGCATTGTCCTCCAGCCTCCGCTAGTCCACTTTTCTTTTACCTGTATCTGCAGTATAAGAAAAGTAGTACCTGTAAGCTAAAGAGCTTAGTAAGAAACCATCTACCTCACAAAAACATGCAACGATGCGATTATGTTTTTAAAACATGCTGTTTGAAAACTGAACTGAGCATGGCAACATGGCATGGCATACAAACATGTACTGAACTGTTCATGGCATACAAACAAGCTGAGCATAGCATACTATATCTGAAACTAAGCATGAATACTGAACTGATCATGCATATACCTCTAACTGGTCATGAACTCAAATCATGAAACTTAACTGAGATAATTAACTGAAACTGAACTAAGTTAGTGTTTCCATCACTGATTACATATTTGGAAAACTATATATAATAATAGATGAAAATACTAGACATGATGCTGGGGCCCTGGCAACTGTACTTACTGTGCGCGCATCCCTACGAGACCCGGGATTGCAAGTTCCAAATCCAGCAGGGTTACTAGGTTATCTGAACCTAGGGACGACTGTGGGAGTCCAGCCCATGGATATCTGATCCATGAATAAAAGTAAAATACTGAATACTGTTTTATTTTACTTTGCTGTTCTAGGTTATCTGAACCTAGAGCTAGGTTATCTGAACCTAGAGGCTACTGTGGGAGCCCGCCCAATGGATATCTGATCCATATAGCTGTAATAACTGATAATAAGCTGAATAAAATGTTTCTAATACATTTTATATGCTGTTAGGATGCCTACTGGTGCATCCTTTTGACTGGGCATTCTACCGAATGCTTGGTGTGCACTAAAAGCACACCCTAAAACTGAAAACTGTAGAACTACTGAACCAACACCAAAACTAACAAGCGAGAGCAATTATACTGCAGGTGAGGGGTTTCTTACCTCAATCGCAAGGTTTTCTTACGATTCTATCCGCTAGGTTTTCCGGAAAACTGCTCCGTTCGACGAACCGCTTATGTCCTCGCGTTCCTCTCGCAGAGAAGAACCTTTTTCGTGTTGGAGTCGTCGCTGGAAGATGTTCCCTTGCCCCTTGGCTTGGTGTGCCGTGCGTGAGGAAGAGGAGAAGAAGAGAGGTGCGGCGGTTTTAGGTTTCGGGTGAGGAAAAACTACGGTGAGAAATAATCTAAAACTTCTCACTTAAATCCTTATTTATATTTACTAATTAATTCATCCAAAAATCAATTATAAATATAATTGATTCCCTCTTCATTCAGCACGGCCCTGCTGGGTTCAACTGGTTACTAGCACTATCCCTTACACCATAGGTCTCGGGTTCGATTCCCGCCTAAGCTATTTTGCGGTTCTAATTATTTTTGCTACTTCCGCTACTCGGAAAAATTCCGGAAAAATATCTAAAAATTCCAAAAAAATCATAGAATAATTCTAATGCAAGTTTCAGAATTTTCGGGCGTTACACATGGTTAGAAGATATCAATGTAACCCAGGACCGGGACATTGGACTGTTGTAAAGCGTATATTAAAGTACTTGAGAAGGACTAGAGATTATATGCTGGTTTACCAGGTAGATGATTTACTCCCTGTGGGTTACACGGATTCAGACTTCCAATCAGATAGGGTCAGTAGTAAGTCAACCTCGGGGTATGTATTTACTTTGGGAGGTGGAGTCATAGCATGGAGGAGTGTTAAGTAGAAATGCGTTTCAGACTCCACTATGGAAGCTGAGTATGTGGCAGCCTCTGAGGCAACCAAAGAAGTCGTATGGCTCAGAAACTTCTTGATGGACTTAGATGTGATTTCTGGTTTGCCCAAAGTTATCACAATTTATTGTGACAATAGTTGTGTAGTAGCAAACTTAAAGGAACCACGAGCTCATAAGGCAAGTAAACACATTGAGCGTAAGTACCACCTGATACAAGACATCGTAAAATGAGGAGAGGTTGTTGTCGGCAAGATTATATCAGCAGATAACTTGGCAGCTCCTTTCACTAAGGTCCTTTCAGTGGGAGCTTTTCATAGGCATGTTGAAGGGATGAGAATCAGATGTATGACAACATTTATAGCAGCATAGTCTTTTAGTATAAGTGGGAGATTATTGGGATGTATACTATAAGCCTAGCTTTTTGTATAAACATCTGTTTTGAAATATTTTGAAATGAGAATCACTTTGGTCAAATGTCTACATCTTATATTTATATATATGTCGATACAGTTGTCCATTTATATTGTAGATAACATGGTACGTGGTGCCACACAGAAGATCATGTTATCAGTTCCTTATAAATTATAAATAGTAGCTCACAACCAAGATGGATAGAGACAAACCATTGGAACGGTTGTAGTGTAATTTGGTATTAGTTTGTCTTGACTATAAAATTATACTAGTACACTATGTGTGTATTAAGCAGGATCATTTGAGGTTGTTCGATTTATACTGACTATATAAAAGAACAGAACTTTTGTTATTATGGATGTGCGTCCTCTTAATCCCTTATAATAACAAGTATGTATACTTAGTGTTTATTTCTTTAACTTATCAATGGGTGAAATTTATTCATTAAATCAATAAGCCCGATCAGTTGGAAAATAGAACTCATTTAATTAACGGACATATGATATCTTAAACACGGGGAGATTAACACACTCATAATAAGAAGGAGTCCATATTGTAATATGGGATTGGTGTGGTAGTTCAATAATAACCCTTTAGTGGTATGGGTTATTATAGATGGACTTGAGTTGGGTGTTCCGGGCGAACACGAGAAACCCAAACCCATCGGGAGGCCTAAACCAATTCCTCCTCTATGTCCCTATTGTAGCCTCAATATATAAAGTCTCACATCCACCCTTCCATAACCGGGTTTGGTTTAACTTAACTTGGATTGGTTTAACTTAATTTGGTTTGGTTTAACTTAACTTGGTTTGGTTTAACTTAACTTGGTTTGGTTTAACATAGTTTGCTTAGATTTTTTCTAAAAACACTTTTGTTAAATTTTCTTTCCTTGTAACTAATGGCAAGTCTATAAAACGGAGTAGGATGTGGCCCATAAAACCTAACTTTCTATTTCTCCACAATCTTCTTCTCCCCTTGTGGCCGACACCACCTTCTTCCCCACCTAGGGTCGGTGCCAACCTCTCCCTTGCAAAGGGCCGGCAGTTTCCTCCTCCACCTTGGCTAGGGTCGGTGGTTCCCCTTCTCCCTTGGTGACCGGTGCCTCTTCCCATTCATTGGTGGTCGGCGGCTTCAAGAAGAGGAGGAAGAGAAGAAGAAGAGGAAGAAGAGAAAGGAGAGGAAGAAGAAGAAGAAGATTAGAAGGTGCCCCATCCTAGAGACTTATTTTGTGGCCAGCGGTTTGGAAGAGAAGAAAAGAAGGGTGGTGTTGTCTTGGTAGATCGTTGCCCACACGACGTTCAAGAAGAGGAGAGGAATACGACAGAAGATCAAGAGGTCTTTAGCTACAAAGAAAAGGTACAACTAGTTCTTTAATTCCACTGTGTATCTAGTTTCATTTTTCTTTGTATCGATTTTGCATATCGATTTTGAATACCAACACAAGAGGCCGACGATCTTGTAATTCGATCAAGGTGTGATTTGATCATTCAAGAACTTGCTTAATTAATCAAACACATGTTTGATCCAATATGCGGGTTGCTAGGAAAAGTTCTGTTCTTGTACAATTTTTTTTTGTATAAGGAAATTTAAACAGAACAGAATTCAAGCGCCTTCACCATCAACTACGATCTTCTCAAGCCAATGAGAAGAACTAAAGGTCGATGTAGGTCAAAACAGCTTCTCCAAGTGTTTCCTTGGTCATTGTGTGTTGTTGTCCTTCTCTCTTTTCACCATCATCCAGTAGGCTACTTCTTTTCTAATTTGTACATTACAAAATCTAATGAAAACTCAAGTTATATTCAAGGGTAGTCTAAATTTATAACAAGAATGAAAAAGGAGAGGCACGACATGTAAGTTGTATTATGAATTACAACGCATACATCCAATCACAACGGGGTTAAGGGTCATAACCATGCACCATGTCATATAACATTCACAATATCTTTATGACATAAAATTTACTATAATTTCAACAACTAATCATGAGTTGTAATGCCATGGCGGTCCCATTAGTCAGTTAGCTGGTGGGGGTCAAGGGGGTAATGCCCTAGAAGCAAAATTATTTTGCATACTCATTGTATGAATTACTGCCATGCTCGAGACCCTACTGCCCACAAAACCTTAGACCAAAATATTATTGTTCACAATAGTTTTTGTTGGTGCAGGAAGCATCCGACGATTGAACCTATGTTTTAATTATGTCAAAGGGTTTAAGTTAAGCTGTTTTGTTATTTAATGTGCTTGAATGAGCTTTGTAGGAAAGTCCTAAGTGTTCTTAGGCAAAGGTCCTAGCTGCGATTAGGCAGGTGAAAACCCCTAGGGGGTGGTAACCCTAGGTCCTAGGGGGTGATAACCCTAGGTGGTGGAAAACCCTAAGGGGCGGTAACCTTAGGTCCTAGGGGGTGGTAACCCTAGGTGGAGGAAAATCCTAAGGGGTTGGGGGGGGGGGGTAACCTTAGGTCCTAGGAGGTGGTAACCCTAGGTGAAAAGTCCAGTCGGTCTGGAGGACCGGGCTGACATTAGGTATACTCTCCTAAGTGGAGTAGGTGAGGATGCATTCCTCGGAAGAGGGAATAGTAGACGTCGGTTCGATCTAGGGTTTCCGGTCAGAAATCCTAAGTCAGAACCGGACAGTCTGGTGACTGTCAGATATTCTTGTTTGTAGTATTATTTATGTACTAACTTTATTTTGCAGGATATGTTGATGTTTTGTGAACTAACATGTTTTGCAGGGACTAAAAAGTAAAATTAGCCTCAGATGAACAATACCCGAGGCACCCTCATGGAGCTTGGAGGCGCCTCGGGTGCAAAGGAGAAGAAGTGTGTGTGGCAAGGCTGGAGGCGCCCTCATGGAGGCTTGAGGCGCCTTGGACAGCCTTGAAGGCGCCTTCAAGGGGTATTGAGGCGCCTTCAAGAGGATCAGCGAGGACTTCTTCTGCGCTTATCCGCGTGGCTGACTCGGCTGTGATGGAGGCACCCTCAAGGGGCTTTGAGGTGCCTTCAATAACCATTATATGCAAGTCTCGACCAGCACCTCAATTCAACAATTCTAAAGTGATCTTTCACCTGTGTGCTGCTCAAGAAATGTTCCGGCCAAGCTACGACAAGTTCCCGACGACCTGGAGCTGCGATTTTACTATCTGTTGTTGTCAGTATAAGTGCATTTATTTGTAATCATTAATTGTACTATATTTGTGATATTATAGTGATTGCCCAAAGTAAACGTTCAACGAGCGTGGGCCTTGGAGTAGGAGTCACCCTAGGCTCCGAACCAAGTAAATACTTGGGTCTTTTTGTGTGTGTTGTTTTCTTATTCCGCTGCTCTTTACTCATAAATTTTTCGAATATGAATTGTGAAAGCCATGAGTGCTATTCACCCCCCCCCCCCCTCTAGCACGTCTCGATCCAACAATTGGTATCAGAGCGGGGTCGCCAATCAAGCATTCTTTCATGGTGATTTTAGTTTTTCGGAGTCAATCAGAGTCAGTATTTTTGCCGCCTTTCGATCAGATTTTTCGTAATCAAATTTTTCTCGAAGTTGGTGCAACACCACTCGAGAACGCATGCTAATTTTTTCTTTTAAACCGCACTACTAATCCAGAATCAAGTCCTGGGACTCATTTTTTTTTCTCATTTCTCATGCTAGATCTTCAATGGCTCTCCAAGAAGGTTATAGCACCGCCCACCCACCGCTCTTCAACGGAGATGACTTCAGTTACTGGAAGGGCCGAATGGAGCCATACCTTCATATTTATTTCGAAGTATGAATGATCGTCAAAACCGGTATTGAACTTCCAACTGATGACACCGATAAACTAATTTCGTGCGGGAACTAGGATGCAACTCTGATAAAGAAGGTAGAAGCAAACGCCAAAGCAACGTATACACTTCAGTGCGGCCTAACCAAGGAGGAGCTGAACTGTGTCGGCCCCTTCTCAAATGCAAAAGAATTGTGGCAGAAGCTAATCGAGCTACACGAAGGTACTTCTGATATGAAATGAAGTATGCGTGATTTAATAGACAAATTATTTGAGTTAAATGAGTAGACTAATACTACTCTGGCAGAGAAAGGTATTGCGTTGGTTGCAGGTACAAGCAAGACAAAGGAAGCTAGAAAGAAGAAGGTGTTGAAGGCAACATGGTCTGAGTTAACAGACGAATCCGAATTCGATGAAGAAGAACAAACGAGCTTTCTCGCTCTACCAGTACAAGCAAACATCATCGAAACCGAGCCCGAGTTCAAGTCCAAAATCAAGAGCGAATCAGAAATTGAGTTCGAGCGAAGCCACGGATCCGTATTCGTTTCCGAAGGACCCAAAACCACTGTAAGCTCTTTAATTTCTGGTATTAACATAGATAATCTAGAAAATCTAATTTCTTATTTATTAAAGAAATTGGCTAAATCCAACATCCGGGTTAAGTTACTCCAAAAGGAGGTAACAACGCTTAAGAAAGTGACTAACTCGAGTCCTTTGACTAAGCCAGTTCAAATTGGAAATTCAACCCAAGTCCAACAACTTGAGGAAGAAAATTTCAATTTGAAAACTCATGGTAAAGAACTTAAGAACACGCTTAAACAGTTCACGTTGGGTTCCAAGAATCTTAATCTGATTCTTGAAAAACAAAGAGTCGTTTATAACAAATCTGGACTTGGATTTAAGGCCAAACACAAATACAAGTCGTACTTATCACTTGTAAATCAATCAAATAGAAAAGTAGTCCAAGCATGGGTTCCCAAGTCAAACCTGGCTAATCAAGTTGAACTTGGACACTATTGGATCTCCAAGGATCAGATACATTACCTTGATAGACCATATCGAGACTATGATCCAGGGGGAGGCAATAGAAAAACTATCTTGATAAATAGATAAAATTGCTTGATGATTGTTTATTTTCTTTTTTTTATAATATGCATATTTAGATTAGGATAGATTAAGGACCTAGGCGTAATTTACATTTGTTTAGTTAAACCTAGGGGTTTCAAAAAGGAAATTAAATATATGATTTCTTTGAAAGGCTTTGTCTAGAAGTGGTGGATGATCCCATACCCAAAAAGACCTAGTGCCTCGCCACAACCTGGAAGTCAATCTTTGAAATGTGTATTTAATTGACTAATTGGAAAACCTAAGTCTAACTCAAATGTAAATTAATCCTTAGAAATAATCTAAATCTAAAGACAATCATCTCACAAAAATCAATAAGGTTCCCTGGTTGATAACTTAGAAAAGGGTGAGATGGATCTAGGTAAAAATTTAGAATTAATTTAACAATTTAATTCACCAATTGAATTTACAAATTGTAATAAAAAATAGATTAAAATATTTAATCAATTCAATTAAATTAACTTAATTAATTTTAATATTAATGTTTAAATCATAAATAAATTAAATATTTTTTAATTAATTTCAAAAGTCTAATTAATTTCAATCAAAGTAAATTAATTATTTTTTATATTTTCAAAACTAAAAATCATTATTTACAAAGTTATAATTTTAAATCATAATTAATCTCACTCAATTTGAAAATTATTTTAAGAACTACAATTAATCTTACTAAATTTGAAAATTATTTTTAAAATCATAATTAATTTCAAAATATTACTTAATTTTATTATTAACTTTAAAATCATAATTAATTTGAAAATAGTATTTAAATTCTATAATTAATAATTATTTTAAAAAACATAATTAATTTGACAATTATTAATTAATTTTAAAAAATCATAATTAATTTTAGAATCTCACTTCATATTATAATTAATTTTTAAAATCATAATTAATTTCAAAATTTTACTTCATATTATAATTAATTTTTAAAATCATAATTAATTTCAAATTTTAAAATTATATTTAGTGTCTTAATGATAATTAATTTTAAATCTTAATTAATTTTCAAATCATACGTTCAAATTATAATTTCAAACTCAATTTTCAAAATATTCATAATTTTAAATGTTTACTCATTTGAAATTCAAACTCAAACTTATTTTAAATATCAATTACAATTTAAACAAAGACAACTCCTGTAACGACCCAAAATTCCTCATTACGAGTCCTAATAGTGGTTAAAAATATTTAGAAATATTTTAGTGATTTTTAGAGTATTTTTATGTAATTTTTGGAGGTTGTTTGGTATTTTTACTAAACGAAAGAAGTTTCGACAAAAAAATGTCCAAGCCAAGATTTGAACCTGAGACCTTTGGCTGAACCAAGCTTTAAGCAAGTCCGGCTGACCAAGTGTGCAAGCAATTGTTGCTGATTAAAAAAAGCATGAAATGTATTTAAGTAGTAGAAGTTGATAACAAGAAATAATAGGAAGAAAAAGGTTGTAGCCGAGATTTGAACCCACGAGCCAAACCTTAAGCAAGGCGCGGCTGACCAAGTGTCCCAACGAAGGTTGCTAATTAAAAAGCGTAATGAAATTTATTTAAGTAATAGTTAATAGGAAACGGAAAATAAATGGGAATAAAAGGGTTCGGCTGAGGAATCGAACCCGCAACCTCTGATTTAGCAAAAGCACAGCTGACCAAGTATTCCAACGAGCGATGCAGATTAAAAATGGAACGAAATTTATTTAAGTAGTAATTAATAAATAGGAAATAAATAGGAGAAAAAAGGTTCGGCTGAGGAATCGAACTCGTGACCTCTGACCCGGTCAAAGATTTGGCTAACCAAGAATCCAAGCAGCGGCTCTGTTTAGAATAAAAATAAAAATTTATTTAAGGAGTTAACAGAAATACTAGGTTATAAAAGGGATAAGTTAGGAGAGGTTTTATTTTCGTGACCTAAACCATTCTCTCCTTCTCTTCTGTGTGCGACGGCGGAGCTCAGGCAGAAAACAAAAGGGAGTTAGGGCATCGTCTCCAGGGGTCGGCCAAGGTCCTAGAAGCCCTTCTTGTTCGGTTGTGAGTCCAAGAAGCAAGGTAAGTGCTTCTCACCTGTAATAGGAGTAGTTTCGGACCTTTGTTCTTCTTGAATTCGAAGCATGAGAAGCGCTTATAGTGCAGATTTTTAATTAAGCCAATAGTGTAGATGTTAATTAAGCTTATAGTGCAGATTTTAATTAAGCTTGTAGTGTAGATTTTTAATTAAGCCTATAGCGCAGATTTTAATTAAGCTTATAGTGCAGATTTTTATGTAGGCTTATAGTGCAGATTTTAATTAAGCTTATAGTGCAGATTTTGAATTAAGCCTTGAGTGCAGATTTTAATTAAGTTTATAGTGCATATTTTTATGTATGCTTATAGTGCAGATTTTTAATTAAGCCTATAGTATAGATTTTAATTAAGCTTATAGTGCAGATTTTTATGTAGGCTTATAGTGCAGATTTTTAATTAAGCCTATAGTGCATATTTTAATTAAGTTTATAGTGCAGATTTTTATGTAGGCTTATAGTGCAGATTTTTAATTAAGTCTACAGTGTAGATTTTAATTAAGCTTATAGTGCTAATTTTTATGAAGGCTTATAGTGCAGATTTTAATTAAGCTTGTGGTGCAGATTTCTTTAGAGCAGATTTCTTTAGAGCTTGTAGTGTAGATTTCTTAAAGAACTTATGGTGCAGATTTATTTAAAGTTTATAGTGCAGATTTTAATTAAGCTTATAGTGTAGATTTCTTAGAGCTTAAAATGCATATTTCTTTAGAGCAGATTTTTTTAAAGCTTGTAGTGCAGATTTCTTAAAGAGCTTATGGTGCAGATTTCTTTAAAGTTTATAGTGCCGATTTTTTATGGAACTTGTAGTGCAGATTTTTGGTGGAATTTATAGTGTAGATTTTTGGTGGAACTTGTAGTGCAGATTTTTGGTGGAACTTATAGTGCAGTTTTTAAAGAAAAAGATTATAGTGCAGTTTGGTTAAGTATTATAGTGCAGAATTTATGTTTACATAGTATGCAAAAATAGTGTAGCATAGAATGCAGAATCTTGATTAGTATAGTATGCAGAATTTTGATTAGCATAGTATGTAGATTTTTGTGTATGCATTTCAAAGTTAGAATTTGTTTAAACATTTCAGTTTTTAAAGAAGATTCTTTTATTAGAGGTATTAACAAGTATAAGAAAGATAAAGAAAAGAAAGAAAAAGGACAAGGCCTTAAGTAGATCCCAAAGTCAAGACTTTAGGGATTTTGGCACACAAGGTGCTCGTTAAAATGCCAAGGCATTTAATGAAGAAGTAATTAAGATAAATCGGCTTATGAATCAATATTTTACTTTTATCAGTGGCACTATGCTGGACTCTTAGTTGTCCTTGGGTTGGGCTCCCATAGTCGTCCCTAGGTTTAGATAACCTAGTATGTTGGACTCTCAGTTGTCCTTGGGTTGGGCTCCCATAGTCGTCCCTAGGTTCAGATAACCTAGTAAACCCTACTAGATTCGGGACTAGCTACCTCGGGTCTAGTTAGGGATGCACGCATAGCAAGTACAGTTGCCGGGCCCATCAGCAGTTTGATTATTATTTTTATCTATTATGAAAATAGTTTTCAAAACTTCACAAATCAGTTTTAGATTTATTTTATTCACATGCATATTCGAGTTTTGTGAGTTAGATAGCGCTTACTAAGCAATTTTACTTATAGTTGCATTTCCTCTTACTGCAGATAAATGAAAGGAAAAGTTATAGCAAAGGAAGGCGAGAAGGAGGTGTGGATGGATGTGTGATGCCTGGACTATAGAAGCCTTGGGACCTAGCATAAGAATTTATTAAGATTGTCACTTATTAAGAATGTAGTAGATGAGTCATTTAGTCTTCCGTTGCTAGTTAATTGTATGTTTTGAGTTCTCCGAGAGTTTTAGGAATTACTATCAACATGTGAACAAGGATAGTTAAGTAAAGTTAGTAGTCCAGTAGCGCTCCGCCCTCACAAGTCTAGTAGCGAGGAGGGTGGGGTGTTACAAGTTGGTATCAGAGCAGTTCCTATTCTCCAGCATCACATATCAGCACCAACCTTGCCATCTTCAAGTAAGAAAGTATTTAATTTTTTTTTTAGTATGCTTTCTTTATTCTTTACAGTAAGGAGAAATCCTTAGAATTATTAGATTATATGTACAGAATAGGGAGATGTTTAGAAGTGCTTATAACGTTAAGAATTCTGCTTAGTTTCTTTCTACATAACTAGATGTCAAGAAGAGGACATTCTCATACCGCTTGTACTGAGGACCGAGTACAGGAGAACAAAAAGGACATAGAAGTTATGGGTGATAGTGGATAGGAAAGTTAAGAGACTAAGGAACAAAGAAGTACCACTAGTGAAGGTCATCTGGCAGAACCAGAAACATGAGAAAGTTACTTGGGAGCGTGAGGACAGTATGAGACGGAAATATCCGGAATTATTCTAAGTTCGAGGATGAACTTTTTATAAGATATGGAGAATTGTAATGACCCAAAAATCCTCATTTCGAGTCCTAATAGTGGTTAAAAATATTTAGAAATCCTTTAGAAATATTCTAGAGATTTTTAGAAATTTTTAGAGTATTTTTATGTAATTTTTGGAGGTCGTTTGGTATTTTTACTAAACGAAAGAAGTTTCGACAAAAAAATGTCCAAGCCGAGATTCGAACCTGAGACCTTCGGCTGAACCAAGCTTTAAGCAAGTCCGGCTGACCAAGTGTGCAAGCAATTGTTGCTGATTAAAAAAAGCATGAAATGTATTAAAGTAGTAGAAGTTGATAATAGGAAATAATAGGAAGAAAAAGGTTGCAGCCGAGATTTGAACCCACGAGCCAAACCTTAAGTAACGCGCGGCTGACCAAGTGTCCCAGCGAAGGTTGCTGATTAAAAAGGGTAATGAAATTTATTTAAGTAATAGTTAATAGGAAATGGAAAATAAATGGGAATAAAAGGGTTCGGCTGAGGAATCGAACCCGCAACCTCTAATTTAGCAAAAGTACAGCTGACCAAGTATTCCAGCGAGCGATGCTGATTAAAAATAGAACGAAATTTATTTAAGCAGTAATTAATAAATAGGAGAAAAAGGGTTCGGCTGAGGAATCGAACCCGTGACCTCTGACCCGGTCAAAGATTTGGCTAACCAAGAATCCAAGCAGCGGTTCTGTTTAGAAAAAAAATAAAAATTTATTTATGGAGGTAACAGAAATACTAGGTTATAAAAGGGATAAGTTAGGAGAGGGTTTTATTTCCGTGACCTAAATCATTCTCTCCTTCTCTTTTGCGTGCGACGGCGGAGCTTGGGCAGAATACAAAAGGGAGTTAGTGTTGGTTTTTCGGGCCGCGAAAACCGCTTTTCGCGTCGCGGAAACCCCGAAACCCCCTAGCCATTGGATCCGTGCGAAGAAAACTTTCGAAAATATGAATACGAGTTTCTAACTATGATCTACAGTAGATCTACAAAGGAAAAATATTTTATACCTTTGAAGCGTGCTTTTCGTGTATCCCGCTCGTCCAAAATGCCGGATCTCAAGAGTATCAAGATAGATACTCCTCTAGAAGTATCCACATGAACACGTAGGTGGAGAAAAACACATAAAGAGGTGTGCTAGCACCTATGTGTGGTTCGGCCAAGTTGAGGAGGAGAGGGAGAGGGAGAGCTAGAAGAAGAAGAAGGAATAATGAGGCTTGAATGAAAAAATCAAATTCTCTTCCACACTAAAGTGGCCGGCCACATTAGAATGTGTAACCCCCATTCTCATTAAATGTAGTCATTAAAGAGAATGACTTTGTAACCCCCATGAGATGGAACACTTTGATGATGTGGAGCATCATCATTGGTCCACATCTTGCCATCTCACTAATGATGTGGCAATTAGTCAAGTCAAACTTGACTCTTCTTCTTCCTCTCAAGTCAAGTCAAACTTAACCAAATCTCTTCCATGGTTGATCTAATCTAACCATTTGATTCAAGCCAACTTAATATAATGAATCTAATTCATTAAATTAAGTTGATTTAATGAGTCATAATCTAAATTAGACTCATTGAATACATGAATCAACTTGAGTCCAACTCAATTAGCCCAATTTGGATTACTCTTAATCCAATTTGATTCATCAAATGAATCTAATCCTCTTGGTTCATCATATGAACCTAATCTCCATCTAATTGTTCTTAGTGTGTGACCCTATAGGTTCTTGTAACGTTGGCAATGCCCCTAAACCCATTTAGGAACATAAGTAATGAGCTGTATCTAGCAACACATCATTACTACTCAATGTTACAAGAATGTTGAGATCCAACATCACCTTGTGACTACTAATTGTGACTCCTCACAAAATGTGACATTGTCCTTCTATCCTAGACATCTAGATTGATCAATGTGAGGCATATACCGTGGCATCCTCTAATCAATCTAAATCTTGAACTCCAAATAGACTCACTCGATCAAATGAGCTCAACATCTCATGTTGACTCATTTGGGCATGACCATGCACTTCATGGTCTAACTCTATCAAGAATACCGATGTCGCTCCCGTCATATGGGAGGGATAGATCACATCTACATCACTCACATCCCTCTGCATAATTTGTTATATACCCAGTAATCGCCTTTATAGTCCACCCAGTTACGGGTGACGTTTGACGAAACCAAAGTACATAACTCCTTATGTAGGGAACCATGGTGACTTCAGGTCTAAGGACTAGTAGTCATACTAATAGCCACATGAGAAAGTATATGACACTCATATAATGATCCATGATACTTTCTCATGGCGGGTCATTCAGTATACATTCTCCAATGCATACCCATGTGTCAACTTGATATCTCTATATCCATGACTTGTGAGATCAAGTCATCGAGTTGACCTACATGCTAGTCTTATTGCATTAACATTGTCCCTGAATGTTAATACTCGACTAGGAATGATTAAGAGTAGTGTTCCCTATATCATCTCACTATCGGTTCAACTAACCGATTGATATAGGTGAGAACCGTCTACTCAAGGACGTTATTATACTTAGTTTATTTGGCACAAATACAAGTAAGTATAATAACCAAAAATAAAATGCCTTTATTTATATAGAATATGATACAACAAGTCCAAAATATAATCATCAAATGATTGGTTCTAGGGCTCTAGCTAACAGTTAGGGCATCGTCTCCGGCGGCCGGCCAAGTTCCTAGAAGCCCTTCTTGTTCGGTTGTGAGTCCAAGAAGCAAGGTAAGTGCTTCTCACCTACAGTAGGTGTCACGCCCCAGGTAGTCCCTGTCTGAAGAAATTTCGGCAGCATCTCCCCTGTACGGCGGACAATATGAATCTCAGTATACATATATCCATACCTCGGCCACACTCCGCCGGAACAATACACACAAATAGTAAACAATCCACGCAGTTATATTTAACGAAAAGATGATATAGAAATCAACGAAGATATACGTACACATCCTACTCCACTACAACGAAGAAATGAAATCCACGAAGTAATGAAATATTCGCAGCGAAAAACAAAGTAGCAAACCCGAATGTTCGATATAAAGTCCACAATACAACCCACATCACAAGTAAACGAATAAAAGCGAATACAGAAAACGATATCTAGAAATCTTTGCGACACAGGGGCCTAGCGACTGGAATCTCTCCTGACGACCTCAACCTGAAAAAAAATAGTAACAACGGGGTGAGTTCAAAGAACTCAGCAGGTAGACCAATAGACATGTACAACAATATATATCCACCAGTAATAGCCTAAGGTACAGTCTCCTAAACCATGGGATCAAGAGTACAGTTCTCTAACCATACAACCTACGGTATAGTCTCCTAACATAATAATAGATATGCATAGCCGAAATAAACTGTAGTAACCAGCAATAGGCATAAGGTACAGTCTATAGCAAGAATAATAAGAAAATGTATAACTGAAATAAACTGTACTCACCTGCGAGGCTTGTGCAACTGACTGTAAACATACACAGATAAAGATAGTCAAAGCATATAACTCAGATGCATGTCAATCATATGCAATCACCAAAATGCATCAATCATAATTAATGCAATCATGCATATGATGCAAATGACATGGTCACCCCGACGCCATCTCACACAATGGTGAGACCGGTGGGGTAGGGTGTGACACCGTGCACTCGCCTCACTAACCTCAAGAGTGACCGAGTGGACGGGATGCACCGGAGTACACCTATCCTCCAACCTCACTATAGGAGGGAGCGCCATGCTCTCATCTCCCGGTACACAATGACGGGGAGGGACCCCGGTGTGCTACCACACTGCCTATCACACTACCCATGAGTGGAGCCTCCAGCGGAGCACCACCGAGCAACCTACACACCCTGTGTGCTGTGCCACTACCCATGCAGTGGTCACGTGGTGCGCAGGTCAATGTAGCCGGCCGACGAGCTCAACAATAATGGAGTCGTCAATCGCCCAGCATGCAATCATGCGATATGGTGCATGCGGCTACAATATATCATACCTGAACATATCCTCCATATGTGTAGATGCCAAACAGACAAACACATATATAACGATGATAATAAACAGCATAAATCCAAAGACATCACATATAACAATGATGTAAGTATCATGAATCCAAGAGCATGTATCACACATGTAAAGCAACTAATCCAGTAGAGTAGAGCACTATAGATATGCATCTCTATGATCATATATACCCATGGCAAGAGATATAATATCCAATCCTGAAGTAAAGCAACTAGCAGATGAAGCATGTGATAGGTATCAACTAGCTAAAACCAGGGAAGAAATGATCTACTATCTACCACTAGTAAATATATATAAGCTACACATATCATAAGACATTATCAAAAGATAAGTCAAAGGGTACCCGCCTCAAAAGAAGGTACAATCCAGTCCTAATCCAATGTCGAGATGCTCGTCTCGAATCAGAGTCCTGTGTCAACAAACAATATATATATTTTATTTAGCTAAATCCAAACGAATAGCTAAATAAAATCCCTAAAACTAAATTAGGGTAAAACCCTAATCACACAACCTCAATCTACATAATTTAAATCTAATAGTTAATTAGGGTTAATTACCCTAACCCTAATTAACCCATTAGATTAATTCCAACAATTATATCTAATCACAATCAACTAACTAATTACACTTAACCTAATCCATCTAGGACAAGATCATCCAACTAGTATTCAAATTCGAAACATGATCTACAACAAGATCAATTATCCTATTCCTTACCTCAAACCCAAAGTGATCACCAATAGATCACAATCAAAGGTGTTGCTGCCGGTTAGGGAAAGCTGCTGGATACACCTCAAAGATCACAATCCCAACCTCACAGCAATAGAACCTCACTGGATCAACAATGCATCAAGCCGAAATTCCTCAACTGAGCTGCTGTTGATTGCTGGAACCAGGAAGTCTTCCACAGAACAGGGCCTTACTGCTGGATCACTCGGATCAAGAAGGAAGAATCAACAAGCAGATCACTGATCTCAAATCAAGCAATCCAAGACATCAATCGACCCTTCAAGCCTCTGCCCAACAACTCAATGGATCCCATCATCATCAACCGAAACCTAAATCAACCACGAGAAGATGAGGATCAACGATAGATTATCGGTAACAACAATCCAGCACCAATTATCCGCAGAGCAGAGCACTGATGATGGATCTAGGGCAGGGATTGCAAAAAGAACACAACCACAGCGAGAAAGAAGGTTCGATTGCTTACCCTCAAAGCCCTAATCGCCCCTTTCACGCCGGCGGTCGGGTGGCACGGCTCCATCCAGATTCGGCCAGTGGAGAGGTGGATCGCACTATGAGCAGAGCGAGGAGAGAAGAACGGAGGTCGATCGGTTGGGTGTTGGCGAATCTTGCTCCTCACCGTGCCCTAGCCACCTCGCCGTTGACGCTCAGCCGCAGAACTCACCGGATCAGGACCCCCGATCGGATCCAGCTCCTCGGCACCGTCGAGCTCCGATGATGAGTCTCCTTCGGCCTCGGCGTCGAGTGATCCGCGAGAGAGGGAGAGCACAGAGACGGAAGGGAGATCGGGGAAGGAAGGAGAGGAGGAAGGCTCGGGTGATCGACGTCGGGTTTTGGGGGAAACGACACTTGGGAAGGGAATTTAAAGAAAAGAAAATGATTTATAATTAAAAACATTTCCTCATTTAAATGGGTATCCCAAATAGGCTTTATCTGTACCCGGAATTGATCCCCTCAAAACTCGTCGTACGAGCTCCGAAAAATTCCCAGAAAATTTCTAAAAATTCCGGAAAAATACTATAAGGCTATTTCTGAAATAACCCTATTTATTCAAATTTTCCGAGATCTCACAGTAGGAGTAGTTTCGGACCTTTGTTCTTCTTGAATTCGAAGCATGAGAAGCGCTTATAGTGCAGATTTTTAATTAAGCCTATAGTGCAGATGTTAATTAAGCTTATAGTGCAGATTTTAATTAAGCTTGTAGTGCAGATTTTTAATTAAGCCTATAGCGTAGATTTTAATTATGCTTATAGTGCAAATTTTTATGTAGGCTTATAGTGCAGATTTTAATTAAGCGTATAGTGCAGATTTTTAATTAAGCTTATAGTGCAGATTTTAATTAAGTTTATAGTGCAGATTTTTATTTAGGCTTATAGTGCAGATTTTTAATTAAGCCTATAGTGCAGATTTTAATTAAGCTTATAGTGCAGATTTTTAATTAAGCCTAGAGTACAGATTTTAATTAAGTTTATAGTGCAGATTTTTTTGTAGCCTTATAGTGCAGATTTTTAATTAAGCATATAGTGCAGATTTTAATTAAGCTTATAGTGCAGATTTTTATGTAGACATATAGTGCAGATTTTAATTAAGCTTGTAGTGCAGATTTCTTAGAGCTTAAAATGCAGATTTTTTTAGAGCAGATTTCTTTAGAGCTTGTAGTGCAAATTTCTTAAAAATCTTATGGTGCAGATTTCTTTAAAGTTTATAGTGCAGATTTTAATTAAGCTTGTATTGCAAATTTCTTAGAGCTTAAAATGCAGATTTCTTTAGAGCAGATTTCTTTAAAGCTTGTAGTGCAGATTTCTTAAAGAGCTTATGGTGCAGATTTCTTTAAACTTTATAGTGCAGATTTTTGGTGGAACTTGTAGTGTAGATTTTTGGTGGAATTTATAGTGTAGATTTTTGGTGGAACTTGTAGTGCAGATTTTTGATGAAACTTATAGTGCAGTTTTTAAAGAAAAAGATTATAGTACAGTTTGGTTAAGTATTATAGTGCAGAATTTATGTTTGCATAGTATGCAGAAATAGTGTAGCATAGAATGCAGAATCTTGATTAGTATAGTATTTAGAATTTTGATTAGCATAGAATGTATATTTTTGTTTATGCATTTCAAAGTTAGAATTTGTTTAAACATTTCAGTTTTTAAAGAAGCATTCTTTTATTAGAGGTATTAACAAGTATAAGAAAGATAAAGAAAAGAAAGAAAAAGGCCAAGGCCTTAAGTAGATCCCAAAGTCAAGACTTTAGGGATTTTCGCACACAAGGTGCTCGTTAAAATGCCAAGGCATTTAAAGAAGAAGTAATTAAGATAAATGAGCTTATGAATCAGTATTTTACTTTTATCAATGACACTGTGTTGGACTCTCAGTTGTCCTTGGGTTGGGCTCCCATAGTCGTCCCTAGGTTTAGATAACCTAGTATGCTGGACTCTCGATTATCCTTGGGTTGGGCTCCCATAGTCGTCCCTAAGTTCAGATAACCTAGTAAACCCTACTAGATTCGGGACTAGCTACCTCGGGTCTAGTTAGGGATGCGCGCATAGTAAGTACAGTTGCCGGGCCCATCAACAATTTGATTATTATTTTTATCTATTATGAAAATAGTTTTCAAAACTTCACAAATCAGTTTTAGATTTATTTTATTCATATGCATATTCGAGTTTTGTGAGTTAGATAGCGCTTACTAAGCAATTTTGCTTATAGTTGCATTTCCTCTTACTGCAGATAAAGGAAAGGAAATGTTATAGAAAAGGATGGCGATAAGGAGGTGTAGATGGATGTGTGATGCCTGGACTATAGAAGCCTTAGGACCTAGCATAAGAATTTATTAAGATTGCCATTTATTAAGAATGTAGTAGATGAGTCATTTAGTCTTCCGCTGCTAGTTAATTGTATGTTTGGAGTTCTCTGAGAGTTTTAAGAATTACTATCAACATGTGAACAAGGATAGTTAAGTAAAGTTAGTAGTCCAGTAGCGCTCCGCCCTCACAAGTCCAGTAGCGAGGAGGGTGGGGTGTTACAACTCCGTCTCACACTCACTAATAAGCTGAACTTGCTTGATAACCTAGAATGAGTGAGATGGTAAATTAGGAAAATAATTACCTTTAAATACATGCTTGGACTACAGACATTAATTAAGGGGGAGTGAAATTTTTTTTCCAAGTTAGTTTTTTCTTTAAAATAAAAATTATTTTTGACTTAACATCAAAATTAAAAACTATTTTTGACTTGTCTTCAAAAATACAGATTATTTTTGACTTGGCTTTAAAATTAAAATTATTTGTGACCTGGCTTTAAAATTAAAACTTTTCTAGAAGCTAAATGTTTTCAAAGTTAAGTACTTAAGTTAAGCTTTTATGTAAATCATGTTTAAGTTAAGTACTTAAACTAAAATCAAGAAAATCTTTTAAAAGTCAAGTTTTTATCAATACTTTTAATCATCTTAAGAGTTCAGTTTTTCAAAAAGCAATTATTTTCAAATGTTAAATTTTGCTAAGTTTTTGTTGAAAGCGCTAAGTATTTTCCAAAGCATTTTCAAAATTTAGCTAAATATTTTTCAAAACAATTCTTTTTGAAAAGCTAAGTCTTTTTAAGGCTAAATACTTGACAAAACTATATTTCCAAAAGCTTAGCTAAGTCTTTGATAAAAGTATTTTTCAAAGAAAAAATTTGACTAAGTTTGTTAAAAAAAAAAAAGGCTAAGTTTTTGCAAGATTTTTTTTACTAAGTTTATTAAACTCTCTTTTAGCTAAGTTTTTAGCTAAGTGAAAGTATTTTCTAAACTTAGCTATTTAGCAACGTATTTTCTCAATGCAATCATTTTGAAGTTAAAAAATTTAGCTAAGTGTATTTTTCGAAAGAAAAAAAGGCAAATATGGAAGTTTCAAAACTTATGCTTATCGAAGTTTTGTTGAAAAAGTTAAGCATTTCTAAATTGGCTAAGTATTTTTAAAACTTCATTCATCTAAGTGCTACTCTTCAGGGGGATCTTAAAGTTAAATAGAATAAATATTTTTTCTCTCTTCTTAGTGTTCTTTTTTATTTATGTCAAAGGGGGAGAGAAAAGTCAAAGTTTTAAAGTTAAGAATTAAGAACTTAAACATAATGAATGAAAGGGGGAGCATAATGTGTTGTTTTGAAATTATTTCATTTATGCTCATGTTTAAGTTTTTGCATTTATTGTTATATTTTTACTTAACTTTGAACCATGTTGCCATAATCAAAAAGGAGGAGATTGTTAGTGCAGGAAGCATCCGACGATTGAACCTATATTTTGATTATGTCAAAGGGTTCAAGTTAAGTTGTTTTGTTATTTAATGTACTTGAATGAGCTTTGTAGGAAAGTCCTAAGTATTCTTAGGTAAAAGTCCTAGCTGTGGTTAGACAGGTGAAAACCCCTAGGGGGTGGTTGTAACACTCATAGGATCTCTAATAATGCTATATGAATTTTATGCATGATTAAAATAGGCCTCATGTGGATTTTTCCAAAAATAAAAGAAAATAGAACTAAAAAGAGGCATAACCAAGGTTTGAACCTTGGACCTCTTAGTAGATGCATGTATGTGTTAACCAATAGCCTCAGCAAGGGAGTACTGTTATGAAAGAGAGGGACATGATAATTAAAGGTAAGGAAAGGCTCCCTCCACTTAGAAGGAAAAGTTGGAGTTTTCTTCTACTACCTGTAAGACCGTTGGATTCGATAGAGGGGGGGGGGGGGGGGTGAATATCGATTCGAAAATCTCGAGTTAAAACGCAGCGGAAATGTAAGGAAGTAAAGAGATGAACACTGTTGATTTTTACTTCGTTCGGAGCCTGTGACGACTCCTACTCGAAGGCCCGTACTCCTTGAGTACTTTCGTTGGGCAATTCACTAGCAATTCGGATAATTACAATTTACGTACAAATATTGCTAATGAAAGGAAGGAAAACAAAGCTAACCGACAAACAATAAATTAAGAAGGAGAGCCGGAGTGAGTCGTCGGAGCTTTGTGAGCGTCGTTGGAGCGCAGAGCAGCAGAGTGATTGGATTCAGAGTTCTCAGAAGACTGATGTTTTGAAGCTCCTGCCTGGGGCTTCTTTTATATGCTGCTCCGGGCGCCTGGATCCCTTCCGGGCGCCTGGAATGTGACGTAACACTCCCAACCAGCATTCTCCAAGTGTCAACGTCGTCTGGGATAAAACTTGCCTCCGGGCGCGGATCCCTCGGGTGCCCGGACCTCTTCTCCAGAAAGTCCTTCTCCTGCAAGAAAAGGTTAGTCCGAGGCAAATGTACCTGCAGCAAAAGAATGTTAGCACGTTTTATCGATAAGCAAAGTATGACTTAGATTCCGTCTTTCCGAGACCGGAATCTAGTCACGATCTCGACTTAGATATCCGAAATGGATCTAAGCCGGATCGACGCCTAATGTCCCCTTCCCGAACGCGTCCTCACGGTCACTCCCCTCCAGTGACTTACACGCCAGACGTCCGGCCAGCCCGTCGACCCGTCTGGACTTCTCGCCAAGCGTCCGGTCAGCCTGTCGACCCGCTTGGACTTCTCGCCCGCGACTTAGCTTGTCAAGCGTCCGGTCAGCCCGTCGACCGCTTGGACTTCTCGCCAGCTATCCGGGCCCGTCGACCTAGCTGGACTTTTCTGCACACTTGATCAAAGTGTCGGACAACAACTAACTTAACCTATTTGTCATTCATCAAAACCTGGGTTAGACCGTTAGTGCTACCCGCACCAACAATCTCCCCCTTTTTGATGGAATGACAACCTGGTTAAGTTAGTGAAAGCATATGTACAAAACAACATGCATTTGTGTGGTTTTAAAGTTAGTTTGTGTTTTCAAATTGGTTTAGCTAACTTAACCACCTAACCCTTCTCCCCCTTTGGCATTCATAAAAAAGTAAGCAGGGGTAAACAAGCATAGTGTAGAGTAATAAAAAGTTTGGTTAAAAAAATTCAAAGATATTGATAAAATTAATAGTAAAAAGATAGTCAAGTTGACTTGGGGGAGTTTAAGCTTTTGAAAATTCATTTAAAGCATTTAGCTTTTAGCTTTTAGAAAGCTAGTTAAGTTTTGATTTTCAAACACAAGTTTTCAAAAACCAGAATTCCAAAACTAAGTTTGAAAATTTTATTTTTCAACACTAAGTTTGTAAACGATTTAATTTAAAACTTAAGTTTTGACAGTGATTTAAGTTTGAAAAAATCTAACTTTCATAATTTTTAACACTTGAGTTTTTGCAAATCAAATTTCAGTTTGTAAACATTGATTTTGAACTTTACTTTTAGTTTTCAAAGGAGTTTGGTAGAACTAATTTTGATAAAGTAAAAATAATTAAATCTAATTTTCAAAAATCAACGTTTTAAAGTTCAAAAGTACTATTTTCAAAACCATGGTTTAAAATACTTGAAAAGTTGAGTTTTCAAAGACTAAGTAAAAAGGATAAAAAGTTTGTGATTTAAAACAAAGAATTTTCACAATTTTAAGCAAGTTGATATTGAAAATTGATTTTCAAAAGTAAGGAAAGTGATTTTGAGAAGCTTAGTTTGTAAACTTAAGTTTTGAAAAATCTAATTTCCACAATTTTCAAAACTAAGTTAAATCTAATTTTCAGAATCAATTTTCAATAAAAAGTAAAACCCAATTCTTAAAAACAACTTAGTTTTATAAGAGTTAGTTTTCAAAAGTAGGTTTAAGAAATTTTTGGGAGAACATTTTTCAAACAAGATTTAAAATATTTTATATAAAGGAAATTTTTTTTAATTAATTCCTCCCCCTGAACCTGACATCACTTTGTCTAACCAATTAGGTACTAACTAACTATCAGAAGATAGTAGCTTTCACTTGGTTAGTCAGATTAAGTTAATTACAACCAGTCAGTGTTTGACTTGACTGATGAACTTTAATCTGATTAATATCTGAATAGTATTTAACGTCCAGACTTATGTTGATGCACTGAAATTAGCATCTTAAGTCCAGATAGTTGGCCTATGCATCTCACCCCTTTCTATGTTTGTCAAACACAAGCAAGGTAACCCTAGGGTGTTGGTGAGATGCTCAAAAACTAGTCCTATGGGTACATGCTTTCTAAGGATGTAAACCTAGTCTAAGGCAAAAAACTGTTTTTGAAAGTCTAAAAATGGAAATTTTGAAAACAAACAAGTTTAGCCTATAAGTTGATAAAATTATTTTTTGAATTTTTTTTTAAATTTCCTAGTCTATTGAGATAGAACATATTCAATGTAAGTTTGAAATGTCACTAGATAAATCCAAAATATTTTACAAATAGTGTAGCTACAGAAGTAGGTCATCACTAAAGCTACTGCGATGATGAAGGGGGTGGTCCAGATCCCAAGGATCGAAGAAGTGACATCATCTCAGTGTGGCGGGTGTCCCCGACAGCTCATAACTCGGCAACCTCTCGTCGTATGTCCCGATGAAAATCGGAGTTCTCCTACTGGAGACTCGCCATGGCTCTCTCTAGTCCGGTCATACGGTCGGCTAGAGTGCGGGGAGCGTGTCGTGGTGCTCGAGCTGGGGGTGGTGGTGGAGCCGGTGCGGCTTCCTCCGGAAATAGTGCGAGCATGAACTCGTCCATCTGTGCGTCTGGATCGGGCTGGTGCTGTGCCCCCCTCCGCCAAGTCATAGTCCCGTCATCTCTATCTACCTGGATGCCGGCTAGGGAAAAGTTCCGAGAGGATATAACATCGAACTCGGTCATACGGGCAACGTCTCCTCTAGTGACATCAATGTGCAGCGAGGACATGTAGGCTGTCAGAATGTGACCAAATGGCATATGGACTCGACTGTCAGTCACGTATCCGGCTGCGTAAATGATGGTCGAGAAGATATGTAGGCTAATGTCAATTTCTAACCTATGAATCAGGGCATAAAGTAGGAATGAATGGAATGGGCACATCACAGCGATGTCCCGAGTGGTCAGTGGTAAAATACAAAGAACTACAACCCTATAAAGAGCGTAGTCCTGGACGCTAAGTTCTACTGACCTAAACTGTGTCACAGTGGGATCTCTCTCTCCCCCAAAAAAATACGAATACATCGTATCGAGAGTAATATGTGAGTAGGGATCGTCGAACGGTAGATCCCTCGGAGGATAGCACAAAAAGGAGCAAGTAGAAGGACGCAACTCTAAAAACTCTCGGATAGTCGTAGGGGAAAATACGATATCAGTACTTGCAGCCCTAGTGGTATAGGTGAAGTCGTCTACTTTTACTAGGTTATTGCAAAATTCTGCACATAGACTTATGTTTATTGGACTGGTACATTCTACAAGGTTCCTTAAATTGTAGTGGCCTATAACCTCTAAGGCAGAGGGACATGACCTTAGGAAGAACGCTCTATCTATACAGGTAGTCCTAATGGCCTTATAGATGGTGGACTCAAACTTAATCCTAAGTTCGTCTGTGGGAAACCTAGGGTCTGTACTAGCATTGGAGGGTCCAGCACCAGTATTTGTTCGTTTCCTACTATATATAAAAAAAAAATTTAGAAGACAACAAAAAAATATTTTAGAGAGGGGAAGAATATTTTACCGAGGAGCCATCGAAAAATATAGATTTGACGACCTCGGTTGAATCGCAACAGCGTCTTCACCGCACGAAAATTTTAATTTAGAGTACTTTCGCACTGAGGTTCAAAGTGAACCTTGGCAAAAGTGAGAATGAGTGGGGCAAAGGTTGGGGGCGCCTGCTGCCCCTTATTTATAGGGGACTCCGGGCGCCCGGACCCTTTCCGGGCGCCCGGGGTTGCTGGGGCGGGGCGCCTGGAACCCTTTCCGGGCGCCCGGGGTTTTTGACTTCCTTTTTTTTTTTTTTTTTTTTTTTTTTGGGTTTTGAAATGGTTTAAGTTTTAAAAATTTAAAGTTAAAGTTTTGAAAATAATTTTTAAGTTTAAAATTGAAATTTTTAAAATTTTGCAAATAATTTAAAACAAATTTTTAAAAATAATTTTTAAGTTTAACACCAAATTTTTAAGAATAATTTTTAAGTTAAAATTTTGAAAGTAATTTTTAAGTTTAAAAGCAAATTTTTAAGTTAAAATTTTGAAAATAATTTTTAAGTTTAAAAAGAAATTTTGAAAATAATTTTTAAGTTTAAAAACAAATTTTTAAGTTAAAATTTTGAAAATAATTTTTAAGTTTAAAAACAAATTTTTAAGTTAAAATTTTGAAAGTAATTTTTAAGTTTAAAAACAAATCTTTAAGTTAAAATTTTGAAAATAATTTTTAAGTAAAAAAAACAAATTTTTAAGTTAAAATTTTGAAAATAATTTTTAAGTTTAAAAACAAATTTTTAAGTGAAAATTTTGAAAATAATTTTTAAGTTTAAATACAAATTTTTAAGTTAAAATTTTGAAAGTAATTTTTAAGTTTAAAAACAAATTTTTAAGTTAAAATTTTGAAAATAATTTTGAAAGTAATTTTTAAGTTTAAAAACAAATTTTTAAGTTAAAATTTTGAAAATAATTTTTAAGTTTAAAAACAGATTTTTAAGTTAAAATTTTGAAAGTAATTTTTAAGTTAAAATTTTGAAAATAATTTTTAAGTTTAAAAACAGATTTTTAAGTTAAAATTTTGAAAGTAATTTTTAAGTTTAAAAACAAATTTTTAAGTTAAAATTTTGAAAATAATTTTTAATCATAATTCATCTCACCCGATCTGTATTATCAATCAGGGAAACCTATGGTTTTTGTGAGATGAAATTGGTTTGATTATAGAGTTTCGGTTTAACTAGTGTTAGATTCAGACTTAACTTTGGTTTCCACAAATAGGCATTCTTCGGATAAACTTCTAAGCTTGGTGAGTCACAAGGACATCATTAGAAGTAACCAACCTTTCGAGGTTTTCCGAATAGTCCTATCCACGGAACTTAGTACTAAATCTTGGTCTAACTGGTTAGGATTCGTTTAAGGGTAGCTTCGGTCAGTTCTACTTGGCCAAATGCACCAGATCGAAGCCATATCTTTCTAGACATGCGATGCCCAAGCTTCCCTAACGTACTATCATCCAAAAACTTCACCAGTACCATGAGTCAAGTTAAACTTGGTCTCTTTTTAACTAATCCTAATTACCCTGTCGGGTATGTTACTTTTGGAGGTGCCAGCTATTCTGGAGCCTCCCCCTGAATTATTGGCCATTAATTTAGATTTTGGGTTTGTGTCGATTCTTTTTATAATTATAATCAATTTGGTGATAATCTAAATTTTGTTGAGTTTTGAGTTTTGATTTTAAATTAAATTTATATTTTAGTTTTTGATCTGATTTATTATAATGTATTTTATCTTTAGGTACATAGAATTGATTAAGTCCTACTTGCGAGGTTAAGCACGCTTTCGGAACCCAAGCTTGTTTAGTGGCTTTGTGTTGGGTTAATAATGATTTAAAGGTTTTGTTTGAATTTGACTTATATCCAAGTCCGGTTTTATTATAGCATGCCTTTTGGTTATTTAGAATTAAATCTAAATTTTTAGATCTTGTTGTGAATTTTTCCAACAATTCTTTTAACTTATTAATTTCATTTTTTAATGATAAATTCTCCTCCTCAAGTGTTCGGTCTTGAGTTGGATTCGAATTTTTTAATTGTTCCTTGAGGTTTTGATTTTCCTCAAGAAGAGATTTACTTTCATTTTCCAATTTAACTAATTTTTTATTTAAACACGAGATAATTCTAAAGAATTTATGATTTAAGTTTAGGTATACCTCTTCGGAACCTTCGGAAACGAGTGCGGACTCGTGGCTTGATTCGGGTTCGGACCCGTCTTCCGATTCCTCTTCGCGAGCCATCAGCGCGAGGTGACTTTGGTGCTTTTGCCTTTCTCCTTCCGATTCGTCCGAGGAGGAATCGTCCCATGTTGCTTTGAGGGCTTTCTTCTTTGTTGACTTTGGTTTGTCAAGTTTCAATCTTGGGCATTCGTTCTTGTAGTGCCCCTTTTTGTTACATCCGAAACATGTGACATTTCTTGAGTCGGCTGGTGAACTGATCTTCTGAAGATCCTGTTTGCTGAAGCTTCTCTTTTTCCTGGTGAACATTTTCCTTACCAGGTTCACCAGGTGTTCTTCGTCTTCAGAGTCTTGATCGGAATCTTCTTCAGATTCGGGTTTGTTCTTCTTTTCTTTAGAGGAACCTGCAAATAAAGCTACACCTTTCTCGACCCCGGCGTTAGTTTGCTCATGAAGTTCTAATTCACAGAAGAGTTCATCCAATTTTAATTTAGATAAATTTTTTGAAATTTTGTAGGCATCTACAATTGATGCCCACAAATTATTTCACGGAAAAGCATTTAACGCGTACCTTATTAAGTCTCGGTTCTCCATTTGGTGGCCTATCGCGTGGAGACCATTGAGGACATCTTTGATCCTCGCGTGGAGCTGACTTGCCGTTTCTCCTTCCTGCATTTTTATATTAAAAATTTTATTTAACAGCAAATCTCTTTTTGTTACCTTCGCATCGCTTGTTCCTTCGTGCAGCTCGATCAGTTTATCCCAAAGCTCCTTAGCGTTTTGATGCGGTCCGACTCGGTTCAGTTCTTCTCGTGTTAGTCCGCAGTGTAGAGTATTGATGGCTTTGTTTTCAATTGATGCCTTTTTCTTTATATCATTTGTCCAGTCTTCAGGGTCTAGTATGTTCCCGGAGTTGTCTACTGGAATTTTGTAAGCCCTTGTGACGCTCATCCATTGGTCGTAGTCTGTCTTCATGTAGACCTCCATTCTCCTCTTCCAGTACGAAAAATCATCCCCGTTGAATAGAGGAGGACGTACTGTGCTGAAGCCTTCTTGTTGAGACATCTTATCCTGCACACACTAAATTAACTGGAAAAAGAAAATCCCAAGACTTCGTCTTGGATTAGCAGTGCGGGAAAAAATAGAAGCTCTAAGTTGGTGTTGTACCAATTTAGATTTTAAATGCAACGAAAAAAAATCTTCCAAAAAGATAATAATATCAGTTTGGAATTAAAAAAAATTATTTCACCCCCTGTCTGATTGGTGGTTGCACCAAATCAGAGCGGTACCTGCTCTGATACCACTTGTAAGACCGTTGGATTCGATAGAGGGGGGGTGAATATCGATTCGAAAATCTCGAGTTAAAACGCAGCGGAAATGTAAGGAAGTAAAGAGATGAACACTGTTGATTTTTACTTCGTTCGGAGCCTGTGACGACTCCTACTCGAAGGCCCGTACTCCTTGAGTACTTTCGTTGGGCAATTCACTAGCAATTCGGATAATTACAATTTACGTACAAATATTGCTAATGAAAGGAAGGAAAACAAAGCTAACCGACAAACAATAAATTAAGAAGGAGAGCCGGAGTGAGTCGTCGGAGCTTTGTGAGCGTCGTTGGAGCGCAGAGCAGCAGAGTGATTGGATTCAGAGTTCTCAGAAGACTGATGTTTTGAAGCTCCTGCCTGGGGCTTCTTTTATATGCTGCTCCGGGCGCCTGGAATGTGACGTAACACTCCCAACCAGCATTCTCCAAGTGTCAACGTCGTCCTGGGGATAAAACTTGCCTCCGGGCGCCCGGATCCCTTCCGGGCGCCCGGACCTCCGGGCGCCCGGACCCCTCTTCTCCAGAAAGTCCTTCTCCTGCAAGAAAAGGTTAGTCCGAGGCAAATGTACCCTGCAGCAAAGAATGTTAGCACAGTTTTATCGATAAGCAAAGTATGACTTAGATTCCGTCTTTCCGAGACCGGAATCTAGTCACGATCTCGACTTAGATATCCGAAATGGATCTAAGCCGGATCGACGCCTAATGTCCCTTCCGGGCGCGTCCTCCGCCTCCCTCCGGTGACTTACACGCGACGTCCGGTCAGCCGTCGACCCTCGGACTTCTCGCCAAGCGTCCCGTCAGCCCGTCGACCCACTTGGACTTCTCGCCACTATCCGGTCAGCCGTCGACCTAGCTGGACTTCGTGCATCCCGTCGACCCGCTTGGACTTCTCGCCAGCTATCCGGTCAGCCCGTCGACCTAGCTGGACTTTTCCTGCACACTTGATCAAAGTGTCAGACAACAACACAACTAACTTAACCTATTTGTCATTCATCAAAACCTGGGTTAGACCGTTAGTGCTACCCGCACCAACACTACCTTCCATGAGAAGATGGTTTTGCCTTCTTCCTTCATTTAGCATAAATAGGAAAAAGAGAAAGGGAATTTCATTTTTCCCTCTCTTCCTCCTTCCTTCTCCCACCGAAATCCCAAGCCTCCTCTTCCTCATTGCCAAAATCAAACAAGAGGTCTTCTTCCTAGGAGAACTTCACAAGCAAGGTTTCTTTTCATTGTAAACCAAGCGAAATGATGTAAGTATCCCCTCACCTGCAGTACAAGTAGTTTAAGACGTTTCTATGCTTATAGGTTACTTGAAAACTAAGATCTTGCCATATGAGTTTCAGCCATGATGAGGTTAAGGGACTATCTATGGATGTTAAAAGATTTTATGCTTCATGTTGTTGGAAAATTTGGAATCCTACTCATTTAAGGTTTCAGCCAAGATGTGACAAGAAGTCTAGAGAAAAGTTTGAAACCTAACTATGCTTGTTTTATTCTTCCACATGATGTATGATTTTCTATACCATGTTAGGTTAAATTTCTATGTCTTATGTTGCATCAAAAACCTAGAAGCTTATCCTTAGGTTTCGGCAAAGGAAAGAAAAAGGAACTAGAGAAAGTTTTAAACCTAACTACGCTTGTTTTATGCTTCCACATGATGTATGATTTTCTATACCATGTTAGGTTAAAGTTCCATGTCTTATGTTGCCTCAAAAACCTAGAAGTTTATCGTTAGGTTTCGGCCAAGGAAAGAAAAGGGGCCTAGAGAAAGTTGTAGACCTAAACTATACTTGTTTTATGCTTCCTTATGATGTATGATTTTCTATACAATGTTAGATTGAATTTTCATGTCTTAAGTTGCATGAAAAACCTAGAAACCTTACCTTTAGGTTTCAGCCAAGGAAAGAAAAGGGGGCTAGAGAAAGTTGTAGACCTAAACTATACTTGTTTTATGCTTCCTCATGATGTAGGATTTCCTATACAATGTTAGGTTAAATTTCCATGTCTTATGTTGCATGAAAAACCTAGAAATCCTACCTTGAGGTTTCGGCCAAGGTTGAATGATAGAGTTAGAACCTCACTTATGGTTACCAAGGGACTCACTTGCTATGCTATGTAGGTTGCAAAAGTTTCATGCTTTAAATTGATTAAAGAAAATTTTAAAACATGCCTTCATGTTTCGGCCAAGATAAGAAGAATGAGGTTAAGAAGCTACCTAGGGTTCCTAAGGTCTTACATGTTATGATTAATGATTATGAGGACTTAGGTAGTTGATTTCATGTCTCCATGTTGTTTCACTACAACAAAAATATTAAAAGACAATGGTTAAAAACCGTTGTCGTAGGCCCTTAAATATCGTTGTAATTGGCAGTGTTGTTAAAAGTGGAGGCTACGACAACAGTTTTAAACCGTTGTCTTTGAATGAAAAGACAATGGTTTTGCAACGGTTTAAAACCGTTGTCTTTGAATGAAAAGACAACGGTTTAAACCCGTTGTTGTTTAGAGCATTTTTTACCAATTACAACAGTTTTTGGGGCTACGACAACGGTTTTTAATCGTTGTCTTTGAGGGTGATAGACAACAATAACAGTTTTAAACCGTTGTCTTTTAAATTATTATCTTTTAATATCAATATATCATATTTCAATATAAATATATAATAAAGAATCATAATCACAAAAGAAAGAATATTCTCCATATCAATGTCATTCAAAATGTTACTTATACAAGAATTACAATAACAAAAGAAGAAACATGTCTAATGTTCAAATAAAATTTATCTCAATACAAATAAACTAATAAGCTCCATTTACATCTAATGAACAATAGCCAAAAGACTAAAAACTTGTGATGGTGGTTCATGCCATATAGGATTGCACTTAATTATTATCAACCCAAGTCTCATCACAATCTTCAACTGGTAGGATTTCATTGAACTCCTTTTTCTCACTTGCTGATTCTTTCATACCAATCTTTTCCAATATTATTGATCATCAGTTCCATAATAAATCCAGTCTTCCCAACACCAGCTCCATCAAAAAGTCCAATCTTTTCACCCCTTTAATAAGGCACTAGGATATTAACAGCCTATTGATATCAAAAGAAATATACTATTATATGTATGAAAAAACTTGTTCTGAACGAATAATAAATACACATATGTTTTTACAACATGTTAAGTTTATACAGAAGCATACCATAATCATGCTTTCTCTGATCCATTTTTCTTCATATTGATCATCGAATGTAGAATTTCAGAGACTTGCAAACCATGATTTCTCCATTTTACTGTAAAAAAAATATAGTTACAATCATAGCAAGCATCTAGAATAGCTAAGAGCAGCAACAAAAGAAGGAATCATAGAGGAAGTCATGTACCTTTTGTCTACATAATATTAATGATCCATCACTGTTTCACACGCTAACATATATATATATATATGTGTGTGTGTGTGTGTGTGTGTGTGTGTGTGTGCAAAATTCAACACTCAAGTAAGATCTCAAATCTTAACATAAAAAAAATCAAGAAATAACTAAATTCAATTAATAAAAGAAGAATTCCTAACATGGTAATTATACGATAGCCTTAGAAAGTAGCAGTTTAACTAAAGTTAATACCTCAATTTCATTTCTTTTAACATTTTCCAGTGAATCATCTCTATAACCTGTAATGCCTTCATCAACAGATAAAAGGGGGAGATCTAATCCATAGTTATGTCGATGATTCGACTGTGACATAACATATGCAAGAACAGTTGACTCTACATAGAAGAAATTTGTTATTTGTGTGAGAGGAAATTAGAAAAAAAATCCATTTTTGAACTGAGGTAATTCTAATTAACTGAAGAATGAAACTATTTACTCTTGGTACATGACAGTAAAAGTTTCCAGTAAACTCTATAGAAGCATTGTGTTAATAGGGAAGCCTCACCTTATATATACAAACACATTTTTTGTTAAAAGGGAAAAGAATAAATATGACTTGTCATTTGATACTTGTAAGAACTTGCCATTCACCTTTTCCTCCAGAAGTTGTAACTGCAACACGATCACCAAGTATTAATAGATTGTTATCGATAATAACTTTATGTATCTCATATTCAAAATCAATGTAGAAGCATTCCTTACAAATCTACAAAAAAAAAAAACAAAATCAAATAATATTCATTTGAGTGTATGCCATTTTACATATGTAACATTCAAACTTGTTCCTAGGAAATTGCAATTAATTTGTGTTCAAAATATAGGCCTCAAAGGAAGAAGTATTTCCTAATTTCTAGATCATCCCCATCATGTCATTGAAGCTTTAATTTGAACCCACCTCAGAATGCAAATCAGTGAAGGGCCTTCCACAAAAATTTGGAATCCAAAATCCACAATAGCAATTTCATCTTAATCTTCATCTAAGGCTATTGGTTAGCTACATATTCCTTTCTTTTCACAATAAGTGAAATTGTCCAGTATGACATCTAATAATTGGCCAATAAGTGAAATTGGCCAATTATGTAGGCTATATATACAAAAATGGAAATGGAGTTTAGTAAAAAAAGTTTCATGAAACTCCAGAATGTGCAGAGGCATACAAGGTTTCTTGGAACTCCATCTAAATGACATTGAGTATATTTTATATGGTGGACCTTTAATTTCTCTAGATCTAGAATATTGTCTGGTCCTCTAAAATATTTTTCCCTTTCATACAAAGAAAGAAAGGATGATACAGAATCCTCAAAAAGAAAAATGAAAGAAATAAAAACTGTAGTAGTTCAAATAACTAAGAGATTGTCAATAAACAGAATATAGTTGTCGGAATGCATAACTTCACTAGATTTACTTTCAACATTTCCTCTAAGTCATCATTATACAACATGTGAATAAGACATGCAACAGAATTTTTCTCCTCCTTGAATTCCTCTTCGTCAATCTACATCCAAAGGAAAGACAGAGCACAAAAGAAATTAGGTTGTTAGCAGTATAACTTAATATAATACCTACATCACAGGGAGATACAGAAATTTATTTCAAGCAACCATGCTTACACTCTTGATCGGCCAAGACTCTTATTGAGAAAAAAAAACAAATGCACTTTATATAGAAACTTTATCTAACTGGAAAAGAGTAATCCAATGCACACCTCATCATCTTGAGTTTCATCAACATCTTCATATGCCCTTTTACCACAGTACTTATGAACATCTTGAATCAACATGACAATCTAAAGGTATAAAATTGATATTGTAGGTAAGCGAAAAGAAAAGTTATTTAGAATGTTCCAGGCAAATTCAATGGCACTTGGTTACATCTTGAACTTCTCTAATACTTTTGTTGATAATAGCAAATAAAATTGGATGAGGAACATATGCAAACAAATCATGTAACAACATGCCAAATCTCATCATTTTCATACCATATATGTTTGTGGAACTGGTTTACTGGTCCAGACATGACTTTACACATTTTTGGTGCTTGCAAGTTCAACCTGGTTGAAGATAACAAAAGGCAAAGGGGTTATGCAAAGAACACCTCCAAGCAACTGAAGTGTGCAATTTTATCAGTAATTAAACAACAACAACAATTTCTGAGGGAAAGAGGTATTATATAGATGCATGTTTCATCACACGGGAGCAAAGGTGTAAAAAACTGATGCACAGAAGGAAAAAATGAATCTTTCTATTAATCACAAGATATAACTATGAATAGTGAATGGATCCCCCAAATGTAAGACAAATCCGCAAAACTAATTAACTTGTGCATAGTCAAAAGCCCACAATATCCGATGTAGGGTTTTCTTGGGCATCATAAAAAAAATATAACTGATTGTTGGTACCGCTTAAAAATCTAGATTTGCCTCGACATGAATAAAGTCAAATGCAATGCAGAAGACCTCAACAATCACCAGAAAGGTAGCATTTTTCTTCTCAAAAACTGAATGGAGCTAGAAGGAGAAGCCAAACAGAGATAAAAGGTGAGAAGAAAAAGGCATTACCTGGGAATCGGCTAGAAATCTGTCAGTTAGAGAAGAGAAAAAAGGCGATTGGGGGACCGAGCAGCATAAAAAGACCTAGGTGAGGAGAAGTTGAGAGTTACAGGAAGGCAACAACGCGAGTTACAGGTGAGGAGAAGTCAAGAGTTACAGCATAAAAAAACCTTGGTGAGGAGAAGTCAAGTTGCTGGCGCAAGATACAAATTGCAGTTGGTAAAGGAAGACGAAACGAAGAGCGCTGGGGCAGCCTGCTATGAAGAGGGAATGAAGGTGGGTGGTTCGGCGGAGATGTTCAGCGAAAGAAGGATTCAACTTAATAGGGTTATGCGGAAAGGAGTTCAGAGGAGCGGTTAGGAGGAGAGGAGTTCGCAAAGAGGGGATCACCGGTATAGAGGGGATTCGGCAGCGTGAAGAGATAAAGAAAGAAAAATGTGAAGAGATCGTGGATGGAAATGCTTAGGGTTTGAGAAGGCAAAGGAGAAGGGAGACGCGGCGGCAAAAAATTCCGGGGAGAGGGAAAGAAAAACTCAGCGGCAAAAAATGGCAAAGGGAAAAAACGGCGAGGGAAAAAATAATGGTATTCAACAACACTTAATAGACAACGGTTTTTAAAAACCATTGTCGTAACCCCCAAAAAAGCACACATAGACAACGATTTTCAAAAACCGTTGTCGTAGCCTTTAAGAACCGTTGTCGTAGCCCCAAAAAAGCATAAATAGACAACGATTTTTAAAAACTGTTGTCGTAGGCCAAAAAAATTGCTAAAAGACAACGGTTTTTGTTAAAACAGTTGTTAAAAGGCAAAAAGATAACGATTTGGTATAAAACCGTTGTCGTTTGAGTGTTGTTGAATGAGGATTTTCTTGTAGTGTTTGAAAATCTATGATGTATGTTTATATGTTTTGGACAAGCATGATTTAGGGCTTCTAAGAAGTTTCAAAACCTTAACCATGCATGATGTTGACTCTTATGATATGATATGAATTTTATGTCACCATGTTAATTGATATATGCACTTATGTCATCATGTTATGAATTCCTATGAGATGCTATATGTTATGTGCACTTCATGTTATCATGTTATGTTTTTATGAGATGCTATATGTTGTGTGCACTTCATGTTATCATGTTATGTGTTTTTATAAGATGCTATATGTTATGTGCACTTCATGGTATCATGTTATGTTTTTTTATGAGATGCTATATAATGTGCACTTCATGTCATCATGTTATGTTTTTATGATATGCTATATGTTATGTGCACTTGGTACCATCATGCTATGTTTATGCAAGGCTTATGGAAGATGAAAAGCCTAAGAGATGCTTCCCTTAAGTTGGGATCAAGAGCACTATTCATGATATGACAAGAACATTAAATGTTATGATATGACAAGAACATGATATGTTATGATATGACATGCTATTTTACTTTGTATGGCTTGTACCAGGGATGGGCTCCTAAGTGCCCCTAGGTCGATGGTCAATGAAACAGGCCTAGTAAAAGGGATGGGCTCCTAAGTTGCCCCTAGGTCGATGGTCTATGAAACGGGCCTAGTTCCTAGTAGGTTCAAGATTAGCTACCTTGGATCTACTTAGGATGCGCGCATTTATGTATGTATGTGGTACAAAGTCGGTCCCTCATGTTGAAATTATGTTTAAATACCTATATGATATATGTTTTCAAAAGAACATCTTGCATATTCTCATTTCATTCAATATGCACATGTTTTCAAAAGAGCATCTTGCATCCACATATCTCATGCTATATGATTCCTTATGCTTTAGAAAAATGCTCTATAGAGATATTTTCATGTTATGTGATCTTTATGCTTAGAAAGATGCCCTTGAGATATGATTATGATGTATAGATGTACATGCTACTATTTTATGCTTATTCTCTCACATGTTATGCCATGATATGTTTTATGCTCTCACATATTATGATATGATTTACCTTATGCTCTCACATGATATGCTATGATTTACCTTATGTTCTCACATGTTCTATTTATGATTTGCCATATGCTATGTTCATGATTTATGGATTTTGTGAGTAGAAAAGGAACTTACTAAGCCTATGTGCTTATAGTTTATATTTCCTTGTACTGCATAAAAGGGTAAAGAATGGCTAAACTAAGGGGAGCAGCAGGAAAGGCAATGATGATGTGTGTGGAAGTGGCATGGTGGAATAGATCCATTTATGTTTTAGAACCTATATATGTCTAAACTTGCAAGTGAACCATGTTTTGATTTCATGTTGGTATTCCTATGCTTAAGTTATGGAATTATGAATCATGTTCAAGTATTATGCATGAATACTAGTATGTAGCATATCCATCATGTTATATGGTTATATTACTCACATGCCATGTTTAGTACAATGCATATGATAAATTAGAAAATTTTAAATACACCTTCCGCTGCCATGAATTCATATGCATATGTATGTCACGTAGTCCAAGTAACACCCGTCCCTTCTTAGAGTAGTACTAGCATGGGAGGGGCGAGAGGTACAGTGGTAACCCTAGGTCCTAGGGGGTTGTAACCCTAGGTGGTGGAAACCCCTAAGGGACGGTAACCTTAAATCCTAGGGGGTGGTAACTCTAGGTGGTGGAAAACCCTAAGGGGTGGCAACTTTAGGTCCTAGGGGATGGTAGCCCTAGGTGGAGGATAATCCTAGGGGGGGCGTAACCTTAGGTCCTAGGGGGTGGTAACCCTAGGTGGTAGAAAACCCTAGGGGGTGGTAACCCTAGGCAAAAAGCCCAGTCGGTCTGGAGGACCGGACTGGCATCAGGTATGCTCTTCTTAGTGGAGTAGGTGATGGCGCGTTCCTTGGAAGAGGGAACAGTAGGTGTCGGTTCGACCTAGGGTTTCCGGTCGGAAATTAGAAGTCAGAACCAGACAGTCGGGTGACTGTCAGATATTATTGTTTATAATATTATTTATGTGCTAACTTTGTTTTGTAGGATATGTTGGTGTTTTGTGGACTAACATGTTTTGCAGGGAGTAAAAAGTAAAGTTGGCCTCGGATGAACAGTACCCGAGGTACCCTCATGGAGCTTGGAGGTGCCTCGGGTACAAAGGAGAAGAAGTGCGCGCAGCAAGGCTGGAGGCGCCCTTATGGAGGCTTGAGGCGCCTCGGACAGCCTTGAAGGCGCCTTTAAGGGGTATTGAGGCGCCTTCAAGAGGATCAGCGAGGACTTCTTATACGCTTATCCACGCGACTGACTCGGCTATGATGGAGGCGCCCTCAAGGGGCTTTGAGGCGACTTCAACAGCCATTATATGCAAGTCTCGACCACCACCTCAATTCAACAATTCTAAAGTGATCTTTCACCTATGTGCTGCTCAAGAAACGTTCCAGCCAAGCTACGACAAGTCCCCGACGACCTGGAGCTATGATTTTACTATCTCTTATTGTCGGTATAAGTGCATTTATTTGTAATCATTAATTGTATTGTATTTGTGATATTATAGTGATTGCCCAAAGTAAACGCTAACGAGCGTGGGCCTTGGAGTAGGAGTCACCCTAGGCTCCGAACCAAGTAAATACTTGGGTCTTTTTGTGTGCGTTGTTTTCTTATTCCGCTGCTCTTTACTCGTACATTTTTTGAATACGAATTGTGAAAGCTACGAGCGTTATTCACCCCCCCCCCCCCTCTAGCGCGTCTCGATCCAACAGTTTTGGCCGAGACTTTGGCTAAAATCTTACTCATAATCATGTAAATTATAGTAAACATTTCATGTAATATCTATATCACATATAAAAATCTAACTACAACTTAGTGTATGCCTTTACAATTGGCTCTAATACCACTGTAAGGAACTAGAGCGTTAAATGCGCAGAGGAAAAACTTGTTCTCATGCAATGGAAAACCACATACTAAGTGTTTTTAAGGGAATTATACCTTTGGTGCATGAACATGAACTCCCGACAGCTAGAATCTCAGCACAATCACGTGTCCATAACTCTTTCGATATACACATGGATAAGCCTTCTGTTCATCTCATGAACTCATGAAGTGGAGAAGAAAATCATCTAAAGGTTGTGATAGCAACCATTAGGAAGATTTTAGCCAAGAATGGAAGAAGGAGAAAAAAAAGAAGAGCAATAACACATTACCCATCATGAAATGAATAAAAACCCCTTTTGTACTCATTCATCAAATTGTCTTAATGTCAATTGCCTTGATTAACGTTAATATTTGTATTCATCCAATGCATGATCAATTCAAAATTGATTTTTTTACTCTTCATCCAATACATGATCAATTCTAAATTGAACACTCTTCTTATTTAATGAATTCAAATTCATCAAGTTACTTAATGAATCTAACTCATTAATCATCATAAATCTGAATTGGACTCAATCCAATAGTTGGATCTAATTAAGTCTAACTCAATGAGTCTAATTTGGATTAGATTAAATCCAATGATCCATCATATGACCTCATCTCCAAATCAAGTTGTTCTTTGTGTGTGACCCAATAGGTTCTTGTAACATTGGTAATACCATGAACCCATCTCCAAATCAAGTTGTTCTTTATGTGTGACCCAATAGGTTCTCATAATATTGGTAATATCTCTAAAATTATTTTAGGTACATAAATAATGAGTAGCATCTAGCAAGGCATCATTACTACCCAAGTGATAAGAATATCGAGATATGACTTATCCTTTCTGTGTTTATTATCTTGTATGACTCAGTGCTTCTATCCTTGATATTAAGATTGATCAATGAGACATTGTCTATGTCATCCTCTTATCAATCTTTGTATTTCTTGATCTCTAAGTAGACACACTCAATCAAATAAGCTCAATATCGTATATTGATTCATTTGAGTATGACCATCCATTCTTGTGTCTAATCAAGGGGTTCATAGATATCGCTTCCTTTATTTGGAAGGGATAGATTCCATCTACATCACTCACATCCCTCTACATAACTTATTACATACCTAGTGATCGACTTTATAGTCCACCTTATTACAGGTGATGTTTGCCGATACCAAAGTACACAACTCCTTATGTAAAGAACCATAGTGACTGCAGGTCTAAGGACTATTCATATCATTAGTCACTATGAGAATGTTTATGACACTCATATAATGATCCATGAAACATCTCATGGTGGGTCATTTAGTACATATTCTCTAATATATATCCATGTGTCAACCTGATGTCTCATATCCATGACTTGTGAGATTAAGTCATCCGTTGACCTATATACTAGTCTCAACGTATTAATATTATCCTTGTATATTAATGCTTCACTAGGAATAGTTAAAAGTAGCATTCTATATATCAACAATATCCCACTATTAATTCAACCAATTGATATGCTGTAAACTAGAACTTTCTACTCGAGAACATTATTATACTTATTCATTCGACACTGAATTGAAGTAAATATAATAACCAACCTTTTCTTTTATTAATAAGTGAAATATGATACTAAAAGTGCCCTTGTCAATCATCTCATAACTGGTACTAGAGCTAATATTAACACGTGTTTTATGTTACTCTTTTGATTTCATGTGTGTTGAACCCTTTTTCCTTTTTCCTAATCTTTGAACGTCCTTTACTTGTCCAACAAAAAGAGCCATACCTTGCTCGGCTTGGCTTGTGTTAGTCTACTCATTGAGTTCAAGCTCAGAAAAGAGTTGATCTAATTTAATTTTTGGAAAATCCTAGGATACTTTGTAAGCATTGATGTTCAATTCCCACAAGGTATTTATCCAGAAAGTTCTAAGCATGTACATTATGATGTCATAATTTTCCATTGTTTATCCGATTACATACAGTCCATTGAGAATGTTCTAGAGCTAGGCGTCGAGTTAACTAGTGGACTCTCCTTCCTACATGGTTATATTGTATAGATTATTTAAAAGCAAATCTTTATTGCTTACTTTAGTGTCAGATGTCCCTTTGTGGAGTTTGATTAGCTTATTCCATAGATCTTTCAAGCTGATGAAGGCGCCGACCTGATTGAGCTCCTCTTGGTCAAGCTACACTGGAGAGTTTTGAGTGGCTTTGGCATTGGAATTTATTTGCTTCTTCAAGATTGGATTCCCATCCTCGCAATCTAGTGGACTTCTATTTGAATTGTTGGGTAGAGTGAACCCATTCTAGATTGAGATCCACATGTCCACCTAAGTCTTTAGTTGAAACTCCATGCAACTTTTCGAATAATCAATGTCATGTCCAGTGAAGAGCGACGAGCTATGCTATAGCCCTCTTGGTGTGCCATTTAGAATCTTACACACAATAAGAAAAAACAATGATGTTCCAAGACTCGACATTGGATTAGTAGTATGGGAAGAATAGAGTACCCAAAGGGAAAACAATCATTAAGTGGTATTCCTCCAATTTTGAGTAGTTTCAAAAAAAATAAAAAATTTATCAATAGAGGTGATTGCACCAATTCTGGATAAGAATGAAAAACTGAAAACAAACAAAGAAAACAAACTCGATTAGTGGTTGCACCAATTTAAAGCACCCCGCTCCAATACCAATTGTTGGATCGAGAAAGCGCTAGAGGTGGTGGATAGCACGATTCATACACGTTCAAAAATTGTTCAAATAACAAAGTAAAGCAGCGGAAAGACATAGTACAGAGATAGTAGTTTTACTTAGTTCAAATCCCCATGGTTACTAATCCAAGGTCCATAAGCAGTTTGACTACTTTTGTGGACATCACTATCCACCTTCTTTTCAAAAGAGAAGAAGGCTCATTTTTTTACAAGTATAGGGTTTAGTAATAAACCCCTTAGAATATTTTAGGATGAAAAGAAATAAGTGTAACAGAAAGTAACAAATTAAGTGTTACCAAACGCTAGGCTCATTTGACCTCGTAGCTATGTTGTGTCATTATTGTATCATTGAAGCTTAAGTACAATGGTGTTTCAAAGTCTTGAAAGCGCAATGGATCACTTAAGGAGGTAGAGTGATGATCCTAAAGATGTTATTTGAGGCTTCTTTTATAGGGTGATCTGAGCGCAAGGGCTATCCGATATGACTCCCTCAATGAGTTATCTAAATCTAGGTGCCTGGATCACTTATAGGCACCTAGATCCCTTCCGGGAGCCTGATTTGTTGATGTGGCAATAACTAGTTAAAGCTTTATTTGTGTTGAATTTATCTCTTCTAAGGTGCCTGGATCTCTTTTGGGCACCTAGAAGCTAACTTACACTACCCAATTATAGCCTACCACCTCATCTGGATGCAAGTTGGACTTCAAACTGTTTAGGCACCTGGATCCACTCGGGGCACCCAGACTTCCGATCCCCTGGATCTACTCTGGGCACCCAAAATTCCCTTTTTATGGCCAACTCCCATTAATAGCTTCTTGCATCACAGTGTTAGCACTGGTATAATTAAGATTATGATGGACAACTTTCCAGTTGTCCGGTCTCAACTTCAGGTTTCTATGAAACCTTAGATTGGATCGACGCTTACTACTCTATTTCCTATATAAGTACCCCATGTTAGTTTTGATGTGATCAACCAAGTCAAGTTAGATCATATTATATTTGATCCTTATGTCTAAGTATGCAGGAACTTAGGAGCATAAGAAGTTGAGTAAAAGACACAGCTAGTGAGATGGATGATATGGGAAAGAGTCGATGGGCTCGATACATCCGAGGGACAAAGTGTTGTGAAAGATTACGTGTAACGACCCGCCTTCTACTGGCTAGGCTGTAAGGCCGGACCGTCACATTATGCTGTGCTAAACTATTCTATGACCATTACTAAATCTAGGTGCGGAAGCTGTACTAATTAAAATTTTGCTAAACTATTATCTTTTCTCTATTCTACATGTGCTAAGGGGTGTAATCTAAACTATTCATGTCATTATTACCTCCCCTTATGGTCAAGGAACTTAACTAAGGGTTTCTAGCTAATATCAGGCCTCCCAATCGATCCACGGATCGATTGGATTAGTCGAATCGATCCGGTGATCGATCCAGCATGCTACTGTATGCGGAACTTGGGTTGGATCGATCCAGTGATCGATTCAGCACGCTACTGTGCTCGGGGCAATATTCTGGATCGATTGGCTGATCGATCCAGTCTGGTCAATCGATCCAGTGATCGATCTCGGAGCTCTCTGTTCACGACAGAAATTGCTGGATCGATCGACTGATCGATCCAGAAGCCTACTGTTCGTGGAACAAACTGCCCAATCGATCAGCTGATCGATTGGGAACCCCCAATCGATCCACCGATCGATTGGGGTTTCTGATTTTGCAGCTAAGCTCTGATTTCAGCACTGTTTCGTGCCTCAATCACATTACAAGTTCTAAAATGACTAAAAAACATTCTAATAACAATCAGCTAGCATTCTAAACTGGTTTACTAACAATCTAAGCAGAGTTTCTATTACTCCATGCATGCAAACTCTTAAATGAGTAAAAGTAGCGTAATAAGAAATGCTAAGTTCATAAATGTCAAAAACAAGGTTCACTGCGATTCCCTAAGACCTTTGTTCCAAGTTCCATCCACACACATCTTCATCGCATTGTCGTCCAGCCTCCACTAGTCCATTTTTCCTTTACCTCTATCTGCAGTATAAGGAAAAAGTATCTGTAAGCTTTCGCTTAGTAAGAAACCATCTACCTCACAAAAACATGCTTTCGATGCAATATGCTTTTAAAACATGCTATTTGAAATATGTACTGTTTAGACTAAAACATGGCATGCTATCATACATAGAAATCAAAGCTAGTCAAGGCATACTATCATCTAAAGCATGTGTAATAAAAACTGAACATAGAGCTATCATACATAATCATAAGAGTTAGCTGAACTGAAGCATGAACTGAGCTAATTCTAGCAAATGCTAAAGCTATACTGATTTCACCTAACTATTTTGTGAGAGTTTAAAACTACATATATAATAGATGAAAATACTAATCATGCTGCTGTTTGGGCCCGGCAACTGTACGTGCTGTGCGCGCATCCCTAACTAGACCCGGATTTGCAAGTCCCGAATTTAGTAGGGTTACTAGGTTATCTGAACCTAGGGACGACTGTGGGAGCCCAACCCAATGGATATCTAATCCAGTACAGTGCCACTGAGAAAGTAAAATACTGAACATAAGCTAATAAATTCCTGTCTTGCTTTTACTAGGTTGTCTAAACCCAGAACTAGGTTATTTAAACCTAGAGGCGACTGTGGGAGCCCACCCATTGGACATCTAGTCCTGTAAAAGTTGTAGCAAGACTATATGAGCTGTGAAATGCTTCTATGCATTTAACTAAGCTATTAAAATGCCTAAGTTGCATTTTAACTGTGCTAGTAATTTAATCGAACACTTGGTATGCGCTAATTCGTATCCTTTGTGCCGAAAAGCTATATACTACTAACTAAAACATGGAATTTACACGGAAGCTACTTATACTGCAGGTGAGGGGTTTCTTACCTCCTGTTCGGATTTTCTTACGATTCTAATCGCTAGATTTCTGGAGGAGACGATCCTTTCGACAATCTTCTCGCGTCTATGAGTTCCTCTCGCGGAGGGAAGCGTCCTCGTGTCGAAGTTGTCGCCGGAAAGTGCCCTTGGGGACGGAACCCTAGCCTTGCTTGTGGTTGGCGCCGAGAGAAGAAGAGGAAGGGAGAGGGGTCGGCGGAATTAGGTTGAGGAGAAGACAAGTTACGTTAAAAGAAATAACTCTTCACTTAATTCCTCCCTATTTATATTAAGTGGTAGATTCACCCAACTCAAATATAAATCTAATTGATTCCCTTTTCTTTCAGCACGACCCTGCTAGGTTCACTTGGTTACTAAGGTTCACCCTAAGTCATAGGACCCAATAGGTCTCGGGTTCAATTCCCGCGTAGGCTATTTTCGTTTTCTATTTATTTTTGCTACTTCCGCTATTCTACAAATTCCATAAAAATATCCTAAAATTCCAGAAAAATACTAGGATATTTCTAATAATTATTTTGAGAATTTTCGGGCATTACAGTACACTGGTAGATGAGAAAGAAGAGCATGTCATTTCTGAGGGACAAGAAGCTGGAACGAAAGAATGCTCAAGAAGAAGGCCGGAAGATGGGTTTTGGTGAGCCCAATTCCCTTCCAGATGACTGAGATCACCCAAGCGACCGGAGAAGGTGCCAGACAATCATCACAAGACTAATTGATTCGGGTGCTTAGACCAGCTAGTCGATGTGCTCAGACAATCCGGGCACCCAGACAAGATGGTTCAGCAACCCGGACCACCAGGGTGTCCGAAGGGCGCCTTGTCACTGTAGACTAACTTTTGGGTTCACTTCAACAGTGGTCTAGGCGCCTGGAGAGGGTCCGAGCATCCAGAAGTGGATAAAACTTTATTGTTTGGCCATTGCATAGTTGTTTCATGGAGATAGAGTTTTGTCACACTGGGGGTGCCCAGAGAGAGTCCAGGCACCCAATTCACGCCACATTAGTAAACAATCACTTTGACCAGTCAGTCTATACAAGGAGTCTTGGTGCTATTTATTTGAAACAATACTTTCTGTATTTGAATTCTTTCACTCTATTCTTCATTTGTTTGTGTGTTCTTTTGGTCACTACTCGGAATTCCATTCTGCTTCCCCTGCACAAAAATTTGTACAAGTACAGAACTTTCCTAACAACCTATGTGTTCCTCATGAGTTAAACTTGAATTGGAAACGAAACTTAACATTTTTACTTCAAGTTTAACTCATGTGTTCTTCAGTAGTTAAAACTTGGATTGCAAATGATACTTAACATTATTAATCCAAGTTCATCCCATGTTACAGAAGTTGATTAAATATCTATTTCAAGGATTGGCTTCCAGGTTAAATATGGTGAGACACTCGGCCTTCTTGGGTGTGAGATCATCCACCACTTCCTAGACAAAGCCTTTTAAAGAAATTAGATATTTAAACTTCTTACAGTAACCCTAGGTTTAACTACAGAGACTTCAATAGAAGCACAAGCTCAAAACACTAAATCGAAACACAAAACTGAAACACAAAATCGCTAGCCTCTTGTGTTGGTATTTCCGGATCTATACAAAGAACATAAACTAATTAATTTGAAGTGGAAACAATTAATTAGTTATACCTTTCTTTGTAGCTAAAGACCTCTTGATCTTCTATTGTATTCCTCTCCTTCTCTTGGACGTCATGTGGGTGACGATCTACCAAGATGAAATCCACCCAAACAACTTCTTCTTCTCCAAGAAATTCGGCCACCAAGGGAAATCAAAATAGGAAACTTCCTACTCTTCTTGTTCCTCTCCAAGAAACCGACCACAAGAAGATGCCACTTGATGTGCCGCCGACCCTAAGGAAGAAAACAAGGTGAAGAGGCCTCCTCCTCCTCCTTCTTCTTCTCCACAAAACAACCGGCCACCAAGGATGAAGAGAGGTTCCGCCGGCCTCAAGGGAGAAAGGGAAAAGAAGAGCCGACCACCAAGGAATAGAAGAGAAGACTTAGGTTGTGTGTTTCCCATAAGGCACCATCTACCTCTCTTTTATAATCCTTGGTCATGGCAAAAAAGGAAATTTTAATAACAATTAAAATCTCTCTTTTTTAAATTTCCTATTGTGATGGTTACAAAAGGAAAGTTTTAAAATTAATCTCTCTCTTTTAAACATTGTAGATGACTACAAAAAAGGAAAGATTAAAATTAAAACTTTTCTTTTAAATCATGGTTACAAAAAGGAAAAGTTTTATCAAAATTAAAATCTCTCTTTTAAACACTACAAATAAGGAAAGATTTTAACAAAATTAAAATCTCTCTTTTTAATCCTTTGTAAATTGCTATAAAAGGAAATATTTTAAAATTTAAAACTCTCTTTTAAAACCATGTGGATGGCTATAAAAGGAAAGATTTTAATAAAAATAAAATCTCCTTTTTAATCCTAGTGGTCGACCCTTAGCTTGGGCACCAACCCATGCTTTGGCTGGCCACTTCTTGGGCTCCAAGCTAATGCTTGGCCACCCCCTTGCACCAAGCAAGGATGTGTCCGACCCATTACTTGGGTAAGAAGCAGACTTGGTGGATATAAGGCTTTATAGAGGCTACAACAGGGACCGAGAGGAGGAATTGGTTTTGGTCTCCCGATAAGCTTGAGCTTCTTGTGTTCGCCCCAAACACCCAACTCAAGTTCATCAATAATAACTCATACCATTAAAAAGTTATTATTAAACTACCGCACCAATCCCATATTACATTATGGGTTCCTTTTTATTATGAGTGTGTTAATCTCCCTGTGTTTAAGATATCGAATGTCCATTAATTAAATGAGTTACTGACAACTCACTTAATTAATATCTAGCTCCAAGAGTAGTACCACTCAACTTTGTTGTCATGTGGAACTAAGTCCACCCGTAGGGTTTACATGACAATCCTTATGAGCTCCTCAATGGGACATCATCAACCTAGATTACTAGGACACAGTTTCCTTTTATAATTAACAACACACCATATAAATAATATCATTTCCCAACTTATCGGGCGTATTAATTTAACGAAATAAATCTCACCCATTGATACAACAACAACAACAACCAAGCCTTTTCCCACTAGGTGGGGTCGGCTGTATAAATCTTTTTACGCCATTGAGCTCTATCTCCTATTATATAATCATCTATATTTAAATAAATTTTATCTTGTTTTATTGTTACTAACCAAGTCTTTTTTGGTCTTCCTCTTCGTCGTTTGATATGCATGTTTATCATAGTTTCACATGGCCTAACTGGAGCATTTATTGGTCGTCTAAGTACATGTTCGTACCATCTTAAATGTGTCTCTCGGAGTTTCTCCTCAATAGATGCAACTACGACTTTCTCTCTAATGCTCTCATTCCTTATTTAGTCCATCTTCGTATGTCCACACATCCACCTTAACATCCTCATCATTGCAACTCTCATCTTATGCTCATGTGCTCGAGTCATAGCCTAACATTCAGCATCATATAACATAGCAGGTCTAACAACGGTTTTAAAGAACTTACCTTTAAGTTTAAGAGGTACTTTACGGTCACATAAAACACCTGACGCTCCCCTCCATTTCACCCATTCTGCTTGTATTCTATGTAAGACGTCTCTCTCAATCCCTCCATCATTATTTAAAAATGATCCTAAATATTTAAATCTCTCAGTTCCGGACAACTCATCTTCTCCTATCTTAACAATTGTTTCATTACTTCTAATATTGCTAAACTTAAATTCCATATATTCTATCTTTAATCTACTAAACTTAAAACCTTTCCCTTCTAGTGTTTCCCTCTAAGATTCTAGCTTAGTATTTACTCCTTCACATGTCTCATCTACCAAAATAATATCATCTGCAAACAACATGCACCACGGTATTGTGTCTTGAATGTGCGCAGTGAATTCATCCATAATTAGTGTAAAAAGATAGGGGCTTAGGGCTGATCCTTGATGTAACCCTATCTTTATTGGAAATTCTTCAGTTACTCCGCCTGAAGTCTTTACTCTGGTCGTTACATCCTCATACATATCCTTAATTAGTTCAATATATGTTACGCTAACACCTCTCTTTTCTAAAATTCTCCATATAATTTCTCTTGGGACTCTATCATAAGCTTTTTCTAAGTTAATGAATACCATGTGGAGATCTTGTTTTTGCTCCCGATATTTTTTAATTAATTGTCTAAGGAGATGTATAGCTTCTATTGTCGACCTTCCAGGCATGAACCCAAATTGATTTTCTGTCACTGTGGTCTCCTTCCTTAATCTTTTTTCTATTACTTTTTCCCAAAGTTTCATAGTATGACTCATTAGTTTAATACCCCTATAATTTGCACAATTTTGTATGTCTCCCTTGTTCTTATATAAGGAAACTATAGTACTTATCCTCCATTGATCAGGCATTCTTTTCATTTTCGATATCATATTAAATAATTTTGTAAGTCATTCAATACATTGTTTCCCTAAGCACTTCCATACCTCTATCGGAATATCATCTGGTCCAACGATTTTTCCATTGTGCATCTCATTTAAAGTTTGTTTTACTTATGATGTTTGAATTTTACGATAAAAATTAAAATTTCTATGCTCATTTGATCTAATTAAATTACCTAAGTTAAGTTGGTCACCTAAACCTTCATTAAAAAGTTGATGAAAATACCTCTTCCATCGCTCTTTTATTTCTTCATCATTTACTAATACCCTATTACATTCATCTTTAATACATTTTATTTGGCTAAGATCTCTTGTTTTCCTTTCTCTCACTTTAGCTATTCTATAAATGCCTCTTTCCCCTTCTTTTGTATCCAATTTTTTATATAACCGTTCAAAAGTTTCATTTTTTGCTTCACTCACTACTTTTTTAGCTTCTTTCTTGGCTATTGTATATTTTTTTTAAGTTTTCCTCATTTTTACAAATATATAATTCCTTATAAGCTATTCATTTTTCCTTCACCTTCTCTTGTACTTTCTCATTCCACCACCAATATTCTTTACTTAGTGGTGCATGTCCCTTTGACTCACCGAGTACACTCTTAGCTACTATTTTCAACTTTGATATCATCTTATCCCATGTTGTATTAGAGTCATCGTATATTTCACCTAATGCTTGTACTTCTACCTTCTCCTTAAATATATTTTGTTTTCCATCCTTTAACTTCTACTACTTAATTCTACGAATTGTATATATTTTCTTTCTATTGATACTTTGTTTGAGGCGTATATCCAACACTACTACCCTATATTGGGTAGTTAAGCTTTCTCCAGGGATGACTTTGCAATCTTTACAAATCTTTCTATCCTTCTTCCTAACCATATGAAAGTCAATTTGTGATTTATTATTTCCACTTTTGAATGTGACTAAGTATTCTTCTCTTTTCTTAAAAAACGTATTAGCTAATATAAGGTCATATGCTATCAGAAAATCTAATATAGTTTTCCCTTCCTCATTCCTCGTTCCAAATCCATAACTCCCATGTACTCTCTCATATTCCTCATTTTTCACTCCGACATATCCATTTAGATCACCTCCTATTAAAATCATTTTATTTGGTGGAATATTTTGTAATATTTCATCTAAGTCCTCCCAAAACCTTGATTTGGTAGTTTCATCTAATCCTACTAGTGGTGCATATATGCTAATTATGTTCATAGTTTCTTACGCCACTATTATCTTAAGGGCTATAATTCTATCCCCTTTTCTAACTACTCCTACAACTTCATCCTTTAACAAATTATCTACAATGATACCCACTCCATTTCTTGCTTTACTCTTTCCAGTGTACCATAACTTAAAACCCGAGTTCTCTATCATCTTTTCCTTCTCGCCTATCCATTTTGTCTCTTGTACACACAAAATACTAATTTTTCTTCTAATCATCATATCTACTACCTCCATTGATTTACTAGTGAGAGTTCCTATATTCCATGTTCCAAATCTTAGATTATTAGTTTTCCTATCATATTTATTTTTATCTAACCTATGGTGTGAGAACTTTTGCCTATTTAACACTACACCCAAGTTCTCATGGAGATGTAGCGGTCCTTGCTGAGACGTTACAGTCGGACCCTGTAACGTGAACTCTTGCATATTTATCACTACACCCGAGTTCTGGAGATGTAGCGGTCCTTGCCGAGACGTTACAGTTGGACCCTACAACGCGTTCCTTTTGGGGAACAACCTAGCATTAGCACAATAGTTTAATGGATTCATTCATTGAATATTTACCATAGTTTAACACTGGCTGGCAACCTAACACAACCCTCCTCCTTTATCCGGGCTTGGGACCGGCCATGACCGGTCATCATGGGCGAAGTTTCACCCATTGGTAAATTAAAGAAATAAATACTAAGTATATATGCTTGTTATTATATCAGGATTAAGAGTGCGTACATCCATAATAACAGAGGTTATGTTCTTTTATGCAGTCAGTATAAAAGGAAGATCCTCAAATGGTCCTGCTCAATACACACATAGTGTACTAGTGTAATTTTATAGTCAAGATAAACTAGTATCAAATTACACTACAACCATTCCAATGGTTTGTCCCAATCCATCTTGGTTGTGAGCTACTATTTATAATTTATAAGGAATTGATAACATAATCTTCTGTGTGACACCACACACCATGTTATCTATAATATAAATTAAATGGACAACTGCATTTAACTAAATGCAGATATTTGACCAATGTGATTCTTATTTCAAAATAAATGTTTATACAAAAAGCTAGGCTTTTAGTATACATCCTAACACGTTCAACATTCTGTACGAGGCTTCTCCACCTCTAACTTCTGTCAAAGGAGTTGATTAGTTGAGCTTCATTTGCCTTGGATTAGCAATTTACTTAGTTGCAAACTAAGTAAATGTTTTTGTCTCATACTTCTTTTATGAATTTTAGTTTATTTTAGTAAAGTGTTTATCTTAATTAAAGTTGTAAGTTTTAAGAAAGGTATACATTTTTTTAGGGCAATTCGCCCCCTTCTTACCTGCCACATAGGACCTACATCTGAGAGCGCGCTCTCACCACTCCACTCAAAAGAGTTTGCTTGATTCTAAACTTTGGTCCACTCGACCTGTTTGAACTTTTGCTTAGCTAGATATTGACCCTTGGGACTTTTCGCTAGACCTCCCATCCTTGTCTCGTCTAGATTTCTATTTAGTGTCCTTGACCCCAGGGCTTTATGTCTGATATCCTTAATCTGCCAAAACTATTCCCACCAATCAAGACTTCCATACACCTAGTCTCAACTAGGACTTTCTTTCCTAGCCTCAACAATACTGATGTTAACAATCATTATAGTGAAATCAAAATCCTAAAATCATTTTTCCAATCTAGATTTCTCCCTCAACCACTTCCTTGCTCTTGACCTCTCAACTGTTCTAGACCCTCTCTCAACTCTCCCTCTCTCTCTCCCTTCTCTATCACTCTCTCTCGAACTTGAACAACTTCAATTCTCTAGATAACTAGCTTCGCAAACTCAATCGGGCTTGAGTGTTTGCTTGTGTTTTGTATGGTTGTTTTATATAAACCTTGAGCTGTAAGTAAAACAAAGAAAAAATGAACTTAATCAAACATAGCTACACCAAGTCTAGAGTAAGTTAGACTTAACTTGGGTCAAATCAGACCCAAACTCGTTCGGTCAACTAATCTCAAGGTTTGGTCAACTGATTGAGTTCAAGTTCAGACTCGGATCTGGTGACATGGCTTGGTTTGATAGATCTGAAAAAGTTTCTAGTCGACCAAAAAACTTGATAACAATGAGATTACCAATCATGATGAACTTGATTGTGGGGGTCAAGTTTAACCAAGATTGGTAAACTGATCAAGGCTAATTGATGGACTATAAAAGGCTTGAAGAAAAGAACCTTGAGAACAGTGCTTAGATAATTAATTTTACTCTTTTGTTCTCCAACAATGTGCTCAAAGGTGCTCTAAAAGCTTGATGATTGAGGAAGTGTCAAGAGGAATACGTGGCATTCAGACCTCTGGACCGATCGATAAAAACTTTATTTATATTACTTTATACATGTGTTAATTTATTATATTTGTGTTGTGTATACAAACTTTATAAGAGGTTTCTCCGCCTCTAAAAAAGTTCTAAAAATGAGATATGCAAAGTGGACTCATCCTTGAGTACATAGCCTTTGGATGTACTAACTATGGGGGTTATGAACCAAGCAAAACATCCTTGTGTATTCTTGTCTTACTTTATTTTATATATTCCACTCCTAATACTCTTAATAGAATGAATGAAGGATTAAAGCAATGAAAAGATGTGATTGATATTCACTCCCCCTATCAATCCCACTAATTCTAGAATCTGATCAACCTTGACCTGATTATACTTTTCATTGCTAATCATCTGGTCAACCTTGACCTAACTAGACTTCTCACATAGTTCATTTCAAAACATCTTAACTTTTTGGATCAACACTTGCTCAAACTAACCAAACACAAGTATATTGTCAAATTTTGAAACCCTAGAGGCTAATTGTACCAACAAATCATGTAAGCCTCAAGAGAGCTCAACTATTCTCATGGTAGTCATACTAGTGAACACTTTCTCAGGGAGGCTCCTATCATGAGAGCCCCTCGATCCCCTAGACAATACCCTTACTCATTAGAGGAACTCTCAAGTTAGTTCTATAGGTCAAAGATTAGGGTTCACTATTAGGTCCATCCTGTATTCTCTATAAATCGAATCTTATGTTCATATGGCTTGGTTATGGGTTATGGGTTAGGGTTCACCCCTTGATTTATCCGAATGAGGTTAATGTTTAACTTAAACCTAGCAACATAGATGGAAGAAAGAAAGTGAGTTAGAACCAATCAAGCATCATACACATCACAAATAATAAGTGGAACATGCATTAATATCGTCCAACAAACATTAAGTTACTCTTTAATCCTAGGATAAGAAAGCTACTCAGAAATTCTAGTTATCATTATCATATCTATAAAATATGGTAACAAATAATAATTAAATAATAAGGTTTAAAAGGCAAGTAGCCTTAATGGAATTTTTTAGAAATTTTAGAAATTTTTCTGGAATTAATCGAAGCTTGTATGACATATTTAGAGGGGATGCACTTATGGGCTCGAGAAAAATCCTGTTTGGAATACCCGGAGGTGGGAGTTGATTGAGGAATGGATCTAGGGTTTGATTTTAAAATTCATAAGTTATAAGATTTTGCCCGCGCCCTAGCTCCCCACACGGCGCCAAAGCTTCTTCCTCCCCAAGCCCTCTTCATCCGCCGCACACCTCCGCCTTCCTCTCTTGGGTCGTCACCCGACCAATCCACGCCGCCCGGTTTCCTCTTCTCTCCCGAGCCGCACCGCCTAGCTCTCCTTCTTTCCCCTCTCATCTCTTCCACAAGCCTGCTCCACGCGGTCACCACGGCCGACGCCAGCAGACGAGAGCCACCTGAGCGCCACCGAGGGTTGTCTCTCCGGTATTCTTCCTCCTTCCTACTCGTGCCTCTGCCCTAGTATGATTGCCGCCTTCCCACCACCACCCTCTCCTGGTCATCCACTTCACAACGTTGTCTCTTGCTAGGTTGTGATTGTCAACCACGTCAAGCACGCCATGCCAGTGATTCACCACCGCTAGCATCCAAGTGCCACCCGAGTGCCACATGAGTGCCCTCTCTCTGGTACTCTTCTCCCGATCCCTTGGCGTTGTACCTACGACTCTGACCATAGGAACCCCTTGTTCTAGCCAATGGGTGTTCGAGACCAGGCCCTCGCACCCTAGATTTGCTGCACCGTGCCCTAATTTCTTAATGCCACCATCTACCTGCCCAGATCTCAGTTGTGAGCAGCAGGTTGCCTTGCTGTGAGTTGGAGCTATCAACCCTAGACGTCGGCTCTCTGTTGCCTACTGTTATTGCTCGAGATGAAGGGAATTTGGGTAAGTTTAGTTTAAAGGTTGTTGAATTTAGTTTTGATTTGGATTACAAGGCTAATTAATGGATTCAATATTTGGATTGTTAGGATTATAGGAGAAGTAGAGGATAGTTGTAGATTGTCGTTGTTGGATGTAAGCCACTTCCAGTGCTATCTTGTTGCCAAATTTGGGGTAAGACATGTTGAGATTTAATTTTTATTTATGCATTGGGTTCGCTAATTAGTTGATGATGATTAATGGATGGATTTGATGAGTAGGTGGATAATCCATTATAAATTGGATATGTTGGATTGTTAGTTCATGTCCTTCTTGGATTAAATGGAAGCATGTGAAGGAAGAGTTTGAAACGGTTTAGATTGATTAAAAGTTGATACATTGATTATAGATTCTTAGCTTTTGTCCTGTATCCTATATTTGTAGGATTTGAGTTGGATGTGATCTTTTGGATCTTGTTGAAGATGGTTGACACGAGATACGTATAAAGGCGGGTACTTCTTACTTTGCCTCTCTTTAGTTCTTTGGAACTTGGTGCATGAGCTATTATTTTTGGATAAGGACTGCTTTACCTTGACTCCACTCTTATTTTTCCTGCGTTTGATACTTTCACTCAATCTTTGAGATATTTGTTTCCATATCTATACAGTATCTCGTTGTTATCCATGATACGTAGCAGATATTAGATACCATGTTTGCATGTTTTAATTATTGTTTATTTATGTTCCGTATTGAACATGGTGACTTCATGTAGCATCCCTAATTTCTTCTTATATTTGTATGATGATTGTTGTATTTTGCGCATCATATCATTGCATACATATTAATGGCAAATTCTCCCTTGCGGTCAAGAGAGTCATTAACCAGGGCCACACGCTCGGCCACTCAAGACAGTGGTAGCTGGAGCAGATGCCGCTTGTCTTGTCGTGCTGCACTCGACCACTCATGGGTAGTGGTAGCTGGAGTTGAGAGCAGTAGAGACCCCCTTTGTTGTGTAGCTAGTTAGCTAATTAACACCTGCCCACTTGGTCACTCGAGAGTAGTGGCAGCCTTTGAGTGGTACAGTTGTCATCGATCCGACCTCTCGACCATACAGGAGTCGTGGTACAGAGAGGTGGACGGGGTGACCATCAGTGCATACGCTGTTATTATTATATCTGCTTATACTGTTGCTTACTTATGCTACTGTTGCTAGTTTATGCTACTGTTGCTTACTTATGCTGCTATTGCTAGTTTATGCTACTGTTGCTTACTTATGCTGATATGTTTACATAGGTTGAGCTTTATACCTATGATATGTGTTTAGATCCTGGATGTCGTTCTGACATCACATCAGAGAACAATTTATCTGGTTTTATTTATCGTTTCGTTTGTGCTTTAGATTTGTGAACTTGGTATTATAATAACTCGACGAGGACTATTTGGTGGTTTCTTGTATTTGGTTTGGTGATGTAGTTATGTCAAGCCAAGCTGGCTCGCAGATGGTCATTTTGCACTTTACGTTGTTTACTTTATTGACTTCCGCTGTATTTTCCATACATCTGTGTGGGCTACCTACTATTCAACTGCGTGGTTGTGCTATTTTGTGCCAGCCGTGTGGGCTGTGCTTATAAACTGTGTGGTTGTGGTTAGTCATGTGGGTTGTTGGTATTTGTTATTATTTGTGGTTAACCTTGGTGGCAATGTATTCTGGTTTCATTTATCTCTTTTATAGGGGTGGTGTTGTCCGATTTTTGCCAGACAACCTTACCCTCGGGGCGTGACAAGTTTTTGGTATCAGAGTAGGTTTACGATGTCTGTTGTTTTCTTGTTCTGAATTTTTGAGTTAATTTGATATCACTTTGGTGGTATCAGAGCATGGTTTGAGTCAAATGCTGGGTTTTGGTGTTTTAAGATTTCGATCTTGTTTTGATTTATGATTATTTTCTAGTTAATCTGATACCAATTTATTTGGTATCAGAGCATGGTTCGAGTCAAATGTTGGGTTTTGTGTTTTGGGGATTTGGATCTTGTTTTGATTTACGATTTTTTGAGTTAATCTGATACCAATTTATTTGGTATCAGAGCGTAGTTTTATGATGCCTATTTCAATGTTTCAGTTTTCTTTTCGTGATTTGGTTTCTCGATGTGACTTTTTGATTTTTGGAACCAAGCAGTGGTAGGAATCTCCAAGCTATAGGAGGTATGTGGTATACCATTATCATACACTTCTGTTATTACTTGACTAGTTGTTTATACCATGTATGACTTGTGTTGTGTCAGTCATTGGTTAGATCGGGTGTGGTGATAGATTGTCTTTTGATGATCTATTAGTGGATATATGACTTGATGATCTATCGTTTGGTATTTGATGTTGATAGCAACATGAGGAGTAGCACTGATGTGATATTTACGGATTTGGTGATTTGTGGTTGGTGACCTGATTTCAGACCTATTGCCAGTGATCTTATAGTTGAGAATGCCTATTGTACAGATAATATGAGTCCTTGGTTTTACCATTTAGGTTTACAGTGCCCTAGATATTTTTATGAACTCGATGTTTTTGGTATTCCTAGGGTGTTTGGATCAGTTTCCGTTGTCTTCATTGATGATGTTTTGATCTATTCCCGATCCGAGGTGGATCACGTACACTATCGTCGCATAATTCTAGAGACGTTTCGACGGGAACATCTATATGTGAAGTTCAGTAGTATGTATTTTCATTGACTTCTGTGAGATTCCTTATCTCCATGGGAGGTTATGTGTGTTTCCGAGTTACTTTTTATCCAGGAGGAGTTACAATAGGAAACACATCAATCCGGATTTGTGATACTTCTGGGTGACACCCAATGTAAAGAGACTTAGAGCGTTCTTATTAGTTAAACGACATAAAAAAGACATCACGAATGTTGTAGCTTGATGTCGAGTATGTCAGCCAGTGGAGGCTGAACATCAGAGACCAGCAGGATTGTTTCGGTAGACTCACATATTGGAAAGGAGTTGGGAGTATGATATGATGGATTTTTGTTGTGATATTACCCAGGACTTATAGAGGATATGTGACAATATTGGGTAATCATTGATTGATTGACTAATTTGCTCCCTTTCTATCAAACTGTAGGATGAATTCTTTGAATCGATTAGCAGGGTTATACCATCATAAGATCACCAGACTTTATGGTATCTCTCTGAGAATTGTATCAGATTGAGGTCCGTGATCCATTTCACGTATCTGGCAGAGTTTGTAGCAGATCGTGAGTATGGAGCTGGTTGTAATAGAGGTTTTCACCCTCCAACAGATGGATAGTCGGAGCACATTATTTGGGCGTTGGAGGATCCCTGAGTTGAGCAGTAAATTTAGGGACCAAATTTTTATTAGTGAGGGATAATGTAAAATATGGTAATAAATAATAATTAAATAATAAGGTTTAAAAGGCAAGTAGCCTTAACGAAAATTTTTAAAAAAATTTTGGAATTAATCGGAGCTCGTATGACGTATTTAGAGGGGATACACTTATGGGCTCGAGAAAAAACCTGTTTGGAATACCTGGAGGTGGGAGTTGATTGAGGAATGGATCTAGGGTTTGATTTAAAATCCCTAAGTTATAAGATTTTGCCCGTGCCCTAGCTCCGCTCACGGCGCCGAGCTTCTTCCTCCCCGAGCCCTCTTCATCCGCCGCACACCTCCGCCTTCCACTCTTGCTTCATCACCCAACCAAGCCATGCCACCCGGTCTCCTCTTCTCTCCAAAGCCGCACCGCCGAGCTCTCCTTCTTTCCCATCTTATCTCTTCCACAAGCCTTCTCTGTTGGTGCAGGAAGCATCCGACGATCGAACCTAGGTTTTGATAATAGTAAAGGGATTCAAAGTTAAGATTCCTTATTATCTAACGTGTTTAAATGAGGTTTTAGGAAAGTCCTAACTACAGTTAGGCAGGTGGAAAACCCTAGGGGGTGGTAACCCTAGGTCCTAGGGGTGGTAACCCTAGGTGAAGGAAAACCCTAAGGGGTGGTAACATTAGGTCTTAGGGGGTGGTAACCCTAGGTGGAGGAAAACCCTAAGGGGCGGCAACCTTAGGTCCTAGGTGGTGGTAACCCTAGGTGTTGAAAATCCTAAGGGGGGTAACCTTAGGTCCTAGGGGGTGGTAACCCTAGGTGGAGAAAACCACTAGGGGGCGGTAACCCTAGGTCCTAGGGGGTGGTAACCCTAGGCTGAAGGTCCAGTCGATCTGGAGGACTGAATTGGCATCAGGTAATCTCTCCTGAGGGGAGTAGGTGAGGATGCGTTCCCCGCAGAAGGAACAGTAGGCGTTGGGTTTACCTAGGGTTTTCGGAAGGAAATTCGAAGTCAGACTCGGACAGTCTGATAGCTGTCGATCACTTTATTTATCATGTTTATATCTATTCTAACTTTGTCCTGCAGGGCATGTTGTTGTTTTGGGACTAACGTGTCTTGCAAGTACAAAAGGAACAAGCTAAGCCTCGGATGAACAGTGTCCGAGGCACCTCCATGGAGCTTGGAGGCGCCTCGGGTGCAAGGCTGGAGCTGGCTACGAAGTGAGCTTAGAGACACCTTAGAGGACAATGGAGACACCTTGGAATGCTTCTTGGAAGCACCTCCATGGGGCATTGGAGGCACCCTCAGGCGGATAAGAGGCAGCGTCAAGAGCTCATCGACAGCGAGGATTGTGGGATAAAACTTCGGGTTGGAGGCGCCCTCAACAAAGTATTTAAGAAAGTCTTGAGGCAGCAGCAAGAGAATCAATTCTGAAGCTATCTTTCATCAACGCGTTGCTAACAAGATGACCCAGGAGTGTTGTTTCAAGTCACTGACAACCCGGAGCTTCATTTCCCTAATCTTGTTGTCAGTATTGTTTTAATTTGAGTTGTAACTGTTATACTTGTACACTTTCTCGATATTATAGGTCTTGCCCACCGAAAGAGATCAACGATCGCAGGCCTTGGAGTAGGAGTTGCTTAAGGCTCCGAACCAAGTAAATCACTTGTGTTCGCGTTTGTTCTCTTTTAATTCCGCTGCTTATTACTCATTGTTTTACGGATCCAAAACGCGTAAAATCCATGTGCGCTATTCCCCCCCCCCCCCCCTCTCTAGCGCATCTCGATCCAACATTCTCCACCCGGTCACCACGGCCAACGCCAACGTACGAGAGCCACCCGAGTGCCACCGAGGGTTATCTCTCCGGTCCTCTTCCTCCTTCCTCCTCGTGCCTCTACCCTAGAGCGAGTGTTGCCTTCCCACCGTCGCCCTCTCTTGGTCATCCTCTTCACAACGTTGTCTCCCGCTAGGTTGCGATTGTCAACCATGTCGAGCACGCCACTGAAGGGCGCTGGAATTCCGTTCTGTTTAAATTTCCCTGTACAAAAATTGTATAAGTACAGAACTTTTCCTAGCAACCCGCATGTTCGATCAGACATGTGTTTGATCAATCAAGCAAGTTCTTGATGGATCAAAGCACACCTTGATCTAAGTACAAGATCGTTGGCCTCTTGTGTTGGTATTCCAAAAATGATACAAAGAAAACTAACTAATTATGCAGCGGAATTAAAGAACTAGTTGTACATTTTCTTTGTAGCTAAAAACCTCTTGATTTTCTGTCGTATTCCTCTCCTCTTATTGGACGTCGTGTGGGAGACAATCTACCAAGACAACACCACCCTCCTTCTCTTCTCGGTTTTCAAACCGTCGACGACAAAAGGAGGCTCTAGGATAGGGCACCTTCTAATCTTATTCTTCCTCTTCTTCCTTTTCTTCAAGCCGCCACCCACCAAGGGATCTAGCAAGGAGGGGAGTTGTCCCTAACAAGGAGGGGTGCTAACCCTCAAGGAAGAGGGGAGGGGAGCCGGTCCTAACTTGGGAAGAATGGCGTCGGCCCTAGGTGGAGGTGAAGGTAGCGCCGACCACCAAGGAGGAAGAGGGGAGGTAAGGGGCGCCGGCCACAAGGAGAAGGATGTGTGCCGCCGACCCTAGGAAGAGAGAAGAGAATTATGGAATTAGAAAATTAGGTTTTAGGGGCCACAACTGTAACGCCCGCCCCTTTTACTACCACTCCTGCCTAGTGAGGGCGGGGTTACTTTCTTACCCTTAGACTTAGTAAATTTAAACATTCATACATACATACAGCGGAAGACATACCAAGCATATGAATATGAAATAACATGATTCAACTTAAATAGTCATAGTATCCATTTCTAGCACATGCATAAGGAATCATAAAAGACATCACATAACATAACATATTATTCTAAGTTCATTTCAGCAGGTCATTTTATTTCTTTAGCCAAGTCACCATCACACATCTCTTGCCCCTTCCCGCTGCTCCTCTAGTTTCTCCATTCTTTACCTTTATCTGTGGTACAAGTAAAAGTATATGTAAGCACTCAAGGCTTAGTGAGATCCTTTCCTACTCACAAAAACCAACGTAATCATGCAACATCATCAAATCATACATTAGAGTAATTGATGCTCATCTCATCATGAAATTAAAACATATCATATCATGGCATGAATCTCAATAATAACATAACGTAAGGTAGACAACATATTATGGCATAAATCTTATCATAATACATGTAACATCATATCCTAGCATGAATCACATCATAACATAAGAAATCATCATATCATGGTATAGTTCATATCATAGCATGGAGGTAATAACATAACATAAGAAAATCATCATATCATGGTATAGATCATATCATAACATAAGTGTACATCATAGCATGAGTAAATCATCATATCATGGTATAGATCATATCATAACATAAGTGTACATCATAGCATGCGTAAATCATCATATCATGGTATAGATCATATCATAACATAAGTGTACATCATAGCATGAGTAAATCATCATATCATGAGCATGGATGCAAGATGTCCTTTAAAACATGAGAAATGTCATGTACAATATGCCTTTCAAAACATGAGTTATGTCATGGGTGGGATGTCTTAAAACAATATCATATAGTACTTGAAAATAATCTCAACATGAAAGGGGCCCGGCTTAGTACCACATACATACATAATGCGCGCATCCTAAGTAGACCCAAGGTAGCTAGTCTTGAACCTACTAGGAAACTAGGCCCGTAGCTCGACCTAGGGGCACGTAAGGAGCCCACCCTTTACTAGGCCCGTAATTCGACCTAGGGGCGCATGAGGAGCCCACCCTTTTGGTACAAACCATTCAAAGTAAAATACATGCCATATCATATCTCTATCATTTCATAGCATAATTATGTCGTTCATAGCATATCTTATTCATGTCATTCATAGCATATCATGTTCATGTCATTCATAACATATCATATTCATGTTATTCATAGCATATCATAATCATGTCATTCATAGCATATCATGTTCATGTCCTTCATAGCATATCGTTGTCATTCGTAACCTATCATATTCATGTCATTCATAAGGTATGCATAAATGGGCACATAGCCATGCATACTTGGGCACACAGTCATCATACTTGTCTTGGGCACATAGCCATCATATTTGGGCACACAGCCATTTTTAGATATCATTCTCATGCATGGTTCATAAGCATATTCAAATGAGCAATATGACACAAAAAGAAAACATAATCATGCATGGTTCACAAGTTAACTTCTTCTAATTCATGTCATGGCAAGGGAAGTACATATTGAGTCATAACTTAGTCTAAATTCTCAACCCACTAAGGGTGGCCAAAACATGCATAGGCTCACTTAGGTTTCATGAGATCATACAAGAAAATGAACCCACATTCATTTCCATAACATTTAACATAGGGAACATCATAAGCATATGTGATTTTAGGTTCTATGCTTCCTAGGGTTTTAAACCCACCTTGGCCGAAACATACAAGGTCCCATCTAGGTTACATATAGCATGTAAGCATGTGAATCTAAATAAATTTTTCCATACATTTATCATAGGCATTCACATGAGCATATTAGGTTAAAGTTCAAGCTTCCTAAGTTCACCAAATGTAAGTGGCCGAATGCCACCAAAGCATGGATTCTAGACATGTGGGCACTCATAAATTTCATAGCATACATGGAGAGGAACATAAACATGTTAGAGTTGAATATAGGCTTGCCTAAGCCCTACATCTCATGGTGGCCGAATGTTTAACATGTGAAAAACATAACCCTAAGCAACTTGAAAACTCAAGTGCATAATGTTATCTTCATATCTTTTCATAAGGTAAAACATAAGCAAGCTAGATTTGAGGTTGAGCCTCACTAAGGTATTTAAATCCCTACATGGCCGAAACCTTGTGATAGGGTCCTCCTAGTTCTAAGCAACATACAAGTTATAAACATCAAGAGAACATTAACAACATATGGTGGAAAACTTCATACTTAATACTTCTTCTAGAATTTACAAGCATGTGAGTACCTTATGAATTTCATAGCATATCATGGGGAGGAACATAAACATGTTAGGGTTGAATTTAGGCTTGTTTAAGCCTTACATTTCATGTTGGCCGAAAGTTTATCAAGTAAAAGACCTAACCCTAAATAACATGAATCCCAAGTGCTTTATGTCATTTTTCATATCTTTTCATAAAGAGAAACATAAGCAAGCTAGATTTGAGGTTTAACCTCCTCAAGGTATTAAATCCCTTCATGGCCGAAACCTTAAAGTTGGGGTCTACTAGTTCTAAGCAACATACAAGTACAAACATCAAGAAAAACATTCATATAACATCATAGAATAGGTCATAGACATGTTAGTTTTTAACTTGAGCTTTCCTAGGTTTTAAACCTCTTCATGGCCGAACCCTAAGGTAGGGTATTACCTAACCCTAAGCCTTATACAAGCATGAAATATCAAGGTTATATTCATAACATATCATGAGGAAAACTTAAACTTATGGATTTTGGTTTTTAAGCTTCCATAACTTCACAAGCATCATAACCGAAATTTCTAAAGGAGAACTCTAGGTTAAAATTTCATATAAACTCAAACGAAAACCATAGAACCACTTGTACCACAGGTGAGGGGATACTCACATCCTCTTGCTTGGTCTTTTCCTAAGAGAAGGTACCCTTGGTGAAAAGAAAGAAGAGAGCTCCTCCTCCTAGTGTTCCTTTGTGTTTTTCTTGCTTGTGAGAGGTAGATCTTGAGGGTTCCTCCTTGTAGTTTGGTTTTCTTAGGGAGAAAACCTTATTTAGATTTTTGGAAAAGAAAAGAGGGGGCTCTAGGTCACGGCAAGGTGAGGGAAGGGAAGAAAAAATGAAGTCTCTTCTTGATTTTTCCCTTTATGCTAGGTGGAAGTAAGAAGCAAAAAGAGGCTTTGTTTCCCCTCTTCTTAACTCATCTTTTAGTCTCTTAATGATGAAGAAATGTCTTCATTCATCCCCCTACTTCCTCTCCTCTCCTTCTCTCTTGTTATCCACGAAAATGAAAAGAAGAAGAAGAAGACAATTTGTCTTTTTCTTGCTTTCTTCTCTTAATCATGGTCTTACCTTTATCTACAATGTCCATTCTCTATTTAACAATAACTCATGATGGTCTAGTGGTAATTCTATAATTCTTAGCTTAAGAAGGTTCAAGGTTCAATCCTTGACTAATTCTTTTTATATATATATATTTTTCTATCTTATCTTCTTTTATTCTAAAAGAAATCTTCACCTACTTAGCCTATGAAATTCGTGGGTGTTATAGTACCCCATACCTCATAAAAAGTTCGTCCTCGAACTTTAAAATAGTTCCGGGTACTTTTGCTTCATATCGTCCTCACGTTCCCAGGTTGCCTCTTCGAACCGTTGGTTTTGCCATAGGACTTTTACTAAAGGTACTTCTTTGTTCCTTAACCTTTTGACTCCTTTATCCAATATCTGAATGGGTTTACTTTCATAACTTAGGTCCTCTTGAACTTGTACGGTCTGCGGCTTAATCACTTGATCTGCACTGGAAATACACTTCTTGAGCATTGAGACGTGGAATACGTTGTGAATAGTTGCCATCTCCTGGGGCAGCTCTAATTCGTACGCCACTTGACCCACTCTTTTCCGTATCCGATATGGTCCTACATATCGGGGACTTAGCTTGCCTTTCTTCCCAAATCTCATTATTCCTTTCATCGGAGCTACCTTGAGAAATACTGAATCTCCGATACTGAACTCTAACGGCCTACGCCGTTTATCGGCATAGCTCTTTTGTCGGCTCTGAGCAGTTTCTATTCTCTGGCGGATATTCTGTATAGCTCGGGTGGTGTCATCGATGAAATCCGTTCGGAGCCCCATTTCTTTCTTTTCTCCGCCTTCATACCAGCATATGGGTGACCTACATTTCCTTCCATACAGAGCTTCGTAAGGCGCCATTCCAATGGTGGTTTGGTAGCTATTATTATAAGCGAATTCCGCCAAACATATATATCGGCACCAACTTCCTTTAAAGTCTAAAGCGCAAGCTCGTAACATGTCCTTTAGCACTTGGTTCACCCTTTCTGTTTGTCCGTCAGTCTGAGGGTGGAAGGCAGTACTGAACAATAGCCTTATGCCAAGAGCCTTCTGGACACATTCCCAAAAATGTGAGATAAAGCGACCATCTCTGTCAGAAATAATGGTTTTAGGAATCCCATGTAATCTGATAACTTCCTTAACATATAATTGGGCTAGTTGCTCTGTAGAATATGTCATCTTGATTGCTAAAAAGTGTGCGGACTTCGTCAATCTGTCCACGATTACCCATATAGCATCATACCCATTTGTTGTCTTGGGTAGTCCCGAGATGAAATCCATATAAATGTCTTCCCATTTCCATTTGGGAATCTGAATTGGCTGCAGTAACCCACCAGGTCTCTGATGTTCTGCTTTGACCTTCTGGCAAGTCAGGCAAGAACTGACATACTGAGCCACATCTCTCTTCATGCCGAACCACCAGAATTTCTTTTTTAAATCTTGGTACATTTTGGTGGATCCTGGATGCATCGCATAAGGGGTTGCATGAGATTCCGCAAATATATTTTTCCGCAACTCTGGGTCATCGGGTATACATAACCGATTTCGAAGATAGAGGACTCCATTATCGGCGATACGAAATCTGTTATCCTTTCCTTCTAGCACCTCTTGCTTGATCCTTTGGGTGCTCGGGTCGCGACCCTGCTTCTCTAATAAGTCGTCAAACAGCGTTGGAGCTATCATCAGAGTAGAGAGCCTTTCTGAAATGATTCTGATCCCGTAACACATCTTTTCCCGTTGTTCCCCAATAAACTTGAACTTCAGTTCGGCTTCCGGTCGGAAGACTACCTTTCTTTTACGGCACTCGATTGAAGCACCGTACTTGCTCAGGAAATCCATGCCTAGTATAATATCAAAATCTTGCATGTCGAGTATTATCAGATCGCAGTAGAGTTCTCTGTCTGCGATTCGGATAGGCACAGCTCGCAGCATCTGATCGGAAGGCATCACCTCTCCCGAAGGCAAGGTTGTTAAGAATTTGACTTTTATGACTTGTGGTGGTACTTCTAACTTTTTCATGAAGGGTATGGAGACAAACGAGTGGGTTGCTCCGGTATCAAATAATACAGTAGCATACTGACTAAAAATAGATAGCTGACCTGTGACCACAGTAGAAGCACTCGCCACGTCTTCCTTGGTGAGAGAGAAAACCCTGGCATTCGTCATTACTGGTGGGGCTTCTAATCTCCCTTGGCTAATCAGAGTCCCTTCTAAAGCTGCTTGCATCTGATGTAGCTGTGCAGGGGTACTCCTATTCTGGTCATACTGCTGAGATGGTACCTGGAACCGAGTAGGGCAATCTCTGACCATATGTCCTTCCTGTCCACAATTGTAGCACTTCCTTGTACCCTGATGGCATACTCCAGAATGTTGTTTCCCACAAGTGGCACACAGAGGGTACCTCGGCTGCTTTTTTGCTGGACCACTTTTACTGTTGTTCCATTGTTTTCTTTTGCCAGTGGAACTTCCTTTCCAATTCGTCTTAGTACTCTGCGATTTCTGTCCTTCCGTCTGTGCCAGACTCTTTCCTTCGTTCATCGCCTTTTGATAATGTTCGGTGATCAAAGCACTGCTGACCAGCTTTTCCGTGGTTTGCGGTCTATTAACTCCGCCGGCCACATTCAAAGCTATTTCAGGTCGGAGCATTCTCAACATTAATCTGACCCGTTCTCTTTTCGTGCTGACCAACTCCGGACATAGGCGTGCAAGGCGGTTAAAGCGCTTCACAGCATCACTGACTGATAAATCGCCTTGCCGAAATTCGGTGAACTCGTCATAATGCGGATTTGTCACTCGCATATGAAAATATTCCTCCAGAAATTCTGCTTCGAAATCTGCCCAGTTCATCAGATTGACTTGTCTCTTGGCCTTAACTCTTTCCCACCACATCCTTGCATCTCCAGAAAAAAAAAAAAGACACGCACTTGATCTTTTCCAGTACGGGCCAATCTAGCAGATCTACGATATTTTCCACCGTCTTGAACCAGGCCTGGGCGTCCCATGGCTCACATGCACCCGTAAAATTTTCCGGCTTTAATCTCAGCCACTGTATCAGATAAGTTTCCTGTCGAACTGCTGGAATAGGGGCTACCGGTGGCACCGGGGCAGCTACAGGTATAACGGGCATAGCGTTTTGATTTGCTGGCGGGGTGACGGGATTTCCTTGCTGACCCATCAGAGTAGTAATCAATTGTTGTTGTTCAGTGATCTGACACTGAAGGTCTGTGACTACCTGGGTCAGGTCTGGTGGAATTACTGTCTCCTCAGGTCTACCACCGCGTCTTCTAGTAGCCATGATTATCTTCATAAATCACAATAATGCTAGCATAAGTCGTTATAGTCCCAACTAGAATAACGTAAGGTAGTTATCATTCTTAACACGACCTAGTATATGTTATCGTCAATCCTATCCTACCATCATATATTCCCTAGACTAAAAATCATCACAATAAAATAGGCATGCATATTTAAATAAACATATCAGACATAAAATAAAGTACGCATAGAAAATTCTTACTTGGAGCGGCAGGATGGAGGCTTGATGTGTGTAGTGAAATGGCTAACCTCGCTCTGATACCAACCTGTAACGCCCGCCCCTTTTACTACCACTCCTGCCTAGTGAGGGCGGGGTTACTTTTTTACCCTTAGACTTAGTAAATTTAAACATTCATACATACATACAGCGGAAGACATACCAAGCATATGAATATGAAATAACATGATTCAACTTAAATAGTCATAGTATCCATTTCTAGCACATGCATAAGGAATCATAAAAGACATCACATAACATAACATATTATTCTAAGTTCATTTCAGCAGGTCATTTTATTTCTTTAGCCAAGTCACCATCACACATCTCTTGCCCCTTCCCGCTGCTCCTCTAGTTTCTCTATTCTTTACCTTTATCTGTGGTACAAGGAAAAGTATCTGTAAGCACTCAAGGCTTAGTGAGATCCTTTCCTACTCACAAAAACCAACGTAATCATGCAACATCATCAAATCATACATTAGAGTAATTGATGCTCATCTCATCATGAAATTAAAACATATCATATCATGGCATGAATCTCAATAATAACATAACGTAAGGTAGACAACATATTATGGCATAAATCTTATCATAATACATGTAACATCATATCCTAGCATGAATCACATCATAACATAAGAAATCATCATATCATGGTATAGTTCATATCATAGCATGGAGGTACTAACATAACATAAGAAAATCATCATATCATGGTACAGATCATATCATAACATAAGTGTACATCATAGCATGAGTAAATCATCATATCATGGTATAGATCATATCATAACATAAGTGTACATCATAGCATGAGTAAATCATCATATCATGAGCATGGATGCAAGATGTCCTTTAAAACATGAGAAATGTCATGTACAATATGCCTTTCAAAACATGAGTTATGTCATGGGTGGGATGTCTTAAAACAATATCATATAGTACTTGAAAATAATCTCAACATGAACGGGGCCCGGCTTAGTACCACATACATACATAATCCGCGCATCCTAAGTAGACCCAAGGTAGCTAGTCTTGAACCTACTAGGAAACTAGGCCCGTAGCTCGACCTAGGGGCACGTAAGGAGCTCACCCTTTACTAGGCCCGTAATTCGACCTAGGGGCGCATGAGGAGCCCACCCTTTTGGTACAAGCCATTCAAAGTAAAATACATGTCATATCATATCTCTATCATTTCATAGCATAATTATGTCGTTCATAGCATATCTTATTCATGTCATTCATAGCATATCATGTTCATGTCATTCATAACATATTATATTCATGTTATTCATAGCATATCATAATCATGTCATTCATAGCATATCATGTTCATGTCCTTCATAGCATATCGTTGTCATTCGTAACCTATCATATTCATGTCATTCATAAGGTATGCATAAATGGGCACATAGCCATGCATACTTGGGCACACAGCCATCATACTTGTCTTGGGCTCATAGTCATCATATTTGGGCACATAGCCATTTTTAGATATCATTCTCATGCATGGTTCATAATCATATTCAAATGAGCAATATGACACAAAAAGAAAACATAATCATGCATGGTTCACAAGTTAACTTCTTCTAATTCATGTCATGGCAAGGGAAGTACATATTGAGTCATAACTTAGTCTAAATTCTCAACCCACTAAGGGTGGCCGAAACATGCATAGGCTCACTTAGGTTTCATGAGATCATACAAGCAAATGAACCCACATTCATTTCCATAACATTTAACATAGGGAACATCATAAGCATATGTGATTTTATGTTCTATGCTTCCTAGGGTTTTAAACCCACCTTGGCCGAAACATACAAGGTCCCATCTAGGTTACATATAGCATGTAAGCATGTGAATCTAAATAAATTTTCCATACATTTATCATAGGCATTCACATGAGCATATTAGGTTAAAGTTCAAGCTTCCTAAGTTCACCAAATGTCAGTGGCCGAATGCCACCAAAGCATGGATTCTAGACATGTGGGTACTCATAAATTTCATAGCATACATGGAGAGGAACATAAACATGTTAGGGTTGAATTTAGGCTTGCCTAAGCCCTACATCTCATGGTGGCCGAATGTTTAACATGTGAAAAACATAACCCTAAGCAACTTGAAAACTCAAGTGCATAATGTTATCTTCATATCTTTTCATAAGGTAAAACATAAGCAAGCTAGATTTGAGGTTGAGCCTCACTAAGGTATTTAAATCCCTACATGGCCGAAACCTTGTGATAGGGTCCTCCTATTTCTAAGCAACATACAAGTTATAAACATCAAGAGAACATTAACAACATATGGTGGAAAACTTCATACTTAATACTTCTTCTAGAATTTACAAGCATGTGAGTACCTTATGAATTTCATAGCATATCATGGGGAGGAACATAAACATGTTAGGGTTGAATTTAGGCTTGTTTAAGCCTTACATTTCATGTTGGCCAAAAGTTTATCAAGTAAAAGACCTAACCCTAAATAACATGAATCCCAAGTGCTTTATGTCATTTTTCATATCTTTTCATAAAGAGAAACATAAGCAAGCTAGATTTGAGGTTTAACCTCCTCAAGGTATTAAATCCCTTCATGGCCGAAACCTTAAAGTAGGGGTCTACTAGTTCTAAGCAACATACAAGTACAAACATCAAGAAAAACATTCATATAACATCATAGAATAGGTCATAGACATGTTAGTTTTTAACTTGAGCTTTCCTAGGTTTTAAACCTCTTCATGGCCGAACCCTAAGGTAGGGTATTACCTAACCCTAAGCCTTATACAAGCATGAAATATCAAGGTTATATTCATAACATATCATGAGGAAAACTTAAACTTATGGATTTTGGTTTTTAAGCTTCCATAACTTCACAAGCATCATAACCGAAATTTCTAAAGGAGAACTCTAGGTTAAAATTTCATATAAACTCAAACGAAAACCATAGAACCACTTGTACCACAGGTGAGGGGATACTCACATCCTCTTGCTTGGTCTTTTCCTAAGAGAAGGTACCCTTGGTGAAAAGAAAGAAGAGAGCTCCTCCTCCTAGTGCTCCTTTGTGTTTTTCTTGCTTGTGAGAGGTAGATCTTGAGGGTTCCTCCTTGTAGTTTGGTTTTCTTAGGGAGAAAACCTTAGTTAGATTTTTGGAAAAGAAAAGAGGGGGCTCTAGGTCACGGCAAGGTGAAGGAAGGGAAGAAAAAATGAAGTCTCTTCTTGATTTTTCCCTTTATGCTAGGTGGAAGTAAGAAGCAAAAAGAGGCTTTGCTTTCCCCTCTTCTTAACTCATCTTTTAGTCTCTTAATGATGTAGAAATGTCTTCATTCATCCCCCTACTTTCTCTCCTCTCCTTCTCTCTTGTTATCCACGAAAATGAAAAGAAGAAGAAGAAGACAATTTGTCTTTTTCTTGCTTTCTTCTCTTAATCATGGTCTTACCTTTATCTACAATATCCATTCTCTATTTAACAATAACTCATGATGGTCTAGTGGTAATTCTATAATTCTTAGCTTAAGAAGGTTCAAGGTTCAATCCTTGACTAATTCTTTTTATATATATATATATATATATATATATATATATATTTTTTCTATCTTATCTTCTTTTATTCTAAAAGAAATCTTCACCTACTTAGCCTAAGAAATTCATGGGTGTTACAACAACTACTCCTTTTTATAGGCTTACCGTCGGTTAGATAGTAAGAAAAATAACTGAATTCTGTTTTAAAAAAATCTCTCTTTCTATAACCAAGTTAAACAAAACCAAGTTAAACCAAACCAAGTTACGTTAAACAAAACTAAGTTAAGTTAAACCAAACCAAGTTAAGTTAAACTAAACTAAGTTAAACCAAACCCGGTTAAACTAAAGCAAGTTATGGATGGGTGGATGCGAGGCTTTATATACAGGCAACAACAGGGACCTAGAGGAGGAATTGGTTTAGGCCTCCTGATGGGCTTGGCATTCCTGTGTTCGGCCCGAACACCGAACCCAAGTCCATCAATAATAACTCATACCACTAAAGGGTTATTATTGAACTACCGCACCAATCCCATGTTATAATATGGGCTCCGATTAGCATGAGTATGTTAATCTCTCTGTGTTTAAGATATCGTATGTCCATTAATTAAATGAGTTACTGACAACTCAATTAATTAACATCTGATTCCAAGAGTAGTACCACTCAACTTTATTATCATGTTGGGCTAAGTCCACCTGCAGGATTTACATGATAATCCTTATGAGCTCCTCAAGGGGACATCATCAACCTAAATAATTATGACACATATTCCTTCTATAATCAACAACACACCATATAAATAATACTATCTCCCAAGTCATTGGGCCTATTGATTTAGCGAATAAATCTCACCCATTGATAAGTTAAAGAAATAAATACTAAGTATACGTACTTGTTATTATATAGGGATTAAGAGGGCGCACATCCATAATAATAGAGGTTTTGTTCTTTTATGTAGTTAGTACAAATTGAACAACCTCAAATGGTCCTGCTCAATACACACATAGTATACTAGTGTAATTTTATAGCCAAGACAGACTAATACCAAATTACACTACAATCGTTCCAATGGTTTGCCCCAATCCTTCTTGGTTGTGAGCTACTATTTATAATTTATAAGGAACCGATAACATGATCTTCTGTGTGGCACCACACACCTTATTATCTACAATATAAATTAAATGGACAACTGTATTGACATATATAGAAATATAAAATGTAGACATTTGACCAAGGTGATTCTCATTTTAAAATATTTCAAAACATATGTTCATACAAAAGCTACGCTTATAGTATACATCCCAACAATCTCCCACTTATACTAAAAGACTATGCTGCCATAAATACTATCATATATCTTATTCTCATCCCCTCAACATGCCTATCAAAAGCTCTTGCCGGAAGGGCCTTAGTGAAAGGATCTGCCAGGTTATTTGCTAATGTAATCTTGGCGACAACAACCTCTCCTCATTTTACGATGTCTCATATTAGGTGGTACTTACGCTTAATGTGTTTACTTGCCTTATGGGCTCGTGGTTCCTTCGAGTTTGCTACTGCACCACTGTTGTCACAATAAATTATGATAACTTTGGGCAAACCAGAAATCACATCTAAGTCCATCAAGAAGTTTATAAGCCATACAGCTTCTTTGGCTGCCTTAGAGGCTGCCACATACTCAGCTTTCATGGTGGAGTCTGAAACGCATTTCTGCTTAACACTCCTCCATACTATGGCTCCACCTCCCAAAGTAAACACATACCCTGAGGTTGATTTACTGCTGCCCCTATCTGATTGAAAGTCCGAATCCGTGTAACCCACAGGGAGCAAATCATTTGCCTGATAAACCAGCATATAATCTCTAGTCCTTTTCAGGTACTTTAATATATGCTTTATGGCAGTCCAATGCCCCAGTCCTATGTTACTTTGATCTTTTCTAACCATGCCCGCGGTAAAACAGATATCCGGTCTCGTACATAGCATCGCATACATTAGGCTTTCTACAGCCGAAGCATAAAGAACATCCTTCATCTCCTCTATCTCCTTTGATGTATTAGGGCACATCTCTTTAGATAAAGGTACTCCATGTTGAAAAGGTAGAAAACCTTTCTTGGAGTTTTGCATGCTAAAATGAGCTAGGATAGTATTGATGTATGAAGCTTGGGATAAGCATAACATCCTTTTCTTGCTATCCCTTATTACTTTAATCCCAAGAATATGTCCACATTCTCCCAAGTCCTTCATATCAAACTGCTTGGACAACCATACCCTTATGTTTGACAACACTTTGACATTACTGCCAATGAACAAAATATCATCTACGTATAGTACAAGAAATACCACCACGTTTTCGTCACATTTTTTGTATACATAAGACTCATCTGGACTCTAAATAAATCCATAAGACTGGATGACTTTATCAAACTGGATGTTCCAAGATCTCGAAGCTTGCTTCAGTTCATAAATGGACCAATTGAGCTTATATATAAGATGCTCTTTGCCCTTCGCAATGAATCCCTCTGGTTGCTTCATATAGATGTTTTCTTCAAAACTTCCATTAAGGAAAGCTGTCTTGACATCCATTTGCCAAACCTCATAATCCATATGAGCAACAATAGATAAATGAATCCGGATAGACTTAAGCATGGCTACCGGTGAAAATGTTTCCTCATAATCGATTCCCTCTTTCTGAGTATACCCCTTCATAACAAGCCTCGCTTTAAAGGTTTCCACCTTCCCATCTGTTCCTCTTTTCCTTTTGTAGACCCATTTATATCTAATGGCTTTTACACCATTTGGTGGTTCTACAAGCTCCCAGACCTGATTAAAATACATAGATTCTATTTCATAGTTCATTGCACTTTGTCAAGATGCTGGATCTTTATCTTGGAGTGCTTCATCATATGTCCAAGGAGTAGCTTTATGTTCACCAGGGATCAAGTCCGACGACTCTCCCAAAAATATGAATCTATTAGGTCGTTTAACAACCCCCCCCTACTATGACGAGGCACTACCTGTAATTGTGCATCATTTATGACACGTGTTGCAGTTACTTGTGGTATCTCATCTTGTACCGTTGGTACTAAAGTAGAAGTGTCCTCTCTTATTTCCTCAAGAACAATTTACTCATGGGCTTGTGGTTCATTACATAGTTCTCTTCTAAAAATCAGGTATTGGTGCTAACAATGACCTTTAGATCTTTAAGACTATAAAACAAACCACCTTTGGTCCCTCTAGGATATCCTACAAACAATCGAACTTATAAACGTGAATCAAACTTATCAGTGTCCCCCTTCAGCACATGTGTTGGACTATCCCAAATCTGAATGTGTTTCAAACTAGGCTTACGCGCATTCCACAATTCTGTGGGAGTATAGGGTACTGACTTAGAAGGCACCAAGTTCAGAATGTACGTCTCCATTTTTAGAGCATATCCCCAAAATGAATTCAGTAATTCTGAATAACTCATCATTGATCTAACCATTTCCATAAGAGTCATATTTCTTCATTCTACCACACCATTCTGTTGGAGTGTACCAGGTGCAAACAATTGGGATTGAATCCCGGCCTCTGATAAGTAACTCCTAAACTCTCCTAAGAGGTACTCTCCACCACGATCAGACCGTAGTGTCTTGATACTTTTACCATAATGCTTCTCCACATCAGCCTTGTACTCTTTGAACTTATCAAAGCACTCAGACTTACGGCGCATCAAGTAAATGTATCCATATCTCTAATAGTCATCTATAAAAGAAACAAAATATTTGAAACCACCTCTTGCCTGGATAGTCATACGCCCACACAAATCAGAATAAATCAATTCCAACACTTCTTTGGCTCTATACCCCTTTGCCTTAAAAGGCCTCTTGGTCATTTTTCTTTCTAAGCAAGACTCACAGGTCGGAAAGTTTTCCACTACCAATGAATCCAAAGGTCCATCGACTATTAACCTTTGAATCCTACTCAAGTTAATATGACCCAACCTTAGATGCCAAAGATATGTTTGGTTAATTTCTGAAGGTTACTTTCTCTTATTAGAATTAGAAGATGTGATATTAATTTCCATTTGTTGCATCGTGGGAGTTATTAGATTAAGAGTATACAGATTGTCAATCAACACACTAGAACAGATAACCACCCTATTTTTCTTGGCAACTACTTTATCGTCAAAAGAAACAGAATATCCATCCATAAATAATTTAGAAATTGAAATCAAGTTCTTTCTAAAACATGGTACGTAAAGACAATTTTTCAAAATCAAAGTTTTATTCCTATCAAAAGATAAATAAACATCTCTCACTTCAACAGCCGCCACTCTCATAGCATTACCCATGTAGGCGGTGACCTCCCCTTCATGTAGTCGTCTGGTTTCCTTGAACCACTGCAATGAATTGCAGACATGATCAGTGGCTCTCGTATCTACACACCAGGTATTGGTAGATAACACCGCTAAACATGTTTCAACAACTAATGAATAGGATATACCTTTATTATTCTCCTTTCTACAAGGACAGTTCACCTTCCAATGTTCAGACTGCTTGCATGTGAAGCACTTGTCTTTTGTCTTCTTCACACCTGCCTACAGCACAGTCCCTTGAGGTCGAATCACTTTCTTTACCGAACCAACTTGTTTCTTCTTCTTCTTTCTACCTTTCGAGGCAGAAATATTTTCAGCAATGTGAACTTGAGAACTTTGATGAAATAGACCTTCTGCCTCTTGGAGTTCTGTCAGAAGTTCCACTAATGAATAAACCCTTTTGTTCATGTTGTAGTTCAGGCGGAACTGCTCAAAACTTTTGGGCAGCGTTTGGAGAATGATATCGACCCGGGTTTCCCTATCGATTTCAGCTCCAAGGACTTCCATCTCATTCAAATGAGTCATCATCTTGACGATATGATCCCTCACGGGTGTCCCCTCAGTCATGGTGGTCATCATTAAGTTTCTCATGGCCTCCTACCTGGCAGCCTAATTCTAGTGTCCAAAGAGTTCCTTGAGATTGAGCATCATGTCATAGGCAGTGGGTATGACCTAATGCTGATGTTGCAGCACATTTGACACAGAAGTCAAAATGTAACACCGCACCATCTCATCTGCCTTGACCCATTTCCTAAGTCTCTCTATCTCCTCTTCACTAGAATCTTTATCAGGAATGCTAGGACAGACCTCAAGAAGTACGAACTTATATTCTTCAGCAGTTAAGATAATGTCCAAGTTCCGTTTCCAATCAATATAATTTGAACCAGTAAGTTTGTTTTCTTTTAAAATAATAGCAAGAGGATTGAAAGACATTTTGAAATCTTGAGAATCACAAAATAAAATTGTTAGTTAGAGCCCTAGAGCCAATCATTTGATGATTATTGTATAGACTCGTTGTATCATATTCTTATATATATAAAGGCATTTGTTTATGGTTATTATACTTACTTGTATTGGTGCCAAATAACTAAGTATAATAGTGTCCTTGAGTAGAAGGTTCTTACCTATATCAATCGATTGGTTGAATCGATAGTGAGATGATATAGGGAACGCTACTCTTAATCATTCCTAGTCAAGTATTAACATTCAGGGACAATGTTAATACGACGAGACTAGCATGTAGGTTAACTCGATGACTTGATCTCACAAGTCATGGATATAGAGATATCAAGTTGACACATGGGTATGCATTGGAGAATGTATACTAAATGACCCGCCATGAGAAAGTATCATGGATCGTTATATGAGTGTCATATACTTTCTCATGTGGCTATTAGTATGACTATTAGTCCTTGGACCTGAAGTCACCATAGTTCCCTGCATAAGGAGTTGCATACTTTGGCTTCGTCAAACGTCACCCGTAACTGGGTGGACTGTAAAGGCGATTACTGGGTATGTAACAAATTATGTGGAGGGATGTAAGTGATGTTGATGGGATCTATCCCTCCTATATGACAGGAGTGACATCGATATTCTTGATAGAGTGAGACCACTAAGTGTAAGGCCATGTCCAAATGAGTCAATATGAGATGTTGAGCTCATTTGATTGAGTGAGTCTACTTGGAGTTCAAGATTTAGATTGATTAGAGAATGACACGGTCTATGCCTCACATCAATCAATCTAGATGTCTAGGATAGAAGGGCACTTGTCATATATTGTGAAGAGTCACAATTAGTAGTCACAAGGTGATGTTGGATCTCAACATTCTTGTAACTTGGGTAGTAATGATGTGTTGCTAGATACCGCTCATTACTTATGCTTCTAAATGGGTTTAGGAGCATTGCCAACGTTACAAGAACCTATAGGGTCACACACAAAGGGCAATTAGATGGGCATTAGGTTCATTTGATGAACCAAGAGGGTTAGGTTCATATGATGAACCAAATCGGATTAAGAGTAATCCAAATTAAACTAATTGAGTTGGACTCGATTTGATTCATATGTTCAATGGATCTAATTTAGATTATATTTCATTGAATCAATTTAATCAATGAATAGAGATTCATTATATTAAATTGGCTTGAATCAATGGTTAGATTTGATCAACCAATGGGAGAATTTAAGTCAAGTTTGACTTGACTTGAGAGGAAGATAAAGGGTCAAGTTTGACTTGATCATTTGCCACCTCATTTATGAGTTGGCACTAAGTGGGCCAATTATGATGTGCCACTTCATCAAGGCTAGCACATGTGTGTCCCACCTCATGAAGGAGATCAAGAGTTGTGACTCTTGATATCCCATGGAGGTTTAAAAGCCTTTCTTGGAAGTGGCCGGCCACTTTAGTCCTTGTGTGAGTGTCATTTTTTTTGGTAACTCCCATCTTCTTCCTCCTCTCATCTTCTTCTCCCTCTCTTCCTCCTTGCCGAGACCTTCAAAGGTGCTAGCACACCTTTTGTTTGGTTTCTCCATCTCTTGCTTGTGTGGATACACATAGAGGAGTATCTTCTTTGATACTCTCGAGATCCGGCGAACCTTGGACGAGCGGGATTAGCGAAGGGCATCGCATCAAGGATAAAGCTCTTCTCCTTTGTAGATCTAGTTTAGATCTAGGCTAGAAACTCGTACTCGAAGTTTTACGTAAATTTATTTCTTCGCACAGATCCGGTGGCGGGGTTTCGAGGTTTCCGCAACGCAAAAAAAAATGGTTTTTGCGGCCCGATAGATCCAACAAAAATATTTGGTCAAAACTTTAGAATTTAAAATAATATTGATTCCTCAAACAATATAATTTAAATTCACCAACACCTCAAAACAGCGTGAATTTCGTATGCCACGATAGTGTGGACGTATACTAATTCAAACATTTGTAAGAGGAGGTTTTACCCATTAATTTTATTATCTTGTCAACCTAACTTTATGACAAATAAAATTAATAGTTGGTTCATCTTCGGTCACATAAATAATAGCAATGACTCCGATGGGGAGAATACTATTAAATGCACCTAAGTATATACCATTACTTGATATTTAGTCCATTAATTAGGATTGTGCCCCTTCAGATGGAGAAGATCATACATACCTAAATAATTTCCTATAATCATCCATAAAGGAAGTTTGATCTAGTGATCCACAAACAAACTCATCCGATATGGAGGAAGGCACTTAAAGCCAATGCGCAAGCTTGAATGCATCACTTACAAAGCAGTAATGGAGACCGTGGAATTTATTTAAATAATCTCTCTCCTACTTAGTTATTTAAATTGAGAAATTTTAACATGCACACACATCACAGCACGCACATCACAACACACACATCATAGCACATAAAAACAGCATATAAAGGTAATAAATATGAAAATAAAATTTTCAACTATTATCCAACATTTTCCTCCAATATGCCGTCAATGGATCAAGCCGTCACGTCTATCTTTCTTCCATCTTCACCATGCCTCTGTTCCTTAAAATTGCACCACGCATAGCAAGGATACAAGCTGCAAGAAAAAGAATAAAATTTTACATTTATCAATCCTATATTCCACATGCCCGAATAAATCTCATCCATTGATAAGTTAAAGAAATCAATACTAAGTATACATGATTGTTATTATATAGGGATTAAGAGGGTGCACATCCATAATAACAGAAGTTCTATTCTTTTATGTAGTCAGTACAAATCAAACAACCTCAAATGGTCCTGCTCAATACACACATAGTGTACTAGTGTAATTTTATAGCCAAGACAGACTAATACTAAATTACACTACAACCATTCCAATGGTTTGTCCCAATCCATCTTGGTTGTGAGCTACTATTTATAATTTATAAGGAACTGATAACATGATCTTCTGTGTGGCACCACATACCATATTATCTACAATATAAATTAAACGGACAACTGCATTGACATATTTAGAAATATAAAATGCAGACATTTGACCAAGGTGATTCTCATTTCAAAATATTTCAAACAGATGTTCATACAACAGCTAGGCTTATAGTATACATCCCAACAGCCACGCTAGCGATTCACCACCGTCGGCATCCAAGTGCCACCCGAGTGCCACATGAGTGCCCTCTCTCCGGTACTCTTCTCTCGATCCCTTGGCGTTGTGCCTGCGACTCCAACCATAGGAACCCCTTGTTCCAGCCAATGGGTGTTCGAGACCAGGCCCTCGCGCCCTAGATTTCCCTTGCTGCACCGTGCCCTAATTTTTTAATGCCACCAACAACCTACCCAGATCTCAGCTATGAGCAGCGAGTTGCCTTGCTGTGAGTTGGAGCTGTCAACCCTAGACGTCGGCTCTCTGTTGCCTAGTGTTATTGCCGGAGATGAAGGGAATTTGGGTAAGTTTAGTTTAAAGGTTGCTGAATCAGTTTTGATTTGGATTACAAGGCTAATTAATGGATTCAATATTTGGATTGTTAGGATTACAAGAGAAGTAGAGGATAGTTGTAGATTGTCGTTGTTGGCTGTAAGCCACTTCCAGTGCTATCTTGTTGCCAAATTTGGGGTAAGACGTGTTGAGATTTAATTTTTATTTATGCATTGGGTTCGCTAATTAGTTGATGATGATTAATGGATGGATTTGATGAGTAGGTGGATAATCCATTATAAATTGGATATGTTGGATTGTTAGTTCATGTCCTTAGATTAAATGGAAGCATGTGAAGGAAGAGTTTGAAACAGTTTAGATTGATTAAAAGTTGATACATTGATTATAGATTCTTAGTTTTTGTCCTGTATCCTGTATTTGTAGGATTTGAGTTGGATGCGATCTTTTGGATCTTGTTGAAGATGGTTGACACGAGCTACGTATAAAGACGGGTACTTCTTACATTGACTCACTTTAGTTCTTTAGAACTTGGTGCATGAGCTATTATTTTTGGATAAGGACTGATTTACCTTGACTCCAATCTTATTTTTCTTGTGTTTGATACTTCAAGTCGATCTTTGAGATATTCGTTTCCATATCTATACAGTCTCTCATTGTTATCCATGATACGTAGCAAATATTAGATACCATGTTTGCATGTTTTGATTGTTGTTTATTTATGTTTTGTATTGGGCATGGTGACTTCATGTAGCATACCTAATTTTTACTTATATTTATATGATGATTGTTGTATTTTGTGCAACATATCATTGCATACATGTTAACGACAAATTCTCCCTTGCGGTCGAGAGAGTCGTTAACCAGGGTCGCACGCTCGGCCACTCGAGAGAGTGGTAGATGAAGCAGATGTCGCTCGTCCTGTCGTGTCGCACTCGACCACTCATGGGTAGTGGTAGCTGGAGTTGCGAGCAGTAGAGACCCCCTTTGCTGTGTAGCTAGTTAGCTACTCAACACCTGTCCACTCCGTCACTCGAGAGTAGTGGCGGCCTTTGAGTGGTACAGTTGTCATCGATCTAGCCTCTCGACCATACAGGAGTCGTGGTGTAGAGAGGTAGGTGGGGTGATCATCAGTGCATATGCTGTTATTATTATATCTGCTGATATTATTGCTTACTTATGCTACTGTTGTTAGTTTATGTTACTATTGTTAGTTTATGTTACTATTGCTTACTTATGCTGATATGTTTACATTGGTTGAGCTTTATACCTGTGATATGTGTTTAGATCCTGGCTGCTGTTCCGACGTCACATCAAAGAATAATTTATCTGGTTTTATTTACCGTTTCATTTGTGCTTTAGATTTGTGAACTTGGTATTATAATAACTCGACGAGGACTATTTGGTGGTTTCTTGTATTTGGTTTGGTGATGTAGCTATGTCAAGCTGAGCCGGCTCACAGATGGTCGTTTTGCGCTTTACATTGTTTACTTTATTGACTTCCGCTGTGTTTTCCGTACAACCATGTGGGTTGCCTACTATTTAATTGCGTGGTTGTGCTATTTTGTGCCAGCCATGTGGGTTGTGCTTATAAACTGCGTAGTTGTGGTTAGCCGTGTGGGTTGTTGGTATTTGTTATTGCTTGTGGTTAGCCTTGGTGGCAATGTATTCTAGTTTTATTTGTCTCTGCTATAGGGGAGGTGTTGTCCGATTTTCGTCGGACAACCTTACCCTCGGGGCGTGACAAGTTTTTGGTATCAGAGCAGGTTTACAATGTCTATTTTTTTCGTGTTCTAAATTTTTGAGTTAATTTGATACTAATTCAGTGGTATTAGAGCATGGTTCGAGTCAAATGTTGGGTTTTGGTGTTTTAATATTTTGATCTTGTTTTGATTTATGATTATTTTCGAGTTAATTTGATACCAATTTATTTGGTATCAGAGCATGGTTCGAGTCAAATGTAGGGTTTTGTGTTTTTGGGATTTCGTTCTTATTTTGATTTATGATTTTTTGAGTTAATCTGATACCCTAAGTTATATATTTTCCTTAGAAGAAATGTCTAGTTATTTGCATATAGTAGATTTTTGAGTTAGTCTGTTATCAATTTATTATTATCAGAGCCAATTTACTAGGATTACTTAACTGTGATTTGGATTTTTATAGATTTATGTTTCTCAATACTTATAGTTTATGCACAAGCATCGTCATGTATCTCATACTATTCTAAGTATTATTTCATACATAAGCAAGGTATTTCTAGTATGCTTGTGAGATACTGTGGCTAAAACCTATGGATACATGCTTTCTAGGGGAAAAATCTAGGCTAAGTCCAATCTTTAACAACACTAGTAAAATTGGAAGTTTTAAAGAAAATAAAATAATTTATCCTAGAATTTTAAAACCTAACTGATTTTTTAGCTTTTGAAGAGATAATATAATTTTGAAAACCCGTAATTTTTTAAAAGGTAAAATAATAAAAAGAATAATTTTGAAATGTTTAGAATCTATTATACTAAGCACATACCTAATTGTCTTCTAAGTGTACTAAACTCAAGTTCAAGTAAGGGTTTTGTCAAAATATCTACTAGGTTTGACTTGGACTCAACATAGTCAAATATAATATCAACCCTTGTTACATGATCTCATACAAAGTCGTGTTTAACTTCTATGTGCTTGGTCCTTGGTATTGGATTTTTGGTTAAATTGATTGAGCTTATGTTATCAATTAAAATTTTTATATTTTTATATTCTAATTGATAATCTTTTAAGGTGTGCATCATCCATAATAGTTTAGATACACATTTTCCCATAGCTATGTACTCTACTTCAGTAGTGGATAAGGTAACACAGTATTACTTTCTACTGGACCAGCTAACTAGGCACTGACCTATAAGTTGGTAGCTTCCACTTGTACTTTTTCTATCTAATATACACCCAGCATAATCTGAGTCCGAGTACCCAACTAAGTCAAATGTGTTAGTCCTAGGATACCAAAGTCCTATACTTAGTGTCCATTTAATGTATCTAAATATTCTTTTTATATAGTTAAGTCTGATTCTTTTGCACATAATTGATACCTAGCACACATACCAACTGCAAATAAAATATCAGGTTAACTTGTAATTAGGTATAGTAGACTTTCTATTACACTTCTATAATATTTTAAGTTTACTGGTCTGCATTCTAAGTCAAAGTCAATTTTTATATTGGTTGTCATTGGAGTATTAATGTTTTTAGAATTTTACATTCTAAATTTCCTAATTAATTCTTTAACATATTTTGTTTGATAAACATAAATTCTTTCTTTTGTTTGTTTTATTTGTAATTCTAAAAAAATTAAGTTCTCCTACCAAGCTCATTTCGAATTTATTTTTCCATTAACTTAATAATTTTTAAAAAAATTTAGTATTTGTTGAGCCAAAGATTATGTTATCCACATAAATTTAAGCTATAAAAATATCTTTTTCTAAGGTTTTAACAAATAAGGTTTGGTCTATTTGGCCTTGGTTAAACCCCTTAGATATTAGGTATGTTGATAGTTGTTCATACCAAGCCCTAGGTGCTTTTTTAATCCATATAAAACTTTCTTTAATCTAAGGACATGGTTTGGGTGGTCTAAGTCTTTAAATCCTGGGGTTGATTTACATAAACCTCTTTATTGATGAAACCATTGAGAAATATAGACTTTACGTTCATTTGGTATAACTTGAATACTTTATATGTTACATAGACTAACAGCATCCTGATGGATTCAAGTCTAGCCACAGGTATATAGATTTTATCATAATCTAACCCTTCTACTTGGCTGAACCCTGTAGCTACTAGTCTATCCTTATTTCTTACTATTTCACCTTTATCATCTAGTTTATTTCTAAAAACTCATTTAGTATCAATTATAGATTTATTTGTGGATTTAAGTACTAGTTTCCAGACTTGGTTTTTTTTTAAATTGAGCTAGTTCCTCTTATATCTCAATTATCCATTCAGGGTCAAGTAAGGATTTATCAATAGTTTTGGGTTCAATTTTGGAAATAAGAGCTATTTAACTTAGGTTTTAATAAGATGATCGAGTTTGAACTCCTAGAGTGGTCACCCAAAATTTGATTAGGTGGGTGGTTGGATTTGACTCTAGGTGGTCTTATTTTAGGGTTAGTATTTGGTTCTTCTAATTCACTTAATTTAGGTCAAATTTCTCTATCTTTATCATCTTCCATATTTTTGGTGTTTTATTATCATTTCCATTAATCAGGTTAGATAAGTTATCTTCTTTATCAAAAATTATATTGGTTGTTTCTTCAACTTTTAAGGTATTTTTGTTATAGACTCTATAAGCTCTACTAGTTATGGAGTACCCTAAAAAGATGTCAATTGCTGATTTAGATGTAAATTTACCTAAATAATCTTTAGTGTTTAATTTATGGACTTTACACCTAAATACCTTTAAATAATTTAAGTTAAGAATTTTATTATAATATATTTCAGAGGGGGTTTTATTGTAAAATATATTAATTAATATTCTATTTGACATATAACACACTGTATTTATTGTTTCTACCAAAAATTGGTTACTTAGGTTATATTCATTTAACATAGTTCTAGCAGCTTCTTGTAATGTTCTATTTTTTTATTCTACTAGTCCATTTTGTTGGAAAGTTCTAGGACATGAAAATTCATGATTATATTCATTGGTTTGGCAAAATTTAGTAAACCTATGATTTTCAAATCCCCCCTCCATGATCACTTCTGATTCTTTTAATCTTGGTATCTTTTTCATTTTTTGTTAATTTACAAAAATTATTAAAGGTTTCAAAAGTTTCATCTTTAGTTTTTATAAATTTTACCCAAATAAATCTTAAGTAGTCATCAATTATTACTAAGTAGTATTGGTTTCTGCTTAGTGACTTGGCTCTATGTGAATCAAATAGGTCTAAATGTAGGAGCTCAAGTATTGAGTTGATTCAATTTAGGTTTGTTAGTTTATGGGTTGACTTAGTTTGTTTACCTTATTGACAAGCATTACAGATTATATTTTCTAAATTTTTTAATTTAGATAGACCTCTAACTAAGCTATTTTGACTCATTTTTAAAATGAGTCTGATGTGAGTGTGACCTAGTCTTCTGTGCCACAATTTGGTTTCCTCTTGTTGTGTCAAAAGACACTTGAGTGAGGAGGTTGGTAGGTTAATTGTGTAAATATTATTTTTCCTAATTCCCTTAAGTGTAATTTTAGGATTTTTAAAATTTTTAATTAAACATTTAGAGTTCAAAAAAGCTACTAAGTATCCAGAGTCATACAGTTGACTTTGCTAAGTAAGTTAAAATTGAATTTATCAACTAATAAGACTTTTCAAATAATGAAATCGAAACTCAATTCAATATTACCTGTTCTGATTATCTTTAATTTCCCATCATTGTCAAATGCAACTGACCTAAGTTCTTGAGTTTTAACTTGGTGAACTTTAATCAGTCTCCAGTCATGTGTCAGGAATATCCACTTCCTATACATAAAGTATTTGATTTGAATCCAATTTTAACCAATTATAAGATAGATTTATTGAATTTAACTATTTATTTCCATCTCACCCAATCTAGGTTGGCAATCATTTTATGCCTATGGGTGTTTGTGAGATAGTTGATTGAGTTTAATTTTGGTTAATTTTGATTAGGTTTATTTGATTTAAGTTTAATTAGATTAATTAAATTAAGTTTAATTAGTTTTAAGTTTAATTAGATTAATTAAATTAGGTTTAATTAGTTTAAGTTTAATTAAAGTATTGAATTAGGCTTTTTAGTTTAAGTTTAAATAATTAATTAAATTAGGTTTTAATTTAATTTAAGTTTAATTATTTAATTAAATTAGGTTTTAATTTAATTAAGTTTAATTAGCTAATTTTTATTTTAAATCAAGGTTCATCTCACTCTTTTCTAGATTGTCAATCAGGGAACCTTATAAGTCATGTGAGATGGTTAATTTTATTTTAAATTTAGATTAAGATTTAAGGATTGATTTACATTTGAGTTAGACTGAAGTTTAATAGTTAGTCAATTAAACATTCATTTCAATAATTGGTTTCCAGGCTATGGTGAAACACTAGATCTTCTTGAATATTAAAGCAACAACCACTTCTAGCTAGATAAACCCTTTTAAAGAAATTAAATATTTAATTTTCTTTCTAAGAATCTTTCATCTAACTAAATAAATGTTGATCAAGCCTAAGTCCTTATCTATCCTAATCTAAGCATATATAAGGAAAGCGGTAAAGCAAACATCAACCAAATTTATCTAATAATTGTTAGTTGCTACTCGGAACACCTAATGGTTCCACTGTACAAAAATTTTGTACAAAGGTCTGAACCTTTTCCTAGCTACCATGTGTTCTTTTAAATTAAACTTGGATCGCCTGCGGAACTTAACACGTTTGATCCTAAGTTTAATTTATTTGTTCATTTAGGTTTAGACTTGGATCTCCTGCGGAACTTAACACGTCCGATCCAAATCACCTAGGTTATTAATTCCATTAAATATTAATTTCTAAAATTGGCTTCCAGTACTGACGTGGCGAGGCACATGACCTTCTTGGATATGGGAACAACCACCACCGACTAGACAAAGCCTATTAAGGAAAGATAATATTTAATTTCCTTAAATAATTCTAGGTTAACCAAAAAGAACAATCGAAGCACAAGTTCGAAAAGAAAACAAAAGAACACAACATCGAAAACTAATTCGAAACGTAGAATCACATGCCTCTTGTATTTGGTATTTTTACAAAGAAATAAAACTAGTATGATACGGAAATTAAATACTAGTATACCTTTTATTTTGCAAACAAAAACCTCTAGGTCTTCTACCATATTCCTCTTCTAATCCTGGACGTTGTGTGGGCAACGATCTTCCGAGACGAGAACCACCAAGGCACCTTCTTCTTCTTTGCAAGGTTCGGCCACCACATGACTCCAAGGAAGGATGAGGTTCGGCCTCCACCACCAAGCTCCAAGGGATACAAGAGCGAAGCCTCCTTTCTCTCCTTTTCTCCAAGCTAGATCCGGCCACCACAAGGACTCCAAGAGAACAAGATGGTTCAGCCACAAAAAGGAGAAGAGAGAAGAGGAAGAGGTCGGCCACCAAGGAAGAGAGGGAGGAAAAGAATAATAGAGTTGTTCGCCATGAAGCTTCTTCTACCTCATCTTTTATAATCCTTGGTCTTGGCAAATAAGGAAAACTTAATAAAAACTTCCTTAATTCTTTTGCCATTGAAAAAGAAAATTTATTTAATTAAAAATAATTTTATCTTCTCCAATTTATTTGGCCGGCCATATTAAAGCTACAAACAAGGAGAGTTTTAATTAATTAAAACTTCCTAATTTGTCTCCGGAAATTTATAAAAAATTTCTCCAATAATTTTCATCCCTTCATGATTGGTTAATAAAAAGAAAATTTTATAAATTAAAATCTTTCTTTAAAACATGTGGATAAAAAGAAAGTTATCTTGTAAAAATTAAAATCTCTTTTAATCTACAAATAAGGAAAGATATCAAATCTTTTCTTAATCTCTTGTAGAAACTTATAAAAGAGAATATTTAATTTTTAAACTCTCTTTTAAATCATGAACATAGTTAAAAAAGAAAGTTTTCTTAAAATTTAAAATCCACCTTTTAATCAACAAATAAGGAAAGATTTCAAATTTTAAACTCTCTTTTAAACATGTAGATGATTTACAAATAAATAAAGTTTTTACCAAAAATTAAAACCATCCTTTTAATCTACAAATAAGGAAAGAGATTAATCTCTTCTCTTAATCTTTTGTAGAAAGCTATAAAAGGAAATTTTTAATTTTAAAACTCTCTTTTAAAACCATGATATCCACATAAGAAATAATTTTAATAAAAATCCTTTTTAATATTCTAGTGGCCGGCCACCAACTTGGCTCATCCACTTGGTCTTGGCCGGCCCTAGCTTGGGTTCCAAGCTAGCTTGGCCGGCCCCATTGGATGGGTTAGAAGGTTGGTATGTGGTGGGTATAAATCTCTATACACAAGAGGCTACGATAAGGACCAAGAGGAGAAATTGGTTTTGGTCTCCCGATGAAATTAAGCATCACATGTTCGCCCCGAACACACAACTTAATTTCATCAATAATAATTCATTCCACTAAAGAATTATTATTGAACTACCGCACCAATCCCAAATTACATTTTGGGCTCCTTCTTATTATGAGTGTGTTAGTCTCCCTGTGTTTAAGATGTCGAATGCCCACTAATTAAGTGAGTTACTGACAACTCATTTAATTAATATCTTAGTCCAAGAGTAGTACCACTTAACCTTATCGTCATGTCGGACTAAGTCCACCTGCAGGGTTTAACATGACAATCCTTATGAGCTCCTCTTGGGGACATTATCAACCTAGATCACTAGGACACAGTTTCCTTCTATAATCAACAACACACACTATAAGTGATATCATTTCCCAACTTATCGGGCTTATTGATTTATCGAACTAAATCTCACCCATTGATAAATTAAAGAAATAAATATCAAATATATGTGATTGTTATTATATTAGGATTAAGAGCACACACTTCCATAATAACTGAGATCTTTGTTCCTTCATAAAGTCAGTATAAAAGGAACGACCTCTAATGGTCCTACTCAATACACTCTAAGTGTACTAGTGTAATTATATAGTTAAGATAAACTAATACTTAATTACACTACGACCTTCCAATGGTTTGTTCCTTTCCATCTTGGTCGTGAGCTACTGTTTATAATTTATAAGGTACTGATAACATGATCCTCTGTGTGTGACACCACACACCATGTTATCTACAATATAAATTAATTGAACAACTACATTTATCATAAATGTAGACATTTGACCAATGTGATTCTTATTTATAGATAAATGTTTATACCAAAAGCTAGGCTTTTAGTATACATCCTAACAATCTCCCACTTATACTAAAAGACTAAGCTGCTATATCTGCTACCATACATATGATTCCCAACCTTTCAACTTGCCCATCAAAAGCTCTTGCCTTAAGGGCCATAGTGAAAAAATCTAAAGGTCATCATTTGATGCAATCTAGGCAGCAACAACTTCTCCTCGTTTATACGATTTCTCGTTTTGGGTGGTACTTGCGCTCTATTGTGTTTACTTGCCTTATAGACTCATGGTTTCTTCGAGTTTGCTACTGCACCACTATTATTATAATAATTTTTGGCAAACCAGAAATCATGTCTAAGTTTATCTTGAAGTATCTGAGTCATACAGCTTCTATGGCTACCTCAGAGGTTGCCATATACTCAGCTTCTATGGTGGAGTCCGAAAAGCACCTATGCTTATCACTCTTCCATAGTTATGACTTTACCTCCTAAAGTAAACACAAAACCCCGAGGTTGACTTACAATTGTCCCTATCCGATTGGAAGTCAAAATCCGTGCAACCCACAGGGACCAAATTAACTGCATTGTAAGCTAGCATATAATCTCTAGTGCCTCTAAGGTACTTCAATATATGCTTTACTGTAGTCCACTGTCCTTGTCCAGGGTTACTTTGATATCTGCTAACTATGCCCTTTGCAAAATAGCTTTCTAATCTCATGCATAGCATACATTAGGCTTCCGATAGCCGAAGCATAAAGAACTGCCTTCATTTCCTCTATCTTCTTTGATGTCTACGGAGATATCTCTTTAGATAAAGTTACTCCATGCTAAAAAAAAAGGTTAGAAACCTTTCTTGGAGTTTTGCATACTTAAAACGAGCAAGGATTTTTTCGATATATGAAGCTTGGGATAAGTAAAATATTCTTTTCTTGCGATCCCTTATTATTTTGATCCCAAGAATATATACATTCTCCCAAGTCCTTCATATCGAATTGTTTGGACAACCATACCCTTACTTCTGGCAACATTTTGATATTGTTTCCAACTACCAAAAATGTTATCTACGTATAGTACAAGAAATACCACCACGTTTCCATCACACCTTTTGTATACACAAGACTTTATCTGTTTACTAAATAAATCCATAGGTATGGATTACTTTGATAAACCAGATGTTCCAAGACCTTGAAGCTTTGCCTCAGTCCATAGACTGATTGAGTTTGCACACAAGATGCTCTTTGCCCTTTGCAATGAACCCTTCTGGTTGCTTTATATGGATGCTTTCTTCAAGACTTCCATTAAGGAATGTTGTCTTGACATCCACTTGCCAAATAGATAAAAGAATTTGGATAGACTTAAGCATGGCTACCAGTGAAAAAGTTTCCTTTTTCATCAAGCCTTGCTTTAAGTTTCCACCTTCCTGTCTATCCATCTTTTCCTATTGTAGACCTATTTCTACCCAATGGCTTTTACACCATCTGGTGGTTCTACAAGCTTCCAGATTTTATTAGAAATCTAATTCTGTATTCATTGCTCTTTACCAAGATGCTGCATCTTTATCTTGGAGTGCTTCATCATATGTCCGGGATCAGGCTCATGTTCATTTGGGATCAAGTCCAAAAGACTCTCCCAAAACATGAATCTTTTAGGTTGTTTGACAACCCTCCCACTACGATTAGGCACTGTCTATAATTGTGTATCAATTGTGATACGTGTTGCAGATTCTAGTGATATTTCATCTTGTACAGTTGGTACTAGATTAGACATGTCCTTTATTAAGAACAAATTTACTTATGGGCTTGTGGTTCATTATATAGTCCTCTTCTAAAAATCAGTCTTTGATGCTAACAATGACCTTCTGATTTTTAAGACTATAAACCTACTTTTGTTTCTCTAGGATAACCCACAAACAAGTGAATTCCTATCCAACTTATCATTGTCTCTCTTCAGCATATGTGTTGGACTACCCAAATCCGAATATGCTTCAAAATAGGCTTACGCCTATTCAGCAATTCTATATGAGTAGAGAGTTCTGACTTTGGAAGGTACTATGTTCACTTTCTTTTTCAGAGTATATCCTTAAAACGAACTTGGTAATTTTCTGAATAACTGATCATCAATCTAATTATTTCAATAAGAGTCATATACCTTCTTTCTACTATACCATTCTGTTGGGGTATACCAGGTGCAGTTGGTTGGGATTGAATCCCTACTTTTGATAAGTAACTCCTAAATTGTCCCAAGAGATACTTGCCCCTACGATCTTACCATAGTGACTTGATACTTTTACTTTAACGTTTCTCCGCATCAGCCTTGTACTCTTTGAACTAATCAAAGCACTTAGTCTTGCGGCACATTAAGTAAATGTATTTGTATCTTGAATAGTTGTCTATAAAATAGACGAAATATTCGATACTACCTCTTGTCTGGATAGTCATAGGATCACACAAATTAGAATGAACCAATTTCAACATATCTTTGGCTCCATACCCCTTAGACTTAAAAGTTTCTTGGTTATTTTTCCTTCCAAGTAAGACTCGCAGGTTGGAAAGATTTCCTCTACTAATGAACCCAAAAGTTCATCAGCTACCAATGAATCCTACTCAAGTTAATATAACCTAGCCTTAGATGCCAAAGATATAAATGGTTCATTTCCGAAGGTTGCTTTCTCTTAAAATTAGAAGACGTGTTACTAATTTCCATTTGTTGCATCGTGGGAGTTATTGGATTTATAGATTGCCAACCAACGTACCAGAACAGATAACTTCCCTCTTTTTCTTGATAACAACTTTGTTATTAAAAGAGGTAGAATATCAAGTTCTTTGAATAGTTTAGAAACTGAAAACTAGTTCTTTCTAAACTTGGTACGTAAAGACAATTACTCAAAAATCCATGTTTTATTCTTTATCAAAAGATAAACATCTCCCACTGCAACAGTTGCCACTTTTACAGCAGTGCCCATGTAGACGGTGTTTTTATTTTCATTTAGTTGTCGGGTTTCCTGGAACCCTGCAATGAATTACAGACATGATTAATGGCATCTGTATCTACACTCCAGGTTCTGGTAGATAACACCACTAAACATGTTTCAACTAATGAATTAAATACACCTATATTGTTCTTGGTTCTAAGAAGACAGTCTACCTTAATGTCCAAGTCCTATTTCCAATCATTATAATTGGGATTACTAAGTCTTTTCTATAGTATAACAACTAGGGGATTGACAAATATTTTAAATCCTAAGAATCACAAAAATATTTGGTCAAGATCAATTCCTTAAATCCCCATGAATTTTGTATGCCACGATAGTGTGGACGTATACAAAAACAAAGAGGAGATTTTATCCATTAATTTTATTATCTCGTCATCTTTACTTTATAACGAATAAAATTAATAGTTGATCTATCTTTGTTCAAATATTTGGTCAAAACTTTTGAATTTAAAATAACATTGATTCCTCAAACAATATTATTTAAATTCACCAACACTTCAAACACCGTGAATTTTGCATGCCAAGATAGTGTGGACGTATACAAAATTTAAACATTTGTAAGAGGAGGGTTTTACCCATTAATTATCTTGTCAATAAATCTTTATGACAAAATAAAATTACCTCAAACACCGTGAATTTTGTATGCCACGATAGTGTGGACGTATACAAAATCAAACATTTGTAAGAGGAGTTTTTAATTTTATTATCTTGTCAACCTATTTATTTGACAAATTAATAGTTGGTTTTCTTCGGTCACACAAATAATAGCAGTGACTCCGATGGGGAGGATACTATTAGACGTGCCTAAGTGTATACCATTACTTGACACTAAGTCCATTAATAAGATTGTGCCCCTTCCGATGGGGAAGATCACACGCTCTTAATTAATTCCTATAGTCACCCAAAATGGAAGTTTAAGCTAGTGATCCGCAAATAAGCTCATCCGATATGGAGGAAGGCACTCAGAGCCAACGCGTAAGCTTGTTGCATCTCTTATAAACCAGTAATGGAGACCGTGGAATTTATTTAAAAATAAATCCCTCTCCCACTTAGTTATTTAAAGTGAGGAATTTTGACTATGCTAGCCTACTTAACATGCATACTAACAAGCACACACAACACAGCATAAAAAGCAATAAATAGACAAACTAATTTTCAACTATTATGGCTTTTATCTATTGCTGTCCTCCGTGTGTCACCAACCCTAGCTGCCATCTTTGGCCACCGCCACCGGGTCTAGTTGTCGCATCCATCTTGCTCATTGTTTCGCTGCGCCTCTGGTCCTAAAAAGGTTCCACGCCTTGCAAGATTCGATCCGCGACATAAATAGAATTTTACATTTTTTTATCCTATATTCCTCGGAGGAATGTACATGTAAACTAGATCAAACATAAAATAAAATCCTAATAAAACTAAATACAGCTCCTGCTGTATTTTATAATACAATCATGCACACATAATAAAATGCCCTTGACATGTCCAAGGGTCCAATCACATACATAATAACTATAAGCCATAATAGTTGGATCCTGCATCCACAAAGTTAGCACATCCTACTATTAACCTGCCTAAATTATGTATGACATGTGCATAATTAAACTAATACCAAATACACAGAGGCAAAACCCTAGCTCTGATACCAATTGTTGGTTGCTACTCGGAAAACCTAATGGTTCCACTGTACAAAAATTTTGTACAAAGGTCTGAACCTTTTCCTAGCTACCATGTGTTCTTTTAAATTAAACTTGGATCGTCTGCGGAACTTAACACATTTGATCCTAAGTTTAATTTATTTGTTCTTTTAGGTTTAGACTTGGATCTCCTGCGGAACTTAACACGTTCGATCCAAATCACCTAGGTTATTAATTTCATTAAATATTAATTTCTAAAATTGGCTTCCAGTACTGACGTGGCGAGGCACATGGTCTTCTTGGATATGGGAACAACCACCACCGACTAGACAAAGCCTTTTAAGGAAAGATAATATTTAATTTCCTTAAATAATTCTAGGTTAACCAAAAAGAACAATCTAAGCACATGTTCGAAAAGAAAACAAAAGAACACAACATCGAAAATTAATTCGAAACCTAGAATCACATGCCTCTTGTATTTGGTATTTTTACAAAGAAATAAAACTAGTATGATGCGGAAATTAAATTCTAGTATACCTTTTATTTTGCAAACAAAAACCTCTAGGTCTTCTACCGTATTCTTCTTCTAATCCCGGACGTTGTGTGGGCAACGATCTTCCGAGACGAGAACCACCAAGGCACCTTCTTCTTCTTTGCAAGGTTCAGCCACCACATGACTCCAAGGAAGGATGAGGTTCGGCCACCACCACCAAGCTCCAAGGGATACAAGAGCGAAGCCTCCTTTCCCTCCTTTTCTCCAAGCTAGATTCGGCCACCACAAGGACTCCAAGAGAACAAGATGGTTCGGCCATAAGAAGGAGAAGAGAGAAGAGGAAGAGGCCGGCCACCAAGAAAGAGAGGGAGAAAAAGAATAATAGAGTTGTTCGCCATGAAGCCTTCTCTACCCCCTCTTTCATAATCCTTCGTCTTGGCAAATAAGGAAAATTTAATAAAAACTTCCTTAATTCTTTTGCCATTGAAAAAGAAAATTTATTTAATTAAAAATAATTTTATCTTCTCCAATTTATTTGGCCGGCCATATTAAAGCTACAAACAAGGAGAGTTTTAATTAATTAAAACTTCCTAATTTTTCTCCAGAAATTTATAAAACATTTCTCAAATAATTTTCATCCCTTTATGATTGGTTAATAAAAAGGAAATTTTATAAATTAAAATCTTTCTTTAAAACATGTGGATAAAAAGAAAGTTATCTTGTAAAAATTAAAATCTCTTTAATCTACAAATAAGGAAAGATATCAAATCTTTTCTTAATCTCTTGTAGAAACTTATAAAAGAGAATATTTAATTTTTAAACTCTCTTTTAAATCATGAACATAGTTAAAAAAGAAAGTTTTCTTAAAATTTAAAATCCACCTTTTAATCAACAAATAAGGAAAGATTTCAAATTTTAAACTCTCTTTTAAACATGTAGATGATTTACAAATAAATAAAGTTTTTACCAAAAATTAAAACCATCCTTTTAATCTACAAATAAGGAAAGAGATTAATCTCTTCTCTTAATCTTTTGTAGAAAGCTATAAAAGGAAATTTTTAATTTTAAAACTCTCTTTTAAAACCATGATATCCACATAAGAAATAATTTTAATAAAAATCCTTTTTAATATTCTAGTGGCCGGCCACCTAAGCTTGGGACCCAAGCTTTCGCCGGCCACCAACTTGGCTCATCCACTTGGTCTTGGCCGGCCCTAGCTTGGGTTCCAAGCTAGCTTGGCCGGCCCCATTGGATGGGTAAGAAGGTTGGTATGTGGTGGGTATAAATCTCTATACACAAGAGGCTACGATAGGAACCGAGAGGAGGAATTGGTTTTGGTCTCCCGATGAAATTAAGCATCCCATGTTCGCCCTGAACACACAACTTAATTTCATCAATAATAATTCATTCCACTAAAGAATTATTATTGAACTACCGCACCAATCCCAAATTACATTTTGGGCTCCTTCTTATTATGAGTGTGTTAGTCTCCCTGTGTTTAAGATGTCGAATGCCCACTAATTAAGTGAGTTACTGACAACTCATTTAATTAATATCTTAGTCCAAGAGTAGTACCACTCAACCTTATCGTCTTGTCAGACTAAGTCCACCTGCAGGGTTTAACATGACAATCCTTATGAGCTCCTCTTGGGGACATTATCAACCTAGATCACTAGGACACAGTTTCCTTCTATAATCAACAACACACACTATAAGTGATATCATTTCCCAACTTATCGGGCTTATTGATTTATCGAACTAAATCTCACCCATTGATAAATTAAAGAAATAAATATCAAATATATGTGATTGTTATTATATTAGGATTAAGAGCACATTTTCATAATAATTGAAATCTTTGTTCCTTCATAAAGTCAGTATAAAAGGAACGACCTCTAATGGTCCTACTCAATACACTCTAAGTGTACTAGTGTAATTATATAGTTAAGATAAACTAATACCTAATTACAATACGACCTTCCAATGGTTTGTTCCTTTCCATCTTGGTCGTGAGCTACTGTTTATAATTTATAAGGTACTGATAACATGATCCTCTGTGTGTGACACCACACACCATGTTATCTACAATATAAATTAATTGAACAACTACATTTATCATAAATGTAGACATTTGACCAATATGATTCTTATTTCTAGATAAATGTTTATACCAAAAGCTAGGCTTTTAGTATACATCCTAACAATAATGAAGATGGTATTTCTATTGGGTCCTCCTAAATCATAATCTCGATAATGTCTATCAAGATAGTGGATTTGATCCTTGGAGATCCAATATTAATCAAGACCAACTTGATTAATCAAGTTAGACCTGGGGACCCATGCTTGAACTACTTTTCAATTTGTTCGATTCACTAATGATAAGTATGATTTGAATCGACGTTTGGCCTTATATTCAAGTCTGGATCTGTTGTAAACAGCTCTTTATTTCCCAAGGATTAGGTCAAGGTTCTTGGAATCCAAAGTGAGTTGTTCCAACATTTTCTTAGGTTCTTTAACTTGAGTTCTCAAATTGGAATTTTCCTCCTCAAGTTGGACTTGAGTTGGAGTTCCAATTTGTGTCTTCTCGATTAATGAACTTGGGTTAGTCTTTATAAGGATCTAGAGTGCTAGACATGCAGAAAGCGCAGTGAAAAAACTGACTAGATTATTTCCAGAAGATCCATGCGAAGGAAAAATATATATACTAAGTTTGTTAAGGGGAGTTATACCTTTGTTGCGTAAACACAAACTCCTAATAGTAAGGATCTCAGCATGATCACGTGTCCATGTCTCTAATGGTATCCACATGAATAAGCCTTCTGTCCATCTCATGAACTCACGAAGTGGAGAAGAAAACCAACCAAAGGTTGTGCTAACAACCATAAGGAGGATTTCGACCAAAGGTGGAAGAAAAGAGAAGAAGAAGATGCACACCTAAAAAATAAGATGAAAAGGGTCTTTTTATTTTATCCAATGAATACACTTAATGAGCATTAACACTCCATTAAGACAAGAGTCTTTTGGTCTTCCTTTAAGAATTCAAATCAACATTTGAATTCTTTATGAATGAATGGTCAATTTTGAAATTGACCTTTCATCTTCCTTCATGCAATTTAAATTCATGAGTCACTATCTCATTAATTTGAATTGACTTAATGAGTCTAGTATGAATTAGACTCAATCCAATAATTGGATTCAATTGAGTCTAACTCAATGAGTCTAATTCAGATTAGACTTAATCCAATGATCCATGATATGAACCCATCTCCAAGTTAACTAATTCTTTGTGTGTGACCTAACAAGCTCTCATAATGTTGGCAATGTCTCTAAAGCTATTTTAGATACATAAACAATGAGTGACATCTAGCAAGGCATCATTGCTACCCAAGTGACGAGAATATCAAGATCCAACTTAATCTTTCCGTGTCTATTATCTTATATGACTCAATCTTTCTATCCTTGATATCTAGATTGATCAATGAGGCATAGACCTTGTCATCGTCTTATCAATCTTTGTGTTTCTTGATCTCTAAGTAGACACACTTGATGTGCGTAAATATTATGATCATTTATACATGTTTTAACATACATTCACTTGCTTTATGTGTATATATTCTTTTCATGATCATCTCTCTTATCATATACTCATCATAAATACTCTTTTGTTCAGAGATCTGCTCTTTGTTTGATTTTGTGTTGACAGGGATAACTTTCAGAGCAAAAACAGCTTTTGTCGACGCACTGGAACGAGGCAAAGAACATGGTCGTGCAACCTCGCACGACCATGTGGCCAAACAGAGGAAGAACAATGCACAGCCGTGCAACTCTTGCACGGTCGTGCAGCCAAACAGAGATGGATCCGTGCATGGCTGTGCAAACCTGCACGGTCGTGCCCCCTACGACCAACAGCCAAGCCATACACGCTCGTGTGATCCTGCACGACCGTGTCCCAGGAGCAGTGCCTCAGATCCATACGGTCGTGCCAATTAGCACGACCGTGCAGCGTGGCCAGAGGCAAAAGAAGGCACAACCGTGCCACATCTACACGACCGTGCCACGACGCCATGCCCTAACCTATAAAAAGGGTTCTAACCCTTCTCCTTGGGGGGGAGCAAGTCGTAAGAGGGAGAATTGCCTTGGTGTCATTCCACGCCGTCCAAGACCTCCGTCCAGCAATCCTTCATCACCACATCAACTCCAGAAGCAAAGGTTTGGATCCGAAGATCACTCGTCGTCGTTAGATAAGCATCCTTTCTCTTTCTCTCTTCTTGTTTGAGGATTGTATGCTTAATTACATTATGTCTTCAAGTTTTTCTCCGTCGTCTATGGAGTAGATTCCTTGCTCTAGGATTAGGGACTAGTTCTAGATTGGTTTTGATGTAAGACTCATATTTATGCCTTTATTCATTGGATGATTTCGCTTGCTTTGTTTTAACTACTATGCATGAGACTTGTTGCTAGATTTCCATTTCATATTAATTGATTGTGTAGGAATTGTTAACCTCGTAGAGAGAGTATCTTAGATCGTATACTCGAGGGGCCCTAGTGGCAGGGGTAACCAGTTCACGGACATCTAGGGTATTTCCTCGAAAGGAGAGACAACATCTCCACAAGGAAGTAAGAGACCAAACCAAGCCCTTATTTCTATCCTTAATGATACCAATTAGAGTTGTGTTCTTGTGATCTACCGAGGCGCTCTACTGACAAGGGTTAACCGTAACAGGATTTCACAGGGATCTTCTCTATCTAGTGCTTAAGGATAGTTGCTTTAGCTTCCGGTGAATACATGTTTATGGACAATGAGTAAAGGATAGAACGTGATACATCAATATCACCACAATGAAACCGAACTCCTAGAACTCTTCATAAACCAAGTTAATTACTTTCTCTTTACTAGTTCTCGTTTCTGCTTCCCAATCTCTTCTCCTTAGATAACTTACAACCATCGATAGTTTACCTAATCCTAAGTGAGTCATTGGTAGTGCTTATAACCAGTCCTCGTGGGATCGATAATCTTTATTACTAACGACGAATCCATGCACTTGCGGAATCATAACAAGTTTTTGGCGTCGTTGCCGGGGACTGCGTATATAACATTAGCGAAAATCATATTGGATTAGACTAGACTTTGTTTTTTTTCTCTTTATTTCATTTTATTTTATTTTGCTTAATTTTACACTCGAAATATTCTATATCTTGTTCTTGCATGCGAACAGCTAATCTTTCAGGACAACTTCTACCGTTTGATCCAGAGATCGATAGGACCTTCTTGAGAAGAAGAAACTTACAAAAAGCATTTCAAGCCGAACAAAAATCTTCAGAATGGCTGACAAACTGTTGAAAGATTACGCAGCACCTTATGCATGAGGGGTTCGGTCTAGCATCTCTCGACCACCAATCAAAGCTAACAATTTTGAAATCAAGCCTGCAGTAATCCACATAGTCCAACAGAATCAATTTGGAGGAGGACCGCACGATGATCCAAATCATCACTTAGAGCTTTTCTACGAGATTTGCGGTACTATAAAAGTGAACAGGGTCCCTCTAGAATCAGTAAGATTACTTCTTTTTGGATTCTCCCTGAAAGACAGAGCCAAGCAGTGGCCAAATTCTCTTCCAGCAAATAGCATAACATTTTGGGAGCAGTGCGAGCAGAAATTTCTGGACAAATCCTACCCGCCAAGCAAAATTGCCCACATGAGGAATTTGATCACAAGCTTTAAATAGATAGAATCAGAATCATTATTTGAGGCCTGGGACAGATTCAAAAGTATGCTGAGATAGTGCCCCCATCATGGCCTTGTGAAATGGTTGGTTCTACACATATTCTACACTGGAATCAACTATCGTACGAAGGTATCCCTCGATTCTGCAGCAGGAGGAGCATTAATGAACAAGAGCCTTAATGAAGCTGAAGAGATTATAGAGAATGTGGCATAGAACCACCATTAGTGGGCAACCGAAAGATCTGGTGATTCTTTCTCAGGGAATCCAATGAAGGCGTCAGGAAAATTTGACGTAGATGCAGTCACACTCATGTCTGCAAAGTTGGATGTTCTGACCAAGAAGTTTGAGGCCATGGGAAACAACAAGGCCAATGCAATAGTATGTGTTTGCGAAACTTGTGGAAGTATGGATCATGCGCAAGATACTTGCCCCCTAGGGCCAATACAAGCACAGATAAACTAACTTGAGCAATGTGATGCGATAGTCAGTTACAACCTAAAGAAAAACAATCTGTACTCCAACACATATAACCTTGGATGGAGGAACCACCCAAAGTTTTCATGCCAGAATAACCAGGACCAAGGACTAGCAAAACAAATCTATTAACCTGGGCAACAGAGCTACTCATCTAAACAACAGACTTATCAACAACAACAACCTTCACAACTGTCCAGAATCGAAAAGATGCTCAAAGAAGCTCTCTTAGAGCAAAAAGAGATGAAGAATGAAATCAAGCAATTGACTCAAAGACTGGAAAATTCTAAAAAACATCAAAAGATGCAAGACAGCCAGATAGCCCAGATAGCCCAATCCTTTTCAAGAGCACAGGGAACATTTCCAGGAAAGCCCGATATAAACTCAATGGAACACTGTAACCGCATCGAGCTGAGGAGCAGACGAACTTTGGGAGATCCCCAAATCACTACTCAGAAAGAACTTAACTCAGAGGAAGAGCCCTCTCCCCTAATGCCCAATCAGATCCAGAACAGGGATAAAGAGGAGATCACCAAGAAAGTTGAAGGAACTCTTCAAATTCCCCCACAAAGTCAGACAATTCCTTCCCCTTAGAAACTGATAACATCCCAAAAGGATGAAGAGTTCAACCGATTCATGAAGAAGATTAAGGAAATTTACGTAGAAGTACCACTGATAGATGCACTGCACCAAATGGGGAAGTTCGCAAAATTTTTAAAGGGTATTTTATCTAACAGGAGGCAGAAGGGAGACTTCGAGACCGTAGCATTAACGAAAAATTGCAGCCCCTTACTTATGGCAAATATTCCACCGAAACTTCAGGATCCAGGGAGTTTTTCCATGCCTTGTAAAATTGGTTCTGAACTCATACACAAAGCTTTCTGCGACTTGGGAGCCAGCGTTAGCTTACTTCTGTACTCGTTATGTAAGAAGCTAGGACTCCAGAACATTAAACTGACTAGTATGGCATTGCAATTAGCTGACCATTCATGTAGATACCCAATGGGAATAGTGGAAGACGTGCCAGTAGAAGTAGGCGGATGCATCATTCCCACAGATTTCATTGTCTTGGATATGGAGGAGGATCCCAAGATACCAATCATCCTTGGGAGATCATTCCTTGCCACCGTTGGAGCCCTCATTGATGTGAAAAGTTACAAGTTATCCTTGGAGATCGGCAAAGAAAGGTTAGAATTTGATTTATCTGATTCTTCTAATTGTGACCCCTCTTCTTAGGGAAATTCTAGCAAGATGAACATACACAAAGCTGAGGAATGCAGTTTCCAAGAGAGGTCCCCTCCAGCGAGCAATAAGAAGTATATTTGTCCTACACTAGTAAAACTAAAGGTGCAGACTGGAGCATTAACCCTAGGAGGAGAGTTGTGCTTCCATGAGTTTAGTCTACACTAACTGAAATGTGGTCGAGGTAAAGACTTAAAACAAGCGCATCTTGGGAGGCAACCCCAGGGGCTTTCATTTTAGTTCATTATTCCGTTTATCGTTTTATTTCTCTAGTAAGTTTAGTCGAGTATTGTTATTATTTTTTTTTTTTTGATATTCATTTTCAGGATGTGCATAGACTCCATGAGCTAGATGTGAGCGTTTCATGTGCGTGGAGGCATCAGAGGAGCCAAAATGGTGAAAGGCGAGTCACTATGCGCTCGGGTCGTGCCAATTGTCACGACCGTGCAAGACCACCAATGAAGAAGGAGACACGGGACGTGCCGATTGGCACGGCCGTGCGATCAAGGCAGAGAGGAAGAAGGCACGGGTCATGCCAACCGGCACGGGCATGCAATTTTGGCCGAGGAGAGAAGAGAGGGGGTCGTGCCAATTGGCACGGTCGTGCAAAAACCCTACTTACTCGGCCGTGTCTATAAGACACGGTCGTGCCCCTACCCGTGTGCACCATCCACCCCTCTAAAAAACCCTAATTCCCATCTCCTTCTCTCCCAAAAGTTTTCTCCTCCCCACTACAGCTTATCAAACCCCAATCCCTACTTCTAAAGTTCATCTTTACTTAGATCTACATATAGATCTAACACTTCTTCAGGCCACAAATCCGGAAAGAGAGAAGCAACTCCCCTATTTTTCTTCCTTCTCTACCTCTTCCATCCTCAAGATCCATCTCCACCTACAAGAAATTCCTCAAAGTTCACCTTGCACATTATGTCGCAAATCTTGAAGAGACTTCGTCGAGGAAGCGGTGGATCTGGCGAAGGAGATGTGCTGGGAAGCGACAAAGGCAAGGGGAAGGCTTCTTCTTCAAAAGACAAAGGAAAAAGGGTGGCACGCGACGAAGGTAATAAAAATGAGTTTAATATTATTTTTATAAATCATGAACATAAAGCTAGATATGATATCCTTGTCGCTAGAAGAATTATATGCATTAGATATATGGATCCCACTACTTTGGATATGCTAGGAATTAGGGATGGCGTGGATTGGATGATTAGTTCCTTAGACTGGAATGATATTATGTATGCTCATTCACCGACTTACCCCCATCTAGTCCTTGAATTTTTGAGCTTAATTGATGTTAAATTTTCGTCTGAGGATGACTACATAGGGATCATAACTTTTAGGTTGATGAATAAAGGAGTTCGGTGGATGTTTAGTGATTTTAATAATTGTTTTGGTTTACCTACTGGTGGTGCCTGTAGATTTGATGATGAGATTAAATGGAATGAATTTTGGACGTTAATAACCATATCAAAGAACCTTTACGAACCCTCTAGAGCTAAGGCATCCCACATGCAAAACCCGACCTTTAGATACCTTCACCGAGTGATGAGTAAAACGATCTTTGGTCGAGGAGAGAGTAACGGGGTGGTTAGAAAGGTAGAGCTTTATTCTCTTTGGGCGATGTTGAATAAAGTGGATTTTGATTCTGAATTTCATTTCTTGCAAAATTTGTTGAGGGTAGATAAAGCATCTTCGGGGATGATAGTGTTTGGTGGTTTGATCACCCAAATAGCATTCAATCTAGGTTGTGAGCTTGATTGATTAGAGGTCATTCATGGTAATGACAAGATCGACATCGATTCTTATCTTGCAATGAAGATGATTTGTCGGGCTGAGAATGGGTTCGCCTTCCCTAGGAACAATGGTTTTCCATTACCCCTTCCTTGCCTCGAGTGCACTTCAGTTCACAACCCCGCGAACTGGGTGATTACTGACTTACACCCCGAAACTGTTCCCTTCCTTATAGAAGATACCGAGTACCACCAAAAGCCCTCTGTTGGGATCTAGCGCGCCAAAGATGCAGAAACACAATGGAAAATTACTAGATCCTCTTATCCGGTAGATCCATGTGAAGGGAAGAAACATTTTCTGAAAATAATCTATACTAAGCTACACAATAGGATTATACCCTTGATGCGTGCACACGATCTCGCAACATCTCATATCTCAGCACGATCACACGTCCGTGCCTCTATGGATCCACACGAACAAGCCTTGCCTTCGTTTGTCTCACAAACTCAACAAGATTGGAGAGGAAAGCGCATAAGGTTGTGCTAGCAACCTCAATGGTGTGTTCGGCCAAGAGGGGCAAGGAGGAAGAAGAAGAATGCCAATGGTCTCAACACATGAAAACTCTCTTTAAAACTTATGAAAAATATCATCCAAAATGATATTTATAACCATCCCATGGTATACCAAGAGTCTCCACCCTTTCATCTAATAATACAATGGTTCAAAATCAACCATTCAATCCAATGGTTCAATTTTGGCCATTCAACTTCCTTTGTGAACTCAAGTTCACCCAATGAGTCTAACCCATTGATTCCCATGCAATTGAACTCAATCCAACAATTGGATCTATTTGAGACTAACTCAATGAGTCCAATTCAGATTACACTTAATCTAAATGATCCATCATATGAACTCATCTCCAAATCTACTTATTCTTTGTGTGTGATCCTATAGGTTCTCGTAACGTTGGCAATGTACCCAAATCAACATTTGTGATACATAAACAATGAGTGGCATCTAACAAGGTGTAGCGCCCGGAAAATTCTCAAAATAATTTTAGAAATATTCTATGATTTTTCTGGAATTTTGGGATATTTTTATAGAATTTTTAGAGTAACGGAAGTAGCAAAAATAAATAAGTCGTAAAACAGCCTAAGCGGGAATTGAACCCGAGACCTACGGCTTGCGGATAATTCTAGAAACCAAGTGAACCCAACAGGGCCGTGCTGAAAGAAAAGGGAATCAATTATATTTATATTAAGTTGGGTGAATTACCCACTTAATATAAATAGAAAATAATTAAGTGAGGAGTTAATTTCTGATCGTGATTTCTCTTCCCAAACCCTCACACACCGCCGACTTCTCTCTCTCTCTCACCCTCTCGGCGCCCAAGTCCAAGGAACCTAGGGTTCCATCCAAGGGCCATAGGAGCACCTTTCCGGCGACGACTCCAGCACGAGAACGTTCCTCTCTGCGAGAAGGGCACGTAGAAGCGAGGAGATCGACGAAGGGATCTTCTCCACAGGAAACCTAGCGTTTAGATTTGTAAGAAACTTCGAGCAGGAGGTAAGAAACCCCTCACCTGCAGTATAAGTAGTTCTCGTGTGATTTCATACTTTAGTTTAGTAGCATATGAATTTGTGACACATAGGTTGCGCAATAGCGCACACCAAGTGTTCGAGAATATGTTCAGCACAGGAAAAAGGGCAACTTAGATGCTTTAATAGCTTAGCTAAATGCAATAGAGGCATTTATTTAGTGTATGTAGCTTATTACAGCTTATATGGGACTACGGTCCAATGGGTGGGCTCCCACAGTCGTCTCTAGGTTCAGACAACCTAGTTCTAGGTTCAGATAACCTAGAAATAGCAAGATAAGAAAAATTTAGTTATAACCAGTATTTTATTTTCAGCAGTGGCACTGTACTGGACTAGATGTCCATTGGGTTGGGCTCCCATAGTCGTCCCTAGGTTTAGATAACCTAGTAACTCTACTAAATTCGGGACTTGCAACCCTGGGTCTAGTTAGAGATGCGCGCATAGCAAGTACAGTTGTCGGGCCCATCAGCAGCATGATTATGTATTTTAATCTATTACGATAAATAGATTTCAAAAACTCACAAATCAGTTGTGTGTACAGTTTAATTTCAGTTCTAGCTTAGTTTTAGTGTAGCTCCGTTCATGCTTTAGCTTAGCTCTTTCTTATTGATACATGTGATAGTTCTATGATCAGTTTTGATTCTATGTTTTGTATGATAGTATGTCATGCCATGCTTTAACATGTTCAGCATAGATTTCAATAGCATGTCTTAAAAAGCATACATTGCATCGTATGCATGTTTTGTGAGGTAGATGGTTTCTTACTAAGTGTAAGCTTACAGATACATCTTTTCCTTATACTGCAGATAAAGGTAAAGGAAAGATGGACTAGCGGAGGCTAGAGGGCAATGCTACGAAGATGTGTGTGGAAAGGAACTTGGAATAAAGATCCTTGGAGAAACTAGCAACCTTTAGAACTTAGTACTTTCTTATAGTATTACTTTTCTGCATTTCTAGATATTTAAGTGTCCGAATTATGCAAGATATGCTTAGATGGTTAGTGGACATGCTTAGAACACTAGTTGTTGCTATTAGAATGTTTTCCAGTTATTTTAGAACTTATGTATGTGATCTTGGCACGAAACAGTGCTGAAATTAGAGCTTAGCTGTGAAATCAGAAACCCCAATCGATCCACCGATCGATTGGAGGCCCTCAATCGATCAGCTGATCGATTGGGGAGTTTTCCTCGCGAACAGTAAGCTCCTGGATCGATCAGCTGATCGATCCGGTCGCATTCTGTCGCGAACAGAGAGCCTTGGAATCGATCACTGGATCGATCAACAAACTTCTGTCACAAACAGAGAGCTCTGGAATCGATCCTTGGATCGATTGACAAGTTTGGATCGATCAGCCGATCGATCCAGAATCTCGTCTGTGCACAGCAGCACGCTGAATCGATCAGGGGATCGATCAAACCACTCCAATCGATCCACCGATCGATTGGAAGGCCTGATATCAGCTGGAAACCCCTCATCTCAGCTCTTGATCATATGGGAAGCCTAGATTATCTCCCTTAGCATAGGAACAATATTCAAGATGTAGTTTAAACATGAATTCCAGATCGAATAGCAATTAACAGGAAAAAAAAATTATATTAGTTAGCAAAATTCTTAAATCAGATCATTTTTCAGTACATTAAGAATAGTTAGCAATAGTATAATGTGACGATCCGGCCTTACAGCTTAGCCAGTAGAAGGTGGATCGTTACAGAGTGGTATCAGAGCAAAAGTTTCATACTTCCTACACACACATCAGCATTGAACCTGCAGCTTCCACGTAAAAAACGTCTCTCACTTTATTATGTTCTTTCTTTCATGTTTATAGATACTATAGCATGTTAATTGATGATAGTACCTAACATGATAGTAGTAGTAGTTATATAAACATGATTGCCTTAGTCATGTATGTCCTCTATCTCTTTAGAAAATGGTACGAGGACGTCCAGCTAGAAAGACACTAGCTACTGAGCCCCAGCATGAGGCAGACAGCTCAGTGCCTCCCCCAGACCTTACCGTAGTAGTGGCTCAGTTACAGAAGCAGCTAGCTGAACAACAGCAGGAGATAGCCACCTTAAGGGCTAGTCAGCAGAACACTCCCACTGTCACTCCGGAACCTAACCTGGCAACCCCAGCAGTAATAGCGGTTCCACCAGTCCAACCTACAGCACCAGTAGCCCCAGCAGCAGGGGCAAGGAGGGAAGCTTATCTGATCCAGTGGCAGAAAATTAAGCCAGAGAATTTCTCAGGCACCAGTGAACTATGGGATGCTCAAGCCTGGTTCAAAACATTGGAAAGTACGATGGAGCTTCTGGACTGGCCAGAGCATGAGAAAGTGAAATGCGCCTCTTTCTGCCTGTCAGGGGACGCACGTATGTGGTGGGAGAGAATTAAAGCGAAGCGCCCAGTGAACCAAATGACATGGGCTGACTTCGAGAGAGAATTCTTTGAAGAGTTCTTTCACATGCGGGTTACAAACCGCCACTATGACGAGTTCACTGAATTTCGCCAGGACAACCTTTCAGTGGAGGAAGCCATGAAGAAATTCAACAGATTGGCTCGTCTATGCCCTGAGTTAGTCAGCACTGAAAAAGAACGAGTCCGGTTGATGCTCAAGATGCTAAGACTGAAAATAGCAATGAACGTGACCAGCGGCGTCCATAGGTCGCAAACCACCGAAGAACTAGTAAGCAGTGCTTTGACCACCGAGCACTACCAGAACAATATCAAATAGCAGAAGCAAGTCCTCTCAGAGTCCAAAGGTCAGGGGGCTCAGGTACTCAGAAACACCAGGGCCACAACTCCCATGGCTCTAACTAGAAAGGGAACTCCAGCAACAAGCGCAAACCAGGGAATTACCCAAAAGGAGGACCAGCTAATAAGCAGCCCAGCTATCCCAAGTGTTCTACTTGTGGAAAATTTCACCCAGGAGTTTGTCGCAAGGGCACACGAGGATGCTTTGAATGTGGCCAGGAAGGGCATATGGCTAAACAATGCCCAAACAAGACCAGCTTTCCTCCACCACAGTCGATCCAGTACGAGGTCAAGCCAGCACAGTTGCACCAGATGCAAGCTGCTTTAGATGGTCCACACATCAGCCAAGGTAGACTAGAGGCCCCCTCAGTCGCGACAAATGCAAGGATCTACTCACTGACCAGAGAAGATGTAGCGAATGCCTTGACAGTTGTTACAGGTCATATCAGTATTTTTTAGCAAAGTACAACTGTCTTATTCGATACTGGGGCAACCCATTCATATATATCCAGGGCATTCACCGAAAAGTTGGCAATACCTCTAGAGGTACTCAGTAGCCAATTTTTGACGACGCTACCTTTGGGAGAGATTATGGCGTCCATGCACTGGCTCCGAGCAGTGCCGATCATCATAGCAGACAGAGAGCTTTTTGGTGATCTGATAATATTAGATATGGTCGACTACGACGTTATCTTGGGAATGGACTTTCTGACGAAGTATGGCGCCTCCATAGAGTGCCGTAAACAGAAAGTTATATTCCAACCTGAAGCAGAAGTACAATTTGAGTACAGCGGAGAATCAAAGAGAAGAGCTAAGAAATTTCTCTCAGCTCTGAAAGCACATAAATTGCTAGATTCAGGATGTACGGGATTTTTAGCGCATGTAGTCAATACCAGTCAGGACAAGGACCAAAAGCTAGAAGGGGTCCGAGTTGTATGTGACTACCCAGCAGTCTTCCCTGAAGAGTTACCAGGCTTAGCACGAGACAGGGAGATAGAATTTGAGATAGAACTCATTCCCGATACAAATCCCATCTCCAAAGCACCCTATCGCATGGCTCCGGCCGAACTGAAAGAACTTCATGAGCAATTGCAGGAGCTGCTTGACAAGGGCTTCATACGTCCTAGTCACCCACCCTAGGGAGCGCCTGTATTGTTCGTGAAGAAGAAGGACGGGAGCATGCGCTTGTGTATAGATTACAAAGCACTAAACCAAGTCACGATTAAGAACAGGTATCCTCTTCCCAGAATAGATGACCTGTTTGATCAGCTAAAAGGAGCAGCAGTGTTCTCTAAGATAGATCTTAGATCGGGATATCACCAGGTTAAAGTCAAAGAAGGTGATATACCCAAGATGGCTTTCAGGACCAGATACGGACACTATGAGTTCGTAGTCATGCCCTTTGGTGTGACGAATGCTCCAGCTACTTTCATGGACCTCATGAACAAGGTATTCAGAGAATACTTAGATAGGTTTGTTATCGTGTTCATCGATGATATTCTTATCTATTCCAGAACTCAGGAAGAACACGCAGAGCACCTGAAGATAGTATTGCAGACTCTTCAGCAGAATCAGCTATATGCCAAGTTTACAAAGTGTGAATTCTGGCTAGATCAGGTAGCCTTTCTGGGTCACATCATCTCCAAGGATGGTGTTATGGTAGACCCCAGCAAGATAGAGGTTATGAGTAACTGGAAAAGACCTAAGAATGCCAGTGAGATCAGAAGCTTCCAAGGACTAGCGGGCTATTACAGAAAATTCGTAGAGGACTTCTCCAGGATAGCCTCCCCACTGACAGCTCTTACCAGAAAGAACAGAAAATTTCAATGGACAGAGGACTGTGAGAACAGCTTCAGCGAGTTAAAGAGGAGATTGACCAGTGCACCCATTTTGACTCTGCCAGAAAACACAGATAGCTTTGATATTTACAGTGATGCCTCTAAATTGGGACTAGGAGCAGTACTGATGCAAGGAGGTAAGGTGATCGCATACGCCTCCATACAACTCAAACACTATGAGAGGAACTATCCTCTACTCATGATCTTGAGCTTGCAGCAGTTGTGTTCGCTCTCAAAATTTGGAGACATTACTTGTATGGAGCTCAGTGTAGAGTGTATACAGATCATCAGAGTCTGAAGTACTTCTTCGCTCAGAAGGATCTGAATATGCGACAGCGCAGGTGGCTCGAACTGGTCAAGGACTATGATATAGATATCCTCTATCATCCAGGAAAAGCCAATAAGGTGGCAGATGCACTTAGCAGGAAGTCCAGCGCCACCTTACTATCCCTAGCAGCCATGTCACCACCCCTACAAAAAGAGATCACGAATTTCAGTCTCGAACTTATAGTGGGACAGCTCTCTACTATGACGTTAGAATCCACCTTGTTTGGTGACATCCAGATAGCTCAGGAGCAGGACCCTGAAATTCAGAAAATCAAGCAAGGGTTAGAAGAATCAGAAAGTGGAGAGTTCAGAATGTCCAATATTGGGGTATTGTACTTTGGTGACAGACTTTGTGTTCCAGATCAGGAGGAACTACGAAGAAAGATCCTAGACGAGGCACACAGGACTCCTTATGTGATGCATCCTGGTTCTACCAAAATGTATCAAGACTTAAGAAAACATTTTTGGTGGTCTGGGATGAAGAGAGACATCGCTAGATATGTTAGCACCTGCCTGACCTGTCAGAGGGTCAAGGCAGAACATCAGAGACCAGGAGGAGTTTTGCAGCCTATTCAGATTCCAGAATGGAAGTGGGAAGATATTTCTATGGACTTCATAGTGGGACTACCTAAAACCACGAATGGTTATGATGCCATCTGGGTAATAGTTGACAGACTGACTAAATCAGCCCACTTCTTAGCCATAAGGATATCCTACCCCATGGAACAACTGGCTCAGTTGTATCTCAAGGAGATCGTTAGACTACATGGAGTCCCACGAACCATTATTTCAGACAGAGACAGTCGATTCACATCACACTTCTGGGAGTGTGTACAGTCAGCATTGGGCATGAAGTTAAAATTCAGCACAGCTTTCCATCCTCAGACATATGGTCAGACGGAGCGAGTAAATCAGGTACTCGAAGATATGCTCCGAGCATGTGCCCTAGACTTCAAGGGAAGTTGGTGCAAATATCTGAGTTTAGCAGAATTTGCATACAACAACAGCTATCAGGCCACTATCGGTATGGTACCCTACGAGGCTCTTTACGGGCGGAGGTGTAGATCTCCAATCTGATGGTATGAGAGTAGTGAACAGAAAGAACTAGAGCTTCAGATAGATCTAGTAGCAGATACCACAGCAGCTATACAGCAGATCCGCCAGAGGATAGAGACAGCTCAGAGCCGCCAGAAAAGCTATGCTGATACACGGCGCAGACCCTTAGAGTTTTCAGTTGGGGATTCAGTGTTCCTCAGAGTAGCTCCCATGAAGGGAGTAATGCGTTTTGGGAAGAAGGGCAAATTAAGTCCCAGATATGTGGGACCATACCTTAGCACTAGGAGAGTTGGCAAAGTAGCATATGAACTAGAGCTACCCCAGGAGATGTCAGCTATCCACAATGTATTTCGTGTCTCTATGCTGAAGAAGCACATCCCAGATGCCACCCAGGTGATTGAGCCCCAGTCGGTACAAGTCCGTGAAGACCTCAGCTATGATAGTCGGCCTATTCAGATAATGGACCGAGCAGTTAAGAAATTGTGGAACAAGGAAGTACCATTAGTAAAATTCCTTTGGCAAAATCACACAGCAGAAGAGGCAACTTGGGAGACAGAAGCTAGCATGAGACAGAAGTACCCAGAGTTATTCTAAGTTCGAGAATAAACTTTTTATAAGGTATGGGGGATTGTAGCACCTGAAAAATTCTCAAAATACTTTTAGAAATATTCTATGATTTTTCTAGAATTTTGGGATATTTTTATAGAATTTTTAGAGTAACGGAAGTAGCAAAAATAAATAAGTCGTAAAACAGCCTAAGCGGGAATTGAACCCGAGACTTACGGCTTGCGGATAATTCTAGAAACCAAGTGAACCCAGCAGGGTCGTGCTGAAAGAAAAGGGAATCAATTATATTTATATTAAGTTGGGTGAATTAACCACTTAATATAAATAGAAAATAATTAAGTGAGGAGTTAATTTCTGATCGTGATTTCTCTTCCCAAACCCTTACACACCGTCGACTTCTCTCTCTCTCTCACCCTCTCGGCGCCCAAGTCCAAGGAACCTAGGGTTCCGTCTAAGGGCCATAGGAGCACCTTTCCAGCGATGACTCCAGCACGAGAACGTTCCTCTCCGCGAGAAGGGCACGTAGAAGCGAGGAGATCGACGAAGGGATCTTCTCCACCTGAAACCTAGCGTTTAGATTTGTAAGAAACTTCGAGCAGGAGGTAAGAAACCCCTCACCTGCAGTATAAGTAGTTCTCGTGTGATTTCATACTTTAGTTTAATAGCATATGAATTTGTGACACATAGGTTGCGCAATAGCGCACACCAAGTGTTCGAGAATATGTTCAGCGCAGGAAAAAGGGCAACTTAGACGCTTTAATAGCTTAGCTAAATGCAATAGAGGCATTATAGTGTATGCAGTTTATTACAGCATATATGGGACTACGGTCCAATGGGTGGGCTCTCACAGTCGCCTCTAGGTTCAGACAACCTAGCTCTAGGTTTAGATAACCTAGAAATAGCAAGATAAGAAAAATTCAGTTATAAACAGTATTTTATTTTCAGCAGTGGCACTGTACTGGACTAGATGTCCATTGGGTTGGGCTCCCATAGTCATCCCTAGGTTTAGATAACCTAGTAACTCTACTAAATTCGGGACTTACAACCCCGGGTCTAGTTAGAGATGTGCGCATAGTAAGTACAGTTGTCGAGCCCATCAGCAGCATGATTATGTATTTTAATCTATTACGATAAATAGCTTTCAAAAACTCACAAATCAGTTGTGTGTACAGTTTAATTTCAGTTCTAGCTTAGTTTTAGTGTAGCTCCGTTCATGCTTTAGCTTAGCTCTTTCTTATTGATACATGTGATAGTTCTATGATCAGTTTTGATTCTATGTTTTGTATGATAGTATGCCATGTCATGCTTTAACATGTTCAGCATAGATTTCAATATCATGTCTTAAAAAGCATACATTGCATCGTATGCATGTTTTGTGAGATAGATGGTTTCTTACTAAGCGTAAGCTTACAGATACTTCTTTTCCTTATACTGCAGATAAAGGTAAAGGAAAGATGGACTAGCGGAGGCTGGAGGGCAATGCTACGAAGATGTGTGTGGACAGGAACTTGGAATAAAGATCCTTGGAGAAACTAGCAACCTTTAGAACTTAGTACTTTCTTATAGTATTACTTTTCTGCATTTCTAGATATTTAAGTGCCCGAATTATGCAAGATATGCTTAGATGGTTAGTGAACATGCTTAGAACACTAGTTGTTGCTATTAGAATGTTTTCCAGTTATTTTAGAACTTATGTATGTGATCTTGGCATGAAACAGTGCTGAAATTAGAGCTTAGCTGCGAAATGAGAAACCCCAATCGATCCATCGATCGATTGGAGGCCCTCAATCGATCAGCTGATCGATTGGGGAGTTTTCCTCGTGAACAGTAAGCTCCTGGATCGATCAGCTGATCGATCCAGTCGCGTTCTGTCATGAACAGAGAACCTTGGAATCGATCACTAGATCGATCAACAAACTTCTGTCGTGAACAGAGAGCTCTGGAATCGATCCTTGGATCGATTGACAAGTTTGGATCGATCAGCCGATCGATCCAGAATCTCGTTCGTGCACAGTAGCACGCTGAATCGATCAGGGGATCGATCAAACGACTCCAATTGATCCACCGATCGATTGGAAGGCCTGATAACAGCTGGAAACCCCTCATCTCAGCTCTTGATCATATGGGAAGCCTAGATTATCTCCCTTAGCATAGGAACAGTATTCAAGATGTAGTTTAAACATGAATTCCAGATCGAATAGCAATTAACAGGAAAAAAAAAGTTGGTATTAGTTAGCAAAATTCTTAAATCAGATCAGTTTTCCACACATTAAGAATAGTTAGCAATAGTATAATGTGACGATCCGGCCTTACAGCTTAGCCAGTAGAAGGTGGGTCGTTACACAAGGCATCATTGCTACCCAAGTGATGAGAAAGTCGAGATCCGACCTAACCTGTCCGTGGCTATTATCTTGTATGACTTGGTCCCTCTATCCTTGATATCTAGATTGATCAATGAGGTATAGACTGTGTCATCCTCTTATCAATATTTATGTTTCTTGATCTCCAAGTAGACACACTTATCAAATAAGCTCAATATCTCATATTGACTCATTTACGCATGACCATGCTTTCTTGTGTCCTACTAATCAAGGGACCCACAGATATCGCTTCCGCCATATGGAAGGGATAGATCCCATTTACATCACTCACATCCCTTCGCATAATTCATTGCATACCCAGTGATCGACTTTATAGTCCACCTTGTTACGGGTGACGTTTGACGATACCAAAGTATACAACTCCTTATGTAGGGAACCGTACTGATTTCAGGTCTAAGGACTATTTATACCAATAGTCACATGAAAATATTTATGACACTCATACGACAATCCATGAAACATTTTCATGGTGGGTTATTCAGTATATATTCTCTAATATATACTCATGTGTCAACCTGATATTTCATATCCATGACTTATAAGATCAAGTAATCCGTTGACCTACATGCTAGTCTCAATACATTAATATTGTCCTTGTATATTAATGCTCGACTAGGAATAGTTAAGAGTAGTGTTCTCTACAATATCTCACTATTAATTCAACCAATTGATATACTATAGATAAGAACCTACTACCCAAGGACATTATTATATTTATTCAATCGACACTGAACTGCAATAAATATAATAACCAATTTTTCCTTTTATTAATAATGATATATGATACAAAATGAGTCCTTTACAATCATCTCATAATTGGTATTAGGGCTAATACTAACACCCTCATCATCAGGACTCCCACAACCTTCCGGATATTGATGTGCATAGGTTATATACACTTTTATGCATGTCTTGACACACATCTACTTGTATTTCATTAGCATAATCTATGTTTATTGCACCCTATTTCATTGCAATGTCATACTTCCATTATATTTTATTCAGAGATCTTCTCTTTGCTTTTTTTGATTGATAGGACGCTATTTGGAGTGAAAATGGAGCTAAAACACACACGGGAACAACTCCGGAAGAAATCCAGCTTGGGTCGTGTATGCCACACGGTCGTGTGGCCATTACATGCTTTGGTCGTGCCAAATGGCACGGTAGTTCCAGCACCAGATGTGAAGAAAGGCCACGGCCGTGTGACCCACACGGTCATTCCATTATCCCCGTGGCCAAGCAGCACACGGCCGTGCCATTTGGCACGGTCGTGCCAACTTTCCAGAGGCAAGGAAGTTCACGGCCGTGTGAATCCACACGACCGTGTGACCTTGGCAGAGACGAAGAAGGTCATGGCCATGTGACTCAACCTGGGAGGGAGCCGTGTGAGGCCGTGTGGATTCCACACGGCCGTGTGACGAAGAACACGGGTCGTGCCATGCCAAAATAGAGCTGTGCTGAATTCTGGGCAGATTGCAGACTGTTCGTAAAATGGTTATAACTTTGTGCTCCGTTGGAGTTTCGGGATGTTCTTTATACTGAAACGTAGCTGACTTCAAAATCTACAACTTTACTTCAGGTCCAACAGAGAGGGAGACTTTTCTGCCCGTGCTAAATGGCACGGCCGTGCCTCCCAACTGCAGGTTCAACTGGACCTCCACCCATACTACAGACCAAACTTTGAACCACCATAACTTTCGGCTCGGTTGGAGACAGGGCTCGATCAAAGTATCAGATTGAAGATAATTTCAAGAGCTACAACTTTCATTCAGAGTGAATTACGAGAAAACCTGATTTAGTGGGTGAAACCCCAGGTTTACCGGACCCCTATTTTCCTGATTTTCCTGGGCAGCTTGGAGGAGGTATAAAAGGGGCAAGATCCCCATTCTTTGGGGAGATCTTGGATCTGGGACTTCATCCCTCTCCTTGGGGGAAGGGTTCTCCCCTTAGGGGGAAACCCTAGAGCTTCATTCTCCTCCATCCCTTGACGATCCATCCATCTCCGGAGCAAGGAGGCATCCCCAAGACATCGGAATCATCGGCAAGCATCTCTTCTTCCCCTTTTTCTCAAATCTAGGGTTGTAAGTATGCTTTTTTTTATGTCTTGGGGTTGTTCTTCCTTAGCAATGGAGTAGATCTCTAGATCTAGGATATAGGAAGTATTTGTGATGTGATGGTGATGTAAAACTATGTAGATTTGTCATGTTTTCTATTCAATGACTTGTTGATGCCTTGTTCATATTTGATGTAATGTGTGTGTGAATCTTGTTTATATCTTTTGCATGTTTTATCAAATAGTTGTGTAGAATTGTTAATCCCGTAGGGGGAATACTCTAAATTGATTATCCGAGGGACGTACGTGACAGACATGCCCGTGTAAATATAATTTAGGGTATCACCTTGAAAGGAGAAGCAAATCTCCACAAGGAAGTAGGGGATGGGGCATAATCACTATTTCTATTTCTATGTTATTGTGTGTTAGTGTGTTTCTATGTTGATTATCCGAGGGGCGCACGTGACAGGCAAGCCCGTGTAAGGACAACATAGGAATCATTCCCATTTAGTAGCATAGGACATGGAGTAGGAGATCATGTCGGCTTATCCACTGCAGAGGAGAGTCGGTAATGAATCTAACTTCGTACAAGAGCATGAGCATAGAGGATAGGAACTAAGCAATTTACGTAACATCACCTAGCATTACAAGGAAACTGAAATCCTAGAATCTATCACCTTCCATCCTCTAGCTCAACCCCTCTCGAGATCATTCTCTCTTTTTCTTCTTTTTATTTCTCTACTTTCTTTTCTCTTACTTCCTTACGTTTGTCTAGATAATTCGCCGTGTGAAGTTAACTAGTGTTTAATCAACAGTCCCTGTGGATACGATATCTTTTATTATTACTAACGACGTAACCGTACACTTGCGGTTCGTAACAGATATCCGGAACCTCCTAGACACTCTTTTGCCTATGGTACGAGACCTTCTAGATTTGATTTTTCTAACTTCCGTGCCTCCTTAGACTCCCTTTATGAGAAGAAAAATACCCAACAACAATTGTTGGAGGGTCATTTCAGGTTATCTGACGATAAATTTAGGGAGGTACAAGATCATTTTCAGTTTACTAGGGATTTGCATAGTCAAGTGTTAGGATTCGTTCAAGACTATGAGGTTTACCATGAAAGATTGAGAAATTTTATATATAATATGGATATTACTAGACAACAAGTAGATGCCCTTTATCAATATCATCAACACATTGGTCATCTTCCTAGTATGCCTAGATTTCCCTCCGGCACACATCGGGGACCCCCTTATCCCCCACCCCCACCACCGTATTGATTTCATCGGGACGATGAAAAGTTTAAGTCTGGGGGAGGTGTTGTGTCTGCACAACCTGAGTCGAGTCGAGTTTTCTTTTCTTTCTGCATATTTTATTAGTCTGCTTTGTTTATTCACATTTTATTAGGTTTATATTTCTACTTGCATCTCATTTGCACTTTCCTACTTGTAATTCTTCATCATTTTTTTTTTGAAAAAATATAAAAAAAATAGGTTTGAGGCATATTTGAGAACATCAAATCTTCTACTTTTCTGTTAACTTGTCCGATAGCAAAATGACTAGCATTTTCTTAGTTCATGTGTTGTCAAGATAGTGTTAGTATGTTTGGTGTATCTCCTTTCTCTATCTTTAGTAGCATGAAATAAGCTAAGTATTATATGGAGTTTGGTATAAGTCTTAGCCTAACCTTAAGGATCTTATTTTCACTACACTTAAGTACTTAAGCTTGAATAGTAGAAATATTTTTTTGAAATAGTTATGATTCATCCAAATTGTTTAGTACTTTAGTTCCCATGGCGATTTCTTATTTACATTTTGGTTACTGGATGACCTCGAATCATGAAAGCTCATTTGGAAAAATCTAAAACCCAACATATGCATCTCGCATTTGTGATTAGTGCTACATCTCTATAGCACAAAAAAAAAAGAAAAAAAAATGTGTTGAATAAGGGATAAAAAATAGTTGTCATGAGTAAAAACTAACAATTTACCCCTTTGAGACCGAGTTAGGTTACTGAAGAAATAAATGTTACGTTTCTCTTGATTCCGAGTAGTATTCTTTGAGACCTTGTGTAATTTAAGGAAAATGAACCAAGTGTGTGGTAGGTAAGTGTCTATCACTGAGAACATTAGGAAGTCAATTGTATGACGACTTAACTAAGATAGAGAATTGAAATTTGAAGAGTTTGAGTTACTTATTGCACCGAGCACAAAGAACTTATGCTTAGGTCATACTTAGGTTACTCCATAATTGTGTTGATCAATGAAACTAGTTGATAGAGTTAGGTGAATGCACAAGGGAATATGAAACATTGCAAGAACTCATGAACATAGTTTGCAGTGTTTTGCTTGAGGACAAGCAAAGGTTCAAGTCTAGGGGTGTGATGTGCGTAAATATTATGATCATTTATGCATGTTTTAATGCACATTCACTTGCTTTATGCGTATATATTCTTTGCATGATCGTCTCTCTTAACATATACTCATCATAAATACTCTTTTGTTCAGAGATATGCTCTTTGTTTGGTTTTGTGTTGTTGACAAGGACAACTTTCGGAATAGCGTTTGTCGACGGACCAAAATGAGGCTGAGAACACGGTCGTGCAACCTTGCACGGTCGTGTGTCCAAACAGAGGAAGAACAATGCACGAGCGTGCAACTCTTGCATGACTGTGCGACCAAACATACATGGATCCGTGCATGGTCATGCAAACCTACACGGTCGTGCCCCCCACGACTAGCAACCAAGCCATACACGACCATGCGATTCTGCACGGTCATGTCCCAGGAGCAATGCCCCAGATCCACATGGTTGAGCCAATTGGCATGGTTGTGCAGCGCAGCCAGAGGTAAAAGAAGGCACAGTCGTGCCACATCTGCACGGCCGTGTCGCGGCGTCGTGCCCTAGCCTATAAAAAGGGTTCTAACCCTTCTCCTTGGGGGGGAGCGAGCCGTAAGAGGGAGAATTGTCTTGGTGTCATTCCACGCCATCCAAGACCTCCGTCCAGCAATCCTTCATCACCACATCAACTCTAGAAGTAAAGGATTGGATCCGAAGATCACTCATCGTCGTTGGGTAAGCATCCTTTCTCTTTCTCTCTTCTTGTTTGAGGATTGTATGCTTAATTACATTATGTCTTTGGGTTTTTTCTCCGGTGTCTATGGAGTAGATTCCTTGTTCTAGGATTAGGGAGTAGTTATGGATTGATTTTGATGTAAGACTCAGATTTATGCCTTTATTCATTGGATGATTTTGCTTGCTTTGTTTCAACTACTGTGCATGAGACTTGTTGCTAGATTTCCATATCGTATTAATTGATTATGTAGGAATTGCTAACCTTATAGAGAGAGTATCTTAGATCGTATATCCGAGGGGCCCTAGTGACAAGGGTAACTCATTCACGGACATCTAGGGTATTTCCTCGAAAGGAGAGGCAACTTCTCTGCAAGGAAGTAAGAGACCAAACCAAGCCCTTATTTCTATCCTTAATGACACCAATTAGAGTTGTGTTATTGTGATCTACCGAGGCATTCTAGTGACAAGGGTTAACCGTAATAGGATTTCACAGGGATCTTCTCTATTCAGTGCTTAAGGATAGTTGCTTTAGCTTTCGATGAATGCATGTTTATGGACAATGAGTAAAGGATAGAACATGATATATTAATACCACCACAATGAAACCGAACTCCTAGAACTCTTCATAAACCAAGTTAATTACTTTCTCTTTACTAGTTCTCATTTATGCTTCCCAATCTCTTCTCTTTAGATAACTTACAACCATCGATAGTTTAGCTAATCCTAAGTGAGTCATTGCTAGCTCTTATAACCAGTCCTCGTGGGATCGATAATCTTTATTACTGATGATGAATCTGTGCACTTGTGAAATACTAACAACACTCAATCAAATAAACTCAATATCGTATATTGATTCATTTGAGCATGGTCATGTATTCTTGTGTCCTACTAATCAAGGGGTCCATAGATATCACTTTCGTCATATGGAATGAATAGATCTCATCTACATCACTCACAGCCATCTGCATAACTTATTGCATATCCAGTAATCGACTGTATAGTTTACCCTATTATAGGTGATGTTTGCCGATACCAATGTACACAACTCCTTATGTAGGGAACCGTAGTAACTTCAGGTCTAAGGACTATTCATACTAATAGTCACAATGAGAATGCTTATGACACTCATATAATGATTCATGAAACATCTCATAGCATGTCAATTCAGTACATATTCTCTAATATATACCCATGTGTCAATGTGATATCTCATATCCATGACTTGTGGGATTAAGTCATCAATTAGCCTACATACTAGTCTTAATGCATTAATATTATCCTTGCATATTAATGCTTGACCAGGAATAGTTCATAGTAGCGTTCTATTAATTCAACCAATTGATTGTTGTAGACAAGAATCTATTACCCTAAGATATTATTATACATATTCATTTTGCACTGAGCTAAAGTAATATAATAATCAACTTTACCTTTTATTAATTAATGAAATATGATACAAAAATGTCTGTATCAATCATCTCATAATTGGTACTAGGGCTAATACTAACATTCTTTTCCTTGAGAGCTTTGACCTTCTCTTGGAGTGACTTTGACCTGGAGGTTGGATTTAGCAAACTTTCTAGATAAGTAGGAAATTAAATTATGTGATCTAGTTAAAGAAATACTTATAGTGGATTGGGAACCTTCTGAACTGAATATGGATCCATGGCTTCACTTAGACTTGACTTCCGATTCACTCTCGGTTTTGGTCTCGTCGACTTGTTCTTGGGTCGAAAACGCTAGGAAGCTTGTTTGTTAGAGATCTTCGTTGGAGTCTTTTGATGACGATTCATCCTACATTATTTGTAGCACCTTCTTCTTTCATTGCTTCTTTGTTTCTTACTAGTTTGGATAGTTCACCTTGATATGTTCCTTCTTGTTGCAGCCATAGCAAGTGACTTCAAACTTGGCCTTTGTGTTTGGACTTGGTTGTGTCATCTTTGACTAGATCACCTTTTTGATCTCGCATTTGGTGAAGCCCTTCTTCTTCTTGTATAGTTTTTGAACTAGGTTCACGAGTTCAGCAGTAATTTCATCATCTTCTTCCTAGTTGGATTCTCCTTCAGATTCGTATTTGATTTGGTACTTCTTCCTAGACTCCCTTTGTCTTTCTTGTACTTGTAATCAACGTTATTCCTGTCTGAAAGCAGAGAAGACAGAAAGGTGGGGGCGTGACTAGAAGTTTGACGCAGCGAAGACTTTGTATTCTCCTGCAATACAAAAGCATCAGTGTCGGGCCGGGAAGGGGTTCCCAGCGTTGGCCCTCTGACGCTCAATTCAGTCTCTAGCACTGTAGAAAACAATAGGAAAATTATAGCAAAAGAGCGTGTAGAATGATGAAATTGAGCATACCTCTTCCTATAGATGGAAACCCCCTTTTATAATTCCACTGTAGTATCTATGCATACATCTCAAAGTGTACACATATTTTTCTAGGTATCTTATGAAAAGACAAGTCAAAAAAGTGTCCCTAACACCTTTCCTTAAGAGAGCATGCATATCTCTGATGTAACTGCTTGAAAGCTTCTATCGTACGATTTGTCTGTGTAACATGCTCTATTATCAGTGGAACAAACCTCCAAAAGAGTACAAGGAGATATACGGGTGGGTCGCACTGTAGACCGAGTTGTGGTCGTTCGACTGGGACACATCCACTAGGTCAAGACACACCTGCTCGTCTATGCCGCACCGAGCATTCTCCCTTCTCTTAGCTTTCTCATTGTCGAAGGGCTACCTCTCATCCTAATGAACACACCTCCCACTCAGCAAGGACGACAATAGGGGGATGTGTTGCTTATTTGTCTCTTAACCTCGAGTTATCAATTTGTCCTTGCACATCTGCTTGGGCATCTTGGTTCACTCGACCATAGCTCACCCACTCGATCGGCTTTCACTATTTCCTTGACTTTGACTTCCACGTCAGCTAGTCTTCCCCTACTTTAGCCTATCTTTGGTGGGGACCCATTTCATCACCGTATCACAAGCCTTCCCCTCAGTCTAGTTGAAGGAGGCTGTAAGTCCGATTAACTAGATATTTAGTGTGGCCTATCATTCTTTCTTCCCAACTGGTTGTCCTAGGGTTCAGAGCTATCGTTTGATTGTGATGTCTACTACTCTAGAGTTTATAGCCATCATTCGATAGTCGATGTTCTTTGGCTCAAGGATTTATAATCGTCGTTCGGCTGTTGACGTTTTTGGCTCAAGTGTTTATAGCTGTCGGCGTTCTTTGGCTCAAGGGTTTATAGTCATCGTTCAACTGTCGACCTTCTTTGGCTCAAGTGTTTATAGTCGACGTTCGGCTGTCGACATTCTTTGGCTAAAGGGTTTATAGCCATCGTTCGACCGTCAATGTTCTTTGGCTCAAGGGTTTATAGCCGTCGTTCGACTGTCGACGTTCTTTGGCTCAAGGGATTATAGCCACCATTCGGCTATCGACATTCTTTGGCTCAAGAGTTTATAACCGTCATTCGATTGTCGACGTTCTTTGGCTCAAGTGTTTATAGCCGTCATTCAGCTGTGACGTTTCACTACTCAAAAACTTGTAACTGTCGCTCAGTAATATCTTATCCAACACTTAGTCTTTTTTTACTTCCTTCTGACTCCTGCTCCGATTACTTGACTCGCGTAGTGTCTCTTAAATGTCGTTGACACCATAACTTCTTGGAAGTCATTTAAATCCTCCATCATTAATGCAATGCATGCTTGACAATGCCCTGTGATCATATTTTTGTTGGGTGCTACTTGGAATTCCATTCTATTTCCCTTGTTCAAAAATTTGTACAAGAACTTTTCCTAGTGGCCCATGTGCTTTACAGAAGTTAAACTTGGATTGCAAACGAAACTTAACATTTTTAATCCAGGTTGTTCTTCAGAAGTTAAACTTGGATTGAAAATGGAACTTAACATTTTTACTCCAAGTTCAACCCATGTGTTCTTCAGAAGTTAAACCATATTACAGAAGTTGATTAAATATCTATTTCAAAGATTGGCTTCCAGGTAAAACATGGCGAGGCACTCGGGCTTCTTGGGTATGGGATCATCCACCACTTCTTAGACAAAGTCTTTCAAAGAAATTAAATATTTAAACTTCTTACAGTAACCTTAAGTTTAACTATAGAGACCACAATAGAAACAAAAAATTGAAACACAAAATCGATAGCCTCTTGTGTTGGTATTTCAGGATCCATACAAAGAAAAACTAAACTAATTCACAACGGAATAAAGAAGTAGTTGTACCTTTCCTTGTAGACAAAGACCTTTTGATCTTCTACTGTATTCCTCTCCTCTTCTTGGACGTCGTGTGAGTGACAATCTACCAAGATAAAAACACCCAACCTTCTCCTTCCTTTCCAAACTTTTGGCCACCAAAGAATGCAAAGAGAAGATGCCTCCTTCTTCTTCTTCTTCTCCACCAAGCAACCGGCTACCAAGTGCTTCTTCTCTTCTTCTTCTTCTCCTTCAAGTCGTGACCACCAAGGTGAGATGGGCACCGGCCCTAGAAGGAAGAAAGGGAGGAAGTGGGGTGTCGGCCTAAAGAGAGAAAGAGAGAAGAAGAGGGTCGGCCACCAAGAGAATAAAAGAGAGAGGGCTTAGGTTGTCTTTAGAAAGCATCCCCTCCTCTTTTATAATCTTTGCTAGCGGCTAATAAGGAAAGTTTTTAATAAAATTTCCTTTTATTTTCTATTGTAGATCGTTACAAAAAATGAATGATTTTAACAAAATTAAAATCTCTCTTTTAAACATTGTAAATAGCTATAAAAGGAAAGATTATAACAAAATTTTATTTTAAACAAAATCTTCCTTTTATTCCTATAATGGTTGGTTACAAAAAAAAGGAAAGATTTTAAAAAAATTAAAATCTCTCTTTTAACTATTGTAGATAACTACAAAAAAGAAAAGATTTTAACAAAATTAAAATCTCTCTTTTAATTCATTGTAGAAATCTATAAAAGGAAATATTTTAACAAAATTTTTGTTTTCAACAAAACTTCATTTTCTCTTCTTGAATGGCCGGCCCCATGCTTGGGCACCAAGCATGGCTTGGTCGGGCCACATCTTGGGCACCAAGAGGGCTTGGCAGGTCCCTTGCTTGGGCACCAAGCAAGGATGTGGCCGGCCCCTCATTTGGGTAAGAAGGAAAATCAAAACGGGTGAACACGATGCTTTATAGAGGCTACAGCAGGAATCGAGAGGAGGAATTGGTTTTGGCCTCCCGATGAGCTTGAGCTTCCTGTGTTCAACCCAAACACCCAACTCAAGTTCATCAATAATAACTCATACCACTAAAGAGTTATTATTGAACTACCGCACTAATCCCATATTACATTATGGGCTCCTTCTTATCATGAGTGCATTAATCTCCCTGTGTTTAAGATATCGAATGCCCATTAATTAAATAAGTTACTAACAACTCACTTAATTAATATCTAGCTCCATGAGTAGTACCACTCAACTTCATTATCATGTCGGACTAAGTCCACCTGCAGGGTTTACATCACAATCCTTATGAGCTCCTCAAGGGGACATCATCAACCTAGATAACTAGGACACAGTTTCCTTCTATATTCAACAACACACCATATAAATAATATTATTTCCCAACTTATCGGACCTATTGATTTAACGAATAAATCTCACCCATTGATAAATTAAATAAATAAATACTAAGTATATGTGCTTGTTATTATATCAGGATTAAGAGTATGCACATCCATAATAACAAAGGTTATGTTCTTTTATGCAGTTAGTATAAAAGGAACAACCTCAAATGGTCCTGCTTAATACACACATAGTGTACTAGTGTAATTTTATAGTTAAGATAAACTAGTACCAAATTACACTACAACCATTCCAATGAGTTGTCCCAATCCATCTTGGTTGTGAGCTACTATTTATAATTTATAAGAAACTGATAACATGATCTTTTGTGTGACACCACACACCATGTTATCTACAATATAAATTAAATGGACAACTGCATTTTACTAAATGCAGACATTTGCCCAATGTGATTTTCATTTCAAAATAAATGTTCATACAAAAAGCTAGGCTTTTAGTATACATCCTAACAATTTTCTGCGCCCTAAAAAATGCCACCTATAACTGAATGCAACGTGTCGCTCCCTTATTGCCATAGTATACATGATGTGATGGATAACTATTTGTCTCTGATGTGACCATGTCTGTTTGAATTCAATGACCCAAATTGAATCTCATTTTCCAAAACCCTTGATCTGACGGCCCAGTGCTACCGTAGACAAGGTTTTAAAACCCCTAACTTCTCCTTTCGCTACATTGTATTCATCGTCTTCGCCTTCCTCGTTTCCCTATTCTTCCTCCTCTGTTCATCGCCAATAATCACTCCTTTCCCAGTAAGTTCTTCCTTCTTTTCCACTTTCAACATTCACCTTCTATCCATTATTCTATGGCCCACTCTCCTCCTCCTCCCCTGGCCATCGCTAGACTATGGTACACCTCCACAGAATTCAATTTTAATAGGGATGAAATCGTCCAAATGCAAATGACTTACTGCATCCCCGACGATTACTAAATCGCCATCCCCTCTGCCTATGCATGCCCCCACATGTCATCGAATGGCTTTCTCCCTTTCTTCAAAGATCAGTTTCTTGTCGGCTTGCATTTTCCAATCCACCCCTTTTTTTATCTGATGTCTGTAGATATTTCCGCATTCTTCTGCACTAGTTAGTACCTAATTCATTTAGGTTACTATGTGGGGTTGTGATCCTATTCTGTATGTACAAAATTCCACTTGTGCCCCGCATCTTCCATTATTTTTACTATCCCAAGCTATCTGAGTTGGGCACCTTCCTCCTTCAAACCCAAGTGGCCTCTGTATTTTTTGATAAAATGCTCTTTTCCAATAAGCATTGGAAAGAGTATTACTTCTTCATTTATCTTCACGACCGGCCCCCTTTCCCGATCGGCTAGCAAATGGCTCCCTACCATGTGCAAATATCACTAGGAATCATCCTACCTTCAAGCAGCCTCTCATCTGGCCAATAAAAAATATCACATCCACAAGCTACTATTGGAGGGTGTTCTATGCATTTTTTGGGTTGAGTCCCATCTAATCCCGATTGCCCTGCTCTCTAGGTAAATTATCCTCTTCTCTACTTCTTTGGGAGCTAACTAATTTCATTTTTATTTTTACAGCCAAAGTCATGATGAGGGCCACGCTGAGTGGCAAGTGTAAGCTTGCTGATACGGAGATAAATGCCAAGGGAGTAGCCGAGCTACAGGGTTGCGGCCTACCACCGGTCGAGCATTCCAATGAGCCGACCAACAAAGATGGAAGAAACCGGGCAGCGACTAGCGAGGTGGGAGGTAGCGGGCGGTGCTTAGCAAGGCAACCACTCATACTAGTGAGATACCACCCACGCGTCCATCCATGGTACCGGTCGCGATCCCATTCGAGTTGGCTACTTTGGGCTAGATTCTCATCTAACCCCGCAAGCGACATCTAGCTGAGTCTTCATACCGCTCGACAACCTCAACTTTCTAGGCCCCTGCTCTAGTAATGACCCTTTAACCTTCATCTGAGCACGGTGAGACCTCTTCCTCCTCGATTCCTAAGGGCAACACAGTCTTGCCGACTTCCCCGTCCTCTGATTGAACCCCTTTGTTGTCCACATTCTCGGTCGGGACAATACTTGCTCAGCCGATCGACTATCTTCCTCCTCTAGCGGTCAGCATCGAGGCCCCTATTTCCATCATCCGCTCCTCCCTGATGTCCAAATCCAAAGCCCTGGCCCCCTCAGAGCCCTCTAATCTGAGCTAACGCAGCCATATCAAGGCCATCCTTCCCTTACCGATCGACGAGTGGCACCACTCAAATGATGTCGAACCGCACTCTCCCCAGTATCAAATTACTATCCAAGTGTTGGTTGATACTCAGAATATCGTACCGGTTCCCCTGTACAAAAATTTTGTACAAGTCATGAACCATTCCTAACAACCTATTGTGTTCTTTAGAAATTAAATTAGGAATCGCAAACGGAACTTAACATTATTGATTCCAAATTTAACTTATTTGTTCTTAGAGGTTTAGACTTAGATCGCAAACGATACTTTACATTATTGATCCAAATCCACCCATGTTACAAATTCAATTAAATATTAATTTCAGAGATTGGCTTCCAGGTTAAACATGGTGAGGCACTAGACCTTCTTGGATATGGGAGCAACCACCACTTCCTAGACAAAGCCTTTCAATGAAATTTAATATTTAATTTCCTTATAGTAACTCTAGTTGTAACTAAAAAGAACAATCGAATCACAAGATTGAAAAACAAAGAAACACAAATTCGAAACAAATTTGAAACCTAGAATCACTAGCCTCTTGTGTTTGGTATTTCAAAATTCATACAAAGAAAAACTAGTATGATGCGGAATAGAATTACTAGTTATACCTTTCTTTGTAAGCAACAACCTCTTGATCTTCTATCGTATCCCTCTTCTTATCTCGGACGTTGTGTGGGCAACGATCTACCAAGATGAGAACCACCAAGACAACTTTCTTCTTGCAAGTTTCGGCCACCAACCTTCAAGCTCCAAGGGATGCAATAGCAAAGCCTCCTTTCTCTCCTTCTCCAAGCAAAATCCGGCCACCACAAGAACTCCTAGAGATGATGTGGTTCGGCCACAAGAAGAAGAGAGGATAGGATGATTAGGGCCGGCCACACCAAGGAAGAAATGAGAGAGGAATAATAGATGATATGTTATTAGGTGAGGCACCTCTACCCTCTCTTTTATATTCCATGGTCTTGGCAAATAAGGAAAGTTTTAATAAAAACTTCCTTATTCTCTTTGCCAATGAAAATAAAATTTAATTAAAATTTCCTTTAATCCTTTATCATGGCTGTCCACATCAATTGCTCCAAATAAGGCAAGTTTTAAACACAAAATTAAAACTCCCTTATTTGTTTTCAGAAATTTTTAAAATAAAAATTTCTCTATTAATTTTCGCTTCATGGTTGGTTATAATAGGAAATTTTATAAATTAAAATCTCTCTTATTAAAACATGTGGATGATTTCCAAAAAGGAAAGTTTTCTTTAAAAATAACATCTTCCTCTCAATCTACAAATAAGGAAAGATATCAAATTTTTTCTTAATCTTTTGTAGAAACTATAATAGGAAAGATTTAATTTTAAAACTTTCTTTTAAATCATGAAGATGGTTACAAAAAAGGAACGTTTTATCAAAAATTAAAATCTTCCTTTTAACTATAAATAAGGAAAGATATCAAACCTTTCACTTAATCTTTTGTAGAAAGTTATAAAAGAAAATGTTTAAATTTTAAACTCTCTTTTAAAACATGCTTCCACATAAGAAAAGATTTTAAAAATAAAATCCTTTTGTTTTTTATTATGGTTCGGCCACCACCTTAGCTTGGGTTCAAGCTAGGGTCGACCACCTAAGCAAGCCAATTCACCTTGGTTTGGTCGGCCCTAGCTTGGGCTCCAAGCTTGGCTTGGCCGGCCACCTTAAGGTGGGTTAGAAGGTGGGCATAGTTAGGTATAATACTTTATAAATAAGAGGCTACGATAGAGCCGAGAGGAGCAAATGGTTCTGGTCTCCTGATGAAATTAAGCTTCTCGTGTTCGCCCCGAACACCCAACTTAATTTCATCAATAATAATTCATACCACTAAAGAATTATTATTGAACTACCGCACCAATCCCAAATTACATTGGGCTCCTTCTTATCATGAGTGTGTTAGTCTCCCTGTGTTTAAGATACAGAATGTCCACTAATTAAATGAGTTACAGACAACTTACTTAATTAGTATCTATCTCCAAGAGTAGTACCACTCAACCTTATCTTCATGTTGGACTAAGTCCACCTACAGGGTTTACATGACAATCCTTATGAGCTCCTCTTGGGGACATCAGCAACCTAGATTACTAGGACATAGTTTCCTTCTATAATCAACAATACACTATAAATAATATCATTTCCCAACTTATAGAGCCTATTGATTTATCGAACTAAATCGCACCCTTTGATAAATCAAAGAAATAAATACTAGATATATGTGTTTGTTATTATATCAGGATTAAGAGCACACACCTCCATAATAACAAAGGTCTTGTTCTTTTATTCAGTCAATATAAAAAGAACTTACCTTAAATGGTCCAGCTCAATACACTCTGAGTGTACTAGTGTAATTTTATAGTTAAGATAAACTAATATCAAATTACACTACGACTATTCCAATGGTTTGTTCCTTTCCATCTTAGTCATGAGCTATTGTTTATAATTTATAAGGAATTGATAACATGATTTTCTGTGTGTGACACCACACACCATGTTATCTATAATATAAATTAATTGAACAACTATATTTAGCATATAAATGTAGACATTTGACCAATGTGATTCTTTATTTCAAAAATAAATGTTTACAAAAAGCTAGGCTTTTAGCATACACTCTAACAATCTCCCACTTATACTAAAAGACTATGCTGTCATAAATGTTGCCACACATCTGATTCCTATTCCTTCAACATGTTGATCGAAAGCTTTCACCGGAAGGGCCTTAGTGAAAGGATCTGCCAGGTTATTCACTGATGCAATCTTGGCAACAACAACTTCTCCTCGCTTTACGATGCCTCGTATCAGGTGGTACTTGTGCTCTATGTGTTTACTCCCCTTATGGGCTCGTGGTTCCTTCGAGTTTGCTACTACACCACTATTATCACAATAAATTGTGATGCTTTTGGGCAAACCAGAAATCACATCTAAGTCCATTAGGAAGTTCCTGAGCCACACTGCTTCTTTTGCTGCCTCAGAGGCTGCCACATACTCAGCTTCCATGGTTGAGTCAAAAATGCATTTCTGCTTAACACTCCTCCATGCAATGGATCCACCTCCTAAAGTAAACACATAACCTGATGTAGACTTACTATTGTCCCTATCTTATTGGAAGTCAGAATCCGTGTAACCCACAGGGAGCAAATCATCTGCTTGGTAAACTAGCATATAATCTCTAGTCCTTCTCAGGTACTTTAATATATGCTTTACAGCAGTCCAATGTCCTTGTCCAGGGTTACTTTGATATCTGCTAACCATGCCCACGGTAAAACAGATATCCGGTCTCGTGCACAACATAGCATACATTAGGCTTCCGACAGCCGAAGCATAAGGAACTGCCTTCGTGTCCTCTATCTCTTTTGATGTCTTCGGAGACATCTCTTTATATAAAGCTACTCCATGTCTAAAAGGTAGAAAACCTTTCTTGGAGTCTTGTATGCTAAAATAAGCTAGGATTGTATCGATATATGAAGCTTGGGACAAGCACAACATTCTTTTCTTATGATCCCTTATTACTTTGATCCCAAGAATATGTGTGCATTCTCCTAAGTCCTTCATATCAAATTGCTTGGACAACCATACCCTTACTTCCGACAACACTTTGATATTATTTCCAACTAATAAAATGTCATCTACGTATAGTACAAGAAATACCACCACGTTTCCATCACACTTCTTGTATACACAAGACTCATCTGGACATTGAATAAATCCATACGACTAGATTACTTCATTAAATCGGATGTTCCAAGACCTTGAAGCTTGCTTCAGTCTATAAATAGATCGTTTTAGCTTACATACTAGACGCTCTTTGCCTTTTTCAATGAACCCCTCTAGTTGCTTCATATGGATGTTTTCTTCAAGACTTCCATTAAGGAAAGCTGTCTTGACATCCATTTGTCAAACCTCATAATCCATATGAGCAGCAATAGATAAGAGTATCCGGATAGACTTAAGCATAGCTACTGGTAAAAAGGTTTCCTCATAATAGATTCCCTCTTTCTGAGTATACCCCTTCGCAACAAGCCTTGCTTTGAAGGTTTCTACCTTCCCATCTATCCCTCTTTTCCTTTTGTAGATCCACTTATATCCAACGGCTTTTACACCATTAGGTGGTTCTACAAGCTCCCAGACCTTATTAGAATACATAGATTCTATTTTAGAGTTCATCGCTCTTTGCCAAGATACTAGATCTTTATCTTGGAGTGCTTTGTTATATGTTCGGGGATCAGGTTCATGTTCACCAGGGATCAAGTCCGAAGACTCTTCCAAAAACATGAATCTTTTAGGTTGCCTCACAACCCTCCCACTACGACGAGGCACTGTCTGTGGTTGTGTATCATTTGTGATACGTGTTACAGTTTCTTGTGATATTTCATCTTGTACTATTGGTACTAAGGCGTGTCCTCTCTTATTTCTTCTAGAATAATTTTACTCATGGATTTGTGGTCCATTATATAATATTCCTCTAAAAACCGAGCATTGGTGCTAACAATGATCTTCTTATTTTTAGGATTATAAAACAAACCACCTTTCGTTCCTTTGGGATATCCTACAAACAGACAAACTTCTGTTCGTGATTCCAACTTGTCAGTGTCTCCCTTCAGCACATGTGCTGGACTACCGCAAATCCGAATATATCTTAGACTAGGCTTACGCCCATTCCACAATTCTGTGGGAGTATAAGGTACTGATTTAGAAGGTACCAAGTTTAGAATGTGCGCTGTCGTTTCTAGTGCATATCCCCAAAATGAATTTGGTAATTCAGAGTAACTCATCATCGATCTAACCATTTCCATAAGAGTCCTATTTCTTTATTCTGCCACACCATTCTGTTAGGGTGTACCAGGTGCAAACAATTGGGATTGAATCTCAGCCTCTGATAAGTAATTCCTAAACTCTCCAAAGAGGCATTCGCCACCACGATCAGACCATAGTGTCTTGATACTTTTACCATGACGTTTCTCCACATCAGCCTTATACTCTTTGAACTTATCAAAGCACTCAGACTTGCGGTGCATTAAGTAAATGTATCTGTATCTCGAATAATCATCTATAAAAGAGATAAAATATTTGTAACCACCTCTTGCCTGGATAGACATAGGACTACACAAATCAGAATGAACCAGTTCTAACACATCTTTGGCTCTATACCCCTTGGCCTTAAAAGTCTCTTGGTCATTTTACCTTCCAAGTAAGATTCGCAAGTTGGAAAGTTTTTCAACACTAATGAACCCAAGAGTCCATCGTCTATTAGCCTTTGAATCCTACTTAAGTTAATATGACCAAGTCTTAGATGCCAAAGATACGTTTGGTTCATTTCCGAAGGTTCCTTTCTCTTATTAGAATTAGAAGATATGTTTTTAATTTTCATTTGTTGCTTTATGGGAGAAATTGGATTTAGAGTATACAAGTTGCCTACTAATGTACCAAAACAGATAATAACCCTATTCTTCTTGATAACTACTTTGTCATAAAAAGAAATAGAATATCCATCCACAAACAATTTAGAAACTGAAATTAAATTCTTTCTAAAGCACTTCCCATGTAGACCGTTATCTCTCCCTCATATAGTCGTCGGGTTTCCTGGAACCCCTGCAATGTATTGCAGACATGATCAGTGGCTCCTGTATCTACACACCAGGTACTGGTAGATAACACCGCTAAACATGTTTCAACTACAAGAGAATAAGATATACCTCTATTGTTCTGATTCCTACGAGGACAGTCCGCCTTCCAATGCCCCAACTGCTTGCAGATGAAGCACTTGCCCTTTGGCTTCTTAACTCCAGCTTTAGGTTCAGTACCTAGAGATCTTTTCACCTTCTTTGCTGAGCTAATCTGTTTCTTCTTCTTCTTGCCTTTCGACTTAGAAGTAGAAACATTTTCAATAAAGTGAATCTAAGAACTATGACGAAATATACCTTCTGCTACCTGAAGTTCTGTCAGAAGTTCCGCCAATGTATAAGTCCTTTTGTTCATGTTATAGTTCAGGCGAAACTGCTCAAAACTTCTGGGTAGCATCTGGAGAATAATATCGATCTGGGTTTCCCCATCGATTTCAGCTCCAAGGATCCATATTTCATTCAAATAAGCCATCATCTTGAGGATATGATCCCTTACGGGTGTCTCCTCTGACATGGTGGTTGTCATTAATTTTCTCATTGCCTCTTGCCTATCAGCCCAATTCTGGTGTCCGAAGAGTTCTTTGAGATTGTTCATCATATCATAAGAAGTTAGTAAGTCCTGATGCTGATGTTGCAGCACATTTGACATTGAGGCCAAAATGTAACACCGCACCATCTCATCTGCTTTTACCCATTTCTTAAGATACTTAATCTCTTCTTCACTAGAATCACTATTAGGTGCATCAAGGCAGGTCTCTAACAGTACAAACTTATAGCCTTCAGCAGTAAGGACAATGTTCAGGTTTCTTTTCCAATATATGTAGTTTGGACTAGTAAGTTTGTTCTCTTTTAGAATAATAGCCAGAGGGTTGAAAGTCATCCTAAGAATCACAAAATAAACTTTTGGTCAAGACTCTAAATTTAGAATAATATTGATTCCTCAAATAATATTATTTAAATTTACCAACACCTCAAACACCGTATATTTTGCATGCCACGATAGTGTGGATGTATAGAAAATCAAACATTTGTAAGAGGAGGTTTTACCCATTAATTTTATTCTTGTCATCCTAACTTTATGACAAATAAAATTAATAGTTGGTTTTTCCTTCGGTCGCACAAATAATAGCAGTGACTCCGATGGGGAGGATACTATTAAATGTGTCTAAGTGTATACCATTACTTGATACTTAGTCCATTAAATAGGATTGTGCCCCTTCGGATGGAGAAGATCACACGCTCCTAAATAATTTCCTATAACCATCCATAAAGGAAGTTTGATCTAGTGATCTACAAACAAACTCATCCGATGGGGAGGGAGGCACTTAGAGCCAACACGCAAGTTTGTCGCATCACTTACAAACGAGTAATGGAGACCGTGGAATTTATTTACTAATCCCTCTCCCACTTAGTTATTTAAGGTGAGGAATTTTAACTATGCAAGCACACATCATAGCAAATAAAGCAACAAATATGGAAAGAATAATCTTCCATCACTTTCCTCCGGGTGTTGTCAACCCTAGCTGCTGCCATCTTTAACCACCGCAATCGGGTCTTGTCGTCGCATCTATCTTGCTTCTTTTTCTACTACACCTCTAGTACACAAAAAAGTACCACGTCTTGCAAGGATACGATCCACGATAAAAATAGAATTTTACATATATCGATCCTATATTCTACAAAGGAATGTACATGTAATCTAGATCGAAACAAAAATGTAAAATCTTAAAACTAATACAGCTCCAGTTGTATTTAATACATACAATCATGCACGCATAAAAATGCCCTTGACATGTCCAAGGGTCCAATCACACACAATATCTATAAGTCATAATAGTTGGAGCCTGCAACCACAGAGTTAGCACATCCTACTATTATCCTGCCTAAATTATGTATAACATGTGCATAATTAAACTGAAAACCAAACACACAAAGGCAAATTCTAGCTCTGATACCAATTGTTGGTTGATACTCGGAATATCGTACCGGTTCCCCTGTACAAAAATTTTGTACAAGTCCTGAACCATTCCTAACAACCTATTGTGTTTTTTAGAAATTAAATTAGAAATCACAAACGGAACTTAACATTATTGATTCCAAATTTAACTTATCTGTTCTTAGAGGTTTAGACTTGGATCACAAACGATACTTAACATTATTGATCCAAATCCACCCATGTTACAAATTCAATTAAATATTAATTTCAAAGATTGGCTTCCAGGTTAAACACGACGAGGAACTAGGCCTTCTTGGATATGGGAGCAACCACCACTTCCTAGACAAAGCCTTTCAACGAAATTTAATATTTAATTTCCTTATAGGAACTCTAGGTTTAACCAAAAAGAACAATCAAATCACAAGATCAAAAAACAAAGAAACATAAATTTGAAACAAATCTGAAACCTAGAATCACTAGGCTCTTGTGTTTGGTATTTCAAAATTCATACAAAGAAAAACTAGTATGATGCGGAATAGAATTACTAGTTATATCTTTCTTTGTAAGCAACAACCTCTTGATCTTCTATCATATCCCTCTTCTTATCTTGGACGTTGTGTGGGCAACGATCTACCAAGATGAGAACCACCAAGACAACTTCCTTCTTGCAAGTTTCGGCCACCAACCTTCAAGCTCCAAGGGATGCAATAGCAAAGCCTCCTTTCTCTCCTTCTCCAAGCAAAATCCGGCCACCACAAGAACTCCTAGAGATGATATGGTTCAACCACAAGAAGAAGAGAGGAGAGGATGATTAGGGTCAGCCACACCAAGGAAGAAAAGAGAGGAATAATAGATGATATGTTATTAGGTGAGGCACATCTACCCTCTCTTTTATATTCCTTGGTCTTGGTAAATAAGGAAAGTTTTAATAAAAACTTCCTTATTCTCTTTGACAATGAAAAGAAAATTTAATTAAAATTTCCTTTAATCCTTTATCATGGCCGGCCATATCAATTGCTCCAAATAAGGCAAGTTTTAAACACAAAATTAAAACTTCCTTACTTGTTTCCAGAAATTTTTAAAATAAAAATTTCTCTATTAATTTTCCCTTCATGATTGGTTAAAATAGGAAATTTTATAAATTAAAATCTCTCTTATTAAAACACGTGGATGATTTCCTAAAAGGAAAGTTTTCTTTAAAATTAAAATCTTCCTCTCAATCTACAAATAAGGAAAGATATCAAATCTTTTCTTAATCTTTTATGGAAACTATAATAGGAAAGATTTAATTTTAAAACTCTCTTTTAAATCATGAAGATGGTTACAAAAAAGGAAAGTTTTATCAAAAATTAAAATCTTCCTTTTAACTACGAATAAGGAAAGATATCAAACCTTTCACTTAATCTTTTGTAGAAAGCTATAAAAGGAAAGATTTAAATTTTAAACTCTCTTTTAAAACATGCTTCCACATAAGAAAAGATTTTAAAAATAAAATCCTTTTATTTTTTATTGTGGTCGGCCACCACCTTAGCTTGGGTTCAAGCTAGGGCCGACCACCTAAGCAAACCAATTCACCCTGGTTTGGTCGTCCCTAGCTTGGGCTCTAAGCTAGGCTTAGCCGGCCACCTTAAGGTGGGTTAGAAGGCGGGTATAGGTGGGTATAATACTTTATAAATAAGAGAATATGATAGGGACCGAGATGAGGAATTGGTTTTGGTCTCCCGATGAAATTAAGCTTCCTATGTTCACCCCGAACACCCAATTTAATTTCATCAATAATAATTCATACCACTAAATGATTATTATTGAACTATCGCACCAATCCCAAATTATATTTTGGGCTCCTTTTTATCATGAGTGTGTTAGTCTCCATGTGTTTAAGATATAGAATGCCCACTAATTAAATGAGTTACTAACAACTCACTTAATTAGTATCTAGCTCCAAGAGTAGTACCACTCAACCTTATCGTCATGTCGGACCAAGTCCACCTACAGGGCTTACATGACAATCCTTATGAGCTCCTCTTGGGGACATCATCAACCTAGATTACTAGGGCATAGTTTCCTTTTATAATCAACAACACACACTATAAATAAATATCATTTCCTAACTAATCGGGCCTATTGATTTATCGAACTAAATCGCACCCTTTGATAAGTTAAAGAAATAAATACTAGATATATGTGTTTGTTATTATATCAGGATTAAGAGCACACACTTCTGTAATAACAAAGGTCTTATTCTTTTATTCAGTCAATATAGAAAGAACTTACCTTAAATGATCCAGCTCAATACACTCTGAGTGTACTAGTGTAATTTTATAGTTAAAATAAACTAATACCAAATTACACTACGACTATTCCAATGGTTTGTTTTTTTCCATCTTAGTCATGAGCTACTGTTTATAATTTATAAGGAATTTATAACATGATCTTCTGTGTGTGACACCACACACCATGTTATCTATAATATTAATTAATTGAACAACTACACTTAGCATATAAATGTAGACATTTGACCAATGTGATTCTTTATTTCAAAAATAAATGTTTACAAAAAGCTAGGCTTTTAGTATACACTCTAACACCAAGGTCCCTTAGCGTAAGTCTAGGCAGACGTTATGGCCCGAGTGGCGACCATCTCCCCTAGGGAGATGGCTTACAGCTTCACCCAGAAATCGATTAGGGTAAGTTTATTGAATTCTTTTCTTTACTTTCCCTGCTTGTCACTAACTAGATTTATTTGCCTTGTAATTTTAGGTGGAGAGTCTGGCCATGTGCTAGCAGTTGGCCTTCCTCGAACACAAGAACCAACAGCTTCTAGCACCGGTCGAACAAATAGACACATCTCAGGCTTAGGTTGAGTAATTGACAGCTAAGATGGCCCAACTGAATAAAGACTTAGACATGAGCTCTAAGCAGCTGCTAGGCTCCGATCAGGCCCTCGCCGTGGAGAAGAACCAGAACCATGACCAAGCTCTGCAACTCGATCAGCTGCTAAGCATGCTCAACACTTTGAGTGGATGATAAACTCTGCCAATGCCAAAAAAACTCAGCCATTGAAGATCTGGACATCAAGAACAAGGAGGTTTAGGTCTTGGCACAGAAACTAAAAGAGGTAGAAGAATTTCTAGCAACCGAGCAAGTCCGTCGAACGGCGGAGCAAGCGGCAAGTAAGCTCTAGCTCGGGGAGCAAAAGAGAATAATCAATGAGCATGCTATCGAGCTAGTTGCACTAAAGGCTAGACTGGAGGCGTTCCAAGTAGAATTTAAGAAATTCAAGGAGGAGGAACCTGATCGGCTTGAATCATTTAGAGTGAATTATCTTCACTCCCCAGCTTTTAACAACATATTCACCAATTAGACACTCTATCTCTTCAACTATGGCATCGATGGGACCCTTCAGCAATTAAAATATGGCTGCTACATCTCTTTCGATCTAGCAAGTAAAATTATCAACAGGGAGAAGATCTCATTGTCCCTCCTAGACTATGTGCTCAGCTACTTAGCATAGCTTCTTTTTTAAGTTTTTCAGCCTTTTCTTGTACCACCTAGCGTAACCTGTAAAAATTTCCCAGGTATGAATCAAGGCATTTCCATTTGGCACCTCATAGTCCTCTGTTCAACAGTTTCACATAGTTTCTAAGTATGAATCCCTACTCTCCCATTCAGTGCTCTTAGGTTCTTCACTATGGAGTCCTGTGATCTCATTACTCGGCCTAATGACTCATGAGTTTTTGACACATTGAGCGAGAGCTACGCTCGCTTATAACATGACCAAACGGGTCATGAGTTATTGACACTTAGCATGAGGGCTTCGTTCACTTATAACATGGCCGAATAGCTTGTGATTCTTTGACACATGGCACGAGGGCTACGCTCGCTTATAACAAGGCCAAACAACTCGTGAGTCTTTGACACATTGCACAAGGCCTACGCTCATTTATAACACTACCGAACAACTCATGAGTCTTTGACACATGATGCGAGGGCTACGCTCGCTTATAACACAACCGAACTGCTCGTGAGTTTTTGACACATAGCATAAGGGCTTCTCTCTCTTATAACACGATCGAATTAATCATGAGTATTTAACACTTAGCGCGAGGGATTTATTCACTTATAACATGGTCGAGTGGCACATGAGTCTAGGACACACCCAGTCTGAACCTCGTGCTAATAATCTTGTAGTGCGAGAGCATGCTCGTTTATAACTCGCCTGAGCAGGTTGAGAGTGTCTGACACTTAGGTGCGAGAGCTTTCCGCTCTTATAATACGGTTGAGCAGAACCTGAGTCTGGGACGTGCCCAGTTTAAACCTCGTGGCTAATAATCTTGCGGTGCAAGATCATGCTCACTTATAACTCACCCGAGCGGGTCTAGAGTCTTTGAAACTTAGGTGCGAGGGCTTTGCTCACTTATAACACGGTCGAGCGGCACATGAGTCTGGGACACACTCGGTCTGAACCCCGTGGCTAATAATCTTGCAACGCGAGAGCATGCTCACCTATAACTCGCCCGAGTGGGTCGAGAGTCTTTGACACTTAGGCGCGAGGGTTTTGCTCGCTTATAACATGGTCGAGTGGCACATGAGTCCGGGACGTGCCCGGTCTAAACCCCATGGCCAATAATCTTGCGACGCGAGAGCATGCTCACTTATAACTCGACTAAGCAGGTCGAGAGTCTTTAACACTTAAGAGTGAGAGTTTTGTTTTGTTATAACACAACTGAGTAACACGTTAGTCTGGGATACGCCTAGTCTAAACCCCATGGTTGATAATCATGCGGTGTGAGAGCATATTCACTTATAACTCTCCCGAGTGGGTTGAGAGTCTTTCACACTTAGGTGCGAGGGTTTTGCTCACTTATAATATGGCCGAGTGGCACATGAGTCTGGGATATGCCCAGTCTGAACCCCGTGGCTAATAATCTTATGGTGCGAGAGCATGCTTACTTATAACTCACTCGAGTGGGTTGATAGTTTTTGACACTCAGTGAATTTTTGTTGAAACTTTCTTGCATTCATAGAATAAACTGTTTTACAATTTACATGAATTCTATTGCACGGTTACTATCCTAGCCGATAGGGTTGCAGATGGTTCACGTTCCATGGTCGATCGAGTTTCCTTCAGGTTGCATGGAGGGGGTATGTCCTAGAGCGCCTTTACTTTGCCTAGGTTTGCTTTAATGCCACACTCGGTTATGATGTAACCGAGGAAGCGTCCGCTCCTTACTCTAAACATGCACTTACTTGGATTGAGCTTGATTCTATACCTTCTCAGTGTTTGGCAATTCTCCTTAATACCTCCATGTTTCGGCCGATCTGCCTTCGGAAAATCTTGTTCATCAACCTTTGGTAAGTGGCTCTGGCATTCTTTAGTCCGAACAGTATCACATTGTAGCAAAAGGTTCCGTCAGATGTTATGAAGCCCTGGTACACATCCAACATGTAAATCAACTCACAGCCCGTCGTCGAATCCACCATCTGATCAATGCATGACAGCGGATAATAGTCCTTCGAACATGCCTTGTTCATGTCTTGAAAGTCAATGCAAAGCTGTCATTTATTACCCGGCTTGGAGACTAGCGCCACATTAGCTAGCCAACTCAAAAATTGTACTTCGTGTATGTGGTCGGCCTCCAATAGTTTTACTATTTCCACTCGGATGATCTGATTTTGTTTAGAGCTGAAGTCTCTTTTCTTTTGTTTTACTGGCCTATCGTCCGATTGGACGTACAACTCATCTTGGGTGATTGTCAGTGAGATGCCCAAGAGCTCGTGTGTCACCCATGAGAATGCATCATGGTTTTACCTCAGACAGACAACAAGCTCCGCCTTCTTTTCTGCACCCAAATCAGCCGCTATAAAGGTGGTGGCTTTCGATCGGGTAGGATGCACTTGGACTTCTTCCTTTTCATCATAGACTAGCATGGGAGATCTTTCAGAATGGTATTTACCTCCAGCCACTGTTCTTTCTGAGTGGCGCGTGACTCGGTCTTAACTATCTCGATGTAATACCATCGAGCTACTAGCTGGTCTCCCTTGACTTCGTCAATCAAATTATCCATAGGAAACTTGATCTTCTGACAGAATGTGGACACTACTGCCCAAAACTCATTCAGCATCGGTCGACCCAAAATGATGTTGTAAGTGGATAGGGCATCCACCACAATGAAGTTAGTCATCCTTGTCAGTCTGAGCAGCTCCTCCCCTAGTGATATGGCTAGCTGAGCCTGACCATTAGCAAAACTTCATTGCCTGTGAATCCATATAATGGTGTTGTCATGGGCTAGAGCTCGCTCTGCTCAATCTGAAGCTGCTCAAACACCTTCTTGAATATGATATTCATATGATGTTCACCGAACTCCCTATATCTACAAAAGTACGATGAATATTGTAATTAACAATGGTTGCCATGATGATAAGGGCATTGGCATGAGAGACTTCTACTCCCTCCAGGTCTCATGGGCCGAAAATGATCTCTGGCCCTTCTATCTTCTACTTGTTGCATCCAACAGCGTGTATTTTCAATTGTTGGGCGTGCGACTTCCGGGCCCTGTTGGAATCTCCATCGGTTGGGCCTCATGTGATTATACCAATGTCGTCTCGCGCAGCGTTGCTTTGATTCTCTTCTTCCCAGGCTGATGGGCGTGACCATTTGGCAAATGCTCGGGCACACCTTTGAAAATATCTGAGCTGATACTGCTGTCGATGTTCTTCAGTCGCCAGCCTCCTCTCTTCTCATTACCTTCTCGATCGATAATGATGATGTCCATCAGAAGAGGGGGATCGACAACGGAACCTTGGTGAAGTTGCTCAGCGGGGCTTCAATTTGAGACTATAGCAATCTTTGGTGTTATGTGTTGTTATCCAGTGATAAGAGTAGAAAAGCAGGGTCCACAGCTAGGGCTCGGTGGGCTTCACCCGCTCAGCCTCCACATGTTGGACTACATGGGCCCGGGACTCTTGGTGCAGTTGTGCTATTCCCACTCAAGGCCCTTTAGTGGTTGATGTGTATAGGCTGCTCGGCGCTCCTGGATAGCGACTAGCTCGGGGATCACTTCCTTCAATAGCTCCAAATCCTCTTGTATTAGCATCACGGTGGTGAGTCGTCCAGCGTCTTCCATCTTTTTATTTCGGATGCAGGTAAAGTTCCCACAGACCGTGCCAAATTTGTTCCTGTCTGAAAGAAGAGAAGATGGAAAGCTGGGGACGTGGCTGGAAGTTTGACATGGAGAAGACTTCACGTGCTCCTGTAACATAAAAGTGTCAGTGCCATTCCAGGAAGGGGTTCCTAATATTGGCCCTCCGATGCTCAAGTCAGTCTCCGGCGCTCTAGAAAATAGTAGGAAAACTATAGCAAAAGTGCATGTAGAATAATGAAGTTGTGCATACCCTCTTTTTATAGATGGGAACCTTCTTTTATACTATCACTGTAGTGAATGTGCACACATCTCAAAGCATGTACATTTTTTTCCAAGTATCCTATGAAAAGACAAGTAAAAAAGTATTTCTGACACTTTTTCTTAAAAAAGCATGCATATCTCTAATATAATAGCCTAGAAGCTTCTATTGTACGATTTGTCTGTGGAACATGCTCTATTATCAATGGCACAAACCTCCAAAAGAGTACAAGGAGATATACGTGTGAGTCCCGCTATAGGCCAAGCAGTGGCAGCTCGGTCGAGACACATCCGCTCGGCCGGTACACACTCTCTCGACTATGTCGCACCGAGCACTCTCCCTTCTCTTAGCTTTCTCATTGTTAGAGGGTTACCTCTCATTCAAATGGATATGCCTCCCGCTTGGCAGGGACGGCAACTGGGGAATATGCTACTTATTTGTCTCTTAACCTCGAGTTATCCATTTGGCCTTACTCGTCTACTCAAACATCTCGGTCCACTTGGCCATAACTCTCCCGCTCAATCGGCTTTGACTCTTTACTTAACTTTAACTTCCACGTCAATCGGTCTTCCCCTGCTTTGGCCTATCTTTGGTGGGGGCCCTCTTCATCACTATATCAAATGCAATACCTTTCTCGACCAGAAGTGCATTAGTCTATTCGTGAAGTTTAAATTCAAAAAACAGTTCATCACTACAAGAAAAATCCTCATAGACATCGGTGGAACAATAACAGTTTTAAACAAAAACCGATGTCTTTGAGTATTTTACACCGGTTTTTCTAAAAACCGGTGTCTATAAGCGCAAATTTTTGCTCATAGACATCGGTTTTTTAAGCCGATGTCTATGAGCGCCTTTTTTTCGTTAATAGACACCGATTTTAACAGCGATTTTTAAAACCTGATGTCTATGATAAAATAAAATAATTTAATTTTCCCACCAATATTTAGCCGAAATTTACAACACTTCACTCTTACCTCCAAACCTAAACCTATATCGCACCCCACCACTTTCCTCCTCGCTGCTAGCCGTCCGACCATCTCTCTCAGCCTCATCTCCCTCTTCCCCTTCCTAAATCGACGCCCCTTCCTCTCCCGATTAGGATCAACACACAACGCTCATGCTTCTCTGTCCAACCACACAGCATCTCCTCCAACGCCCTTCTTCGCATTCCCAAGACCACCGCTCGATTCCTTCTTCGCATTCCTTTATCCATTCGTCGCTACTAACATCCTTCCTCATCTTTGACAGTTTCATCATCACTACTGAATGCCCCTCCGCCAGTGCAACTCCGAAGACCAGGAAGAGGGTGAGGGACGATGGTGATTTCAAGAGAGTCGCGGAGATCGTTATGGTTTTGTCGGCCTTGGGCCAGATGCGAGGCAGCAAGGAGTCGACGGCGACCGAGAAGGCGCTGGTGACCGAGGCCAAGGAGAGGCTTGTGGTGATGTGTGAGGCAGTTAAACCGAAGGATCTCGTCTCCACTGAGGCAGTGAGGGTCGTGGTGGAGGATCTCGGGCTGAACAGGTCTAAGGATCCTGCTTTGGGATTCCAACCACCCAAGATGTCCATCGCAGAGAAGTTGATGTTGACCAAGAAAAAGGTCCGTCTTCCTGCCCCGTTTTGGTTCCTTCGCTTAGAGTCAAGGAATCCAATTGCCTTAACAATAGTTGCTCTTGATCTTAGTACGAGATAGCCCTAAACAGAGTGCAGTGGTGGGAGAACATGCATCTAGTGAGATCCAAGTGGTTGCATATTGCGCCTTATTGTTTTCATTTAGTATGCCTGCTTACATTGCTTTTCAGTAGGTATTTACCTTTCATTTGTCTGTTGAATCCTGCAGACTCACATAATTACGTTGTTTCGAGTTGCTATTTACCTAGAAAATTAATATTCTATGAAATGGCTGCTATTTGCTCCAATTTTTTGTTTGCGTTGTTGACCCAAGTCCTTGTATCATTTCTCTGTCATATTAAAAAGTTAGGTCTATGAAAGATCCAGGTCATAATCTCCATTTACTCACTCTTCTTGTTGACTTGCTCTCTAGATTAAATCCAGTGAAGAAAATGCTTTAGTAGTAAATTATGCCTTTTATTTCATAATACTGCAACTTTATTAAAATGTAAAGATTATCACCTTCGAAGTAGTTGAAATGCTCTCTAGCATCTAGCACAGGGCATATATTGGCTTAAGATTATGCTTTTTTAAAAATAATAATAATAATAATCATGATACTGCAACTTTATTGAAATGTAAAGATTGTCACTGTCAAATCAGCAAAATCATGTGGTTTCAACATGTTTGTTGTTTTATTGTTCTTTAAGAAGGGAATGACAATGTCAAATCTCTGATTTCTTTCTATACCATAAGTAAATACAAAGAAATTTCTGAACATTGTAATGAGGTTTAGTTATATTTTGCTTACATATGGATAATTATGCATTGTTAATATGTTACTTGATATCCATGTTATTTTTTAGCTTGTATTGGAAAGCACAGCATTTGAAAATAACTAGCTTTCCAGTTTTCACGGCAGAATTTGTTTGAATGTAAGATATCTGATATGACATTTTCCTTAAGTGTTTAGTTACTACAGAACTTATCTGATAACCTATGCTTGTGGTCTGATTCTACAGATGGAAGTGTCCAAGGAAACAAACGTGCATTCATCAGTTCATTCCTCTCAACAGCTTCTTGTAAGTGTTGGTGCAAAATCTGAATCTCATGGTACCATTGCATCTAGTGCTTCTAGGATTTCACAAGACAAGAGTCCTATGCCAACATCCTCTGGAGGCTTTCATAATTCTTCAACTATATCTCATGTTCCTATGCTGGCCTGGGCTGCCCCTAATTTGAAGCAGTCACTGATTAGTGATGCGCAAGCTGGTGTCAATACCATTAAACATTCATCTAGTTCCCGTGATAAAGCTTTGCCTTCAGCACATAATGGATTAAATGCTAGACCTAGTGGACCATCTTATCTGACACAAGATCAAGGTAAAAGCTTTAGACCATATCTGTCTGTATTATCTATCAATGTTGTGAAACTCTGACTTCCTTTGCTTTGTTATGACTTGAATACTTGATTAATGCATTATCATTTTTCTTACTTCCTTTTTGCTTAATTTCTCAAATTTATCAAGTTCCTAAAAAGTATTAAAATATTTTGGCCTTCTTTACTGAAGTTTTATGTGAACTAGTATTAGTTATAGCTGCAGTTCAATAAAGAATAGATAATTGTATGAGTCAGAGATAGCATTGTGGTACTAATATCAGTAATTGTGTTTATTTCCTAATTATTTTTTATTTTGGTACCAAGCAGTGTGGCCTGGTATACTGGTAAGACATGTCTGCTAAAGGCTCAATCCTTTTTTTAGCATAAATATAAAGGCTAGTTTTTCCTTTGTGAATCCTTTCCTCTATTGTTTGGAATTTGGTTTTTCCCTACGTGTAATATTGGACATGTCCTAATATTTTCATTCATGCTTAACTTGTTTTCTATTGCAGCTGAAAATCCACCTCAGAAAATCCCAACCATCTCTTCCATGCAATCACCATTTGTTGCTGCTGTGTCAAGGTTTAGCCAACCAAACAAATTGTTGGATCATACTTCAATTAGGTCAGAGGGTATTGTCGGTGCAAATGCTAGCCAATCTTCTCATCAGATGAAAAATCAGGAAATAAAGTCTTCTACAGTTCAAGCAGGACAAGGAGGCCTGCATATTACACATCAACCTACTCAAGGCTTGGCATTCTTTCATGCACCTTCTCTTTATACCAATCACAATGAGATTGGTAAGAGTGTGCAGAGGATCTTGCAATCGAAGGTTCTGGATCACCCAAACTGGATTCCTCCATCAAGTGACTATATGAATGCTTCTTTAAATTGCCAGATATGCAAAAATGTGATTTCAGATATAGAAAATTTGCTTGTCTGTGATGCTTGTGAGAAAGGAAACCATTTGAAATGTCTTCCATCTTATGGCAGCAAAGACATTCCTAAAGCAGAATGGCATTGCCCAAGCTGCTTGGCATCAAGTAATGGAAAGACCTTGCCACCCAAATATGGAAGGGTCACAAGAGCTCCTGTTCCAGCACCAAGAGCTGCTCCAAATACAAGCATCAATGTTGCTTCTAAGAAAACAGAAGATTTGGATCCTAACACTAGTCGACGGAAAGCACTAGCCAACAACAATTCTTATGTGTCTCAACATTCCAATTCTTCGAATTTGGGTGGCAGCCATTATGATTCAATGGTAATTGGTGCTGAAATGGATTCGAGGACAAATGGAGTTAAGAGAGACAATGAAAAATGTGATGCAGTAGGTGATCATTTGGAGGAAACAAATGGATCTGTATGTGCTAATTCTGATGCATCTTGTGGGTATCCCAACGATATTGAGAATGATAGTGGCTTCAATGTTCTCATATATCTTTCAAATGGAAATATCCATCTATACCAAACTAGTCCACACAACTTGACCTCACACACGAGAATGATAGTAACATTTGAAAGATATATGAGAACATTGAAGCCACTATCATGTTAACTGTGATGACATAATTCCCTTTTGTGAATTGAAGCCAATCACAGACACTTGCATAGTTGTGTATATGTGATAAGCTTTCAATCGAATTGGACTTTATTTATGTGTTTCATTAATTTAGATTTCATCATTTTTTGGGGATATTTTCCAATTATAGGCATATATATAGAAAGATGCAGGAAAAGATGTTGCTGCAGGATTTCAGATTGGTGGATCCAGTGCCTGTGGAGTATGTACCATCAAGAAATCAGAATAAAAATTTCATCCAAGAACTAGTCAATTGGTTGTTGTGCCATGCAATGTTGGGTGAGTAAGAATAACATTATATATCACTCTCACTTGCATATTTTGAGAACTTGCAAGATGCATATATACACTAATTATATTTCTTTGTGTAGTTTTCACTGGATTTTGACTATGATCAATGTTGAGAAGGAGATTAATTTTTTGTTGGATCCTCTTAGTCACCGCATTCGTGATCAAGATTGGAAATATGTTGTCAACATGTAAGTTTTTTTGCTTCTTTTCTTACCTTTATTAAAACATGGATGTATTTTGATGTGGCAATACAATTTCCATGGGTTATATGCATGAAGGGCCTTGAAAATGTATAATGCGAAGGCGGGAAGGAAAGGGAAAAAACAACCAACATGGGTAGTTGTCAAGTATGTCCTTTTGATTAGCAACTGTTTCACTATCCTTGAAGGAGTTATTCCAATATTTCTTTTCTAACATAGGCTCCTCATCAATCGGATGCAGAGCAATGTGATTTTTATATCATGCGATATATGAAAGATATAATTGAAAATTTTGGAGTTGACCACAAGAATTCACTTCCAGCAATGGTAATAATACAAACTCATATTTTTGATTTTATTGATTATGAACTTCTCTTAGCTTTTCCCTCATTATATCAGATCTTGCTGCTGGTGTGCTTTTCCTGTGGTTCTTGATGTGTTTCTATGTAGTCTTTGAACTTCTCTTATGTGAGATGAACAAGTAGATAGATCCCTTTTAGATATTCGTTGCTCCAGTTGTCCTACTTGTGAGTTTATGATCTGATCTTTCATTTGATTTCCTCTAGTTATACAAAGTTTATGTCTAGTTGAAAGAACAGTCTTGAATTTGTCGAGTTTGTTCTTAAAAATGATTTTATAAGCCTAGCTAGCTCGAAGAGGATAAAGTTTGAAATTCATGTTGACTAGTTAGCATTTTATGCCATGAGGCCATGGAGAGATGTCTTGGGACTAACTATGTGCAGTCATTATGCTTTAGAAAATGTCATTGTTTTACAGTTGAATGAGATGGTTATGCTGAGTACCCGTCATGGGAAATTCAAGATAACAAGCAGTATTTAATTATATTTTCTTATGTGATGCATTTTTTTCTTTTCTTTTATTATGTTTGTCTATTGCTTGTGTGGAGGTGCTCAGAAAGGACCCCAGTTAAGAGAGTTGGATCGTGGAGCTGATATCATTGTTGCTACACTAGGACGTTTGAATGATATTCTAAATATGAAAAGATTGAACCTCCATCAAGTACTGATTAATTAAATTGCAACTATGAGAAAACTTTGTTGCAATAATTTCTAGTTTGGAATATATTAAGTTCCCAGAAATGATAGATCTATCACTATATGATGTGGTTGAGATAAATGATGAATGTGTCTCTTTTTAAGCATTCAAATTAGTCATCTTGTTACCTGGTGCTCTTACTACTTTTTCAACTATGATTTTTTGTCTTGGTTTACTAATATCTTATTTATGTGTTTTTTATAGTTTACAAATCTCAAGTACTCCAAAGTTGAAATTGATGAAGTGCGGTTCGAGTGGGCTGAATGCATGCTAGATTACATTTGAGTAGGAAAGGTATTTGATTTTTGAAAACTTTGGATTATGCATGCATTTGCATGGAATGTAAATTGCATATATTGTCCCATATCAATTTCTTTCTGATGGTGATATTCTAGGACTTCTGCAGCATGTATAATTCTTCTGTTTTTATTCTTTACTGTAGTTAAGTAGACCAAATGATACTTTTGTTTGACAGATTAGAACAGTGGATGTTTTAACTCAGAAAACTAGGCATTTGAAGGTGAAAAGTGGTGAGATTAGGGAAATGAAAGACGCAAGAAGAATGGAGCAGTATAGCAAGTTGAACAGATTCTGATTCTCATAATTTAATGTAGACTCAGCTTGATTTTTGACTCACGATGTTCTACCTTGATGTGTACAATATATATTAGCTTTTGATGTAAAAAGAATATTTGTGTATTTTATGGATACTGTTGTAAGAAGAATATTTATGTAATTTATGAATATTTGTGTATTTTTTAGATACTGTAGGAAGAAAAATATTTGTGTAATTTGTGAATATTTGTGTATTTTCTTGGATACTGTCAGTTTTTCACTGTTTCGGAAATCGAATTTGTGTCATTAAACAATACTAATATTACATCGGTTTTCCACCGATGCAAAATCGGTGTCATTAACTAATATTACATCGGTCGTATACCATTGTCAAAACTTGTGTTATTAACATATAATATTACATCGGTTTTACACCGTTGATGAAACGGTGTCATTAAGTGATACTACACCGGTTAATAACTGATTCAAAAATCGATGTCGTTAAGTGATACTACACCGGTTTTAACCCGATGTCTAAAATGGCAGACCTTTTACATCGCCTTCATAGACATCAGTCGAAAATGTAATAGACAGCGGTGGAAAACCGATGTCTATGAGGGTTTTTGTTGTAGTGCATCTAGCCTACAAAGTGTTCCTTGGAAAAGCGTTAAGGGCATACCTTATAATGTCACGATTTTTCACCTTCTGACCAATTGTATGGAGACTGTTGAGAAGGTCTTGGGTGCGTGTGTGTAGTTGGCTCGCCATCTCTCCCTCCTGTATTTTTATATTATATAATTTGTTTAAAATTAAGTCCCATTTTCTTAGCTTAGTGTCAGAGGTACCCTCGTGCAGCTCGATTAGCTTTTTCCATAAATCTTTGGCATTATTGAAGGGGTGATGTGCGTAGATTTTATACACTTGTTTAGCATGTTTTGACACACATTCTTATATTTTATACATGCTTTAGCTATGCACTTTCATGCTCCTTACTTTACTTTTGGCATAAATACTTTTCTTTGTTCGGAGATTTGCTCTTATATCTTTAATGCTTTCAGGAGTCGAATTTGGAGAAGAATTGATGTCCGTATCCAATTCTATGATCAAACGGAGGAAAATGACTTTGCCAATGTGTTCCACACGGCCTTACAAAGGGGAATGGCCCTGGTCGTGTGGTGATGACAGGGTCGTGTAGCATCAACAGCAAGGGAGAGTGACTTGGCCATGTGAAGCTTACATGGTCATGCCACCTTTTCAAGCCAGCCAGTACACGGCCGTGTGTGCCACACGGTCGTGCAGCCTTTCCAGAGCTAAAAAATGGCATGACCGTGTGTGCCACACGTTCGTGCAACACTTCCAGAGAGAGAAATTGGTTAGGCAGTGTCGATTTGCACGGTCGTGTAAGCAGGTAGAAGCATAACATGGCATGGCCGTGTAGGGTCACATGGTTGTGTAACCTTGGTCGAGAGGAGGAGTGCCCTGGCCGTGTGAATCTCACACGGCCGTGTCCTGGGTCGTGTGGCGCCCAAATTCCCTCTTATATATAAAGGGTTTCCCCCTCTTTGAAAAGGAGAGGCTCTCCCTTTGGGGAGATCAGTTCTTGGGTGCGATTTCCACCTATTTGAAGGCATTTTTCGTCCAAGATTCAACTCCAAGGGTGGTAGATTGGTTCCGGAGATCCCTCATCGTATTGAGATAAGTGTTCCTTTCTATTTTCTTGATTTGGATCAGAATGTCTTCAATCCTCCCGTCTTCGGTTCTTTTCCTATTTTCTATGGAGTAGATTCCTTTGCTCTAAGATGGAGGGAGTATTGGTGATGTAAATTGATGTAAGATTCATGGATTTTCCATCTTCTTGATTCAAGGATGTTGTTATGTTTTGTATCAATCAATCTTGTATGGATTGTTGTGTTTTGTGCCCTAATACCATTCTCAATTGGTTATTTGTATTTCTTGTGGAATCTTTTAGAAGAATTCTCTAGATTGAATTACCATGGGGTGTCATGACAGAGTTGCCCCATTAAACGGACATTTAGGGGATTACTTTGAGGGGATGAATCAGGGACCTACAAAAAAGTAGAACGGATTGATATGCTGAATTCTATATCTTATTGTCAATTGATTAGTGATGATATTTCTATGTTGTATGACCGTGGGGCATCATGGCAGGGCTACCCCATTAAACGGGCTTCATAGGGATCATAACTATTTGATTGCTTAAGGTTTAGATACGAGTCCTTGATCGGTGTTTTCTACAGGAAATAACCGGTGACTTCTTGCAAACACATTTCAGTTGAGGATAGGATTTGTAGATTGCTTTACATTAATGAGTATCACTAAGAAACCAAATCTCCTAGAACCTTCACAAAACTAAGTTTCTACATTTAACTTTGACTTCTAATCTTTAGTTATTTCTTAAGAAATATAATCTCTTCACAATTGTTTAGCTAATTCGCTTTTGAGACATCTTTAGTACTTATAACTAGTCCTTGTGAATACAATATTCTTTTATTACTGACGACGTAATCATACACTTGCAGTGACGTAACAAGTTTTTGGCGCTGTTGCCGGGGACTGCGTCTATAATATTAGAGATTATCATTTGAGTTAGACTAAACTTTTCTTTTCTTATCTTACATCTAACTTGTAACTAGTTTTCTAATTCTGTTTTGCATTCTTTCATTACATTCTTTCATTGCATTTTTTTTTCTCTTTCTCATTTCATTCATTCATTGCATTCATTGATCTTTAATTCTTTTTGTAAACTAAATTCTTTCTATTCTTTTCTTTTCTTTAAATCAAATTCTTTAATCTTGTTCTTGTATGTGAAGATCTAACTTTGTAGGAGATCTACTTCCTCTTGATCCCGAGATTGATAGAACATTCCATAGAAGGAGAATTTTGCAAAGAAATCAAGAAGAGCAAGAACAATCAAATATGACAAATAGACCACTTAAGGATTATGCAGCACCTTATGCTAGAGGATTCCGCTCAAGCATTACAAGACCCTCTGTTGAAGAAAATAACTTTGAGATCAAGCCTGCAATAATCAACATGGTTCAGCAAAATCAATTTAGAGGTGGACCGCATGAAGATCCTAATTAGCATTTGGAAGTCTTTTATGAAATCTACGGTACCATGAAAATGAATGGTGTTCCTTCAGAAGCAGTTAGTTATTACTGTTTGGGTTTTCTTTAAGAGATAGAGCTAAACAATAGTTGAATTCCTTACCTCCAAATAGCATTACCACTTGGGAACAATGTGAGCAGCAATTCTTAGATAAGTTCTATCCTCCTAGCAAGACAGCTCATATGAGAAATCTTATTACAAGCTTCAGACAATCCGATTCAGAATCTTTATTTAAAGCATGGGATAGATACAATAATATGCTTAGACAATGCCCACACCATGGGTTAGAGAAATGGTTAGTTTTGCACACATTTTATAATGGCATAAACTATTATACTAAAGTATCCCTAGATTCAGCTGCTGGAGGGGCACTTATGAATAAGAGTCTAGATGAGGCTGAAGAAATTATTGAAAGTGTAGCACAGAACTATCATCAATGGGAAATAGAGAGAAGTGGAGGCTATTCTTATTCAAACCCAATAAAAGCATCAGGAAAATTTGATGTAGATGCAGTTACTCTAATGACTGCAAAGCTGGATGCTCTTACTAAAAAGTTAGAAAATATGGGAACAAATTCTAACACAGTAAATGTCATAGTATATGCTTGTGAAACATATGGAAGTTCTGATCATTCTCAAGACTCATATCCTTTGGGAGCTATATCTGCACAAATAAATCAATTAGAGCAATGTGACGCTATCATGGGTTTTAATCAACGGCAGAACAATCCATATTCCAACACATATAACCCTGGGTGGAAGAATCATCCAAATTTTTCTTACAGAAATAATCAAGAACAAGGATCATCCATGGGAGGTAAATAAAATTTCCAGTCGGGGCAACAAAATTTTCAGCAACAACAACCATCTTCTCAAAGTTATCAGTTTTCTAAAATAGAGAAGATGCTTGAGGAAATTATCTCCAATCAAAATGAAATGAAGCAAGATATTTTGAATCTAACTCAAAGAATGGATAATTCTGAAAAGCATCAAAAGATTCAAGATAGCCAAATTGCCCAGCTAGCCTCATCATCTTCAAGAGCACCCGGACAATTTCCTGAAAAACCTGATGTCAATCCAATAAAGCATTGCAATCGAATTGAGCTTAGGAGCAGACGGACCTTGGGTAATCCTCAAGTGACTGCTCCAAAAGGGATGAAAACTGAAGAAGAGCTCTCTCCTCCTACATCTGAATTATTTCAAATTCAAGAAGAGGAGGGGAGTACCAATAAGGTTGAAGAGACTCTTCCACTAAACTCACAGAATCAAGTAGTCCCTTTTCCTTAAAGATTAGTGATGCTGAAAAAAGATGAAGATTTTGGTAGATTTTTGGAAAAAGTTAAAGAAATTTGTGTTGAATTTCCTTTAATTGATGCGATTCTACAAATGCCAAAGTTTGCCAAATTTTTGAAGGGCATCATGTCAAATAAGAGAAGAAAGGGAGACATTGAGACCATTGCACTTACTGAGGAATGCAACACTTTATTTGAGAAGAACATTTCCCCAAAGCTTAAAGATCCAGGAAGCTTTTACATACCTTGCAATATAGGATCTGAATTCATAGAAAAATCTTTTTGTGATTTGGGGGCAAGTGTTAACCTCATTCCATACTCAATCAGTAATAAATTAGGTCTCAAAAGCTTGAAACTTACTACCATGGCACTACAATTAGTTGATCACTCTTGTAGACATCCTATGGGTATTATCAAAGACGTGCCGATAGAGGTTGGTGGCATTATAATTCTCACATATTTTGTAGTACTAGACATGGTAGAGGACCCGAAGATTCCAATCATATTGGGAAGACCTTTCCTCGCAACAGCTGGAGCAATAATTGATGTTAAAAATCATAAACTTTCATTGGTAATCAGTAAGAAAAGGTTGGAGTATGATTTGTATAACTCTTCTAACCATGTCTCTTCTTTTCTATTAAGTGTTTGTAGCAGGGCGGACGTTTATCAGCTTGAGGATTGGAATTTCCATCATCATGGGAGGTCGTCGGATGAGGAACATGATCCAGCAAGCGATATTGGGAGAAGGCCTCCCAATAAAAATGAAAAATACATCTTCCCTCCTAGTGCAAGAAAAAGATAAAAGGATCAAGGAGATCGGTCAAGCTAAAGATCTTAAATAAGTGCTTCTTGGGAGGTAACCCAAGGGTTGTAATTTTGCTTCCATGAGCTGGCCATGACTACTTCATAGGCATGGAAGCATTGGAGAAGTCGGGAAAGAGCAAGATCATCTAATACATGGAAAAACAGAGCTTGAACGTGTGTTATACACGGTCGTGTATGACTTGCAGAGAAGGAGGATGCATGGGTCGTGTTCATAAGACACAGTCGTGTAAGGGCTCCCGAGAGGAAAAATTGCTTGGTCATGTCCCACACACGGCCGTGTGATGATTCCAAAAGAAGAGACGTGCTCAATCGTGTCCCACACACGGCCGTGTAAAAATCTAGAGGAGAAATATGCACTGCCCGTGCTATCCAGAACGGTCGTGCAAAGTCACTCGAGAAGGAGAAGGATGAGGTTGTGTCCCACACACGGCAATGTGAACTAGACCGTGAAGAAGATGGCTGTGGTCATGCAAATTGGCACGGCCGTGTGGACTAACCCAAGAAGGAGAAGGTTAGGGCCGTGTAGATCTACACGGCCCGTGTGGAGTGATCTGCCTTAGCTGTGTCTTGAAAACATGGCCATACCTAGGCCATGTTGGCCATACACCCCCATTTCCTTCAAGTCACTCCTCTCTCCCAAACTCTTCTCTTCTTCAACTTCTCCTCTAATCCTCTCATATCTAGATCTTAAACTCAAATTCTCTCCACAAACTTCTCAAGATCTAGATCTTAACAACGCTTCTCTCCTCTCCTATCTTCAAGATCTGCAAATCCTAGTCCCAAAGATCTTGTCTTTCAAGATCTATTCTCACAAGAACTTACTTCTCCAACAAAACAACACCTTTCCTTACTCAAGCTTGACAACATGTCCAATATTTTGAAGAAACTTGGCAAAGGAAGCGGTGGATCAAGCGGAGGAAGGGAGCCAAGCAAAGAAAAAGGAAAGCAACTGACAAAGGGCAAGGGAAAGAGGATAGCACGCGACGAAGGTAACGATAATGAATTCAATATTATTTTTAGAAATGAAGATCATAAGTCTAGATTTGAAATTCTTGTCAATAGAAAGATTGTGTGTACACGTTATATGGACCCAACTATTTTAGACATGTTAGGAATTAGGGATGATATAGATTGGATGATTGGGTCTCTTGATTGGAACGATATCATGTACAAACATCTACCTACATATCCTCGAATTATACTAGAATTTTTGAGTTCACTAGATGTTCACTTTGCTAATGAAGATGATTTTGTTGGCAAGATTACTTTTAAACTAATGAATCAAGAGTTTCAGTGGGCATTTAGTGATTCCAATAATTATTTTGGATTGTCTACTGGTAACTCTAACAGGTTTGACTCAAGATTTAATTAAAATCATTTTTGGAATTTGGTTACTGGATTAGATCAACCCTATGAGCCCTATTGAGCTAAGGCTTCTCATATGCAAAACCTCATTTTTAGATATTTACATCGTGTCATGAGTAAAACTATTTTTGGTAGAGGGGAAAGTGATGGGGTTATAAAGAAAGTAGAACTTTATGCTCTATGTGCTATGTTACATAAGGTTAACTTTGATTCCGGTTTCCATTTTTTGCAAACCTTAGTGAGAGCCGGAAAGGCATCCTCGGAATCGATTGCTTTTGGTGGTTTGATTACTCAAATAGCTATAAGTTTAAATCTTGATCTAGATGGGTTGGAGGTCATTCATGGCAATGACATGATTGATATTGAAGCATGTCTTGATATGAAAATGATTTGTCGAGATGAGAATGGTTTTACTTTTCCTAGGAAGAATGGTTTTCCATTACCTCTTCCTTATCTCGAGCGCACCTCTATCCGCAACCCTACTATTGAGTAATCACTGATAGAGATCCTGAGAATGTTCCTTCCATATCCGGAGACATAGAGCCCCACCTTGATCCCTCTTCATTTGGACATTCGTAGCCTTCCGAACATCCGGAACCTGCTAGGCACTCTTTTGCCTATGGTACGGGTAGTTCTAGATTTGATTTTTCTGATTTTCGTGCATCTCTAGACTCACTTCATGAGAAGTAGGATGCCCAACGAGTAATGTTGGAGGGTCACTTTTATTTATCAGATGATCAGTTTAGAGAAGTATGGAATCATTTTCAGTTCACGAGGAATTTTCAAGGTCAAGTGGCCAAATTTGTTCAGGACTATGATATTGATCAAGTTAGAATGAGAGAATTTATGCAGGTCATGAGTATTACTAGTCAACAAGTAGATGTCCTCTATGAGTATCATAGGATCCTGAGTGAGACTCCAGGTTTTCCTAGCTTTCCTATCAGACGTCCACGTAGACCTCCTTTCCCTCGTCCACCTCCACCACCATTTTGATTTCATCGGGATGATGAAAAGTTTAAGTCTGGGGGGGGTGGTTTGTAACCTAAAAATTTTTGCATTTATTTTCTATTTTCTGCACTTTCAGTTTTTAGTTTTGCATTTGTTTTACTTTGTTTGGATTGTTTTTTATAGTCATTTGAATATCTTTTGAAAAATTCTATGGCATTCCTATTGAAGAAAACATCAATCCTCACTTTTATGCTTACTTGTTCAAAAGAAAAATTGTTAGCACGTTCTTTATCTTGATTCATGATATTGTAAATGATGCTAGTATGTTTAGTGTACCTCTTTTCTCTATCTTGAGTAGCATGATGTGAGCTAAGTATCATATAGAAATAAGTTTAAGTTTTGGCTTAACCTTAAGGATCTTACTTTCACTTCATTTTACTTGAGCTTGAATAGTTGATATCATTGAAATAGTCATGATTCATCCTATTTGTTTAGTACTTGGTTTCCATGGTGATTTCTCAAACTTCATTTTGGTTACTAGATGAGGCTTGAATCTTGAAAGCTCATTTGGAAAATCAAAATATCCCAACTTTTGTGCCTATGAACTTATGTGTTTAAGTGTTGCACAATGCAATCACTTAGTGTAAAAAAGGTGCATGATGATGAAAAAAAAAGAAGAAAAAAAATGTTGAGAAAAAAAAGGGGATATAAAAAACAGTTGTCGTGAGTGGAAACTAGTAAGTCACCCCTTTGAGATCGAGTTAGGTTACTGGGGAAATGACTTCTAGGGTTCTCCTGATATCGAGTACGCCTTTAAGACCCTGGGTTGATTGAGAAATATGAACCAAGTATGTGGTAGGTAAGTGTCTATCACCGGAAACATTAGGAACTCAATTAGATGACGACTTGACTAGGACGAAGATTGAAACTTGAAGGGTTTGAGTTGCCTTTTTGCACTATGCACTAGAGGCTTATGCTTAAGCCATACTTGGGTTATTTCTATGATCATGCTCATCGTTGAAACTTATAGATAGAGTTAGAAAAGTGCACTAAGGATTATGATGCATTATTGAATACATAAATCTTGATTTCAACATTTTACATGAGGATAAGCAAAAGTTTAAGTCTGGGAGTGTGATGTGCGTATATTTTATACACTTGTTTAGCATGTTTTGATGCACATTCTTATATTTTATACATGCTTTAGCTATGCACTTTCATGCTCCTTACTTTACTTTTGACATAAATATTTTTCTTTGTTCGGAGATATGCTCTTGCGTGTTTTATGCTTTTAGGAGTCAAATTTGGAGAAGAATTGATGTTCGTAGCTAATTCTACGATCAAACGGAGGAACACGACTTTGGCAATGTGTGCCACACGGCCTTGCAAAGGGGAATGTCCCTGGCCATGTGGTGACGAGAGGGTCGGGTAGCATCAACAGCAAGGAAGAGTGTCTTGGGCGTGTGAAGCTTACACGGTCGTGCCACCTTTTCAAGCCAGCCAGTACACGGTCGTGTGCCAACCTTTCTAGAGCCAAAAAATGGCATGACCGTGTATGCCACACGATCGTGCAACACTTCCAGAGACAGAAATTGGCACGGTCGTGTGGATTTGCACGGTCGTGTAAGCAGGCAAAAGCAGAACATGGCATGGTCGTGTGAGGGTCACACGACCGTGTGACCTTGGCCGAGGGGAGGAGCACTCTGGTCGTGTGAATCTCACACAGACGTGTCCTGGGCTGTGTGGCGCCCAAATTCCCTCTTCTATATAAAGGGTTTCCCCCACTTTGAAAAGGAGAGGCTCTCCCTTTGGGGAGATCAGTTCTTGGGCACAATTTCCACCTATTAGGAGGCATTTTCCATCCAAGATTTGACTCCAAGGGTGGTGGATTGGTTCCGGAGATCACTCGTCGTATTGAGATAAGCGTTCCTTTCTATTTTCTTGATTTGGATCGGAATGTCTTCAATCCTCTCGTCTTCGGTTCTTTTCCTATTTTCTATGGAGCAGATTCCTTTGTTCTAGGATGGAGAGAGTATTGGTGATGTAAATTGATGTAAGATTCATGGATTTGCCATCTTCTTGATTCAAGGATGTTGTTATGTTTTGTATCAATCAATCTTGTATGGATTGTTGTGTTTTGTGCCCTAATACCATTTTTGATTGGTTGTTTGTATTTCTTGTGGAATCTTTTAGAAGAATTCTCTAGATTGTATTGCCGCGGGGCGTCGTGACAGGGTTGCCCCATTAAATGGACATTTAGGGGATTACTTTGAGGGGATGAAGCAGGGATCTACAAAGAAGTAGGACGGATTGATATACTGAATTCTATATCTTATTGTCAATTGATTAGTGATGATATTTCTATGTTGTATGACCGCGGGGTGTCGTGACAGAGCTGCCCCATTAAACGGGCTTCATAGGGATCATAACTATTTGATTGCTTAAGGTTTAGATATGAGTCCTTGATCGGTGTTTTCTGCAGGAAATAACCGGTGACTTCTTACAAACACATTTCAATTGAGGATAGGATTTGTAGATCATTTTACATTAATGAGTATCACTAAGAAACCAAATCTCCTAGAACTTTCACAAAACTAAGTTTCTACATTTAACTTTGACTTCTAATCTTTAGTTGTTTCTTAAGACATATAATGTCTTCACAATTGTTTAGCTAATTTACTTTTGAGACATCTTTAGTGCTTATAACCAGTCCCTGTGGATTCCATATTCTTTTATTACTGACGATGTAACTGTACACTTGCGGTGATGTAACAAGGGGCCAATCCGATTCAACTCTTCTTTGGTTAAGCCACATTATATAGGTTGACTTTACATGGCTTTTATCTTCTTCATTAAGCATTGGTCCCAATTTTCTCATAATACTGGTTTTTCGATGCCGTCGAGTGGAAGTGAGAAGCTAGTTTGGATGATGATCCACATTTCAACTTGAGTTTTGAGGTGGTACTCGATTCGACTCTTCTAGTAGTTAAAATCTTCGCTAGAGAATAGTGGTGGGCATGCGATGCTATAGCCTTCTTGGTATGTCATTTAAAAAAAGGTCTTGCACACAATAAAATAAGGAGACTATTGGTGCAATCGACCTAGGTTTGATCGGTACGATCATGGTTTTGATGTATGTGTCAAAGAGTTTAAGTTAAGTTTTAATATTGGTTTGATATATGTTTGAGTCTTGCAGAACTTGGTGAAACACATGAGCAAAAGCTCATCCAAAGGCTTGGATCCTTAATTCGGTGAAGGATGGTGTGGAAGACATCCGAGGGACTGTCGAACGAGGAGCAATGGAGTGGAGCTGAGGGAAGCAGACTTCAAGACAACGTGAAGGATGGCACGGAAAGGAGCTGCAGGCTCAAGTGCATCTGAGGGACGAAGGCCGAGGAAGAGGGCTTCAAGGGCGACTCCAGAAAGGATGAGTGTGAGTGAATGTAAGGTACCAATCGATTGGTCCAAATTCACGAGAGCACAGAAAGGTTCTGTGTTCATCAGCTGTGAAGATCAATCGACTAGTGTTAACACTAGTCGACTGGTATATGGTCGTTGGTAGGATCATAGATTCTACGGAGTATCGTTGGCTGTATCCAACTGCTACATCAGTCGACTGGTGCATGGTCCAGTTGACTGGTGCATGGTCCAGTCGACTGGTGTCGAGATGAGTTGATTTGTTGTTCAACTCTCTCCTCTTATTTATAGGAAGCTTGGGGCATTGAAGGAGGTTACTGGTTTTGATTGAAACTCTCCTAGTCTTTGCCTCCAAGCTTCCAAAGCCTACTCTCTTCCTCCTCAACCTAAACTTTATCTTGTAAAGAGGAAGAGAGCATTGTGAGAGGTTTGCTCCACTAAAAAGGAGAAAGCTCTAGCCGGAGATTGTCAAGGACTAATCCATAAAAGGATTAAGGGATCGTCCACCTCAAGGGCAACCCGTGGAGTAGGAGCAAGCAATCTCCAAACCATGTTACATCGAGCTTGTTAGCGTTTGTGTTCTTTCTTTATTATTTTTGTTGTTTTAGTATATTCCGCTATACACTAACCTTCTTGTAGAGAAATAATTGACTTGGGGGTGACTTAGCTATTCAATCTCCCTTCTAGCAGGCTACAAGATCACCAACGGAGACTTGCCCCAAGACTTAGTTTTGGATTAGCGGTGTGGTATAAAGAGCTTATGAAAAACTAAAGAACTCGAGTGGTGTTACACCAACCTCAAGAAACAAAAAAACTCGATTGTGAAAAAAATTGATCGGAAGGGGTAATCGTACTGATTCCAATTGACTCTGATCGATTCCGAAAATTTAAAAACAATACCATGAAAAAATTATTTGAACGGTGGTTTCACCAATTCGAAGTGGCCCCACTTTGATACCAATTATAGAATTGTTGCACTATAAGGGGTTGAATAACACTCCTGGCTTTCACGTTTATTTAAAAACTTTCAAGAGATAAGCGGCAACGGAATAAAGAAAAGAAAACACAACGCTAACAAGGCCAATAATTACTTGGTTTAGATCCTATGATGACTCCTACTCCAAGGTGTGGTCGCACTCGTTGAGTGCTTTCGATGGACAATCACTATAAGTTCGAAATAGTACAAGTAGAGATTTACAACTTTTGAAGAATTGAAATAAATTAAATGTATCGACGATCTACATATTTGAAGAATCAAGCCTTCGGTTGTCGGAGCAACGTTTGGGTGGCATAAAAGCATTTTTCTGAGCAGCGTGCAAGAGTGGAAGATGATTAGAATGATGTGTTGAAGCTGCTAGTCGAATCCTCCTTTTATAGCCCCTTCCCGGCGCCTAGATCCCCTCTCCGGTGCCTGGCCTATGCTAACGTGACGAACTCTCTTTGAAACTTCTCCGCGTTCGAACGTCTGGACCCTCTTTGGGCGCCAGAACCGCTGACGTGGGTCGGCCAGTCATTGCGCTCCAGCTCAGTGTGTCAATCAAATTTTGGCCGCCCAGGCACCCGGACCACCAGGATGCCCAAACTATTGCTTCACTAAAGCTTGCTCGGGCACCCAGAGCAGCCTCCGGGCACCCGGATAACCTCCAGGCACTGGATCACCTCCGGGCGCCCGAGCGCCCAGAGTAGCTCCAGGCGCCCAAATCAACTTCGGACGTCGGACTGCCTTTTTCCAACACATCACTTTTTGCAAAAAAAGAGTTAGTATATGCAATAAACAATTTATATAAAGTATGAATTTGACAACCTCTAGATTGTCCGGTCTTGACTTTGAGTTTCGTGGAAACTCTAAGTCAGACCAACGGTTACTGTTCCCTCTTCGAGGAACACATCCTTACCTACTCCTCTCAGGAGGGATTACCTTTTGCCAGACCGATCCTCCAGACTGTCTGGACTTTTACTCAGCGTCTGAGATATCAGGACTTCATGCTGGGCGTCCGATGTCTGACCCGTCCAGTCTTCCACCTGGTGTCCGCAACCCTCAGGACTTTCACCTAGTATCCTCGACTCTAGGATTTCGCCCAACGTCCTCGATCCGCCAAAACTTTGTCTAATCCTCCGGATTAGGACTTCGTTGCCTAACCGTAGGTAGGACTTTTCCTTTGCCTAAGATCACTTTAGACTTTCTTACACACTCAATTTAACTTGTTAGAATAATAATAACACTTAACTTAGAACCCTTTATCATTATCAAAACTCAGGTTTAATCGTCTGGTGCTCCCTGCACCAACACAATGTGCTCTAAATGCTAAAATCTTCACCTGACATCTAAATTAAAATCATGAAATAAATACACATACTAGAAGTTTATCTAAATATACTCCTATAATATAATAAATGCCTACAAAATATGATCAAAATATAGGTATGAATCACACACATCACATATCCACATAATTTTTTAAATTGGGTCCAAATTAAAATTAAATTAATCTTTGATTAATTTTCAATTTAACCCCTAAGTCCATCCGTACAAATTAACCTTTAATTTTGTAACAAGACTCTCCAAATTAACATTTCAAAAATGGCCCAAGTTAACCCAACATTAATTAACATAATTAACTTCTTTAATTATCTAATTTATGAGTTGAGACAACTAATAGTTAAATGTCTCTTCTCTCATGGTTACAAGCAATTATATGTCAAGTGTTTGATCTTAGTGTGTGTGACAGCAAAACACTTTGATTCTGGATGAAGACCTTCTTCATTGGTTTAGGAACACAAGTCCATATTGGCCTCTTGCAAGATATATATCAAAACTACTTCCTACCTCGAAAGTGAAGGTATCCTCAAAAGGACATCATAGTATGATTATTGTGCAATGCAATTATTTTATCATCTTATTTCATGATGTGCCCCTAACACTTGGGCCATATTTGTCCCAATAGGTCTTGTCCAATTTGAACTTAATTAATATAGCCATAACCCATGAAAGGTAAACCAACTTGAGAACGCTTCTCAATTGATTTTCACTGTGCACAAATTGAATTGCACTAATCATTAATCAAATTGATCATGTGATATAATCTTCGATTCCTCTGTATACTATGAGTGATTATAGTCCTCTACTAATTAATGCCTCATCATTATAAGATTAGCAACAAAATAATAGCAAGGGTACACATGCAACCCTTTCATGGAACCAAACATCAAGTGTTAAGGATTAGTTGCATCTGTCTACATGGGATTTCATAGATACTAAATGAACTATCAAATGGGTTCTCGTCGTGAGTAATTTCAAGTGGATTGTTCCCTAATAAACCACTTATATCGTAGCCTAGAAATCATTATGTCTACAAGCGTGAGATCCTCTAATGCCATCACATGACATATTGTGAAGTTAAAATCTCATTACAAAATCACTAAAACTAAAGAACTTTTAATAACATGGCCTTAAACTAGCTTTAGGATCACTTCACTATCTCCCTTGATCCATCACCAAAGCAATAATGTTATGAGAAACTTTTACTACAATCTACTAGTTACATCATGAGAAAAAGCATGACTTCATTTATGGATGTAATTATATTTAAATAATAACCAAGAAGGTTAACAATCTTCCAATATTACCATTATACAAATTTAAATTTTGCCCGTCTCCTAATGCCTCATATGTCGACATGTCTCAAAATTTTTAAATGATACTTTAGTCGATATAATCATTTTGAAATGGCATCTCATGACGATGCTACAATAGACGAAACCCAAAAAAAAAAATTGATTTGCAAAAGATTTTCCTCGAGCCTTTGCAAAGCTAATGGAACAACATGAGAGTGGCATGTGAAAAGAAGTGCAATGTATTTTGCTCTTGTTAAATCACCACTTAAGGTAGGGTATAACAACACAATGTTGCAATTAAAATTTAAACAAATTAGAGTTGTATGATTGATGTGATGAAAATGGTCCAGGTTCAGTGAACCCAATTGATGGGTAACAAAATTAATTCTTCCAAAAGGGAAGACTACAGCACAAAGTTGCAATTGAGTGCTGCATTGCATTTGCATGATAGCATTACAATAATGCTGCAAGGCTTTTAAGTAACATGATAAGAAAATTTGGGGCTATTTGTTTCCACCTTTTGTCATATTCGTAAGCTTTTCATATTTGATATTGGATAGTAATATATCCACCTTTTATATTCTTAACAATAAAATAATATGATAACATTTCACTTTTCAAAGGTTTTCAATTTACATTTTTATCAAGCTAAAAGACAATAGCAGTCAGTGTATTTTGATAAGAGATGATAGCTAAGTTTAGTATTTTACAAATCTAGCTAATACTTATCGTTTCAGGAAATTTATATCCATACTTTATATTCTATTACAAATAAAATAAATTATTGATTTGACACGTAATATTTTGAAACAAATTTAATCAATTAACAGTATAAATAAAACAATTAATATATTAATTTTTATTATTACAAAATTGTTATATAATAGTTTTGCAATGTGTAAATTATTTAGTACGTAGAGCGTAGGAAAATTTTATTTTCTTTATTTTTTTTAAACACGGAAATTCCTACTGGCACAAGAACAGATGCGTGGCCCCGTGCTTTCTGTCCTGATACGGAGGCCGTCGCGCATCACAGCCGTTGCTTGTTGCGAACGTGGCACGGTTTTGGGGACGACTGGCTCCTGGATTCGTCGAGCCCACGAAGCGACTCTGCCAACCGCCACGTGTCTTGTTGGCCGTCCCGAGCCCCGCGCCTGCAATCGCCACGTCGGGTTTTTGATATAAAGACAACACCAGCCGGGACGCCGCGCCCCTCCACGGAGATCGCAACGCCCCTCCCAGTCACAGCCCTCGGTCGATCCAGCCAACCCTCTCTGACGAGCTCTATCAAAGCTTTACCGGATCAGATCCTCCATCAGCCGGTATGATCGCCTTTCCTCTCGATTATTCTGAATTTTGATCGTGTTCCTGCGTGATCATAACCCCAAAGATGTGTTTTTTGTTTTTTTTTTGTTTTTTGTTTTGGAGTTTTGCTGGTGTTTTCTTTTTCGGTGAAGACTGAAGGGGGAGGAGGTTTCGAGTTTTTTCACCGTCCATCGGATAAATCGATGGCTCCGATCAGTCTCTTGTTTGTTTCTTCCTGCTTTCACTAGTTAGGGTTTATGATTGCTCGTGTATTCGTGGCCGGGAGGGCTCGTGCATGATGGTTCTTAGATGATTTTGACGGGAACCAGGTGCTGGAGACCTCGAGGCTAGTTGCGGTGTCTGCTTTTGGAAAGAAGATGGAGACAGATGCTGCAGTTACGATGGATTGGAAGGACCTTCCTGCGGAGCTGCTGCGGAGAATCCTTTCGCTTGTAGACAGCAATGGCGCCATGCAGATTGAGGTGGTAGCCTCATGTGTTTGTACTGGTTGGAGAGATGCCATCGGACTTACGAGTCTCTCATTATCATGGTATACTCTCTAGCTTTAGTTGTTTGATATCCCTTGCAATTCTGTTTAAAGAGCTCACTGGGCAGGTAGATAAATATGATGATGGATCATATTGGATTATCGAAGTGGGCTTGTTGATTTTTTGAAGGGTAGCGTTTGGCAATCATGATTGAGAAGGGTAAATATTGACAAATATTTATACTTTGGTTTGTGTTATATAAAACAAAAACGGAGAACAAGCATGATTAGAAACTTTCCTGTTGTTTCAAACTATACAAGGTTACAAAAAACTGAGCAAGGTGTTGATGTTCTCTCTCATGAACATGTCGACACACCAAGTGTGTAGGAAGTTAGGAACTTGGGAAGACTAGTGGTAGAAAGCAAAATTTGTTTTAAGATGGTACTAACAAGGTGGGCAAAAAAGGAGGACAAATGAGTCGCACCCAACTTCTTAAGTATTTGAAATTATTTTGGATATTATTGCAAGTAAGGAGCTATCTTGGTTCTGCTTCTGAAGGTGTCAATCTTCTGTAATAGGTGGATTCTTTTTTGTTTTATTGTAATGAAACCTTCATATTGGGTATGATTTCAGTAGCTTCTTGTCTTCCTGTGTTCATTTCGGAGTGGGTTCTCCAGTAACTCCCATTAAGTTTTTATATTGCAGGTGCAACAAAGACATGAACATTCTTGTGCAGGCACTTGTGCCCAAGTTCCCACAGCTTCAAGTTTTGACTCTTAGACAAAATTATGTTCCACAACTTGAGGACAATGCTGTTGAGATAGTTGCTAAATACTGTCATGAATTGCAGGAACTAGACCTTAGCAAAAGCCTAAGGCTGACTGACAGCTCTTTGTATGCACTAGGCAACGGCTGTCCTTACCTAACAAAACTAAATATTAGTGGATGTTCTGCTTTCGGCCACTCTGCCCTTGCATATCTTGCTAGTTGCTGTGTAAAACTGAAAAAGATGAATCTCTGTGGATGTGTTAGAGCTGCAACCGACACAGCTTTGCAGGTATGTTAATTCCCTTGTATTTCGTAAGATATTTATGGCATGGTCATTGTAATTCTTGTGGGTTGATGTATATGTTTGCTGCAGTCCATATCGCATCATTGCAGCCAATTACAGTCTTTGAATTTGGGTTGGTGTGAAAGTGTCACTGATAAAGGAGTAACCAGTTTAGCATCTGGATGCCCTGATCTAAGGGATTTGGACTTGTGTGGCTGTGTGCTCATTACAGGTATTCTTTACATAGCTAATGCATCTTTGTCGTGATCTGCTAAAGCATCACGTATGATTTGGAGTAAAATTTTCTGCTAGCTTTTGGTTGAAAGGCATCCTTTTCTGTCGGGATCAGCATTCCTTACCTCTCTCGGTTGTCAGTGCAGATGAGAGCGTGATTGCACTAGCGAATTGTTGCCTGCACCTGAGATCTCTGGACTTGTATTACTGCCAGAACATCACCGACAAAGCTATGTATTCTCTGGCAAATAACAGCAGCAAGAGCCGACTTGGGTATTGGCAAAGCAGCAGCAGCAGCAGCAATGAAGAAGGGTTGATGAACCTCAACATCAGTCAGTGCACAGCCTTAACAGCTTCTGCAGTTCAAGCTGTGTGTGACTCATTCCCATCATTGCATACCTGCCTTGAGAGGAATTCGCTCATCATCAGTGGCTGTCTCGGCCTCACTTCTGTGCATTGTGCCTGTGCTGTTCGTGCTCACCATGCCGAGGCAACTGTGTTAGCTGATCACCATGCTCCTTACTGAACAGGTTGGAATGTAATTAGCTAGCCTGGGTAACTTGTTTGTTTCTTGCACTGGGGGTGTATGTTGGTACTTAGGAATCTATGTATGTTTGATGCTATGTAGCTGTGTTATCTGTTGCAACCAAATGCACTTGATATCTAAAATAATTTCCAACCCAATTTTAAGCTGAGTTAGATATAACTGATATTGATTAAGTTGTCTCAAGTCAAAAGCACAAAAATGAACCGTGGATTTCAGACCATCCTTCAAAGGAAATTTATAATTTATTATTCAAACAAGTTTCACTATCATCAAATAAAAATTGCACTGGCTGAAATTTATCAGAACCAATTGTGTATGCGAAGCACAAATCAAATGGATTTCTCTGTACATGAACCTATAACGATCAAGGGGAAACTTAAGAATGATTACAACCAGAGGTTGAAGGACAAACAAACTATTAACAACAGCTGGTGGTCGAAGCATCTTCTTGAGGAGGTTTTTGCTTGAAGATATTGGTTTTCTTCACACTGGACGAACCCTCAGCGCAGAGGCTTGGTGTTTCCAAAATCTGCATAAAAATGCCTACTAGAGCTTTACTTTTGCAAAATGATTACTAGGAAGGAGTACATGGGAGGGAGACCAATCTTATCATGTAGATGCTTGGAATTACTTTGCATACCTTTAAAACAAGCTCCTCAAAGCATTGCTCCACATTGACACGAGTTTTTGCACTACATTCCAGGAACAAACATCCATATTCCCTGGCAAAGTTAATACCTTCTTGGTTACACCTCTCTCGCTTTCCTTCAATGAGACAAGCACAATGAACGATGATCTATACCAAACAGTACATTACTTTGTACAAAATTTAATCATAAAAATATGTGACGTTACCTTATCATCCTTGTTACCAACAAACATTTTAATGCAATCCTGATTGGTTGAATATAAAGGTCTATTTCCTTTGCCCATATCTGAAAGATTTGTGAATGTGTCCCTTGGAGTTACATCATAAACTGCCACTCGATAGACAGTTATGATCAGCTAACTTGTCAAGCTGAGCATTTTAACATTTAAAAAAAAAAAACCCTGAATCTGCAACAACATTATCATGAGACACTGCAATTGTTAATACCAATGCAAACTTATGTGATAATGTACATCTCCTAAATAAGTTTCTTGGGCTAAATACTAGTAATTTAAGCAAAAATCAGAGGCAAAACTCCTAGTGAAAAGGGGGAAAAAAACAAAAAAGAGCATGAATTAAAGACCGAATTTTCTTTTTTACTAACAAAATGGCATGCATGTCCACCTTCATCAAGCCCAATTTTCCTTTCTTTTTTTTTCGTAAAAAAGATTGCCTCGACAGTTTCTTCCCTTCTGTTTGGCTCATCGCAGTAATAAACTGAGAAAATGCTTGACAGCTTGTTCTCACCATTTTTTATCTGACAGTTCCCCCTCCAACAAAGCTATGACATTTGGGCAACAAACAACAAAAAGCTCGATCTAGGTAATGAGCACAAGGCCTCTCTTATTAGGTCAGCTAGAAGAAGCTAAGAAGCTTGAGACCTATAGTTGGAGCTGCTGCTTATGTTGCATGCTCTTTACCATGAGTTACTTTACCACCAGAATCTGCTTCAAGTCTCATCTGAGAATGGCATTGATCTAGAGCAGGTGAACTATATTAGAAGATAACTTCAGTGACAGTTCTCTAGCAGCAGGCCTAGTGTAGGAGGGATCAGCTCAATCCTAGCCACAGACAACAACGACAAAGCTAGAAGACCGTGCACAGGCTTCCCGGGGGGGGTAGTTTCTCTATGCTTTAGATTTTTGTACAAAAATTAAAAAAAAATAGTTACATTATGGCTGGATGAATACATAATTTTTTATTATAAATTGTAAGCAGATAAAGGTACAGCTCTAAATATAGGAAACAGAAGGTTGTAATAGTGAAAAAAATATATATAGATAACATATAAACAGGGGGCTGGCTACCTAGGAAAAGAACATGAGAATTCCCATTAAAATAAAAGAATCTTCTTGACCCCGTGTGCTTACAGGCCATCAGTCCCTTTATCTGCATCTTTTCATTCCAAGTGTTCATTAATTTTTACTAAAACTTTTAGTTGATAAAATACATGACACAAAGATATAGTTAGCTAATATATACTTCTTTCTGTATGATATATTTGGTTTTGTAACTTCAATAATAAGAAACTTCTTTTTAATTTCATTGAAATAGAAAGTTTCATTTTATATAATTCTTTTCTGTTTGAATGCAAATATAGCATGATCGGTAAACCCTGTGAATTTAGTTAGTTTTCATTTACCATATATCAATTCTAATTAGAATCACATTTGAGTTCTTTTGCTTATAGAATTCTAAGGAATATTCATATGCACGATCTCTTCTTCTGTTCTTTTATCTAGTAAACTATTTATGATTATATATTTTTCCTTTCTATGATTGTTTTGGTAATCTGAGTTATATTTCTATTAGTTCTATCAACTTCTATAAACCATGTGGCCTTCTGCATCACATGGCATACAGAAGACCATGGATAATAATTTTAAGTAGTTTCTAACTATTTTTTTAAGAAACAAGTAGTTTTCACATTATTTTAAAAAAAAAACATCAATAACTTATTTTATGTTTTTTCAAAAACAACATTTTACATTATTTTGAATAAAAAATAAATTTTAAAAATATTCAACATAATAAATTGATTTTTATTGAAAGCAAAAAAAAAAATTTAATTGACCAATTAAACAATGGTTTAAAGACTCAATTAATTTTGAAGATCCAAATTGAGATCGAAACAATTTAGTTTTGGTAGATACAGTTTTGGTATACCATTACAAGAGTATTCAAATTGAGAATTACCTGTCCTTCTGCAGTCAAATACCCATATCTGAGTATTATAAAGGACAAGGATCAAAGAAATATAGTCTTCGAAGGAGCAAAACTTATAAAGGAAAGTCGCATGGCACTCATGCATGCATTGAAAAGCGAAAGCATTTGCTTGAAAACAAAAAATACAAATGCTATCTTTGTGGCCAAGAAGGGCATTTTGCCAAAGACTAGCCTAATGATAAAAGGAGCTCTAAACGTGTGGCCATGTTTGAACAACTAGATATTCCCGACGATTGTGATATACTATCCGTCCAAGAAAGGGAAGACCAAAGTGATGCAATATTCAGCATTTCAGAAGGGGAGGAAGACACTGGTGATCTCCAAAGGTCAATCCAAACTCTAACCCTCTCTGAAAATATTTTTATGCTAGGACAAGTTGTTGGGGGATATCATCCCCAAATAAAGGTCTCGAATGAGCAATACCCATACCAGCACAGATGGCACGCAAATAGTGATACCTTCCCTCCACAACCAACAAAGTGTACAGGATGTAAGAGAGAAACTCTGAAAAGGGCCAGAATACATTGCCCCAAGTGTCTGATAACCTCCTGCAACCTCTGTGACCCTTATTACTTCGACAAACAGGTATCCGTAATATCTGCTACTCCAGCACCATTTTTCCCTAACAAATTACTACAGGAACAACAAAAGTACATCTCCTGGTGCGAAGCCGAAATTGAAAGACTACAGAAAGAGGTCAGTCATTATAAAAAATTTTATGAATAAATTCTTTTAGAAGGAGAACTACAAGCAGATTACGCGGAACTCCATAGGGAAGTAGCTTCAGAGGAAGAAACTGCTAATATGCTATACTCTGAAACAACAGAGGTGATTTCTACAATACATGAAGGCAAAGGCCCAAGACTTGTTAAAAAACATGTTATATAATCTACAAGTTGAGATGGACATTCCAGGTATTCCTAAGTTCTCCCTCAAAGCAATATTAGACACAGGTGCAACTACTTGCTGTGTTGACCAGCATTCAGTCCCTAAACAAGCGCGTGAAGAAAATACCTTCCTAGTCCACTTTAGCAGTATAAATTCCCAACAAATAGCTAAATTAAAGATGAGACCGGGCCAAATGACTATTGGAGATAATAATTTCTGCATTCCTTATACATATAGTTTTCCCATAGTTCTCAGAGACAAGATACAGATGATTATTGGCTGCAATTTCATCAGGGCAATGAATGGAGGGGTCAGGATTGAAGGTAATGTGGTTACCTTTTACAAAAATTTAACTATCATCAACACACTTCCCTCGCGCAGATACTGTAGCTGCTATAAAGGAACTTGATTTAGAGGAAGAAGAATATCTTCAGATAAAAGAAATTGTCTCCTATACTACTAGCAAATCTTCACAATCCTTTACTGAGCAATTTGCCCCTTTACTAAAGGAACTCAAGGAGCAGGTATTCATAGGAGATAATCCCCTACAACACTGGCCGAAGAATCAAATTTTATGTTATCTGGACATCAAAAATCCAAATTGCATCATCAAAGATAGACCACTCAAGAATCTTACTCCCAATCAAAAGGTAGCGTTTACACATGTTGAAACATTATTAAAGCTGCATATTATTAGACCCAGCCGCAGTCGACACAGAACAACAGTAATAATTGTAAATTCTGGGACAACTATTGATCCAGACATTGGCGGGAAGTAAAAGGGAAAGAGCGGATGATTTTCAATTATAAAAGGCTTAATGATTTGACAAATAAAGACCAGTACAGCTTACCAGGTATAAATACAATCTTACAAAAGATCAGTACAAAGTTCCATTTATTCCAAATTTGACTTTAAAAGCAGTTTTCATCAAGTTGCAATGCATCCGGAGTCCATTGAATGAATAGTATTTTGAGTACTTGATGGCTTATTTGAATGACTGGTGATGCCATTTGACCTAAAAAATGCACCAGCAATTTTTCAACGAAAAATTGACAACTGTTTTAAAGGTACTGAAGAATTTATAGTCGTTTATATTGATGATATTCTTGTCTTCTCCAAAAATGAAGCGGAGCACGGCAAATATTTAAAAATCATGCTCAGCATTTGCCAACAGAATGGGCTAATTTTCAGCCCATCTAAAATGAAGATAGCGGTTCCTGAAATAGAATTCCTTAGAGCCATACTCGGGAACAGAAAGATAAAGCTTCAGCCTCATTATTACCAAAATCATGGAATTCCAAGATGAAGACCTCATGACAAAGAAAGGCATGCAATCATGGTTAGGCATCTTAAACTATGCCTGTAATTATATTCCTAACTTCGCCAGATTACTTGGACCTCTATATGCAAAAACCAGTCCTGACAAACAAATGAATTTTCAAGATTGGTCCTTAGTTAAAAGGATAAAAGAAGCAGTCCGAAATCTTCCTAATCTGGAAGTCCCTCTCGAGGATTGTTTTATTATTCTTGAAACTGATAGGTGTAGAAGGATGGGGCGGGGTGTGCAAATGGAAGAAATGCAAATTTGACCCAAAATCTTCAGAAAGGGTTTGTGCATATGCCAACGGCAAGTACTCACCACTCAAGTCTACAATAATCGCGGAAATACACGCAGTTATAAACACCTTAGAAGCTGTAAAAATTTATTATCTTAATAAACGGGAGCTGATCATCGGAACAGATTGTCAAGCAATTATAAGTTTTTTCGAGAAAATTGCCTCCGATAAACCTTCCCAAATACGGTGGTTAGCCTTCACCGATTATATAATCAGCACTGACATTCCTATCCACTTCGAACATATTGACAGCAAGGATAATCAATTAGTCGATGCGTTATCACGACTAATAACTTGTCTTGTCCTTTTAGAATGGCCGGAGTAAATACTTGGCGGACTGGAATTAATCCTTCTAGCATTGAAGGAAGTTCATCAACAACCCAGCCTGGAAGTGGAGAAGGAGATTCTAAAAGTAATCAACAACCTCTCGAGCTGGCTGAGCAATACCAAAAGTTATTGCAACGACAGTACCCCATATCCCTTGACGAAGACTAGAGGATCCGGGATGAGCTGCACAACATCTAATAACGGGCGGCCATACAAGCCATGAATGCCCTCCAACAACTCTGAATACTGCACTCCCTTATGTTATGAGAATGCCAACAGCTAAGCACGAAGGACAACTGGTGGTCAGGAAGGCATCCTATCACACGACAGATGGATCACCAGCTAGAACTGACAGCTAGCTTACTTAACGACGCAACAAGGAGAATGAATAATTTCAAGGTCTGAACCAGCAGAAACCTTTATGCGCTGAAACCTTATCCTACTTTACTTTATATCAAGTCGTACTATAAAGCAAGGAATCTTATCTTACTTTTGTGCTGTAAATCTTACTTTAAGTGCTATAAAGTAAGCACTATGGACACCTCATGATATTCGTTCTTATTAGATAAGGAAAGCATCTTGTGATGAGGCCCAATGAGCACTAGAAGAGCTTTCTCTTTATCTATATAAGACGTATTCGTGTTCCTTTGCAAGGCATTCAAGAATCACTTGAGCCTTATTGAGAAAATAGTCTACAAGGGTCTGTAAATTTCTGAAGTTCGAAATAAGAAGAGTCTGCATCTTTTAAATAAGTTCTTATCTCTTTTATTTCCTACTTGCTGTTTCAATCCACAACTCTCTCTCTCTCTCTCTCTCTCACTCTGCCCCAACTCTTGGTATCAGAGCAAGGTTAGTCTTTTCATGAACTATTTGTTAGTTAGAGCCCTAGAGCCAATCATATGATGATTGTTGTATGGACTTGATGTATCATATTCCTATATATTTATAAAGACATTTCTTTATGGTTATTATACTTACTTGTATTGGTGCCAAATAACTAAGTATAATAGTGTCGTTGAGTAGAAGGTTATCTATATCAATCGATTGGTTGAATTGATAGTGAGATGATATAGAGAACACTATTCTTAACCATTCCTAGTCAAGTATTAACATTCAGGGGCAATGTTAATGCGATGAGACTAGCATGTAGGTTAACTCGATAACTTGATCTCACAAATCATGGATATAGAGATATCAAGTTAACATATGGGTATGCATTAGAAAATGTATATTGAATGACCCACTATGAGAAAGTATCATGGATCGTTATATGAGTGTCATATACTTCCTCATGTGACTATTAGTATGACTATGAGTCCTTGGACCTGAAGTCACCATGGTTCCCTACATAAGGAGTTGCATGCTTTGGCTTCGTCAAACAACACCCGTAACTAGGTGGACTATAAAGGCGATTACTGGGTATGTAACAAATTATCCAGAGGGATGTGAGTGATGTAGATGGGATCTATCCCTCTTATATGACGGAAGAGATATCATGATTCTTGATAGAGTGAGACCACTAAGTGCATGACCATGCCCAAATGAGTCAATATGAGATATTGAGCTCATTTGTTTAGAGTGAGTCTACTTGGAGTTCAAGATATAAATTGATTAGAGAATGATACGGTCTATGCCTCATTTGATCAATTTAGATGTCAAGGATAGAAGGACATTGTCACATATTGTGAGAGTCACAATTAATAGTCGCAAAGGTGATGTTGGATCTCAACATTCTTGTAACTTGGGTAGTAATGATGTGTTGCTAGATACCGCTCATTACTTATGCTTCTAAATGGGTTTAGGAGCATTGCCGACGTTACAAGAACCTATAGGGTCACGCACAAAGAGCAATTAGATGGAGAATAGGTTCATATGATGAACCAAGAGGATTAGATTCATATGATGAACCAAATTGGATTAAGAGTAATCCAAATTAGACTAATTGAGTTGGACTCAATTTGATTCATGTGTTGAATGAGTCTAATATAGATTATGACTCATTGAATCAATTTAATTCAATGAATAGATATTCATTAAATCAATTTGACTTGAATTAATGGTTAGATTTGATCAACCATGGGAGATAAATGAGTTAAATTTGACTTGACTTGTGAGGGAAGATGAAGGGTCAAGTTTGACTTGACCAAATGTCACTTCATTGTGACATGGCATGGGGGCTGGCCAATGATGATGGTCCACATCATCAAGACTACATCAAGTGTGTGCCACCTCATGAGGGAGACCAAGAGTCATGACTCTTGGTATTACATGGAGGTTTAAAAGCCTCTAAAAGTGGTCGGCCACTTAATGGTGTGCATTAAGCATTTTGTGTGCTAATTGAAGTCATCTTCTTCCTCCTCTCTTCTCATTTCTCCCTCTCCATTGGCGAGCCACCCAAGAGTGCTAGCACACTCTAAGTGGTTCTTCTCCACCTTTTGTCCGTGTGGATACTTGTAGAGGAGTGTTCACTTGACACTCTACGAGATCCGACAACTTTTGGACGAGCGGAATAAGCGAAGGGCTTCGCTACAATGGTATGCTCTCTTTTCATGTAGATCTAAGGTAGATCTAGTGTAGAAACATGTACATGATTTAATTTTAAATATATCTTCGCATGGATCCGTGACTAGCTTCGGGGTTTCCGCAACGTAAAATGCGATTTTTGCGGCCCGAAATGCTAACAGTGGTATAAGAGCCACGTGCGAAACATGTACTTGTTTGTATTTTATTTTTATGAAAAGATTTCAGATCTATAAATTTCTGTAAGTTTACTATTTTTATGGATTTTGTGAGTATTTTTCTCGTAGAGGCGAAGCAACAAGTGTTTGGACGCTTGTAGGCTTCAACTACCGAGAAAAATCTTCCGAAACGGCAAGGTCTCGTCCAAATTGTTTTGGGGTAGCGGCTTAAGGCGTTGTTAGATCAAGATGGGGCACTCGCGATATTAATTTTGTGAGTAGGGGTGCTGCCCCTAACCCCGCAAGGGGCATTGCCCCACGATCGTGCCCGAAAATCGCTAATCAGGACCACCGGGAAGTTTTAACTCATAAAAATCATAAAAATAGTAGTAAAATTATAAAATTTATGTAAAATACATAATTTAGAATTATGTATGATATTGTGATGATCATGGCCCAAAACACCCAATTTGATTGGACAAAAATTGTGTTGTAATTCATAATATGGCTTGCGTGCCATTTTTTTTGTTGTGCGTGTTGTATGTGATTTGCGACCTGCGCGTCATGCATCCTTTATTTATATTCCTGTTGTAAATAGTTTTAGACTCGAATGTAACTCGAGTTTCATATTTGTAATGTACAAAATGAAGCGGTGGAAGGTTCACTCAAGAAGGAGTTATGAGGAGGGTGCTGTCAACACATGGCGATCAAATGAGACGCTTGAAGAAGTCGTTGATCCTACGTTGACCGTCCGATCTTCTCATTGGCTTGAGAAGATCGTAGTAGGGTCATGACCTCATCACAATATATATGTATATATCTTGATATATTTGCTTGTGTGTATGTGATGCATGGTAGTGTAGGGTAATTAGTGCCTTGATGCGTATATGATACACATTAACGATTAGATTAGATCTTAATCAAGTCAACTCGAGATTCTTACCAAGTTTTGATACCCATCACTACCTCGATCATTTGTTGTTGTTGAATCTGCCAAAGCAGAGCAACACATATTATCTTAGTAGGGTGCGGAGGGACAATATTGGTCCCGCCTATCAAAGCTTGGGTGAGTACAAACTCAATTAGATTGAGTATAACTAGTTAACTCAATTTAATCGGGTATGACTATAGGCATTTTCCGGTTGGAAGATAGGATACAAATCACATTTATACTAAATTTTGGGCAATTTAGCCAAAGCTAACTCAAGTTTTCTTATAAATGAGGATTTTTATCCTATAAACAAGAGTTGCATAGAGATGTATTCGATAATTCGTTATCTACTGATCATACTAAGTCTTGGGCGTTTTATCCAAAGCTAACTCAAGTCATAGTATGATGTGGATCTTGTCCCATGAGTCAGTGGGAGTATCATTTAGTTAAAGGCCTAATTAAATGAAAAATGGAATATGATATTTACTTTCTGCATTATTTCTATTGTAGATTGCCATGTCGACAAACATGAATACTTTCTCCCTGCGTTCTGTTCTTGACAAGGACAAGCTTAATGAAGCTAATTTCCTGGACTGGTACAGGAATCTGAGAATTGTTCTCATACAAGAAAGAAAACTGTACATCCTAGAGCAGCTCATTCCCGAGGCACCTCCTGCCACTGCCACGCGAGCTGACCGAGATGCTTATAAGAATCATCAAGATGATGCATTAGATGTGTCATGCCTCATGCTTACGACCATGAACTATGAGCTTCAGAAGCAACACGAGTTGATGTCTGCTTATAATATGGTTGAACATCTTCATCAACTATATCAAGGACAAGCGAGGCACGAGAGATTCGAGATCTCCAAGGCACTGTTTCATTGCAAGATGGGACTCCCGTAGGTCCATATGTGCTCAAGATAATTTGTTACATAGAAAACCTAAAGAGGTTTGGATTCCCACTTGGCCAAGAGCTAGCCACAGACTTGATCTTGCAATCCTTGCTAGAGAGCTACAATCAATTTGTCATGAATTACAACATGAACGAAATTGACAAGTCACTGCCTGAGCTGCTAAGCATGTTGAGAACTACTGAGCTCAACCTTAAGAAAGTAAAGCCCAACTTCATTTTGATGGTGCAAAAGCATAAAGGCAAGGGCAAGCCTAAAGGTAAGGGAAAGTCCCAAGCCAAGGGTAAAGGCAAGATAATGAAACCTAAAAGAGGGGTTGCCAAGGATGCTACATGCTTCCACTGCGGTCAGACCGGGCACTGGAAGAGGAAATACAAAGTATATCTGGAAGATCTTAAGAAGAAGAGAAGTGAGACTTCTACTTCAGGTATAGAAGTCAATCTATCTATTTCTACATCGTGGGTATTGGATACCGGATGTGCTTCTCAATTTGTACTAATGTGCAGGCGCTGAGAAATAGCAGGGCATTGACAAAGGGCGAGGTGGATCTACGAGTAGGCAATGGAGCACGGGTTGCTGCAGTTGCTGTAGGAACTTATTATCTATCTCTGCCCTCTGGGCTTGTACCAGAATTAGATGAATGTTGTTATGTGTCTGCTCTTACAAAAAACACCATTTCAGTCTCTTGTTTGGACAAGAAAGGCTTTTCTTTTGTAATAAAGAACAAATGTTGTTCCGTTTACTTAAATAATATGTTCTATTGTAATGCACCTCTGATAAACGGACTCTACATTCTAGACTTAGAGAATCCCATCTATAATATAAGTACCAAAACGTTCAAGTCAAATGATATGAACCAAACCTATTTCTGACATTATCGCTTAGGTCATATAAATGAGAATCGCTTATCCCAGCTCCATAAAGATGGTTTGCTCGACTCATTTGATTTTAAATCATATGAGGCATGTGAGTCATGCCTACTGGGCAAGATGACCAAGACTCCCTTTAGTGGACACAGCGAAAGAGCGACTGACTTGTTAGGACTTATACATAGTGATGTATGTGGCCCTTTCAATGTCACTGCCAGAGATGGTTATAGGTACTTCATTACATTTACTGATGACTTCAGTAGATATGGTTATGTGTATCTGATGACACATAAGTCACAATCCTTTGAAAAGTTCAAAGAATTCAAGAATGAAGTACAAAACCAGCTAGGCATGAGTATTAAGATACTTCGATCAGATCGAGGTGGTGAATACCTTAGCCATGAGTTTTGTGACTATCTAGCTAAGTGTGGGATCCTATCCCAACTCACTCCTCCTGGAATACCACAGTGGAATGGTGTATCCGAAAGGAGGAATCGAACCCTACTAGATATGGTACGATCTATGATGAGTCACACAGATCTTCCTATATCTTTTTTGGGATATGCTCTAGACACAGTAGCCTTCACACTTAACCGTGTTCCATCCAAAGTTGTGATAAAGACACCATATAAGATATGGACTGGGAGAGATGCCCAGATGTCTTTTATGAGGATTTAGAGTTGTGAGGTTTACATTCGACGTCAAGTCTCGGATAAATTGGGACCCAAATCTGATAAATGTTATTTTATTGGATATCCCAAGGAAACGAAGGGATATTACTTCTACATTCTCAGTCAACACAAAGTGTTTGTGGCTAAGACTAGGGAATTTCTAGAAAATGACTTTATTTCTAGAAAAACTAATGGAAGTGTTGGAGTAATCTAGGTGTCCTAGGTTTTGATGTTTGGGCAAAGGTTTAAGTTAGGTTTATTGTTGTATTTGATATGCATTGTGAGTGTGTAGGATACAGGTACAATAAGGAAAGTTCAAGTGTGATCTTGGGAAATGAGAAAAGTCCAAGAATGAGTCTTGGCGGTGTAAGTCTAAGCATGTAGTCTTGGCAACGTAAGTCCAAGTGTGACTTGGCAATGGATGAAGTCCCGGAGGTGAGGAGCCTCTTGGCAAAGGAAGACCCGACAATATGGACAAGGCTGAAGGAAGCTCTAGAAGGCAAGACGTGAAAGATGGGGAGACATCCGAGGGACACGAGGCTGATGGAGGAGGCTAGAAGGCTAGGTCTAGGTTGGTCGGGCGAGGACGAGTGCTGAGTGATTGTACTCAGGGTAAAATTCTATGTGTTTTAGGATTTACTGTAGCAGTACTGTAACGACACTGTAGCAATACTGTTGTGACACTGTAGCAGTCGACTGGTAGCCGAACGTTGGGTAACGGTCGGCTTCACTTAAAGGACCAGTCGACTGGTGCATACACCAGTCGACTGGTAGCGGGAAAACAGCTTAGTGTTTTCCTCTCGAGCTCTATTTAATAGAGCTCGAGGTGCTTGGGCATGGTTGATGAAATAGACTTGGTTAAAGCCTATTAAATTCTCCCAAGCCTTCGTGTGATATGTGTACTTGTATTCAAGTGTTTGTGGTGAGGTTTCTCGACCGACAAGGAGCTTGAGCTAGCCGGAGGTCTTCCGGGGAATCATCCACCGACGGATTGAGATCGTTCACCTTACGGACAGCCGTGGAGTAGGAGCTTTATCTCCGAACTACGTTAAATCAACGTGTTAGGTTTGCTTTCTCTTGTTAGTATTTGTTTTTGTATTTCCGCTGTGAACTAACATTATAGGAAGCGATCAATTTAGGTGAGACGCTATTCACCCCCCCCCCCCTTCTAGCGGACGTCAAGGTCCCAACAGGGAGTACGTTCGATCTTGAAGAAGTTCAAGATATGGACCATAGCACTGAAGGCTTGATGGAAGTTGAACTAGAACCACAAAGTATTGTAGATGATGAGATTGTTCCATTAGGAGTTGAGGAACAACAACCAGTTCAAGTAGACCTACCTCTTCGCAGGTCTGATAGGGTACGTCGTCAGCCTGAGAGATATTCATTTCTCTTGTCTGACTATGATGACGTTGTGCTCGTTGAGAATGAGCCTATCTCCTATCAGGAAGCTGTGATGAGACCAAATTCTGAGTCATGGCTAGAGGCCATGAGATCTGAGATGGAATCTATGTACATCAACCAAGTATGGACTTTAGTTGATCCACCTGAAGGGGCAAACCCATTGGGTGTAAGTGGTTCTTTAAGAGAAATACTGACATAGATGAACTTATTACCTATAAGGGTCGCTTGGTAGCTAGATGTTTCAAGCAAATTCATGGTATTGACTATGATAAAATCTTTTTTCCAGTAGCGATGTTTAAGTCCATTCGGATCATGCTTGCTATTGCAGCATACCATGATTATGAGATATGGCAGATGGATGTCAAAATCATGTTTCTGAATGAAAACTTATTCGAGGATGTGTACATGACACAACCTGAGGGTTTTGTAGATCCACAACATACTGATAGAGTATGCAAGCTGCATAAGTCCATTTATGGACTAAAGCAAGCTTCTAGGAGCTGGAATCTTCGATTCGATGATGCGATCAAATAGTTTGGTTTCATCAAGAATGAAGATGAACCCTGTGTCTACAAGAAGGTTGTTGGGAACACAATTGTCATCCTTGTATTGTATGTGGATGACATACTACTCATTGGAAGTGACATCCCTTTGCTGCAGTATGTAAAGATTTGGCTAGGGAATTATTTCTCAATGAAAGACTTAGGTGAAGCAGCCTGTATTTTAGGCATAAAGATCTATAGAGATAGATCTAAGAGATTGATTGGCCTAAGTCAAAGTACATATATTGACACGGTATTACTACGGTTTGCCGTGCAGAATTCCAAGAAAGGATTTCTGCCAATGTCACATGGTGTGAGTCTTTCGAAGACTCAAAGTCCCTCTTCTAGAGAGGAGAGATACCGCATGGATAAGATCTCTTATGCCTCAGCCATAGGATCTATCATGTACGCCATGCTATGTACTCATCCTGATGTTTCGTATGCTTTGAGCATGACGAGCAGATACCAGTCAGATCCAGGTGAGCGTCACTAGATAGCGGTCAAGAATATTTTTAAGTACCTGAGAAGGACTAAAGAATATTTCTTGATATTTGGAGGCGGTGACGAGCTAGCTGTAAAGGGTTACAGTGATGCCAGCTTCCAAACTGACCAGGATGATTATAGATCACAGTCTGGGTTCATGTTTTGCTTGAATGGTGGTGTTATGAGCTGGAAGAGTTCGAAGCAAGACACAGTTGCTGATTCTACAACAGAGGCCGAGTATATTGTTGTATCAAAAGCAGCTAAGGAGGCAGTTTGGATCCGCAAGTTCATTAGTAAGCTTGGGGTGGTTCCTAGCATAGCCGATCCTATAGAGCTCTATTGTGACAACAATGGAGCAATTGCACAGGCTAAGGAACCTCGCTCACATCAGCAAACCAAACACATACTACGACACTTCCATCTCATTCGAGAGATCATCGATAGAGGAGATGTGAAGATTTGCAGAGTACTCACAGAGGCTAACGTCACTGATCCCTTGACCAAGACTTTGACACAGAGAAAGCATGATGGTCACACTAGGTCATTGGGCCTTAGAGCCTACACTGATTGACACTAGTGCTAGTGGAAGATTGTTAGTTAGAAACCTAGAGCCAATTATATGATGATTGTTGTATGGACTCGATGCATCATATTCCAATATATTTATAAAGACATTTCTTTATGGTTATTATACTTACTTGTATTGGTGCCAAATAACTAAGTATAATAGCGTCCTTGAGTAGAAGGTTTTTATCTATATCAATCGATTAGTTGAATTGATAGTGAGATAATATAGAGAACACTACTCTTAATCATTCCTAGTCAAGTATTAACATTCAGGGGCAATGTTAATGTGATGAGACTAGCATGTAGGTCAACTCGATGACTTGATCTCACAAGTCATGGATATAGAGATATCAAGTTGACACAAGGGTATGCATTGGAGAATGTATACTGAATGACCCGTCATGAGAAAGTATCATGGATCGTTATATGAGTGTCATATACTTTCTCATGTGACTATTAGTATGACTATGAGTCCTTGGACCTGAAATCACCATGGTTCCCTACATAAGGAGTTGCATTCTTTGGCTTCGTCAAACGTCACCCGTAACTAGATGGACTATAAAGGCGATTACTGGGTATATAACAAATTATGCAGAGGGATGTGAGTGATGTAGATGGGATCTATCCCTCCTATATGACGGGAGAGACATCATGATTCTTGATAGAGTGAGACCACTAAGTGATGACCATGCCCGAATGAGTCAATATGAGATATTGAGTTCATTTGTTTAGAGTGAGTCTACTTGGAGTTCAAGATATAAATTGATTAGAGGATGACACGGTCTATGCCTCATTTTATCAATTTAGATGTTAAGGATAGAAGGACATTTTCACATATTGTGAGAGTCACAATTAGTAGTCACAAAGGTGATGTTGGATCTCAACATTCTTGTAACTTGGGTAGTAATGATGTGTTGCTAGATACCGCTCATTACTTATGCTTCTAAATGAGTTTAGGAGCATTGCCAATGTTACAAGAACCTATAGGGTCATACACAAAGGGCAATTAGATGGAGAATAGGTTCATATGATGAACCAAGAGGATTAGATTCATATGATGAACCAAATTGTATTAAGAGTAATCCAAATTAGACTAATTGAGTTGGACTCAATTTGATTCATGTGTTGAATGAATCTAATTTATATTATGGCTCATTGAATCAATTTAATTCAATGAATAGATATTCATTAAATCAAATTGATTTGAATCAATGGTTAGATTTGATCAACCATGGGAGATAAATGAGTTAAATTTGACTTGACTTGTGAGGGTAGATGAAGGGTCAAGTTTGACTTGACCAAATGCCACTTCATTGTGACATGGCATGGGGGTCGGCCAATGATGATGGTCCACATCATCAAGGCTACATCAAGTGTGTGCCACCTCATGAGGGAGACTAAGAGTCATGACTCTTGGTATTACATGGATGTTTAAAAGTCTCTAAAAGTGGTCGGCCACTTAATGGTGTGCATTAAGCATTTTGTGTGCTAATTGAAGTCATCTTCTTCCTCCTCTCTTCTCATCTCTCCCTCTCATCCATTGCTGAGCCACCCAAGAGTGATAGCACACTCTAAGTGGTTATTCTCCACCTTTTGTCCGTGTGGATTCTTGTAGAGGAGTGTTCACTTGACACTCTACGAGATCTGACAACTTTTGGACGAGCGGGATAAGCGAAGGGCTTCGCTACAAAGGTATACTCTCTTTTCATGTAGATCTAAGGTAGATCTAGTGTAGAAACATGTATATGATTTAATTTTAAATATATCTTCGCATGGATTCGTGGCTAGCTTCGGGGTTTCCGCAACGTAAAAAATAGTTTTTGGGCCCGAAATGCTAACACTATTATTGTTAAAATATTGGTATTATGCAAACTAAGCTAACAAAAGAACAAGTCTTATCTTGGCATCACAGGCAATTGGCCTTGTAAGCCCAAGCAAACACTTGTGCTAGTCTAGCTTGGTGAGGAACTGCCCTTTTTAGCAATAATCAGCTTCAGGATAAGTAACTATCCTTCAATCCTGTGTTTATGAGCAATTTTGTTATGACTAAAAACACTCTACCCTACTGTGAAGCCATTCAAGCAACTGATCCCATAGAAACATCAACAGTAGGTTTTGCTAAACCGAGTGATTACTATATAAAGGGATCTTCATCTATAGGAACATATACGCAATGCAAATGCAACACTACGCAACTTAAGACATTTAGATTTCACTATTCATTTATACTGTTCATTACATTCATTTTTCCTCTCATTCAGTTGTTTGACTTGAGCGTCAGAGTACCTGCGTCGACGACCCCTCCCTGCCCCGGTTGTTGACATTTCCTTTCCTCTACTCACTTTTTTGACATGCAGAATTGCTCGATGCATCTTCTAGTTCCAAGTTATAGTCTATCTAGTACACCATCTTCTTCGATTTCAAATAGAATAAATAATATTATCAATGTGGACTATAATTAAAATGTCCATGTTATAACAGCTATGCATTATTTATGTTATAACAGCACAAAAGCTTTAAAAGGATGAGACGTTTTTACCATTATAAAAGAAAAAGAATTTCTTTTAACGATTTTAATTAAAAAAACGTTTTTTAAAATTTTCCCCTTATATATATTAGTTTATGAATATTAATGAATAAGAGGCTTTTTGTATATTGATTGAAAAAAAATATGAAGCGTTAAAAAAAAGTTATCTAGTGGTTTTAAAAAACAAATACCCCATGAACTAACTATTTGAACCGTCGATTTAAACTAGTGATTCAAATTGTCGATTCATAATTAATTTTAGGTTGAAATCGGTCAGTCTGAACCGAGTCAACCAATAACTAGTCCATAACCAGTTATGATTCTAAGCTATGCTTGAATGTTGCAAAAAGGTTGGAACCGCCAACCCAGCGGCCCCCTCACCCCGGCCCCACAAGTATGAGAGGGAGTAAATCACGGTGAATACGGGCCCGGCTATGACATGGTCGTCTCAGGTGTTTAGCACGGACAGATATTGATGTTATCGCATTTGCTGCCGTAGACCCTCGACCTCTCGACCCATGTTGCAAGAATTCATGTCATAACCGGTTGATCCCGTCCGTGGGGGCCTAAGCTATGCTTGAATGGTTGTGCATGTAGAGGAGAGTGAATAAATAAAATTTTTAAATTCAAATTTCTTTCCTTTACTTTGCAGAAGAAGACTTTAATATTAGTATTCTGGAAGTCTAAATATTAAGTTTAATATAGCAAAATAATAAAAATTAAACTCACCATTAAAAAATCTTTTTCTCTACAATTTATAATTTTTTAAGTGAATTACTCCTTGAAACTACTAATGGAAGAAATCTTTCTTTTTGGAGGTAAAGCCATCTTGTATAAATATAATTCTCTTTTATAAAATATAAGATGAAGTAGAAAAGGAACTACAATGTAAATATAACCTAACAGAAAAAAAAAAAAAACTTCGTCCGGATTGAATGCAACACTTCGAGATAGAAATATAGTAATATCATGCGCACAAAAGAGTGCAGTAGACATATCCATCTCCTCTATTTGAAGTGGATTGATTCACTATTTATATCGAGGGTTGAATTTTGATAAAGATCAAGATATTATTCTTCCTTGACTAATTTTAATTTCTTAATTTACTCCTTTTTAATGGTATAACGGATGACAAATTTCATTTTTTATAGAATTGATTCGTTATTTATAGAGTTTGTTTGATGACCAACAATTGACTTGAAAACAATCAACAATTCCTTCCATCTCAAAACCCTATAAGCAACAATCATTTCTTAACCAATTGCTTGCTATTAGTATTATTATGACACAAAGTCTACTCATATACTTGTCTGTCAACATCTCGTCATTGACCTCCGACTTGGGCTTTGGCTTGCAATTGGCTCTTCAAGCCCGTGATTGTTTTTTTTCATAAATTTACATTAAATATCTAATTTATACTTATTAATTCTAAGAGTAATTCAATTCTACATAAGTTTTTTTATTGATCATAAAGTATTTTTTGTGATTATTTTTCTTTTTGATAATTCAAGTATCTAAATTTTTAAATTAACTAATCTTAAAAGTAATCAGTCTAATCTTACATAAATTTTCCATCAATTATTAAAATAAATAAAAAAATAGTCATAAAAACATATGACAAACATTCTTAAGCCTGTTTCTTATTACATAGAAAAATCTTCTACAATACACCTCAACTAAGACTATTGGAAGATATGATTATTATACCATTACTCCCGAGAACTTATAATTATTCTTCGTACGATTATGTTTAAGTGTCAATCAATCAACTCATTTGTATAGCTTTATGACCTAAGATGATGGTAAAAAAGACGAATATATTCGTCCTCAACGCCCCCGTCAACTCGTCCCAGGACCAACACAGAGGAGGTAAATCACGGACAGCTACTAGTCTTTGGAATAGTGACTAACACATATAGAAGACATTTACCTCGACTTTACTGAAATTCGAACTTCAGACCTCATAATGACAACACCTCATGTGCTCACTCACATAATTCTTTTGACCTTTCCCTATTAACAAAGTTTGATTCGACTACCCTCTACGTATTATTTTGCGCAAAAAAAAAGAAGTCATACTACTGTTTTTGATCAATTTCTAATTTAAATTACAATCGACTACTCTGTCATTCAGTCACCTCAAGCTAAAATAAAATCCTTCTTCTCAAACAAGCTGACAATTGACCACAGTGACAGCTCAATTAACTAGTTTACCAAAGATATATATCAATCGACTAATCATCCTTGACCTCAAGCTAATTTATCAACTTTAACCCCAAAATAAATAATCTCTTATCGAGCATGCATGCGCCTAAACAAAAACTTCAATAAATAACACTCATCGTGCATGTCTTCATGTTGATCATGTTCCTCCCCTCAGGCGCTCCTCGACAAACCTCCATCTATAAAAATTTGGCTTTGAGTCCTACTCGATCAAGGCCATTTGAACCAACACCCCAACACAAACACATAGAAGACCTTTATCTGCTAGTTCACTACTCGAGACTTCTTATCTGCCATGAGTTTCATCACTAATATCTCTTAAACTTTCACCTATTAGGAGATCACTACTCAGAGACCTCTTGTTTAATTGTAATCATATCTGTTAGGAGTACACTCCTATGAAACTTCTTATCTGTTAGGACTTCAAGCCTCCGAAACTTCTAATCTATCATAAGTTTACTACTCCGAGGCTTCCTATCTGTCAGGAGTTCCACCTCTGAAATTTCTCATAAATCAATATCTCTTGGACGTCCACTTGCGTCACTCCTCCAAGACTTCTAGTCAAATTGCAACCATAGCCATTAAGATACTGCATTTACATTCTTGATATAAGAGTATCAATTTTATCTAACTTAAAATAACTAACACAACTCAAGTATATTACATTAAAAGCTTTCTCCTTCGCTATACGCCTATGGCCTGTGTACCTGCATGAACCTCCCTCCATATTCATGGGGCCGACACTAGGGGGACCGCTAAGGTAGCGGATCTACCTTTTTTATTAAAAGCTTTCTCCTTAAGTCAAACCTTCTAGAGTTTGATTGCACAAACAGCCTAACCACATACTTGCAACAAAATAGGAAATCATATAAAATCAAAGAATACATGAAATACATATATAGGATAGATTAACTTTTCTAGGCATTCAACAAAAGCTTGAACAGAAAATTCTAAGACATAAATTACATTGATGAATTCAAAGATATAAAAAACAGGCTAGGCTAATCTATCCACACTCAGCTTTTCAAATTAGCAGCAAACACAAGCCTTCTATATTAATATATTACCAAAAAAAATCACTTTCCCTTCCAATCACACTAAAACTCAACTACCACCAAATCATGAATCAACTTTATTTGACAACAAAGGCCACAATGAGTACCAACCATTGTAATTAAAACAAGAATTTCATGTCTTACATCACTGATTATTTCATAAAGTACTAGGCGGAATAAGTTGTCCTACATTTCACCTTGCAGAAGCATTGAATCATACTAATAAATACTTTGAAAAAAAAATTAGGAAAAAAAAAAAAGTGCATTGCCTACATCAAGATCCAGAAAAAAAAAACAGACATTATAATCACAATTCACAAATCTATTTTGCTATCACACTAATTCCTCTGTATGAGAGAGTCAAGACCCATCACACCAAAGAAACCAAGATAAGTTTTAAACCAAGAAAAGTTTTGGCTGCACTCAACTAAAGGAACATATGTTGTAAATCTTTCAAGTTGAGTTCATAACCTACTTTATGTATTGAGAAACCCACTTGAAGCCATCACCATACCCCATCTTACGCACAATGCTGCACATAAAAACTTCGAGGGGGCGGACATTGGAGTCTGCAAGATTCACCTTGCCCTTGCCAGTTGTGAAATTGTTCAAGCCTAAATGAAAGCGCAACTCATCCTCTGATGCTGCATACGGAATGTCAATCTTGTTTCCAAGAATGAGAAATGGAACATTTGCCAAGGAATCATCAGATAGAAGTGCATCCAGCTCCTTTTTTGACTCTGCAAACCTCTCCTTGTCAAATGCATCCACTAGATATACCACTGCATCAACCTATTAAAAAAAACAGCAAGTAAAAAAATCATAGGCAATAAAACATACCAGCAATGTAAGCTCCTAACTTCTTAAAAGGAGATATAAATGACATGCAATCTATAGTCTCAAAATTAGTAAAAACAATCTCCGAACAAATTTAGTATTTCCACAAGTGTCATTACCACTGGTACATAAGCTTGCTGCAGGAACAATGGGTGAATTATGTGAACGTAATTTAGATATGTTAAATGATTTTCTGCATATATGGCAATGTGAATCAATGCATGATTGTTTCAGAATGGCGACAAAAGATAAGCAAAGATAATTTCTTTAAAAGACCATACTGACATAAATAATACATACATCATTGAAATTTGATATATAAAAAAAAATTGAGTCGAATTCCAGATGTTCCGGCAAGTAAAACTTCCAAAATTAATTATTACTTAAATTATGGCTTCCAAGAAAAGGAAATTCCCAAACTTAAGGAACTCCGGCAAAATGGTCCAAATGCTTCTTGGAACGCACAAGCAGTCAAGGACCACAAGTGCAGCCTTGGAAGAGATTGGCAATCAATCAATATCCGCCACAGATTGCTTTTTCTCTTTTGGCTGAGTGCGAAGGGCAGCAAAATGCTGCCTTCTCCAGAAGAATGGAGAAGCAATAGGGACGGCGAATTGCGACAACTTAATTATACCACCTCCCAACTGATAGATCTGCCATCCAACCACCCGTGCTCTATTTTTCATTCAAAAAAAAAAAAAAAAAAAAAAACTGGCTACGGAAAAAGAAAAGAATGGAAAGGCAATCAACCTTGGCGTAGTAATCCTTCCAGACACGTCGCGCGATCTGATGTCCTCCCAAGTCAAAAGCCTTGAACTTGATCTTCCCGATGCTCAGCTCCTCTGATGTCGGGTACTGTGTAGGCTGGTGTTGAACCAACCTCTGAGTTCAAACAAGACAAATCCAAGCGGATCAGCCTCAAATCAAAGCAAATCAGGGGCCAAAACAAGGTTGAAAAATGAAATCGAATTCGACCTCATCCTTGAGCATGTGCAGGAGAGTGGTCTTTCCGGCGTTGTCCAACCCTAAGAAAAGGATCTTGGCTTCCTTCTGCAAGAGGCCGATGGAGGCAAGGACGCTGTAAAACCAATCAACAAGGAACATCGTCGCCGGCGAGTAATAACTGGGCGACAAAATCTAGAGAATCAAAGAGAACGGATGAGATCCGGGTACTGGGAGCCCGAAATCTCGCCAAACTCAAACCGAAAATCAATCGAACCGACGCTTTAATGCAAAGAGCGAGGTGGGAAAATAGGAACTAAAAAAAACTCTTGGTTTCTATTTTTTAATTTTTCAAAAATATGTATTTTTCTTATAAAATAATTTTTAAATATTCACTTTCTTTTTCATAAAATGATATATCTTTTTTTTTTAAAATAAGAAATTACCAACCAAACAATACTTAAACAATAGTAAAAAGGTAACAATATCTATTGCTGAAGGATACTTGAAATAGTAAAAAGATAACAATATAATAATATTTATTTCAAATGGTTCAGTATCGTTGACTCCTTATTAGATACAGCTAAGTAAATTATGAAAGATTTTACCTAAGTAAATTACGAAGGATTTTACCTAAGAATCGACCAAATCTTATCTGGGACAATGCCTCTACATGAACTATAGGCAAAATAACAGGATGCTTGGAATAATGAAAAGTGGAGGAATTGATATTTAAAATTTTTCTTTTATAATCAAAGTATCTATTTCTTCGAATCGATTAATCCTGGAGATGATCGGTCCAGTTCTATAAAAGTTTTTTATCGGTCATCAAAATTAATCGAGAAGTACTAATGAAGACTTATCTAGACGGCTATCATTCTTAGGTTCACTTCTCACTAGAGGAAAAATTCATTGCAATGCGCTACAGTTAAGATGTGAACTTTAGATCACTTTGTTATCTGTTGGAGGGAAACTAACAATAGATGAGCTATTAAATTGCATAGCGTCTATTAGACTAGACTACGGAATAGGTTTGAATCTAATCTGGCTCGGATCATAATCAGATCAACGACCCGATTACCAGTTGACCTGGTTCAATGGGTCCAACTTGTAATCAGTTCATTTCTAAATGACCCATTACAAGTTGGACCCTTGATTAATCGACGAACTAGCGGTTCAACTGTCAATTTGAATTGGCGGTTCAATCAGCGATTGTCGATTTATCTAAAAAAAATTAATTTTAATTTTTTAAAATATTTTTAATAATATTAATGGCGTGGTTTACAAATTCTATAAAATCTATTTACCTTGAATTCTTAGATATAAGATTGTTCTACATTTCTATTTAAAATAATTTTTTTTAACCTATTTACCTTAATTGTTTGGTGTGGAAGCATTACAACATAGGAGAAGTCAAATATCCAGCGAGACATTTTCACACCCATTGAAAATTAACACCAAGACCTATTGTAGTAAACACTCATATATATACCAACTATGTCAACCCATGGGGGTTGTTTGATGTGGAAATATTGCATATTTCTATTAAAGCTAATTTTACAATCTATTTGCCCTAAATTATCTGATATGAGACTACTCTATAGAATCATAGAAGTTGAGAGAGAGGGTGAATCTCGATCATTTTAAAATATTTTATTTTCTATCTTCTTAACACTGAATCAAATTATAGTTGTAGCAGAATAAAAAGAGAGACAAAGACTCAGTAGATTTTACATGGTTCGTAGTCTAGCTACTACTACTTTATGGCTCACGATCCTTGGTGACTTCTGATAAGCAATCTAATATAGTTCTTTCGAAGAAACAGAATCATACAAGTAAAATAGGAGGATAGTATACCAACAACAATATTGTAGAAGAAATAGCTTCGGTTGTTAGAAAGTCTCTTGGTGTCGTAAAAGTAGTACTTGCGTAGTTGGAGCAACAAAGATGAATGAAGCATAGAGTAAATTGATACTAAGCCTCAGACCCTGAGGCTTCATTTATAGGCATCATTCGGTTGACTGAAAACTCGTTCCATCAACTGATCCTTTTCGTCGATGAAACATCTTATCCATCGACTAATCTTTGTGCCCTTGTTTGCTTCGATCTGATTTACTCAATCCCATAAATTATGCTATTAGTCAACTGATCCCACTAATCCGTCTACTCAATCTCGTAAATTTCCTTTCTCATTCAATCCAATCAAATATGTAATTGCTTACCAAAAATAGATCAGTCGACTGATCCCACTGATTCGACGACGAAACCCTGTTGCCTTCTTTGCTAGATGGTGATCCTTTACTATTCTTATCCACTTGGATCAGTCTACTAATCCTCTAGTTCAGTTGATTGAACTAATCAATCAATTGACTTTCTTTTTGCAAAACTAAGGTAGCACTACAAGTACACAAATGATAATGATTCTACAAAATAGAGTTAGGCAATAGAAAATTGAGATGCATGAATGTGACAATTAGGAATTCCTTGGTCTCAACTTAAAAAGCTCTATTCATTTATTTAATTGGATCAACGCTTAAGGTTTGTCCTAACTGGGACAAGCTTTACCGCTCCACTCTAGGAGCTTATCTCAACTTACCCGTCAAACATCTGCTCCTCCAGACCTATTTGGACTTTCTCTGCTCCTACTTAGTGTCTGATCAACCTTATTGAATAAGACTTTCCTACAACATTGAGTTAGCACAATAGATATAAAATAGTAAAGTAAGATAGTGTTAGCAACATTCAAGATTTGTTGGTGTGGTCGATTGCGTGTGGTTAATCGAAAACTATTTGGTCACACATGCTTGAAGTTCACTCCTCCAAGATTTCTCATTATCTATGGTTAGCTCTCCTTAGGATTTTTCTCTTGTCAAACATCTAGTTATCTTGACCTGATTAGACTTACTAGTTATTTGATAGACTACTCACCCTTGCCTAACATCTAGTTAGGACTTCTCACCTGCCTAACTTTCAATTAGGATTTTTCCTTATCTAACCATAATTAGGATATTTCCTTGCCTAACCATAGTTAGGAATTTCCCTTGCATAATCCTCTGTTAAAACTAGTCACTTGGTAGAATTCTTACTCTTGCCTAGTCATCTGGTCAACCTTGACCTGCCAAGACTCCATTAAACATATTATCAAATAAGCATTAAAACCCTAGAGGTTAATTGCACCAACATATTTTACCTTTAACTTAATCTTATCTGACTCACTTAATTGTGCAAATATCTAATATCATCAATTATTCGGTCGACCAAACCCCTAGTTCAGTCGACCGAACAATAGCCACCTTCTTCAGATTGGTCGATAACTCAACATTTTTAAGGGATCGGTCGACCGAACCCTTTATCGGTCGATCAATCGAACTCTATATAACCGATGCTTGGGAAGAATATTTATCTCACCCAATCTTTCTTCAACTTCATCTCTCTCTCTCTATGCTTTCTGAAACCCTCAGTCTGCATTTCGCCTACAATCTTCCTCGAATTCGGATCATGACTCGGTATGATTGAAAAGTCTCTATTTTCTTTTATGTTTAGTTTATTTATACTTTCTATTTTCTTTATTGTAGTGAAAAACTTAGTAAAATTATACAAAAAGAGGCTAACTCCTCAAATCTCAAGCAGGACCCTAGGTTTTCTATAGAGAATCTGCATCAATCTTTTAGAAACAAAACCTTTTTAGTTGTAAGAACTTAAGGGGGAGCAAAAATATCATTTTTGAATTTATTTCAAGACTATGAAAATTCTAAACTTCATATTTTATCCTCTTTATCATATTTTTTCCAAATTTTTTAATTTTTAAAATTTCAAATATTTGGATTTATACTAACATTTTTACATTTCAAAAAAAAATTCTTCAAATATTTCAAAAGTTATTTTATTGTATAATTATCTTTTTCAAAATTTATCTTGTTTTAAACTTAAATTTTCACTTTAAAATTCTACACTTATGTTTTTAGACTCCTTTATTTTTTTAAAAGAAATTTTTTCTTCACATTTTTGATTCAAAATTCTCTTTACAAAATAATTTATTTTCAAAATAACTAATTTCATCACTTGATTTTTGGTTGACGATTTTTTATTTTTAAATTTCTTAAAATATTTTCAACAATTCTATTAATCATATATTTATACTTAGAAATATTTTCAAAAGTCTACTTTTCAAAACTTATTTATTAGAAATATTGATTGACTTTTTAAAACTAACTCTTTTTAAATCATATTTTCATACATCTTTGGTTTCAAATTTTTCTAACTCCAAAACTTAAATCTTGTGTAAGAAACTAGGGCGCTAAACATGCTAAAGCTCCCCTACTTCCTTTGTGGTGAAACTGGATACTGAAAGAGAAACTGTAAGTTGTACCTAGAGGAACTGAAAAGAAAGAAAAGTGAGACTTATACCTCAAGTATATATGTTATAGAAGTCAATCTATCTATTTCTTCTTCATGAGTATTAGATACCGACTATATATCTCGCATTTGTACAAATGTGTAGGAGCTGAGAAATAGTAGAACATTGACAAAGGGCAAAGTGGACCTACGAATAGGTAATGACACAAGAGTTGCTGCTATAGTTGTAGGAACATATTCCTTATTTTTGCCCACTAGGCATGTTTTAGAACTTGAAGAGTACTATTATGTATCTGCTTTAACTAAGAATACTATCTCTGTTTCTTGTTTGAACAAGAAAGGATTCTCATTTGTAATAAAGGACAAATGTTGTTCTATTTACTTCAATGAAATGTTCTATTGTAGTGCACATTTTATGAATGGAGACTCTATGTTCTAGACTTTGACAACCCATTCTATAATATAAATACCAAATGGCTTAAGTCTAATAATTTGAATCAAATATAATTCTGGCATTGTCACTTAGGTCACACAAATGAGAGTCGTATATCCCAACTCCAAAAGGATGGACTTTTGAACTCATTTGATTTTGAATTATATGAGATATATGAATCTTGTCTTTAAGGCAAGATGACAAAGACTTCATTTAGTGGACACATGAAAGAGATAATGACTTGTTAGGAGTCATACATACCGATGTATGCGACCCTTTCAGAATAGTAGCTACAAGAGGCTATCATTACCTCATTACTTTTACTGATGATTTCAGTAGGTATAGCTATGTGTATCTGATGATATACAAGTCAGAATCCTTTGAAAAGTTTAAAGAATTCAAGGATGAAGTACAAAACCAACTTGGTAAACGTATTAAGGTTCTTCGATCATATCGAGGTGGGAAATACCTTAGCCAAGAGTTTAATGACCATCTCGTTGAGTGTGGGATCATATCTCAACTTACTCCACCTGGAACACTACAATGGAATGGTGTATCAGAAAGAAGAAATCATGCTTTATTAGATATGGTACGATCAATGATGAGTTAAACAAATCTTCCTACTTCCTTTTGGGGGCATGTTCTAGAGACAACCACTTTCACACTTAATAGTGTTCCATCTAAGGTCATCATAAAGACACCATATACAATATGGTATGAGAAGAGAGTTCTAAGATGTCTTTTATGAATATTTAGTGTTGTGAGACTTACGTTCCATGATAAATCTTAGATAAACTAGGAACTCAATCGAACAAGTGCTATTTTATAGGATATCCCAAGGAAACAAAGGAATATTACTTTTATAATCCCACACAAGGCAAAGTGTTTGTTGCTAGAGATGGTATCTTTCTAGAAAGGGAATTTATTTTTAGAAAATCTAGTGGGAGTAAAGTCAATCTTAAAGAAATTCAAGATACACAAACTAGCATTGACACCTTGATGAAAACTAAATAGGTACCACAAGATGTTGTGGATCATGATTTAGTTACATCACAAGAAGTTGCGGAGCAACAACCTGTTCAAGTAGCACAAGCTCTACGCAGATCTGATAGGACTCGTCATCAACCTAAGAGATATTTTTTTCTCTTCCCTGACAATGGTGATGTAGTGCTAGTTGGTCTCAATGAGCCTACATCTTATCAGGAAGCTATATAGGGGCCAAATTCTAAGAAATAGCTAGAGGTCATGAGATCCGAAATGGAATCCATGTATACTAACTAAGTATAGACTTTGGTTGATCCACCTGAACGGATCAACCTCATTGGGTGTAAGTGGGTCTTTAAAAGAAATACTAACATGGATGCTCATCTACATACCTATAAAGGGTGATTGGTAGCTAAAGGATTCAAGCAGATTCATGGTATAGACTATGATGAAACATTTTCACCAGTTACGATGCTTAAGTCTATTCAGATTCTAATTGCTATTATAGTTTACTATGATTATGAGATATGGCAAATGATTGTCAAAACTATATTTCTTAATGAAAATTTACTCGAGGATATGTACATGACACAACATGAGGGTTTTGTCAATCCCGAACATACTGGAAAGGTATGTAAGTTGCAACGATCTATTTATGGATTAAAGCAAGCTTCTAGAAGCTGGAATCTTCAATTTGATGATGCAATCAAAGCATTTGGTTTTATCAAAAATTAAGATGAGCATTTTGTCTACAAGAGGGTTAGTGGGAGTAGAGTCATTGGAAATGATATCCCTACTCTTTAGTCAGTGAAGACATGGCTTGGGAATTATTTCTCAATAAAGGACTTAGGTGAAACAACCTACATTTTATGCATTAAGATCTATAGAGATAGATCTAAAAGATTGTTTGATCTAAGTTAGAGTACATACATTGACAAGGTTCTTAATCGTTTCGCCATGCAGAATTCTAAGAAGTGATTTCTACTGATATCACATGGTGTGAGTCTTTCGAAGACTCAATCCCCCTCTTCTAAGAAAGAAAGGGACTGCATGGATCAGATTCCTTATGTACGTCATGCTTTGTACTCACCCAGATGTCTCGTATGCATTAAGCATGATGAGCAGATATTAGTCAGATCCAGGTGAAGGTCATTAGACTGCTGTCAAGAATACTCTTAAGTACTTGAGAAGAACTCAAGAGTATTTCTTGATCTTTGGAGGTGATGAAGAGCTTGCTGTAAAGGGTTACACCGATGCTAGCTTCCAAACTGACAAGGATGATTCCAGATTACAATCAGAGTATGTATTTTACTTAAATTGTGGTGTTGGGTATTAGATACTATAGCAGTTTTTCATCTCATTCGATAGATTATCGATAGATAAAATGTGAGGATATGCAGAGTACCGACCAATGCTAACATTCCAGATCCTTTGACCAAGGCTTTAGCACAGAGGAAGCATGATGGTCACACTAGGTCAATAGATATTAGATATTTCAGTGATTGACACTAGTGACATAAGGAGATTGTTAGTATTAGCCTTAGTACCAATCATAAGATGATTGACATGGCACTTTTTGTATTATATTTCATTAATTAATAAAAAACAAAGTTGGCTATTATATTTACTTTAGTTCAATGTCGAATGAATAAGTATAATAATGTCCTAGAGTAGTAGGTTCTAATCTGTTAGGATCCTTCGTACTCGGCTAGAGAGGAGGGGTGTGAATAGCCGCCCCAAATCTTTCGCGTTTCTTCCTACAATTTGTTAGCGCAGCGGAAAATACAAATAGAAACGAAAGGAAGAATACCAAACCTTAACACAAGGATGTAACGAGGTTCGGAGATGAAACTCCTACTCCTCGGCGTGTCCGTAAGGTGGACGAATCCTATCAATCCGTCGGTGGATGAGTCCCCGGAAAACCGGCTAATACAATATACTCCTTGTGGGTGGAGAAACCTCGCCACAATATTCTTGCAACAGCAAGAAAGGAATACAACAAGAAATACAAGAAGACAAGAACAATGAATGTAAAAACACAGGTTTTCTTGCCTCCTCGCCGACTGGATTTCGTTGAAGCAGCAGCTCCTCAGAACACCTACAACAGCAGGATATCCCAGTCGAGAAGCTCACGCGAAGCTTGCTACGAAGAGCTCAACAAAGCTCAAGCACCAGAACAGCAGCTCTGTAGCAGAAGAGAAGAGGAAGTTCTTCCCCTGTAGAAGCCCTCAGCCCCTTTATACCTGCGAAGGAGAAACAGCGAAGAAACTAGCCGTTGCAACGCAACGGCTAGAACCCTGATCGGTCTGCGGACCGATCAGGCTCTGTCCTGATGCATCGAACCTTCTGTGCGTACTCTGATCGGTCTGCGGACCGATCAGGCTCTGTCCTGATCGGTCCCCAGACCGATCCCAGCTCTCCCAGCTCTCTTACAGACAGAGAATCGCTCGTCTCTTGATCGGTCGTGGAGACCGATCAGGCATACACCTGATCGGTCCCTGGACCGATCAGGAGCTTCTTTTCTCCGCTTCTGATCGTTTCCTGATCGGTCTGTGGACCGATCAGGAACTCCACAGTATGCTACTGAGTGGAATCTGATCGGTCACCAGACCGATCAGGAAACACTGAGTATCACCGGATCGGTCTGCGGACCGATCCAACTCCTAGGTTTAGAGTGCCCCCTCTAACCTAGTTCGGAGAACGAGCTACCAAGCCCTCTCCGACTCCATATGCCAAGCTTCACTCACTTGGACTTAACAACACCAGATGTCCGATCACCCTTGATCCATCTGGATTTTCCCTTGCCCGGCTTCACTCACCAGGACTTTCACCTAGCTTCACTCACTAGGGTTTTCACACTGCCTAACATCCCAGTTAGGACTTTCTCACTGCCTGGCTTCACTCACCAGGACTTTCCAACTGCCTAACATCCCAGTTAGGACTTTCCCACTGCCTGGCTTCACTCACCAGGACTTTCCACACTGCCTAACATCCCAGTTAGGACTTTCCCACTGCCTGACTTCACTCACCAGGACTTTCCACACTGCCTAACATCCCAGTTAGGACTTTCTCATTCACCTACCTTCACTCACTAGGATTTTCACCTGGCTTCACTCACCAAGATTTTCCCGAATGCCTGGCTTCACTCACCAGGACTTTTCCCCGTGCCAAACTCCCTGTTTGGACTTCTCCGTGCCAAGTCTCCATACTTGGACTTTTCCAGTGCCAAGTCTCCATACTTGGACTTTACCCGTGCCAAGTCTCCATACTTGGACTTTTCGCGTGCCAAGCTCCCTGCTTGGACTTTTCCAGTGCCAAGTCTCCATACTTGGACTTTTCCAGTGCCAAGCTCCCTGCTTGGGCTTTTCCGTTGCCAAGTCTCCATACTTGGACTTTTTCCCGAATCAGGTCAACCAGGTCAACCTTGACCTATGGTTACACCAATAATCTCCCAACCATCTATTCTTGTCCCATATCAAGAATAGAACTCTCTCACGAGTGTCAAACATCAACATGCAACTCAACTAGGTCAACCTTGACCTAAGGTTGCACCGACAATCTTCCCAAGTCAAACATCAAAATACAACTCGAGTCAAGTCACCTCGAGTCGGGTCAACCAGGTCAACCTTGACCTAAGGTTGCACCAACAATCTCCCCCTTTTTGATGTTTGACAAAACTCATAATCAAGTTAGGTTAACCCGATAACCTAACTTAGGTTTTCAATCATCTTTCAATGTCCAATGTTCTTTCCTTGAACATTCTCTGGACATTCTCCCCTTAGGTTAACCCGATAACCTAACTTGGGTTCTCCAATAATTCTCCCCCTTTTTGACACACATCAAAAAGAATTCCAATGTTCTTCCTTGAACATTCCTTGACATTCTTTCCCTAGCTTAGGTTAACCCGATAACCTAACTTGGGTTCTCCAATAATTCTCCAATGAACACTCTCCCCTTTTTGACACACATCAAAAAGAAAAAGGAGGGTATCAAGGTCAAGAGTTTCTTCCTAATGAAAGTTCCATACCTTTCATTTGAAACTCTTAATTTCCCCCTTGATACTAAACTCAACAATCAACTTAGTGATAATCCCATATCACTAATCCTTAAAAGTCTTTTGGAGTAAAAACTCCCCCTTGACAATTAGGTAAAACTCCCCCTAAAAGTCAACTCCCCCTTGACCATTGCACCAACAATGTCTTGGCGAGTTTCAAACCTTTAGAAATCCACAAAACCCAACTTCCAGCTGAAATTTCAGACCAACAGCTGAAAATCAGAAACTGGCACGCACTGATCGGTCCCCAGACCGATCCATGCTTCACTGATCGCACTGGATCGTCACTGATCGGTCACCAGACCGATCAGAACTTCCCTGGATCGGTCCGGTGACCGATCCACACTCTGAAATCAGAGATTTCTGATTTCCCTTCCCGGAAATTCAGAAACTCCTAATAAATTCCAGAAAATTCCAAAAATCGTAAAATTTTGAGGATACACTCCTCATACCATATACTATCACGGAAAAATAATTTTCTATGAAAATAGTTTCCATTTTTCAATCTTGATACAAAGTTCAAGAACTTTGAAATAGTTCAAGTTTAACTCAACTTTGTATCACAATGTTCAATGATGAATGCTATCACTAGGAAAGCTTCATCAAGGTTTTTCAAATCAATTTTAAAATGATTTTAAAATCATTTGAATTTAGGACCATAATCTTAGGGCTAGATGTACATGACTTGTACACAAGCTTTCCTATGATCCTCCTTTTCTTGAATTAGGCTCATCTAGGTACAAAACTATGCACCTTGATCCTAACTCATGATCCTAATATCTCACACACATCTAAGGTGTATCAAACCACATTCAAGTCAATTTGATGTGAGATATGGGTTAAGGTCAACTTAGGCTAAGTTCTCATGCATTTTCTAAACATCAATTTGATCTCAATATCAAATTATATGTTTGTCCTTAAATCAATTTCATTGATTATAATGCAAGAGATGATGACATGGCATATAATGATATCATAAGTAAAAACATGTGCCAATGTCATGATGTCATGACATAAAGTTTGAAACTAAACTAACACATGACATATAATAACCTAAGCATTATCATGGCATTTCAAATGATCATAAATTAAATATGATGTCATGACATGGCATATGGCAAACAACCATGGTAAGTTAACACAAATAAAATACCTAGATTACCTATCTAAGTATCCTTAATCACTTAGCTAACTTAAATTCTAATCCTAGATTGCTCAAAGTGCTCCAAGAAAATGTCAAAACCCAAATTGACATTTCTTGATCTCTTGTTTGATTTATACCATTTAAAATTCTACAAGAGTAGCACTTCTAAGTTAAGGCCCGGATTGCCTTGATTACTTAAGAGAATATCAAAATCCCAATTTGATATTTCTCTAGGTTTTTCCAAATTGTGTCAATTTAAAGTAAGATTAATATATTCTCACTTTGGCACAACTTACTCTTCCAAGGAGTGAATGACAAAGATTATTCCATTTCATTTTCAAAGGTTCCCAAAAACCTTGAAAATGCTCCTTGAGTGTCAATTTCCTCAAAGTTGGGTTAACTACCCTTCTTATTGGAGTTGACACTCTCTAACCCATTTATGGGGTAGAGAAGATGCTCCTAGGAACCCAATACCTATTAGAGCTCATTGGGTTCACTAAATATTCACTAGGGATAACTTCCCTAGCAACCCTCCTAATGACCCTCTTAGGCTTTGAAGCCTTGGTCATTTGGGTCTCATCAAGGTCAACTATAGGGGTGACTCCCTTTGTAACCTTGGTAATGGTCTTCCTAGCCCTAGGTTTTGTTCCATAATCAAATGGAACATTGTGGTAAGTGGGCTTGACCATTTGGGACTTAGGTTTGTGACCCAAACCTTTCTTGTCCTTGGACTTGGGTTTTTGACTCTTAAACCCTAGAGATGACTTCTCCAAGTTCTTAAGAGACTTTTCCAAAGTATCAAGTCTTGACCTTAAGACTTGATTCTCCTTCTCTAATACCTCAATTTTTTATTTGTCATTTTTCTTTGAGGCATTCCTAGGCATGTGTCTAGTTGATTTGGGATTCCTACCTAGGTTCTCCTTAACCTTAGATGAGGTAATTCTAGGGTTGGCTTTCCTAGTGTTATCCTTATCTAGGCTCACATGTTTGGCACCTAAGCATGTGTATCGATTTCTAATGTTATCATGCTTATCATTATTGACTAGTGCAATAAAATTTCTAGCATGCATCTTACTAGTATTGCACGAATGAGACTTAAATGATACCTTAGGGTTTGCCTTAGCTCCCCCTATAGAAGTGCTCGGTCTCTTGCCCTTGTGAGGTTGCCTCCCCCTCGGACAATGACTCCGATATTGTCCCCTTCGCTTGCATTGGAAGCACACCACGTGCTCCTTGCCCTTGCGTGTCGGGACTCCGGCTACCTTGACCTTTGGCGTCGGTGGGGTCTTCCTAACTCTCTTTGGACATTTGCTCTTGTAATGTCCATACTCCCTACACTCAAAGCATAATATATGTAATTTATTTGAAACTAAAATGCTTGAGTTACCTAGGGTTTGGGATGGATGACTCTCTCCTTCATCCCTTCCGGAGGTAGAATCTTCTTCTTGCTCCGATCTTGAACAAGAGGAACTCTCCTCCTCTTCTTCCTTGGATGTTGAGTAGCCCTCAACTCCCAATTCGCTCCCTCCATGATGTGAGCTACTTGGCTCACTTAACTCCTCTTCATGGCTTGAAGTGGAGCTCACTTCATGGAACTTGGCCAAGTTGTTCCACAACCCCTTGGCGTTGTTGTAACCACCTATCTCACACAAGATGTCATTAGGTAATGAAAACTCAAGAATTTTCGTTACCTCATCGTTGATCTCGGATTGGTGGATTTGTTCCTCCGTCCACTTCTTCTTTTCTAAAGGTCCTCCTTCTTTATCCATCGGAGGATTGAACCCTAATTGTACACAACTCCAATGCACTAAGTTAGTCATAAGAAAATACTTCATTCTTACCTTCCAAAACGCGAAATCGTCGCGGTCGTAGAAAGGCGGAATTGTGACATCTTCTCCGAACCGATCCATTCTCTAGCGCTTGTGCTCCCACGGATGTGAATCCGATGAAGAGCGACCTCGCTCTGATACCACTTGTTAGGATCCTTCGTACTCGGCTAGAGAGGGGGGGTGTGAATAGCCGCCCCAAATCTTTCGCGTTTCTTCCTACAATTTGTTAGCGCAGCGGAAAATACAAATAGAAACGAAAGGAAGAATACCAAACCTTAACACAAGGATGTAACGAGGTTCGGAGATGAAACTCCTACTCCTCGGCGTGTCCGTAAGGTGGACGAATCCTATCAATCCGTCGGTGGATGAGTCCCCGGAAAATCGGCTAATACAATATACTCCTTGTGGGTGGAGAAACCTCGCCACAATATTCTTGCAACAGCAAGAAAGGAATACAACAAGAAATACAAGAAGACAAGAACAATGAATGTAAAAACACAGGTTTTCTTGCCTCCTCGCCGACTGGATTTCGTTGAAGCAGCAGCTCCTCAGAACACCTACAACAGCAGGATATCCCAGTCGAGAAGCTCACGCGAAGCTTGCGACGAAGAGCTCAACAAAGCTCAAGCACCAGAACAGCAGCTCTGTAGCAGAAGAGAAGAGGAAGTCCTTGCCCTGTAGAAGCCCTCAGCCCCTTTATACCTGCAAAGGAGAAACAGCGAAGAAACTAGCCGTTGCAACGCAACGGCTAGAACCCTGATCGGTCTGCGGACCGATCAGGCCCTGGTTGCAACGCAACGGCTAGAACCCTGATCGGTCTGCGGACCGATCAGGCTCTGTCCTGATCGGTCCCCAGACCGATCCCAGCTCTCCCAGCTCTCTTACAGACAGAGAATCGCTCGTCTCTTGATTGGTCGTGGAGACCGATCAGGCATACACCTGATCGGTCCCTGGACCGATCAGGAGCTTCTTTTCTCCGCTTCTGATCGTTGCCTGATCGGTCTGTGGACCGATCAGGAACTCCACAGTATGCTACTGAGTGGAATCTGATCGGTCACCAGACCGATCAGGAAACACTGAGTATCACTGGATCGGTCTGCGGACCGATCCAACTCCTAGGTTTAGAGTGCCCCCTCTAACCTAGTTCGGAGAACGAGCTACCAAGCCCTCTCCGACTCCATATGTCAAGCTTCACTCACTTGGACTTAACAACACCAGATGTCCGATCACCCTTGATCCATCTGGATTTTCCCTTGCCCGGCTTCACTCACCAGGACTTTCACCTAGCTTCACTCACTAGGGTTTTCACACTGCCTAACATCCTAGTTAGGACTTTCTCACTGCCTGGCTTCACTCACCAGGACTTTCCAACTGCCTAACATCCCAGTTAGGACTTTCCCACTGCCTGGCTTCACTCACCAGGACTTTCCACACTGCCTGGCTTCACTCACCAGGACTTTCCACACTGCCTAACATCCCAGTTAGGACTTTCTCATTCACCTAGCTTCACTCACTAGGATTTTCACCTGGCTTCACTCACCAGGATTTTCCCGAATGCCTGGCTTCACTCACCAGGACTTTTCCCCGTGCCAAACTCCCTGTTTGGACTTCTCCGTGCCAAGTCTCCATACTTGGACTTTTCCAGTGCCAAGTCTCCATACTTGGACTTTTCCCGTGCCAAGTCTCCATACTTGGACTTTTCGCGTGCCAAGCTCCCTGCTTGGACTTTTCCAGTGCCAAGTCTCCATACTTGGACTTTTCCAGTGCCAAGCTCCCTGCTTGGGCTTTTCCGTTGCCAAGTCTCCATACTTGGACTTTTTCCCGAATCAGGTCAACCAGGTCAACCTTGACCTATGGTTACACCAATAATCTCCCAACCATCTATTCTTGTCCCATATCAAGAATAGAACTCTCTCACGAGTGTCAAACATCAACATGCAACTCAACTAGGTCAACCTTGACCTAAGGTTGCACCGACAATCTTCCCAAGTCAAACATCAAAATACAACTCGAGTCAAGTCACCTCGAGTCGGGTCAACCAGGTCAACCTTGACCTAAGGTTGCACCAACATAATCTACAACATATTAATTAGTTGAATTGATTATGAGATATTGTAGATATATATAAAATGTTACTCTTAATTATTCCTAGTCAAGTATTAATATGCAAAGACAATATTAATGCGTTGAGACTAGCATATAGGTCAATGGATGACTTAATCTCATAAGTCATATATATGAGATATCAAGTTGACACATGGGTATATATTAGATAATATATACTGAATGATTCATGGATCGTTATATGAGTGTCATAAATATTCTTATATGATTATTAGTATGAATAGTCCTTAGACTTAAAGTCACTACGGTTCCCTACATAAGGAGTTATGTACTTTGGTATCAGCAAACATCACTTGTAACAATGTGGACTATAAAGTTGATCACTGGGTATGCAATAAGTTATGCAAGGGGATGTGAGTGATGTTGATGGAATCTATCTCGTCCATATGATGGAAGTGATATTTATGGGCCCCTTGATTAGTAGGACATAAGAATACATGTCATGCTCAAATGAGTCAATATGAGATATTAAGCTTATTTGTTTGAGTGTGTCTACTTAGAGATAAAAAAAACATAAAGATTGATAAGAGAATGACATGGTTTATGCCTCATTGATTAATCTAGATATCAATGATAGAAGGACTGAGTTATACAAGATAATAGACACGAAAAGGTTAAGTCAGATCTTGACATTCTCATCACTTGGGTAGCAATGATGTCTTGCTAGATGTCACTCATTGTTTATGTATCTGATCCTGTCCGAGAGTTGAGTCGATGGATGCTGGGGGCGTGGCACTCTCTGCTGACTCCGCGTAGACTCTGAGCTAACGTGGACTCCGGTGAACCTGTAGCAAAATCGAGCCAAGAGGGGGATCCCGGCGACGGTCCTCCGACGCTCAAGTCAAGCGAGAAGAAATCGAAACAGCGTAACGAGTACAAGAGCTACAATAGATGAGAATGCATACCTCCATCGAAGGTTGGAGGCCCTTATATAGGGCTCCCAGGAGGCGCGTGCACGCTCCTCAAAGCATACCTAGAAATGGTCGTGTCAGAAAAGTGTGCATGATGTCATACCTCAACCGTCCGAGCATATCTCTGACATAACAGTGGAAACTTCCACCATACGATTCTCTGTCCGGTCCGGACGCCAACCATGCTATTCGTCGGCGACACATGTCTCGAGAAGGATATCATCGGCTGTCCCCTTTGTCCTCTTCTGCTCCTTTTGTCTGTTACTAGCCTGACCGGGAGAGAGACAGGGACCCACTGCCATCTGGGAGGGGACGTGTATTGGTCTGAGCGGGAAGGCCGCTCGGCCACATACTTGGACGGGAGTGTCTTCGTTGATTCGCAACTCATCCGAGCAAATAGGCCGCCCGGCGCCTCAACTTTCCTAGGCGGACTCATGAGCGTCGGAAACCCGGCCTGCGGCCGAGCTGTTTCTGCGCCGTATCGGGCGCGGTCGTGGCCGATCAGCCAAGTGGCCTTCCGATCGGCCACACCTTTAGGTTGACTATTTTGGCTTTGACCTCCACGTGTCATTGACCTCTATCCCGCACGGGACTCCACTCTTACTACCGGATCACGTGCCTTCCCCTCAAGTCTAGTCGAAGGAGGCTGAAAGTCCGATTGACTGGACTGCTAGTCTGGCGGTGTATCGGCCGTTCAGCTACCATGCAGCCGCCCGGCAGCCTACCTGCTAGGCCTTCGGCAGTTTTGCTTGCCGCTGATTGCCTTGCCAATCCGAGGACGATTAACGCTGACGTCCACCGGATCTCCTCAGAATTCATGCCAATCCTTGCCATTAAGGTTGAGCACGCACCCACGCCCGAGTAATGACGTTCATTAAATGTCGCCCCCTAACTTGCCGCCACGTGGCGCCACCGCTGTCATCGTACGACGAGGGCATTAGCTCCGATGGGACAGGCGGCGGTTTAAATTCGACGGTCAAATGCCAACTTCGCTTCCGATGACCTGGATCGAACGGCTAAGGTTGACCGAGCCCCAGGTTTATAAAGCACCGGCGCCGACTCCTATTCCATCGTCCCTGCCTCCGCGTGCTTCTTCGACTTCCCTGGCCTCAGTGCTCCGGCGATTTTTACCTTCCTCTAGGTTCTTTTGTAAGTTTTCTGACCCTCTCTTGTGTTCGTGTTTACTTCCCTTTGTTTTCCTCGGCGTCTCCTCTATCGTTACTCTTTCCGTCAACCTTTTCGACGAACCTTTTGTGTTTTCATTCTCCGATTATGGCCAGTTCGTCTGCCCCCTCTCCCGGCCTTTAGTATCAAACCATGGAGAGTCAGTTTGATTCAGGGGATGCCTTTAAACTGATCAATGCATATGACATCCCTAAACTCACTCTGGCCGAGTCATCTGACCGGCCTCATGACCCCCCGGTCGGCACTGTTACCTTCTTCCGTGACCAATTTGTAGGTGGCCTTAGGTTTCCAATCCACCCATTCATCATAGAAGTTTGCAACTACTTTCGTATTCCGCTCGGCCAGCTCGTGCCCAACTCCTTTAGGCTGCTGTGCGGCGTAGTTGTGCTCTTCCGAGTGCACAACATTCCCCTTAAGCCTCAAATTTTTCATTATTTTTACTATCCCAAGCAGTCCGAGCTGGGCACCTTCTTGTTTCAAGCTCGGATCAGCTTAGTTTTCTTTGATAAAATGTCTACCTCCAACAAGCATTGGAAGGATCATTTCTTCTTTTTGAGTTTTCCCGAGCCACCATCGTTCCGAACCCAATGGCAAACTTCATTGCCGACTCCCCCCGACCTGAAAAGGTATAGGACCAAGCCCGCTTTTCTACACGCGGCTAACCTGCTGGTCGGGCTGAAGCTGGACATCCATAAGTTGCTGCCCGAAGGGATGATGTATCTATTCGGTTTAAGCCCGATCCGAACGCGGCTTCCGAACGACCCTGGTAAGAAATAACTTTCTTCTTTGAGTCTAACTGATTTCTTTTCTCTTTCTTGCAACCAAGACCATGATGAAATCGGTGGTGTTCGACATGCTGAAACGCAAGGCTGCCGAGATAGAGGCAGCTGCAGCGCAGGAGGCGAAGAGACTTGGCATCACCCCGATCGGCTCGCATGAAGGCGAGAGTGAAGAGGTGCAAACGACGGGCGATGCGTCTGCCGCTCGGACGGTTGCTACTGATGCAGCCGAGGAGACCGCTCCATCAACTACGCAACCGGCCACTCGGCCCGAGGAAGCCGAGTCTACTGATGACAAAATCCCGTTGGTTGGGTGCAAACACCACTGAACGGTCACACCAACCCGCTCAGCCACCTCAGCTGTTCATGTGTCCGAGCAGATGGGCGATCCTCCTCCATTGGCTCCAGCGACTGTGGAAGCACTGTCTTCTAACCAGACCCTATCTCAAGGAGATTGGCCTTCCGACCCCGTCGTTGCTCGGCCTTTCAGCTCGCTCCCTCCGGCTCCAAGGGTAATCAAGCGATCTCTTATTCACTCTGAGCCGGCCAGACAATCTTCTACCCCTTCCGCATCCGCTCAATCTACTCCCTGCCGACGCAAGACTATCAAAGCCTTGCTCCACCTATCGACAGAGGAATATATGTAGGCGGCCGAACAGCCGACGAGCCCCGAACAGTTAATAACCGTCCAGGGACCCCTTGCGAAAGTCTGGGAGGACGCCCGAGCACGCGTGGGTGTGATTCCCCCTGGGCTACTCGGCAACAGCTATTTGCAACAAACCACCGGGGTAACTTTTATTCCAAGCCTTCATTTCTTCTCCTCCGTTCGATATTGACCGTTTTTCTTTTGACTGGGTTGCAGCATTGGGTGGAAAGTATAGCGGTATGTTACCGCTTAGCTTTCCTTGAAGAGGAGTTCAAAAAACTCAAGGTTTCTGGTGGGGCTCCCCTTCAAGGCCCTTCTTACGTCGAGCTGAAGGCCGACCTGGATAAGACTAATAAACTGTTAGAGGCCGAGCGCCACAAATCTTCGGGCTTGCAAACTATGGTGGACCGGCTCGAGACCCAAGTCAAAACATATGACAAGAAGATCACTTTGGCCACCAACAGGAAGAATCAAGCCATCACCGACCTGGAGACGAAAAATGTCGAGGCTCGAGGACTAGAGCTGAAGGTCAAGGAGTTGACTGATCTTCTTACCGCCGAGAAGGCTGGCCACTCGGCGGAGGTGATTGCTCTCCAGGGCGATTTGAAGACCTTCAAGGATGAACTTGAGGCCTCCCGAGCCGCCCTCCAAGAATATCAAGAAGTCGAGCCGAGCCGGTTTGCTGTCATGCAGCAGAACTACATCCGCTCGGAGAAATTTGTTGAGAAAGCCTGCGCTCGGCTCGTCCATGCGTTCGAGCTCGCCATCACCGCCACGGCTGATTATCTGAAGACAAAGGGTCGTCTTCTAGAGGATTTCACTATTCCTATCCGTGATCATGCTGATCTTCTGACCACGATTCCGGACGAGCTTTTCAATTATCTAGAGTGAAGTCATGGCTGTGTACTGGCCGTTCGGTCTTTTTCATTTTATGTATTCGTCGTTCGACTTATTTTGCTTAATGAATCTTTGGCCTTTCACTGTTTGCTTTACGTGCTATGTATATCCGAGCGAGTTGTCTGGTTTGTGTGGGCCTTCAACCCTACCCTTTGAGCTACTGCTCGGCAGTTGAATACCAGACCATCACTCTTTCGTAATTCCCATTAGGTTTACATGGTGACAAGGCTAAACTTATTACCGAGGGACGGTCTTCGGGCCGGGGAGTTTATAGTCGCCGGTCCGACTCTAGATTTTAACGTTGCCGCTCGACGGTCTTCCGAGCGGGATATTTATGGTCGTCGCTTCGACCCTAGAGTTTAACGTCGCCGCTCGACGGTCTTCCGAGCGGGATATTTATGGTTGCTGCTTCGACCCTAGAGTTTAACGTCGTCGCTCGACGGTCTTCAGGCCGGGGGGTTTATAGTCACCGGTCTGACTGTAGAGTTTAACGTCGCCACTCGACGGTCTTCCGAGCGGGATATTTATAGTCGCCGCTTCGACCCTAGAGTTTAACATCGCCGCTCGACGGTCTTCGGGCCGGGAGGTTTATAGTCGCCGATTCGACTCTAGAGTTTAACGTCGCCGCTCGACGGTCTTCCGAGCGGGATATTTATGGTCGCCACTTCGACCCTAGAGTTTAACGTCACCACTCGACGGTCTTCCGAGCGGGATATTTATGGTCGCCGCTTTGACCCTAGAGTTTAACGTCGCCACTCGACGGTCTTCATGGGGCCTAGCCGTTCGGCATATTCTTTTCTTTTTGATATCATTCCTGCATTCAAAGGGAGCCAAGGAACGAAAAGTACATATAACGAATTACATGGGCACACCTTTCATCCAACTTGATATGGCTGGAGATGTTTAGCGCTCCATGGTCGTTCTAGCTACCATCCATCTTCATACTCGAGGTAATAGGCGCCCGATCGGAGCTTCTCGATGACCTTGAAGGGCCCAGCCCAGGGTGCCTCCAGCTTGCTCACATCTCTGACCGGCTTCACCTTCTTCCATACAAAGTCACCGACTTGGAATGCCCTGGGAATCACTCGCCTGTTGTAATTCTGCTTCATTCTTTGTCGGTACACCATTAGTCGGACGGCTGCCTTGGCTTGCTCCTTGTCTACCATGTCCAACTCCAACTGCCTCCACTCGGCGTTTCTCGCATCGTACTGTTGCACCAGATTGGATTCTACTCTGACCTCCACGGGAACGACAGCCTCCCCTCCGTACACCAAGTGGAAAGGCGTGACCCCCGTTCCCTCCTTAGGGGTGGTGCAAATTGTCCATAACACGCCCGGGAGCTCATCTACCCAGCTGCCACCGATATGGTCGAGCCAAAGTCGAAGAATCCGAAGGATCTCCCGATTAGTGACCTCAGCTTGCCCCGTTGCTCTGTGGATAAGCCACGGAGGTGACGTGTTGCTGAATGTCATACCCCTCGCACCATTCTTTGAGCTGTTGTCCGACGAATTACCGCCCATTGTCGGACACGAGCCGTCGTGGAATGTCGAACCGGCATATTATGTGCTACCAGATGAACTTCTTGACCATCTGCTCGGTTATTTTCACGAGCGGCTCGGCTTCCACCCACTTTGAGAAATAGTCTACCGCTACTAGTAAAAACATCCGCTGTTCGATCGCCATTGGAAATGGTCCTACAATGTCCATTCCCCATTTATCGAAAGGGCAGGACACTGTGGATGTCTTTAACTCCTCCGTGGGACGATGTGAGAAATTATGGTATTTTTGACAAGATAAGCACGTGGTGACTGCCCGAGCGGCGTCCTCCTGTAAAGTTGGGTAAAAGTAGCCGGCCAAAAGAATCTTTCTCGCTAACGAACGACCGCCCGAATGCCCGCCGCATGAGCCTTGGTGTGCCTCTTGCAGAATATAGTCCACATCCTCCGGACCAACACATTTGAGCAAAGGCCTGGAGAACGCTTTTTTATAGAGCTGGTCGCCAATGAGGATGAATCGACCAGCTCTCTTCCTGAGCAGATGCGCTTCCTCCCAATCGGAAGGTGTTGCCCCTGACTTCAGAAATTCTGCTATAGTCGTCCGCCAGTCATTTGGGAATGTGAGCCCCTCCATCCGGTCGATGTGGGCAACCAGAGATACCTGCTCGATTGACTGTTGGATGATAATTGGTGATATCGAGCTGGCTAGGCTAGCCAGCTCATCTACAACCTGATTCTCCGCTCGAGGGATCTTCTGGATGAGCACCTCTCGAAAACTGGCCTTCAGTTTTTCGAAGGCTCCCGCATAAAGCTTGAGCTTGACGTTGCTTATCTCGAATGCTCTTGAGAGTTGCTGAGCCGCCAACGGTGAATCTGAATGAATCAAGACCTTGCTGGTTCCCACATACCAAGCGGCCTGTAGGTCCGCTATCAACGCCTCATACTCTGCTTCATTATTGGTCGCTCGATAATCCAGCCATACGGACAAATGCATCCGTTCCCCGTGGGGGGAGATTAACAGCACACCAATCCCACTTCCTTACCAAGTGGACAATTCGTCCACGTACACCCTCCAGGTGGCTTCGGGCTCGGGATCTGATAACTCAGTGACAAAATTTGCTAACGAATGCACCTTGATGGTCGTCCGGGGATGATACCATATGTCGAATTCGCTAAGTTCTGTGGTCCATTTGATTAGCCGACCGGACGCCTCTAGATTGAGAAGGACCCTCCCCAGGGGGTTGTTCGTCATCACCACGATCGGGTGCGCCAGAAAATAAGGGCGGAGCCTTCGAGCGGCGAGTACTAGCGCAAAGGCTAATTTCTCGAGACCAGTGTAGCGGGACTCAGCATCCTTTAGTATGTGGCTTAAGAAGTACATAGGTTGTTCTTCACCGTCCGGCCTCACAAGAGCCGACCCGACGGCATATTCAGTCGATGACAAGTAAACTCTAAGGGCTTCCCCGGCGACCGGCTTGGCTAACACAGGTAAGGAATTGAGATATACTTTCAGCTCTTCGAAGGCTTTCTCGCACTCTGCGTCCCATTGGAACTTAGTGGCTCGGCGTAGAATCTTAAAAAAGGGCAAGCTCCGGTCGGCGGTCTTCGAGATGAATCTGGACAACGCGGTTATTCGTCCCGTAAGGCGTTGAGCTTCCTTCAGATTTCTGGGAGGCGGCATGTCTTGCAGCGCTTTTACTTTACTGGGATTTGCCTCTATGCCCCGCTCGGTCACGATGTACCCCAGGAAGCACCCACTTTTTGCTCCCAACAAACACTTCTGGGGATTTAGCTTGACCCCGTATGTCCTCAGCGTCTCGAAGGTTTCCTCTATATCTGCACAAAGGTTGACCACTCGGATTGATTTAATAAGTATGTCATCAACGTATACCTCCAGGTTTCGCCCGATCTGCTTTCAGAACACTTTATTCATCAGCCGCTGGTATGTAGCACCTGCATTCTTTAATCCAAACGGCATCACATTATAGCAGTAAGTGTCGTCCGTAGTTATGAAGCTTACTTTCTCTTGATCGTCACGGGCGAGCGGCACTTGATGGTATCCCTGATATGCATCCAGCATGCATATCAGCTCGCACCCAGCCGTCGAATCCACCATTTGATCAATCCGGGGCAAAGGGTAAAAATCCTTCGGGCATGCCTTGTTTAGATCCTGGAAGTCGATGCAGACTCTCCACTTGTTACCCGGCTTGGAGACCAGCACCACATTTGCGAGTCAACTCGGAAATTGCACTTCCCTTATATGGTCGGCTTCCAGAAGCTTTTTGACTTCCGCTTAGATGATGACATTCTGCTCCACGCTGAAGTCCCTCTTCCTCTGCTTGACGGGTCGAGCGTCCGGTTGGACATGAAGCTCGTGCTGTACAACGCTCGACGAGATGCCTGGTATCTTGTGTGTTGACCACGCGAAGACGTCATTGTTGCGCTGTAGGCACCTGATTAGCTCCTCCTTCGGGCCGGCTTCCAGGTCAGATGCAACGAAGGTGGTGGCCTCCGGTCGACTATCCCGGATCTGCACTTCCTCTTTTTCTTCATAAACTAAGGTGGGAGGCCTTTCAGTTATAGCATTTACCTTGATCCGGGGGGCCTTCCGAGCGGACCTCGACTCAGCTCGGACCATTTCTACATAGCAGCGCCGCGCTGCCAATAATCGCCTCTGACCTCTCCCACTTGGTCCTCGACAGGGAACTTGATCTTCTGATAGAATATTGAGACGACAGCCCGGAATTCACTTAGGGCTGGTCGGCCCAAAATGACGTTGTACACCGAGGGCGTGTCCACTACGATGAAGTTAGTGGTCCGCGTCCTTTTGAGCGGCTCTTCACCAAGCAAGATGGCCAATTTTATCTGGCCGACCGGCTGAACTTCGTTACCAGTGAATCCGAACAGGGACATTGTCATAGGCAGCAACTCAGCCCTGTCGATCTGAAGCTGGTCGAAGGTCCTCTTGAAGATGATGTTGACCGAGCTCCCTGTGTCAATCAAGATGCGATGAATAGTGTAGTTTGCTAATACCGCTCGAATAATGAGGGTGTCGTCGTGAGGCATTTCAACTCCCTCGAGGTCGATAGGACTGAAGCTGATCTCGGGCCCGTTCGCCTTCTCTCGGCTGCATCCTATGGCATGGATCTCCAACCGTCGGGCGTACGACTTGCGGGCTCAGTTGGAGTCTCCGCTGGTTGGCCCTCCAGCGATGATGTTGATTTCCCCTGGGCGGAGTTGCTTCTATTCTCTTCCTCCCGAGCAGACGGTCTGGCCCGCTCATGGGAGGCTCGGGGGTTGTTTCTTGGTTGGTGTGGGTGTCGCTGCTCGGGTGACTGTCTAACTTCTCGCCGTCTGACATTTTGATGATTATGCCATCAGTCAGGCGAAGGCGATCGGCGGCGATAGCTTCTCGGCGCTGGGTGAGCGATCGGGCCGAGACTTCTACAGTCACGGGTGTTGTGGGTTGCTGACTGGTGAAGCGAACAAAACATAGGGGTCCATACCTTGTTTTTTGGCTTGGGTCGATCGGCTGCCACATGTTGGACGGTGTGCAGCCTTGCCTCTTGATGAGGGCGTGCTCCTTCAGCGCGGGGTCCCCTTGGGGGTTAATGACTGGCCGGTGGTCTACGCTCGGTCGGCGCTGAAGGCTCGGGTGGTTCTTCCTTCCTCCTGGCTGCCTGAGCCTCCTCCACATTAATGTATTCGTTCGCCTTCTTCAACATGTGATCATAGTCGAGGGACGGCTTTCGAATGAGTGAGCGGAAGAAATCCCCATCGACTAGACCCTGAGTGAAGGCATGCATCATGGTCTCGGATGAGACCGTGGGGATATCCATGGTCGCCTGGTTGAAACGCTGGATGTAAGCTCGGAGGCTTTCTCTCGACCCTTGCTTCATAGAAAATAAGTTGACGCTGGTTTTTTGGTAGCGTCGGTTGCTGGCAAAGTGGTGGAGAGACGCCGTTCGAAAGTCCTTAAAGCTCGGTACCGATCCGTCTGGCAACCTCCTGAACCAGCGTTGTGCGAAGCCAGACAGGGTGGTGAGGAAGACCATGCATTTAACTCCATCGGTGTATTGATGTAGAGTGGCGGCGTTGTCGAACTTACCGAGTTAGTCGTCCGGGTCGGTTGTACCATTGTACTCTCCGATCGCTAGGGGGGTGTAATGCTTTGGAAGTGGATCTTGTAGAATCGCCTCAGAGAACTAGCGATTGATCTGCTTGGGGGATGACTCGGTCTGAGGCACCTTCCCCTTCCTAGCATCCCGCACGGGCACTTCGTCGGATGACCCGTGGTTTGCTTGAGCTAGCTCAGACGGAGTCTGGAACAAGGCTCGGTGGAATGGAATAGGGGTGGGTGGCACGTCTCCTGGTGTGCCAATCTAACCTTTATTCTGCGCCCAAGTGGAGTGTTGCTCCGGTCGATCTTCTTGGGTCGCTCGGCCGCCCGATGTTGAGGTCTCCTGCTGCGCCCTCCGCTCGGCTAGCACTTTTTGCTGCTGCTCCACTATCTTCGCCACTCGCGCCTGGATGAGCGCGTTGAGTTCTTCGGGAGAGAGCGTCACAGTGTGTGAACGTCTAGCTTCCTCCATCTTCTCGGCTCGGATTCAGGTGCGTTCCCACAGACGGCGCCAATTTGATCCTGTCCGAGAGTTGAGTCGATGGATACTAGGGGCGTGGCGTTCTCTGCTGACTCCGCATAGACTCTGAGCTGACGTGGACTCCGGTGAACCTATAGCAAAACCGAGCCGAGGGGGATCCCGACGACGGTCCTTCGACGCTCAAGTTAGGCAAGAAGAAATCAAAACAGCGTAATGAGGCCAAGAGCTACAGTAGATGAGAATGCATACCTCCGTCGAAGGTTGGAGGCCCTTATATAGGGCTCCCAGGAGGCGCGTGCATGCTCTTCGAGGCGTGCACGCTCCTCAAAGCATACCTAGAAATGGTCGTGTCAGAAAAGTGTGCCTGACGTCATACCTCAACCGTCCGAGCATATCTCTGACATGACAGTGGAAACTTCCATCGTATGATTCTCTGTCCGGTCCGGCCGCCAACCATGCTGTTCGTCGGCGACATATGTCTCGAGAAGGATTTCACCGGCTATCCCTTTTGTCCTCTTTTGCTCCTTTTGTCTGTTACTAGCCTGACTGGGAGAGATGCAAGGACCCACTGCCGTCCGGGAGGGGACGTGTATTGGTCCGAGCGGGAAGGCCGCTCGGCCACATACTCGGATGGGAGTGTCTTCGTTGATTCACAACTCGTCCTAGCGAACAAGCCGCCCGGCGCCTCAACTTTCCTAGGCGGACTCATGAGCGTCGGAAACCTGGCCCGCAGCTGAGCTATTTCTGCGCCGCATTGGGTGCGGTCGTGGCTGATCAGCCAGGTGGCCTTCCGATCGGCCACACCTTTACGTTGACTATCTTGGCTTTGACCTCCACGTGTCATTGACCTCTATCCCGCACGGGGCTCCACTCTTACTACCGGATCAGTATCTAAAATGGTTTTAGATATATTGCTAATATTACGAGAGCCTATTGGGTCACACACAAAGAACATATTGGTTTGGAGGTGGATATTTTAGTAGTTTGAGTAAAATACTAAGGATCTTAAGAATAATGGGTTACTCCAAAGTGTTGGTATCATCTTTGTAATGATTGGCACTAGTGCTAGTGGGAGATTGTTAGTATTAGCCATAAGAGCCAATTATAAGATGATTAAGCTTATTGGTTAATGAATCAAATCCGAGTTAGACTCATTGGGTTGGATAGAGTCTAATTTGTGTTGGACTCATTGAGTTAGACTCAATTGAATCCATTCATTCATGGAAAGACAATAATGGTTAATTAGATTAATCATGCATTAAGGAAGATGAAAAGACAATGATAGTTAATTGGATTAATCATGCATTAAGGAAGATGAAAACAATGATGGTAATTAATTAGATTAATCATGCATTAATAAGAGGAAGACTAAAGGGAAAAAACCCTTGGCATTCATGGGAAGAATATAAAAGTAATTTTGTCAATGTATTTTATATAAAAAAAAACTTGTCATCATCCTCTTCCTCTTCCCTTCTTGATTTGGCCGAACCACTCTTGCTTGCTAGCATAAGAAGGTGGTTCTTCTCCGAAGTCAGGTTCGTGCAACGGATGGAACGTGTTCCTGTGGATACCATAGAGGCGCGAACACTTGATCGCGCTGAGATCTGCATCCAAAGAAAAGTTGTTGTTGAGATTGTGAAGTGCATGCAACAAAGGTATAACTCTCATCACACTTAGTATATGGTTTTCCTTCGCATGGATCCTCTAGATAGGATCTAGATAATTTTTCCCCTGCGCTTTCTGCATGTTTAGCGCTCTAGATCCTTACAAGGTTTTCCTCTTGCCAAGCATTAGGCCACCTTAACATACTTGGACTTGCTAGTCACTCGATAGACTACTCACCACTTGCAGTCACTCAGTAAACTACTCACCACTTGCAATCACTCGGTAGACTACTCTCCACTTACTAGTCATGTAGTCAACCTTGACTTGACTAGACTCTCAATTGACTATGTCAACCTTGATCAATCTCCATTAAACATATTATCAAATAAACATCAAAACCCTAAAGGTTGATTGCACCAACATATTGGTCCTCTCTGCCTATAAATTGAAAGCATAATAATGTCCATCATATGAAATATAGAAGGGAAGAAGAGGGAAATCAATATATGTAAAATAATTACATTACAATTGCTTCTTCATCAAGCTCAAGTATGTAAAATATATAGATTTCAAGATTAGTTTCATAAAATAACTATTATGATCATGTAAATTAACAATTAGTAGATTGGTGTCCAATATCAATTGACTAGTCCCATGACTTCTACCATTTTTAAGGTTGAGTCCACCAATGTGAGATTCTTCCCTTCACGCAGGTACATAGTTTCTTACACTCAACTCTCCAGGGTTTAACTTTGCCTTGACGCCATCTTCATAAGGCTATTTATCCCTCTGATGCACTTGAACCCACAGCTCATCAACATGTCATCCTTCACACATTTGCCTATAATGTTCGCTTCCTTGACTTAGTCATACTTCAATGCTCCTCGTCCAATGGTCCTCTAATGTGTCATGTCATCCTTCTCCAAACTCCTTAGACATCAAGCCAGCAGATCACCATACCCATCTTCATCATGTCAAATTGTCTTCATTTGTATATCTTCAAGTCCTAGATAGCCAATACACATATCAAAAGAAGTAATAATCCTAACTTAATTATTTGCCCATTTCATAAATACAAAATCATACCCTATTCCAAGGGTATGATTATACCAACAATATACTCCTTTTACTAAGAATAATAAGTCCTATGTTGATTACTCACTTCTCTTCATAAGGCTTGCAACATATCCTATAATGAGCATATACAACCCCTTCAAATATCTAATCCATAAGCGTCAAAGTATGTTCCTATCAAGTGAGACCATTGTTATCTCAGTGCAAAGGATTAGTTGTACCAATTTTGAGGAGAATGTTCATGAGCATAGATAAACTATAAAATAGGTTCTTATTATCAAATTGGTCCTCATGATAAACAAGGCCAGTATTAGTGAGCTTAAAATTTGGGTTGGACTGAGGATTCAACCATTACAACTAAATCCAAAAGGAATTTATATCATATTTAATGTTTTTATATTATAAAATTTTTATGACTATTTGAGTTGAAACAAACTAATAAATTATATTTTAGTAATTGAGTTGAAGTCAAATCGAATTTAGAATAAACTCACCAAGTATGCGTGATTAAGGTTGTGTGAGTGCATATCAAGATTGACTTGTATATATTAGGGCCTGATGCAGTGATAATGAGAGACCCACTAAGTGTGGGTCAAAGGACGGAGATCATAGCTGACGTAGAGGTCAAAGTTAAGGAGGTCAATGCCAGAAAACCAACAGACTAGTCACAAAGAGATCGAGCGGAGCTCTACGGCAGTGGCCGATCAGACGTAAAGCTTCCGACCAACAAAAACTGATCCAAACATAATACCTGTACATCCAGGATCATGGCCCAACCAAATATTTATATATAGAGATAGTCTAATTTAATAATGTTGGGACAAGTTAGAGTTGTCTTTTGAGAAGTTAGAATTTTATAATGTCTCTCCTCTTCTGTCTCTCTCCCTACAGTCTTCACCCATTAGTCTATCTCTCTCTTCTCGATTCTCTTTCGTTCCACTCTCCATACAGTCCTCACCCTCTCGCTTTCTCTTTCTCTCCATGCACTCTTAGATGTCATCAGCGCTTATCGACGTAAAGAGCGGATACTCAGATGATAAATTTACATTACTCTTAAATATTACCACCCTCGACCGGAGGAGTGAATATTATCGTTGATCAAGATGTTGCTAGCCAATTCCTAGTCTACACTTTTTCTTTGTGTCCTTTAACAAAGCCACTAATGATGCTTCTTGGCACCTAAGGCATTACTATGACTAGGTCTTGCCGGGCACATTGATCAAGTTAAAGGTAATAATTAACATTATGAATTGATTAGTTATTTTGGACTAATTGTGACCTGTTATCTAGGTTCAATTAGTTATTTTTTTTTTTGCCCATGCATGGTGCAACAGTAAGACACTCAGCAGATTAACCAAGCATTGACAATTTAAATCTCAGCTATAGCATAGTGTTAAAGTATCTTCCTTAAGTGGGATGAAAAATATATTGGCTACTGGGTGAGGAACCACTTGTATTTTCAGATTTTCCATATGAGTGAACAAAGGGAGGGTTGGCCCACCTCCAAGATTAGTTGGGCTAGATTAAAAAAAAAGTGGTTGGAGTTTTATACATAATTCAAAAATAAATATTTCATTTATTAAATTTCTATTTTAGGTTGATGTATTTAATTTTGGATGAAGAAATAAATTGTGGTTCGTTAGTAGATAGTAGTGTAGGATCGAAATTGACACTAGAGGGGGATGAATAGCGTTACGAATTTAAAAATGAGCTTATAGCAATTTAAAGCAGTTGAATTAATCAGAGTGAGTATAGCTAAAAGAAATTAAACTTAGACTAATTCAATCAAGTAATACAAAGGCAATAATAACATGTAGTAGATTTAACTAATAGTTTAAGCATGCAAGTTGACCAATCAAATCAAAAGTATAAACATATAACAATTATAAAATATGATTCTTATTTTTAATTTCTCCTACGTGGAGAAACCTTACAGAAAAAAAATCTAAACAGTTTAGAGTAATAAAATAAATAAGACAACACTAAAATAAATATAAATGTTACTCTAGGTGTTGCCAAAAGAAATGAAGCATGAGTCACACCATGTCCCAGTGCAGAAGGCAAAAGAGCACTTAGAGCACAAGAACTAGAGTGAATTGTTTGTAGAAGGGATGATTCATACTTTCAAACTTTGTCATGAAACTCCTTATATAGAACTCCCCTGTTGCCTAGAGCCTTCCCAGTTGCCTGTGTAGGTGTTGATGAGGCTGCAACTTCTATTCATAAGATAATGTTAACGAATCTCTCTGGACACTCGTACACCCTCAAGTCGCTTGAACAGGGGTCAAACTTCATCTTCACCACCTTGCTCAGATTATTAATAATGTCGTCTTATGGTCGCCTATACACTCCAGTTGCCTAGACCCTGTATGGTCACCTAGACCCTTCGAAATCCCTTCATCAAGAGTTAATGCCAGCCAGTCACCCCTAGACTCCACTCGGTTGTCTGGAACTGCCGAACATACTTCCCTATAGTTGTTACATGTAATAAATATGATATAAAGTGTACAGTTACTCACACTTACTTGACTAGATTTAACCAGTCTAGTTCGATTTTGCAAAGAAATCAACCTCTAGTTAATTCCACACACTTGGACTTGTGTCAAGCAATCAACTTCTAGCTGATTCCATACACTTGGACTTGAGTCATCTAACAATCAGCTAGGAATTTGTCTGTCAAGATTTAATCACTTAGACTTGATTCACTTAGTCTTCGGCTAGGAATTTATCTATTAAGCCTTAACCACTTGGATTTGATTCACCTAATCTCCATCTAGGAATTTATTGTTTGATCCTAACCAAGACTTAGTTCATGTCTGATTCACAACTAGGACTTTAGATGCCTAGATCCACTAGAAGAGTTAGTCACTATCTAGTTCATAACTAGATTTTTAACTCCTATCAAGTATCTTGTATCTATAAATTTGACATAACTGATTAGATCACAACTAACTGATTAGATTACAAATAATTTAATGTTAACTTTAGACATATATTAAAATCCTAAGTTATATGTTGTGTACCCAACACCAATAAGTAGTAGAAGTTGAGTTCTTTAATTTGGATCGTACTTAAAAAAATAAATCAAAATTATATTCATTTTACTTGTAGTGTCTAATATATTTCTAAGTTGCTATATATGTTTGCAAAAAATAAACAATCAAACACAACAGAAAAGGACTCGGTCAGAGATTTAGGTAAATTCTAATTACATCATTGGTATAGTAGCCAAGTCTTATCTAATAAGACTTTATTTAATAACGTAGTCAAGTCTTATCTACTAAGACGTTATCTAATAACCTTCATTTGATTTGAACTTATTTGAAAATTTTAAATAAATATTAGATTAATTATTAATCCAATAAATTTAAGATCTAATTAAATTAATTCTATAATCTAATAAGATCTAATTATCACCCTTGACGTTTATCAATATGGACTTTGATTTGATTTTATTCCTAATAATATATTTATATTGAGAGAGAGCTCACAGATCATATACAATTGCTCAATAAACCTTATGAGGATAAATATAACCTTCAATCCATTTACATATTCCTTATGTATGAATTAATATATAAAATAATAGATTATATGCATAATGTTATAATAGTTTAGAAAAAGAATTAGAGTGATATTAAAATAGTAAAATATATCTTAAAAGACACTAAACTATTCGGATTAAATAGTTTGATATATTATTTATATATTTATTTACTTGGCATGATGTATTTAGCTTATTCCAATTAATTTTAAGGATGATCAATTCAATTTCATGGTAATTTTTTATCTATCATTAGACTAAATCGAAAAGTAATTACAATGGATGACCTATCAATCTAATATTTTATGTCAATCATTAAATTTGATATTCTTTTTTATATTTTAGGTATATGGATAATCATATAAAGAGTAATTGGGAAGGGTTTATTTTTTAAAATAAAAAAATGATACCTGATTACTCTTATATTAATGTCTATCGTTAGATTATGTTACCATGCATATTACTGGCTAGTTTTAATATTTGTGCATATCGCACACCCCTTGTATAATGATTTCATCTTAATATAGAGTTACTTTAGCACGGATAGTTATGCTAACCACTTAAACTAACTAATAAGATATAAATCTCAAATAAAATAATTGTGATATAAAAATATAAAGTAAAAAAGAAAATAAAATTTTAACAGATAAAATAAATACTAAAAATGAAAATTTTAACTCTTATCTAACTGCTCATAGTCAATATTTATTTGCATGAGACTACTATATTATTATATACTACTGGTAACGATTTTAGGTAATATATCAAATAATATTATTTATTTTATACCAAGTATTCGGATTTAACGATCCCAATTAATTTGGATAGATAGTTTAACACCATATTTAGTCCATTAAATAAATTTAAAAAGCACGATAACTCTAACGTGGTGCCCTAATTTCACTATTAATTTAATCACTGTAAATACACCCTATGTGAAAATTAAACTCTGATTATTTAAAAAAGACGCTCTGCATCTTACCGCCGCACCCAATCCTAATGTTATTGCACTAAGATTAGTTAGCTTCAATAATTTATTTTTTGTGGATTTATTAAATGTATGGATGTTAGCTTTATTGGTTTAAATATAAATAAGTAAAATGAAATTAATAATTTATATATATAATGATTCAAATGCAAACTTATTTATTAAAATGTAATAAATTTTATTATTAATTTAACTTGTTTAATAGATTAAATTCATGTTATTTTCTTTTCTAGAGGTGTCTGAGATGTAAGTGCAGGTGTTGTTTGTCATATTTTCTTTTGAAATATGCATTTTAATTAGATTTAATGTTGTATTTTGTTTTGACAATATCGTAGAGCCTAGTTTAAATGGCGACTTCACAATGCTAACACACTGCATTGTGCCTTAATGCAGTATATATATATATATATATATATATATATATATATATATATATATAGCTTGTTAAAAATATTAGAAAAATAAACAAATCTGGAAAGGACTAAAAACGCATGTATTTAATATTCTCTGATCAACACACCCCATATCCTATATAACGAATTAACTGTCATCCTTAGTACTAAAACAGTGAATTTCCCCTAGCATCATTTAACAAAGAATTCTGTACTCTAGTAGACATTCCACTTGTTCTTCCGTTCATATCTGAGTTCATTCTTGTGATTCCAAGCTGGTGTTGATATTCATTGCTGATTTCTAGCAGGCACCTTCTTTTAAAAAAAATTCCAGTCTACTAAAAAAGTGAAGTGAAATCCTCTTGTTAGTTATGAAGCAGAAAATGCAAGGCTAGAGTCGAATATTCTTAAGAAAAAAAAAAAGAATAACAGGTCATTTAATTGCTTTGGATGACTGTTCGAATCCTTTCCATCACTAAAGGAATATCCGACTTTTCCAATGTAGAGAAACAACACCTAAACCATCCAGGTTCAATGCAGTGGCATGTTGAACCAGGGGTTGCATTAACCTTAGCAACATTTAGCAGTCTGTCCCACAGTTGAAGCTCGCCTTTCTCGCTATAAGACCCAATAAGTTTGCTCATGTCTGCCCAACAATACAACCCTCCACTGCTATTAGCGCACTTGATACCCAACTCTTTCAGCCCATCCACAAATAAAGCTTGCGTGTTCTGTAACCGTTCTCTGTTTATGGCAAGATATTCAGAAATGAACCTTGCATCTGAAAGCATTGAAACAAGCAACCGTTGCGTAGGAGCAGAAATGGATGAGAACCGTGCTAGCTTAGAAGCAGCAGCCAGCACATTTTCATTGTGAGAATAGATAACTCCAATTCTAAATCCTGGAATGGAAAGGTCTTTTGACAGTCCATAGATTATATGAACCCTGCTCTTGTCAAAGTTTTCTACATCAAGAATCTCGGCCACACTTACAAACTGGTCATTTCCATATGTCGAACCAGCAAATATTTCATCAGAAATGAGATGTATGTTTTTCTCTGTGACAAAGTCTAGAAGACCAATCAGTGTTTCCTGGTCTATTAGATTACCAACTGGATTGTTGGGATTAGAAACAATAACTGCACGGACTTTCACTCCTCGTTTTTTTGATTGGTTGTATGCTCGTTCAAGAGCAGGAATACTTATATTAAAATTATTAGTGCTTCTGCATGGAACAGGAATAAGCTCTATCCCAGTACGCCACTTAATATCTCTATCCCACCTGCATCAGATTCTATGTAATTTTCTCTATTATATTGACAGAATAATGATTAATCTGTAACGAAATAAAATTACCCTGGGTAATAAGGAGATGGAACAAGAAATGCATTTCCAGCATCAGCAAGACAGAAGCTTAATATCTCAACTGCAGGAGTGGCGCCAGCAGTTAAAACCAATTGTGATGGATTGAAGGAAATTGACCCTTGCATGATATGACCCATAAATTCGGAAACAGCCTGTTTAATAAAGAAGATTATGAAGCAGTTGATTTCCAACAAAAAGGAATAGCCCTCATTAAGCCAACCAATAAAGGAACTCATTATCTACAAAACTAAAGTTGATTGTAGTACATCAACAACAGTTATGTTTCAACTATTTCTATTTCTGCTTGGCAATATGGATCATATCCCGCCATCAAACACTATATATCACCAATAATATCCAGATTCTTTTAAACATTTCTAAATTAATAGAGAATTATAACAAGAACTTACTAATCCCCTTTGAAAGACAAGCAGCATGGTAAACATTGAAGTTTGCACTCATGGTTTTTTAATAACTGAAGCAAGCAATATGGCAAGGAATTAATTATCTTGCATTTTTGTTTCTATTACAAACTGCTAACTAGAAGAAAGGTTTTCAAAAGTATAGAAATAAAAAAATTGCTGACCCTTTCAAGGTATACAACTGATAATAATTCAACCAAATGAAGTCACTGTCATACAATATAACTTCAAGACCTTTAACCCCTCCATACGCATATTGGACACCCAAGACAGCCACCAACACAAGGAATCAAACACTAATACCCTTATAGTTCCTATGCAAACAATTTTAGAAAAACTGATTTTCATGTTGGCCATACTCATGTTGGATACTCATATCCAAGTCTAAGTAGCATAGCAATGACTTTCATGATTCTTTCTCCGAATTGTTGTCCAACAATAAATGGAATGAGAAAAGTGAGCAACAACTATTAAAGATCATTTAGCATTCTGGACTCTGGAGATTAAGTAATTTCCTTTTGACATCATCATAATCTAGGATATGTAAGCATCCAATACATGAATCTTCTCTCTCCTTTCAACTCTACTTAAGGCCATATCATTAGTAATATTAAAATTAATTAAATCAATTTCTTTACTACATCAACTAATTTCTTTTCTACATTAACTTTAATTGATTCAATTTATCTACCTATGAAATACATTTGTCGTCATTAGAACATGTCCATATCATATGATCATATTTTCTTCCATTTTATTATACATTTGAGTTACACCTAACTAATCCTACTAAAGAACATGTTCTAGTTTATTTTCCAAATAACCACATATTTATCTTACTATTATCATTATAGAGATATTATATATACACATATATATTTGTGTGACCACGGATTTAGATGTTTAGACAAAAGTTTTAAATTAGACTATGTTTTTGGTTTTGTTTTGGATTTGTGTGTGACACATGGAGTATCTAATGGTTCAAAATCTGTGGAAGATTGGAGAAGATGGTATGGGACACCCAAACGACCGTAGGACGAAAAGTATTGAAGATAGTTGTGCATGGGAAGCAAAGTACGCAAATGAAGCAAGAAGGATGGCACAATAAAGAAGTCGATGGATTCGGTGTATCCAAGAGATGAGAAACTTGATGAAAGGGAGAAGAAAGGTATAACAAGAAGGGAGCCAACGAGTTTGGTGCATCTAAGCAATGAGAAACTTGACGAAAGAAGGTCTTGAGGTGGAAGGCTGCTAGTGAGCTGAAAGTTGAGTGAAAATGTACTCAGGCGTGGGTAGATCTAGACTTAGAAAAACTTGACTATTAGATAGGTTGACGTCAAATTACCAGTAGGGTAGACTAAGCAGTTGGCCAAGATGCTTATTGTGAGTTTGTTACTATTTGTTCAGCCAGACTAATTACCTATAGCAACCGATTGGTGCAGTCAACTAAGGAACATTATGTATCGTGTTTCTATAAGTCAAGTGACTGATTGTTTGTGCTGCAGGTGTTATCCGAAGAATCAAGGAAATCGATCATGAGCTGCAGGATTCAATCACGATTAGTCAGACGACTAACGGTTAATTGTCATGAACAATGAACCCTTGATAAAGTAGTCATCATATTAATTGGTCGTGAACTACGGGAATCAGTCATATCAATCAACTGACAGTGAAATATTAGTCAACTGATGGATGCCTTGTCAACAAGACTATGTCAAGATTCTATTACAAGGAAGGCTTTAAGAGGGTTCAAGGCCGCAAAGACAAGCAGATTGATTACTTTACTTTTAAGCCACATTTGTAAAACCCTAGAATTGTGTTACAAAGCTCCAAAGCTATTTTTGAAGAAATTGTAAAATAGGTTTTCCACCTTTGGCATTTTACTGAAGAGAAGAAAGATTGAGGATTCCAAGAGTTCCGAGAGTGTTTTAATGTCTAATCGAGACATATTAAGGAGTGTTATAAATGCTTTTCCCAAAACACCTTGATCCTATCCGAGAGATGAAGAGATGGCGCGTTGGTGACGATGGCCTAATCGTTGACAAAGAGAAGACCTCCAAGCTCCAAGAAGACGATTTCCTTCAGATCCTGTGCACACACAGACGATCCAACAAAATGTTAGGACCAAAGACCAGGGAAAGGATCCCTGACAAGGCCCTCCGCACTCAAGTCAGTACGATCTCCGATGAGTGAACTAAAGATCAGTAGTGGATATGCAAGAGCATAGGTTTCAGATGCAAATGATGCATACCTTACCAACGAAGAAGATCCCCCTTTATATACCACCTCTCACAACCTCCGTGATCATGAGGTAGCATTGTGCCTCTGAGTTTGTTTGGTGATAGAAAAAGTACAATCGAGATGATATACAGTAACAGCCCGAGGAATCTTTTTCTACCCCCAGATATACCTCTTTTGTCGTTTATGGCTTAGACCCTTGATGAAATTATCTAGGAAGTATATTGTCATAACCTCTGCAAGAAGTGCCCAAGGAATATTCCCCGACAACCCTGGCAGACTGTTAAAATATTATCTGTCGTTTGTTTGTTGAGTATCTCTCGGCTGATTCTTAAACCGGCCTCTTTGTTTAGCTAATGTACTCTGCGCTGAATATATCTCGGCCGATCCTTAAGCCGACCTCTTTTATTGAGTCATTCAATTATGTCAGATTAAACTGCTCAATTACGTTCTGCGCAACCTTAATATACTTGCTGGTGAATGGTAGAGTGTTTCAGAATCCCAGGAAATCTCTTTAATAATAACAATATTGTGTCAAAATTCCGTTCGGGTGATGATAATAAAATAAATATAAGTGTCGTATATGTTGGTGCCGCGAGGCCGGTAAGAGGAGGTAAATTGCCTACAAGGAAAAATATAACCCCTTCTCATTTTTTTGATTTGATTAGTAGCACAATAATAATAAACAGAATATTAAAACTGAGTAATTAAAGAAAAGTAAGAAGACAATCTATTTACTAATTACAACATGTTAATCCAAGGCGTTGAAGAAAGCTTTACTAGAAAAAACTCTTTTGTTGAAAGCGGAGTAGCCTCTTACAGACGTTGATAGCTCATAAAATGACTAGGAAGTGAATACAAGACTTGTAGTTCAATTGTACTTTATTTTCTAGGTCTAGGGGTCTTTTTACACCCTTGGAAAACTCTATCCGTAGCTTGAAGGCGCCTCCAATGAGGTCAAGCGCCTTCCATCGGATAAGTTTTATCTGCTGTAGATAAAACTCTATCCGCGACTAACGGCTATCGAAAGGCGCCTTCAAACACTGGAAGGTGCCTTCGTATTGTTCATCGAAGGTGCTTTCCAGCCATGGAAAGTGTCTTCTATAAAGCAGATCAGCTCCTTTGCTATGATGCTCCGACTAACCGGAGTTGAGCTCACCCGAACCTAACTCCGACCTCCTCGAGCAGCTTTCCTCCTCGGCTTCTCGTCCCTCATATCGCCGCGCACATCCTTCTCGTTCGCCGGTATACTCTTCCGCAGCATCTCGCCTTTCAGATGCACCAAACCCGTCGACTCTCTTCCCATGTCATCCTTCTCGCTAGTTGTGTCTTCCGCCCGACTTCTTGTGTTCCTAAGCTCCTGCACACTTAAACACAAGGATCAAACACAACAGGACCTAACTGCACTTAGTTGACCACGTCAAAACTATTCCGGGGTACTAACAATCTCCCCCTTTTTGATGTGCATCAACCCAAGTTCAAGTTAGAGTTAAAAATGCAATAATATAGTAAAGCAATGAATTAAACAAGTTAATTGTAAAAATAAATACAAAGATAAAAATTATGGGAATTAAGCGAGTTAAAAAACAAAAGAATGTCCTTACTTCCCCCTTAACTTATACCTATTTCTCCCCCTTTGATCACATTAAAAAAAGGAAAAATAGCATAAACAGGTAGAAAATTTTGATATAAATTTCTAGGGGTACATAACAAGAAATCTTAGTTTAATGGTAGAAAAAGTGAAAGTTTTCAAGTTTCTATTTACTTTGAAATTTTAATTTCGAATTTCTTTTAACATATAATATTATATTTTATCACAGAAAAATAAGATTTTTAAAATTTTAAGTCTGTAAAATAATTTTAAATTTCAAAGTATGTTTTTCATTAAAAAAAAATTACTCAACAGAAAAAAAAACTTTAAAAAAAATTTGTTTGTAGATTAAATCATCGGATAGTATAAAAAATTTTAAACTCGGAATATGAATAGAAAAGAATATTTTTCTAATTAAGACAATTTCTAAAAAGATGAATTTTGATCTAAAAAATATTTTGGAACTCAATATAGGTTCCTCCTACCTACTGGATTTATTAAAAATTTTGAAGGGACATAATTTCTAGGGATTTTCCTGATCTATCCCTGGTGATTTCTAATGTACCAGTTGATTCTACCATAATTTCTAAATTTTGATTTTTGATAACTATTCGAATTCGAGCATGCATAGTCATTTTCTAATTTTTCTATGTATACTTTCAATTTATCATTTTCTATTCTTAAATTATCATACATTATTATGGGGCATAAATTAGCAAGGTTAGTTTTATCTTAGCATTTTCTCTTTCTAGTTTTACTAAATCCTTAGAGAGTACCTTAATAAATTGAAATGACTTTTCAGGAGGTAAGCCAGGTACCTTACTTACCTCGTGTTCTAATGCTCCCCCTTCATCGCAGCTTTCTTCTGAAAATCCTCCTCCTTCATCAATGCTCATCTCTGAACTACTTTCATCTTCTTCTTGGTAATCGGCCAGTAAGGCTAATCCGGCGTAGGCCTCAATCTCAAACTCGGAGGACGAAGATTCATCCCATGTTGCCTTTAAATTCTTGAGCTTCGATCTTATTGTTCTTTTGTCCTTGTCTTTCTCTTTTTTCAGTTTGGGGCAGTCGTCCTTAATGTGTCCTTCTTCTTGGCAATTGTAGCATTGAATCTTCCTTTTGCTTCGAAAGTCCTTTTTCGTCTGCGACTTGAATTTATTAGATTTAATAAATCTATTAAATTTCTTTACCAATAATGTTGCTTCATCTGCGTCGATCGATGCTTTGAAGTCTGAATCCGGTCCGCCCTTCTGGGCTTGCAGTGCTAGGTTCTGGCTTGGTTCCTTACTATGTCCTACACACCGAGACTCATGTAATTCGAAAGTGGAAAAAAAAATTCTAATGTACTTACCTCGAGATCTTTGGAGATATAGTAGGAATCTACTATAGATGTTCATTCCGGTGTTCTTGGGAATGCATTTAAGACATACCTTTGCGTGTCCCGATTAGTTACCGTTTCTCCAAGGTTCCTTAGTCCAGTGATTAGCTCCTTGATTCTTCCGTGAAGATGACCAATTGATTTGCCTTCTACCATCCGGAGGTTGTTGATTTGGTTCCAAAGAAGGTCCCGTCTCGCGAGCTTTGCTTCGGACGTTCTTTCGTGTAACTCCAAGAACTTCTCTCAATGATCCTTTGCTGATTCGTATGCGCTGATTCTGCTGACTTCCTGCAGAGGTACCACGCTCAGCAGATGGAATTCGACTTGTCCGTTAGCTACGAAATCCGCCTGTTCTTTCTTTGTCCATGAATGCTCCTCTTTCTCAGCTCCTTGTTGGTCAGTGGGGGTTACAAAATCATATTTCATAATTAAGAGAATTTCAAAATCCATTTTAAAAAATACCTCCATTCGACAAATTTCCATTGATGGAAGTCTCCCTCGAACTTTGGCGGATACTCGATCCGACCATCGTCTTTGTACTTCAATTGGCGGTTAGTCCTTCTGAAGTGCTTAGACTCTGATATCACTTGTTGGTGCAGCGGGGTCGACAAGAGAGGGTAAATTGCCTATAAGGAAAAAAGATAACCCCTTCTTGTTCCTTTAATTTGATTAGTAGCATAATAATAATAAACAGAATAATAAAACTGAACAATTAAAAAAAAAGTAAGAGAACAATCTATTTACTTGGTTACAATTTAGGTGGTTGTTAATCCAAGGCGTTAAAGAAAGCTCTATTAGAAAAAACTCCTTTGTTGAAAGCTAAGTAGCCTCTTACAGACGTTGGCAGCTTACAGAATAACTAGGAAGTGAATACAAGAGTTGTAGTTCAGTTGTACTTTATTTTCTAGGTCTAGGGGTCTTTTTATAGCCCCTAGAAAACTCTATCCGTAGCTTGAAGGCGCCTCCAATGAGGTCCAAGGCGCCTTCCATCGGATAAGTTTTATTCATTGTGGATAAAACTCTATCCGCGGCTAACGACTATCGGAAGGCGCCTTCGTACTGTTCATCGAAGGCGCCCTCCAGCCATGGAAGGCGCCTTCCATACGGCATATCAACTCCTTTGCTGATCTCTTAGCGTGGGTGATGCTCCGGCTAACCAGAGTTGAGCTCACCCAAACCCAACTCCGACCTTCTCCTCGAGCAGCCTTCCTCCCCGGCTTCTCGTCCCTCGAAGCGCCACGCACGTCCTTCTCGTCTGTCGATATATTCTTCCACAGCATCTCGTCCTTTGGATGCACCGAGCCCGTCGACTCCCTTCCCGTGCCATCCTTCTCGCTAATTACGTCTTCCGCTCAACTTCTTGTGTTCGTAAGCTCCTGCACACTTAGACACAAGGATCAAACACAACAAGACCTAACTGAACTTAGTTGACCACATCAAAACTACCCCGGGTTACTAACAATATGTCTGACCCATCCTCTGCTTGACCGGATGTATGTGCACTTTACCTGGTCGGATTAACGATCTGGCCACCCTTAAGACATTATACTCCCTGGTTCGCTCGGCTTAACGATCGACCATCTCCGGATTAAAACCCGATCTGGATAACCCAAGGGTTTTAGCACTAAGGAACTAATTCACTAATTCAAGCCAGACGAAGGGATATTACTCTTTTTGGAGTGGACTACCATATCCTCTTGATTTTGACCATCACGTCCTCTTGACTTTGACTGTCACATCACCTTCTCGGTTCATCCGTCATAACCCGTATCACACATCATTAGTGCAAAACGAGATAACGCTCACACCAAGCACCCCTCATTGTCGGCCCCACGACGTGGGTGAGATGAACGGAGCTAAATCAAGTACTAAGCGCCCCTAAGTAAGATTATTTGTCATAGCCGTGACTTAAACCCTTGCCTATAGATGCAATTCTACCACTTAGGTACTAACTCAGTACACCCTAGGGATCAAAACACCTAATTAGTGGCAAAAAGTCATACGCTGACTCCGGGTGCCCCACACGACCGATCTCAGTCATTTGCAAAGAGACAAATCATGAATGGCTTTTTTTGTCTTTTGAACAGTGACCATTACATGCCAAAACACCTAATTGGATATTTATGCTTGATGCATCTTACAAATCTTAAGGTGAATAATTTAGAGGATTTTTTCACAACCATAGAATAACTCTAGAGTTGTAGGAAAAGCAAATAGAGAATAAATTTACAAGAGAGGTATCCTAGCCCTAGCAGTACAAAAGAAGGATCATCCGAAACTTCAATCAGACTCTTCCTTAATGAACAACAACAAAGAAGCCTATCAAGTAGTAAAATGAGAATATGCTTTAAGAATTCTAATTTTGATAAGCAAGAAGTAAAGAAACTAGTGAGGAAGAAAGTTGGGCAAGAAAATAGTAAATTATTTTCACTATGACGAAGGTCACACGAAGGGCCAACACCTAAAATTGAAAGTAGAAAAGGGGAAAAAAAAAAAAAGAAGGTCAAAAGCTAATCTTCAAATAAATATTATAAAGCTAATAAATTATTGTGTAAGATTAGAAGTAAATATCTAGACATGAAAATTCATTAGATTCACTTGAATCCAAATTGTAAAATTCATGCACTAGAAATAATTTAAAGAAATTAAAGGCTGCAAAGTTAAGATTCGGGAAACAAGTAGAAACCCTTAAGGTACAAACAATTTGAATATGCTAATAGGTAGTCAAAGGGAAAGTCGTAGTAAAGAAAGACCTAACTATAATTTAGATTACAAGCTCCGAGGGGACAAATGACAATTAGAAAGGTTTAAAAAAATGTGATACCTAGAAAATACCTAGTAAACACAGTCAACACTAACTTGTTTTAAGTTAAAAAATCAGGTCTTAGCATTTAGAAAACCCTAGGATGGTCAACCATAGTTAAAATGAAATCAAAATATGTTTTTGATTCACTTAGCATTTTAGATTCATGCTCACATAGTCAAATTTCAAAAAATTAATTGGAATTTTCAAGGAAATATATTTTTCTATGAAAACATGGCATATAAAAAACTTGCATTCAAAAATTCATATTTTATGAGTCGGCTAGCATGATAGAAGTCAACTCGAACAAGACAATAGTCGACTAGTAGGCAGAAGCATCTGATCATAGGTTGAATCCTTGTGAAGTTCTTAAAAATTCATTTTTGATGTTGGCAAAGGGGACAAGTAAGTTAAATTGGGACCACAACTTCTAAAAAAGGGTGACTAGAAGAGTGGATGCAATTTTTAAAAAATTATTTTAGCTCAAGGAGAGATAAAAATTAGGACCAGATTCAAAATATTTTGTTATTGCATTTAAACATTTATTACTATATATATATGCTATTTTTCCCCTAACTTAAACAGATTGATAAACATGAAAGTAGAAAAAATTGCCCAAGTGGTTCGGTGCGACTATGGATTTTGATGTTTTAACAAAGAATTGTTAAGCCTTGCTTTTGTATTGTGAGAAATAGGGTATGTAAGTGGAGCAAGAAGGATGACACAAAAAAAAAACCCAAGGGCTTAGTGCATCCAAGGATAAGAAGTTTGGTAGAAGATTATTAGAGATGCACTATGCAAGTGGAGCAAAAAAAAAGACAACGCGTTAAGGGAGTCAAAGAGCTCGGTGCATCCAACAGACAAGAGACTTGGCTGGAGAAGGTCTTGGAAGGTAGCAACAAGTTGAGTGAAAATGTACTCGGACGTGGGTAAATCTCAATTTACGCTGGCTTGGCCATTAAATGGGTTAAAGTCAAATTCCTAATCGACTGAGGGGAGTTGATGGAAGCAATTGACCAAGAAACTTCAAGTTAGTTTGTTTTCATTTATACAGTCTATTGATTGGCAATGAATAATTGATTGGAAGCCTAATTGAGGGTGCAGTCGACTAAGAAATATTATATATTGTGTTGACTAATTATTTGTGATTAATTGACTAATATAAGTATTATACGAGGAATCGAAGGAATAGATCACAACCAATGGGATTCAGTCAAAGCTAGTCAACTAATGGTTGATTGTCATTCGATTGATGAACCAGATGAAGCAGTTATTGAAAAAATCAATTCCAAGCCTCGGGAAATGGGCCTATTAATCATTGATTATTGTGAATTACTTGTCACTTAATGAATGTCACATCGACAAGACACTGTCAAGATTTCACTAAGTGGAGAAGGCTTTAAAAGAGGTTTCAAAAAACACGAAGATAAGAATAAACAAGTTGATTACTTTATTATTTCCATTGTTATTTTGAGACACATTTGTAAAATCCTAGTATTATGTTGTAAGCCTTCAAAGCTATTCTTACTGGTTCTGAAAGAAGATTCTCCACTTGCGGCATTTTACCAAAGAGAAAGGAGTATTCTGAGATTAATCTAGCCAAAGGATCATAAGTCGTCTACTACGAGCCCAGGGGTTGTTGAACCACATTAAATTGTCAAGCAAAAGATAGAGAATTTTGAGGTCAATCCACCTAAAGTATTATAGGTCGTGGACTAAGAGGCTAAGACCTGCCAAACCACATTAAATTGCTTGTGCTAGGATATTGTAATAAGTGCTTATTCTAATTATGTTTTTCCACTACTATTTTATAACATTGCTAGGACTGCAAGAAGAGAAAATATTAAATTTAATTGTAGGCATGCTATTCACCCCCTCCCCTCCAACACTAACGTTCACCTAACTATCACTATAATCCAACAATATGACATGACAAAACTATAGTAGTTTATATAATTTTCCATTTTAGCCTAAAGAGCATGATACAACCATAGAAGCCTCTAAAAGCTCCTCTTCGTTTGTCACTTCTATTGGTTTCTAATACTAGATTATTTAGAATGTATTCATTGGATAATTGGTAAAAATTAATTAATCTTTCTTTATGATTTTGCATCAATAAAATCCTTCATATTTTCATACTTCAAGCATCTAATATTCCATAAATTTGTACATTTTCCTTCCCTAATTTAACAATTCAACAAAACTCATTTTTCTTTAAATTTATCATATGCATTAGACTTTACAATGCAATATCTTCTTTTGATCAGTTTTTTTGCTACTTTATACCTATTCACGTTCTCTTGATTCTTTCACCAACCTTCAAGACATTTCTTTAATCTAATAGGTTTTTGCTCTTCTACGCATCACTGACTTTTTCTATATATTCCACTACTTTTAAACTCAAGTATTGATTTTGTCTTATTTGTTTATCTTATTTACTAGTAAAGTCCACATGCCTCCATATTATAAAACCCTTCATTCCAAAATTCTTGCTTCATCTTTGAAAGCACTTGCATTATTATTCGTAAAATTCTACCACCTAGCTCTATTCAACTTTGAAACAAAGTTTCTTCCTTTAATTCTTAAATATGTAAATAAAATAGGCTTATCAAACATGGGTATACCACGCTTTATCAAGGTTCTCATGAAAGTGATTTCTAATTCAATCATTTAATCATGTTTCGCATGGTAGTTAATGTTGTAATCTGAACTTAAATCTTACCATGACTTACGCAATCCAAACCGTACTAAGATATGAATTGACCTAATCTGATCTTACGCTTGCTTAACATTCCTACTTTTAAGTTTTTTGTTTAAATAATCATGACAAGATAGAATCTATTTATGTTCAATTAGACATTTTGAAAATTGACATATGCTATAAATAATCTTTCCATGTCATATCATTTGAGAAAGATTTTAACGCTTAAAGTTTTTTTTAACTACTATCATTACAATTCACTTAACAGTTATCATTCATCTAATGGAAGTTGCTCCTTGGTATATAAAGTCAGAACACTTTAAGAATTATATCTTAATTTTCAAACATTTACTATATGAAAGTGTTTAACATGTTCGTAATAATATAACATATTAAAAGTTAATCTATATAATAAATTATAATTATCACGTATAGTTCAAAAATATTTTAATTAATCATAGGATCTACTTAATCTGGGATTTTAACATATTTCTATTATAAGGTAGTATCTCAATCTTAGGAATCAACACTTTTAATATTTAATATTTCTTTTTCTATCAACTATGATAAAAGACGATGATAACTCAGAAACATAATTGAGGAGAAGGATTACGAGTAGAACACATACCCTTTCGAAGTGCAATGGGAATATCAGACTCAGGATCTGGGACCGGAGGAAACAGCGAAGGACTTGGCTCCAAAGATGTGTCCACGGCAGTGTCAGTGTTGGGCGGCGGCAAAGCAGGATGAGGACGACACTGATAAACCCGCAAAAGAGGAGACGAGGCTGGGGATGATAGAGGCACCTCTAGAGGATAAAAGATAGTCATTGGTGCAGGTGGAGAGAGAGAAATCTCAGACTGGGAAGCGGGAGGCTCAAAACATGAAACCGAATCAAAGAACGTGACATCATCAGAGATGAAGTACCGACGAAGAGTAGGGGAATAACACTTGTACCCTTTCTGAAACCGTGGGTACCCAAGAAAAATACACTTATGAGACCGGGGAAAGAGTTTATCAATGCCAGGATCAAGATCATGAGCAAAACATATAGAACCAAAGACTCGAGGTGGTAAAGGATGAAGAGGATGATGAGGTATTTTACTCTAGAGAGTGGAGGAAGGCATGCGATTGATGAGATAACACGCAATAAGCACGGCGTCATCCCAAAACTAATGAGGAACATGAAAATGGAGAAGAAGAGTCCGGGTGGTCTCGAGGAGATGACAATTCTTGCGTTCTGCAACCTCATTCTGTTGAGAGGTATGAGGGTAAGACGTCCGATGTAGCACACCATGAGATGCCAAGAAGGAACGAAACTGAGTAGATAGATACTCGCGTGCATTATCACTTTACAAAGTTCAAAGAGAACTACCAAATTGAGTTTTGATTTCATGAAAAAAAGATTGAAAAATAGAAAACAATTCTGAACGTTCCTTCATCAGATATAACTATGTACAATGGGAAAAATTGTCCAAAATATCGTGATCCCAATGTAGAAGAAACACGACTCAGACCCCAAACATCAGAATGAACCAAAGCAAAGAGGGTCGTAGCCCAACTCACAGTGCGAGGAGAAAAAGAACTACGAACATGCTTTCCTAATTGACACAACTCATAAGACAAAGACTCTAAGTGAGAAAGACTAGGATGTAATTGTCTCAACTTATCAAGACCTGGATGTCCCAACTGAGTATGAATAAGAAGTGGAGATGTCGCTGCCGAACCAACAAGAGAGAATTGTTGAAGCTGATATAGGCCATGAGACTCATATCCGAAGTCAATCATCCTCCCCGTACTCCAGTCCGGAAAGGAAACAGACGTTTTAGTAAAAGAAATGACACAATCAAGAGACCGAGCAAGTTGACTTATTGACAATAAATTAAAGGGAGCTCCAGGAACATAAAGAACATTATGAATAGAAAGAGACGGAGAAGGATGAACAATACCAATAGCCTGGTGAGTTTGAAAACCATTGGCCTTGGTTACAATTGGTAAATAACCGAAAGTAGTAAGAGAAGAAAATAGGGATTTATTATCAGTGATATGATCGGTGGCTCCAGAATTAAGAACCCAAGGACCTGAAGGGCGAGATATGCCAGCAAAGGAATTACCAGCGTGTGCAACAGTAGCAATGGAATCAGAAGCCTGACGATCCTCAAACCATTTCAGAAAGTCATTATAAGAAGGTGGTGGGGTCGGATCCGGTGTTAACTGTGAAGTGAAAGATAAAGAAGCAAGAACTCTGAACGATCTGAGCAGTGCGAGGAGGTCGTCCATGTAGACTCCAACACTTATCAATCGTGTGTCCCGGTCGGTGGCAATGATCACACCAAGGACGTCCTTTGCCACCCTTGCGAGGTGGAGGTCTGTTATTATGTCGAGAGACCAAAGCTGACGAGTCAACAGGAACGGAAGGAGGCATCATCAAAACTTGAGCTGGGATACGAAGGAAAGTCGCCTAGGTAGCTTCTGTGGGTTGCCCATCTGATCATGAACATAAGAATAATCTGTGGGCAAACCATATAAAGCCACAGACATAAAAAATTTGTTCTGATTCTCAAGCTCTTCAACAGGAATGGCCGCAGGTGGTAGCATTGACGTCACAAAGAAGGCTAGAGACTAAAAGTTGACATTGAATCCTTAATCTGATGGGCACTGAGGATGGTCATGAGATCTTCACAAACTTGATAGAGTCACCGAGAGGTGTTTGTAAAGAGTTGTTGAGCCTGTGTCCAAATAGTTTTGTAGGTTTTGTGAGTACGGAAGACATTCTTAAGGGATGGATGGATGGTGGCTCGGATAATGCAACACAACTGAGCATCAACCTTCTTCCATAGAGGACGATCGCCGATTTGAACATCTTCTTCAGTTTGAGTGAGATGTGTCTCAGAACCCTGTCCAACAAGCCAAAGCTCAATGTGAGAGGCTCAAGAGACGTAATTTTTACCATCCAACTGCTCGGAAAAGAGGGGTGTAGTGATGTGATTGGTAAAGATTGAGATATCTAGCTTTGGGACGTCAGATGTAGCCATTGATTAATTTTGGAAAGAACTTGTGAAGAAAGGCTCCGGACTGCTTGAGAAAATAGTGTCGGAGGAGACGAGGGTCATGGTTGCACTCGAGTCTCCGGTGAACAAGAGGTGGCTGTTGCATGGATTCACGTCTTCAAGCCACCTCGCGAGACGCGAACACGCGTGCGAGAGAGAAACTAAGAGGCGTGAAGTTGTCTTCTCGAGGAGGCCGGAGATGGAGTCGGCAAAGGAGACCGATCCTCGGTTACGGTAGCGCGCACAAGGACAACAGAGCAGTGACGCTTGTTCTATGTGAGAGGAACAGCGGCTACAGAACAGTGACGCCTGTTCTGCGTGCGAGGAATGGAAAGAACCGCGGCGTCCGCGTGCGAAGAACGTCAGAGGAGGACTGCTGCGCCGCAGTGAACGACACTGTGCGCGAGAGAGGAACGACGACGCAGGAAATTAGGATTTTTTTTTCCTTTTAACTTGGCTCTAATACCATGTTATAAAGAGAAATCCGTGTCTTGACACCACGGAATTATTGACTTATATAGAGGAGGATACAGTATAATTACAATAATATCCCTAGTTATGTTACAATATTCTAACACTATATAATAAATTATAATTATCACATATAGTTCTAAAATATTTTAATTAATCATAGGATCTACTTAATCTGTGATTTTAACATATTTCTATTCTAAGGTAGTATCTCAATCTTAGGAATCAACACTTTTAATATTTAATATTTCTTTTTCTATCAACTATGATAAAAAAAACACTTTTATCTCCGATTATCTTATTTTATAATTGTGTTTATATAATGATTATATTGTATGGCACCTGCTTAATTTCTACTCTTTTTTCTGTTATATATCAAATTCAAAAACATGTCTGATCAATTTCTATAGCCTTTTCACTAACCTATTTTTCAATAAGCATATTATATTTAATGTTCTCATGATCATCACACCTACTACTACTAGGCTTCAGTGTTCCTAAATTCCAATTTTCTAACCTAATCCAATACAATAATCATGGACTAGTTATTGAACCCACATTTGCATGTAAGAATGCAAGAACAATTGCCTATTTTGCATCACATATTAGCAATGATGTCATAGGTTGCTTTGGGAGACCTCCCAAAGCACCCTTTGCATATAAAGGTAGCTTAAGTAATGAAGGTCCCTCGCTTCACATAAGGATTGTGTCTCAAGCTAGCAATCAAGGTAAAAAGTTTTTATTTGCCAAGATTTGCCAAGAATGAGCACAGATGCAAATGATATCCTTTCTACGCTTTAAAAATGTATACAAATAACGTGCAATATGATTATCGTAGTGCATAAGCAATTATTATTAAGTTTCTATTTAAGATTAGCTAAATTCATAAATTCAAAACAAAAAGTATACCAAAAATTAGTTTGCACCTTATCTATACATTAAATACTATTAAAAACTAAGTTTGAAGCTTTTTTTGGTACAATCATACGCCAAGTAATTGAATCCAACCAATTTTGTTTGATGTGGTTGATAAAGGGTTAAAAAAATAGGCTTTTGTTATTCTGATGTCTTTATCATATGTGCACAGGTGCAGAACTTGATGAGCAACTACAGGTTTAGTAATGATTCAACATGTGTTCAATAAATGGATTTAAAAAATGCAAGAGCTTTTGCTATATAAAAAGGTTCAACATGCTTGGTAGAAGATCAATAGATCTAGGTAGATGGAGAAGGCCAACATGTGTTGGCATGATACTCAAAAGGTCAAGGTTGACCAAGAGCGTAACAGGTGTGGTTGAGAAAGATTTGGAAGCAAGGATTCTAGGCAAACAGATGAAGACTCAAAAGCAAGGTCTCTTACAAGATGAAATTCTAGAGGTAAGGTCTCTTAGCAGGTAAAGACAAGTGAGACTTGAGAGATTACAAGCTACTAAGGAATGTAGAGATTTAGTTAGGCATTCATTCGACTAAGGAATAAATGTTTTGGGTTTGATATCAGGTTATGTCAAGATCCTCAAGCAAATTTAGTTGAATGAACAATTGAATCGACTTGATAGTCAATTGTAGATGTTCTATTCACAAACAAAAGCGTCCTATTTCGGCCTAAGTTGACTAAAGGAGAATTAAGTGGACTGCAATGATTTAAGTAGTTAATGTAGTTGACTGCCAAAACAGGTTGCTCTTTATGTGAATTAAGTTGAATCGAAAAGTATTAGTCAATTAAATCACTGAGATAAATATGAGCAACTTGAACCTAGTTTAAGTCAACTAGAAATGTTATCCGTTGACAAATAAGTTTGTGATATAAAGTCGACTAATGAGGATTTAAGTCGACTGAATAAATGTTGAGTCAACTTAAGAGTAGATATTTATAAATAAGTAAAGTTGACTAATAGGGTTCCAAGTTAATAAATGTGGATTTAAGTTGACTAAATAAATATTGATTCAACTTAAGAATAGTTATTTATAAATAAGGGTTCCAAGAACACTGCTTCACTAGACTGGAGAAGATTTAAGTCAATTAGATTTAAACAAAACAACTGTATGAAGTTGATCCAAACTTAACTTGAAAACTACAATGACAATTGTACAGCTTAAGATTCCCTTACTCTTGCTGTTTTATAGTCTTTTAATACTCTTTTCAAACCTAATCTCTTGCAAAGGTGTTATTTTTGTTACAAGTTTTACTTCCGCGCTTGTAAAAACGAAAGCTTTTATACTAGGTTTCTCCATCTCTTGAAGTAAAACAATTTTACTGAAATTTTCAAGCAACTTGCCCAGCGAGTAGGCCACGAAGTAGAAGTGGAAGTCTAAACCACATTAAAAATCATACTAGTATTATTTGTTACTTTATTTGAGCTTGAGCCTTGTATTTTATTTAAGAGTGTCGAATCGTTTTAATTTTCAAGTTTCTAGCTAAGCACCATTGATCCTACATCTTACTCAAGAAAAAAAAAAGACAAATGAGGTGAAAATTTTGATAATGATCAGTAATAATAATGACTAATCAACTCATAATCAACATATGCTTTACTCTCTCATGGTTGGAGTAGCTCAATAGCTCTCAAGATTCACAACCAAATCTCACAGCAAGGATATTAAAAATGTAACAATCCAATAAATTATTTTCATTTATTGCCTCTTTTCCAATAAGTAGTATCTTCTCTTTTGTTTTTGTTGACCCTTGATGTTTACATCAAAATTGGACATGAAGTGGATAAGTCATCCACTTAACCTATAGTCTACTCCATGTGATGATGGGATTAAGTTGGTCTATCTCAACTAATCAAAGAGTGAAGCAACATGATATTGCATTTATGATTATATAAAACAAAAGAACCACTCACTTGGATTAAGTTGGTCTATCTCAACTAATCAAAGAGTGAAGCAACATGATATTGCATTTATGATTATATAAAACAAAAGAAACACTCACTGACTATGCATAGGCTTATATATGTCAGCCTGAAATAAAGATTCACTACGAGAAAATATAAAGTGACCATTTCTTACTAACTCTAGCAGATTTTATTACACAAGTTTGATACATTATGCAAAATAATAATATTTTGGCCCAAAATAAATATCTTGTCTCCAATAATGCCTATTTGAAACATCAAGAAAAATTAGTGGATTCCAAACAGCAGTATGTACAACTTTTATATCAATCTACACAAAAAATTTTAAGTCAGTGTGTTGGGTAAACAACTGAATAGCTTCCAGACCTTATACCATGAGATCCAAAAACATAAACAGCTCTGCTCTTAAGTATCCTAGGCAACAAATTTCGTGTTTTTCCTAATAAATAAAATTATATTTTTTTACTAGTCTACATCAATAAGTTGATTAAGATATATGATTTCACTAAGGGACTAAACTAGATAATTCGTACCTTTTACTTTTCTCAGTGATATCTTGGCACAAAGATATGGTTTTAATAAAGAAAAACGACCAAAATTAAACTTGAAATAGAAATCTCTAGAATATGCCTGTACACGAATTAAGCTGGGATAATGAGATAATACAGACACCATGACATGCAAACTTTCTTATCATGAGCTAAAGGAGCAACAAATTAAATTGTGAATGCAATAAATTATAAAATCCTGTGAAAGAAACCTTACATCAAGGATTAATTAAAGAGCAATGAACCGTTTCAACTCCAACAGTTCAAAATTCTTTCCATATGTAGTATGTTTAAACAATAGGCAATTATGATTGTTGAAATACTTTTGTTTTTTTAAATAAAAAATGCTTAAGAAAAATCTGAAAATTTTGATGAGTCACTGTCTCAAATTAATCTTCACATATGAAAAACAAGGGAAGAAGAAGTAACATCATGTTGAAAGTTCTTGCACGAATGAAATTATTCCGAGACATGAGAAGAATTTCAAACAAGTTATATAATTCACCATAGCCAATTAGTATTTGATCTACCATTTAATTCAAGAATCTCAGGAAATCAATACAGGCAACCAGAGGTCATGCAGACTAAAGCACGCCCATTGAGATTTTAAAGCCTTTCAATGAATATAGACAGAAAAAGAAAGGAATATCACTCACCATCTTCAATTCCATCAATCCATCATGCGGCTGATACGTCGCCAATCCCCTGACACTCAATTCTTGCTCCTCCGACAACAATGAGTCCTTCCAATTACTCACCAACCAATCACGGATCAAATCTAGCGACAACTAAGACGCAAAGAAACAAAAGGTAAAAACAATCGTCAGAACCAAAAAAAAAAAAGGAAACGCTCTTTGAAAGATAAGAATAAAAAGAGATATCTCGTACCCGGTTCTCAGCCAGGCCGAGCTGCAGGAAGCCATCAGGATTGGATGAGGCATCATACGGATCCTCGGCGCACCTCTTCAATCCGACATAATAGGGATTATCGTCGCCCCTGGCGAGGGCAGCGCCGCGAGAGGAGATGCAGGAGGGTCCGGCGGATCCACGGGTGGAGAGGAGGTTCCTCGAGAACGAGCGATGCATGGAGGTGAGCTCAGAAAGGTTGGATTCTGAGGAGGAAGGAGGAGGCGAGGAGGATGAGGAGGGACGGTGGCGGCGAAGGTAGAACTGGAGGAAATAGAAGAGGGCGCAGGGGATGAGGGAACCAAGAACGAGGCCACCCCTCCCCTGGGCTACCGCCTGGAGAGGGACTATGAGGCGCATGGCAGCGGTCCGAGTTGAAGACGGATATGCGCTTTTATTCTCGGAGAGGAATGGAGTAGCAGGTTATCGGCCGGAGGCGGAGCTGAGGAGGGAGGCCATCGAGCGGAGGAGAAGTGGCTGTCGCAGGGCTTTACGATTTGACGGAGATAATAAGGCGAATATCCGACGCTACTGACGAGGTCTGATAGAAGACAGGAACGGGGATGCGATTTTGAATTTTATTTTTGCATTTTAATAAAAAATTAAAAATTCTTAAATTATATATCATATTTTATTTTTTAAACAAATCATACATTATTTTTTCGACATTTCACGTAAGAAAGTTGGTATCATGCATTTCACACGCCTAATTTTCATTCCAAAAACATATATCATATTTCCATTATAATCCTCATTTCTTTCCACATTAAAATTTTTATTCTACTCATTTACAAAATTTTGATTTTAATTTATGCTATCGAATTTATATATAAGGGCAGACTAACAGAAATACATTAGTTGTGATAATAAAAGGTTTGAATTTTTTAAATTTCAAAGACTTAATAACACAAGTTTATTATAAGACTTAAAATAATGATACTTACTAACTAACATCATCAATAGATTCCTCAAATTCTTTTGATTTGAAAAAATTAAACTTTTAAATTTTTAAATGATGTAGGTGTTGAGGAATGTTTGATGTGGTGCGTACTAAAATATGCTTCGTAAATAGACATAGTGAAAATAAAAACATAATAATTCTTAATTATTATATCACACATATCAGACGCATATAAGGATACAACACGGCTAGACATAATTACATGATTACAAATTTATGGAAAGTAAATTTATACTAGGCATATCTAACAGTTCGTGATCAAACCTTATAGATAATGTTTGCTAGCCTCACAAGGCAAGTCTCCTTCAAAATTAACGAACAAGTAACCGATTGATGAGGAGTGGAATAAGAATCAACCAAGCGATACTCGAAAGATTCGTCTCTATTCGTATCCACGTCAAGTGTTGGTTAATCTTAGGAAAATGTACCGGTTCCACTGTACAAAAATTTCTTGTACAAGTGTCGAACCTTTCCTTAAATAACCTATTGTGTTCTTTAGAAGTTAAATTAGGAATCGCAGACGAAACTTAACATCATTGATTCCAAATTTAACTTATATGTTTTTAATGGTTTAGATTCGAATCGCAAGCGGAACTTAACACTATTGATTCAAATCTACCTAAGTTATTAATTCCATAAATATTATTTGCAAAATTAGCTTCCAGGACTGCATGGCGAGACACATGGCCTTCTTGGATATGGGAGCAACCACCACCGCCTAGGCAAAGCCTTTTAAGGAAAGATAATATTTATTTCCTTAAATAACTCTAGATTAACCAAAAAGAACAATCGAATCATAAATTCGAAAAAGAAGAAAACACAAACTCGAAAAATAAATTCGATAAACTAGATCTAATTTCCTTTTATATTTAGAATTCATACAAAGAAAAATAACTAGTATGATGCGGAAGAAAAATACTAGTTATACCTTCTCTTTGTAAGCTAATGACCTTAAGATCTTCTGCCGTATTCCTCATCTCGCCTTGGACGTCGTGTGGGCGACGATCCTCCAAGATGAACACCACCCAAAAGTTTCCTCCTCTTCTTCTAAAATCCGGCCACCACCACCACCAAGGAGAAGAGAGCAAAGGGAAAGGGAGAAGGGAGAGGGCCGACCACCAAGAGATCTCCAAGCAAGAGAATAAGAGTTGTATCTCATGAAGCCCCCTCACCCCTTTTTTTATATTCCCCAAGGTAAATAAGGAAAAACTTTTTACAAAAAATAAAATCATCCAAGAGTTTTTTCTTTTTCCTTTTTCTTTTTCCTTTTCTTTCCTCTTGATTGAATCAATCACTAATTTTAATTTTGTGATGATTTTAATTAAATTAATATGGTTGGCCACTTGCTTGGGCACCAAGCAAGGTGGCCAGCCACCTCATCAAGGGGAAAAAGGAATTTTATTTTTATAAAATTTTACAAGAAAAACTCTTATAAAATTTTACAAGCTCTCTTCCCTAAAGTAGGAGTTAAAAAAGGAAAGTTCTAAAAATTAAAACCATGTTTTAAAATTTAAAACTTCTCTTACAAAATTTCCTTTTTTAACATGATGATAGAAAATTTTAATTTTAAAACTTATCTTCCTTTTTTTCTTAAACCATGAGGATGGTTAAAAAAGGAAAGTTTTAAAACTTTTAAAACTCTCTATTAAAACATGTGGCCAAATTCAAATAAGGAAAGTTTTTAAAATTAAAATCTCTCTTTTAAAACTTATAGTTTTCTACAAAGAGAAGATTTTAAAAATTCAAAAACAACCCTCCTTGCTTGAATATTGTGGCCGACCCCTTCATGCTTGGTCACCAAGCAAAGGGTCGACCCCTATAGGAGAGGATGTGGTCGGCCCTTGCTTGGTGACCAAGCATTGGACCGACCCATTTCTTGGACACCAAGAAGAGCCTTACATTTGGATGGACTTGAGGCTATAATGAGGCTACGACAAGGACCTAGAGGAGAAATTGGTTTTGGCCTTCCGATGAGCTTGAGTATCCCGTGCTCGCCCTGAACACACAACTCAAGTTCATCGATAATAACTCATTCCACTAGAGAGTTATTACCGCACTACCGCACCAATCCCAAATTACATTATGGGTTCCTTCTTATCATGAGTGTGTTAGTCTCTCTGTGTTTAAGATTATGAATGCCCACTACTTAAGTAAGTTACCGACAACTCACTTAATTAATATCTAGCTCCAAGAGTAGTACCACTCAACTTCATTGTCATGTCGGACTAAGTCCACCTGCAGGGTTTAACATGACAATCCTTATGAGCTCCTCTTGGGACATTCTCAACCTAGATAACTAGGATACAGATTCCTTCTATAATCAACAACACACACTATAAGTAATATCATTTCCCAACTTATCGGGCATATTGATTTATCGAGCTAAACCTCACCCTTTGATAAGTCAAAGAAATAAATGTGCTTGTTATTATATTAGGATTAAGAGCACACACTTCCATAATAACTAAGGTCTAGTTCTTTTACTAGGTCAGTACAAAAATAACTTACCTAAATGATCCTACTCAATACACTTAAAGTGTATCAGTGTAATTTATTAGTAAAGATAAACTAATACTTAATTATACTACGACTATTCTGATGGTTTGTTCCTTTCCATCTTAGTCGTGAGCAACTGTTTATAATTTATAGAGAACCGACAACATGATCTCCTGAGTGTGACACCATACTCCATGTTATCTACTTTATAAATTAATTGAACAATTACATTTAACAAATAAATGCAGATATTGACCAATGTGATTCTTTTATTTCAAAAATAAATGTTTACAAAAGCTAGACTTTTAGTATACAGTCCAACATCAAGTTGTCGTTCAGATAGCTTCACAAAGCCACAAGTTATTCATCACCAATCGGTACTAGCCAAGCGTGAAGACAAAGCAATCTGAGAAAACTCCCATGGCATGATTTGGAGAGTGGAACGACACTGAAATCATCAAAATTGAATTCGTCGACACCAAAATCATTGGCATCGAATTCGTCAGCACCGAATTCATCGGCACTAAATTTGTCGACACTGAATTTGTTGATGCCAAATTAGGTGGCTGGAGATGTCCGACGGTAACTCTTGGGAGGCAAGAGCTTGGGATATTGATAAAGAGAGAGAGAGGGAGACGAGAATAAGAAGAAGCCCTAATCAAATTAGAGTTTTCTATCAAAATTAAAATTACTACTCTCTTCTTCTCATAGAGAGTATTTATATACTTCTACATGTGTCACGCCCCAGAGGTATACTTGTCTAATAGAACGGATGGTACCCTTTGTAACAATGTACAATATAACATAATATAGCCCACACAGCTGGAAATAAAGACAGCAGAAGATAAAAGATAACCAACTATACAATAGAGGGATTTACACAATTTCACACAACATAGAAAACATAAATGGACTGCGTGTCAGCAAGGATTAATACAACGAGTATCGTAACCAAATACAGATACACCGCAAGACTAAAATCCACGAACAAAACCAAATGTAAATACAAAGCAACAAGACATAATGTGAAAAACATGATCTCAAGTGTGATGTGGGACTAGCAGTCAGGACCTTTGAGTGACACGGCACATCCTCTACCTACTAACATAAAAATAAAGGGAAAACAAGGGATAGTAAGTACAAAATACTCAGCGAATATAAGAAAATAGTGCATGATACTATATATAAGGAAATTAAAGGATGTAGTCTCAGGTGAAATACTTACTGTAAAGTAAGATAGTCAATATAAACTACCTCTAATGAAAGCATAAGCAACTACATAATCTGGTCCCCTTGGGGTGGTGCGGTGGTTAAGGCATGGAGTGTTGCCACATGAGGTCTTGAAGTCAAAACTCGACGTGTCTGAGCATACCTCCCCCCATGACTTGTCACCTGTACTAATGGCTAGTAGTCACCCATGATTTATCTCCTCCGTGTTGGCCTAAGGACGGGTTAGCGGGGGCGCTGGGATGAGCGAATTGCCTTTTGCCACATAAGAAACTACATAATCATCTACTAATCTGCTCAACTAGGTAAAACTAATACATCAGGAGTACATGTAGTACATCCAAATCCTGCATAAATAAATACATGACCGACATATAACAAGCACATAACAAGTCCTTGTTGGTGCGGGAAGCATCCGACGATCGAACTTTAGTTTTGATAATGGAAAAGGGATTCAAAGTTAAGATTATTTGTTATCTAATATGTTCATGGAGCTTGCAGGTAAGTCCTAAGTGATACTTAGGCAAAAGTCCTAGCTGCGGTTAGGCAAGGTGAAAACCCTAGGGGGTGGTAACCCTAGGTCATAGGAGATGGTAACCCTAGGTGGAGAAAAACCCTAAGGGGGTAACCTTAGGTCCTAGGGGGTGGTAACCCTAGGTGGAGAAAAACTCTAAGGGGCGGCAACCTTAGGTCCTAGGGGGCGGTAACCCTAGGTCATAGGGGGCGGTAACCCTAGGCAGAAAGACTAGTCGGTCTGGAGGACCGGACTGGCATCAGGTAACTCTTCTGAGTGGAGTAGGTGAGGACGCATTCCCCGTAGAGAGAACAGTAGGTGTCGGGTCGACCTAGGGTTTCCGATCGGAAACCTGAAGTCAGACCCGAACAGTTTGGAGACTATCATTTACTGTCTTTACTATATTTTATGTGTGCTAATATTTGTCTTACAGGGTAGGTTATTGTTGTGGAGCTAACACATCTTGCAGGTACAAAAAACCAAAGTTAAGCCTCGGATGAATAGTGTCCGAGGCGTCTCCATGGAGCTTGGAGGCACCTCGGGTACAAGCCGACGCCAGCTATCCAGAGGAGATGGAGGCACCTTCATGAGGACTGAAGGCGCCTTGGACCAGGGAGTTGAGGTGCCTTGGACGGCCATGGAGGCGCCTTCAAGTTGATAAGGTGCGACGAGTTCAACAATGATCCACGCGATTGACTTGGAGACTTGGAGGCGCCTTGGATGGTATTGAAGGCGCCTCCAGCACTGTATAAAAGAGGATTTAAGCAGCAGCCAAAAAACAACAACTCACGAGCTATCTTCTTGCGACAAATTGCTAACGAGACTATCCGACGAATTTGTGACTTGACGCCGACGACCCGGAGACTTAATATTATTATTTTCCTTCTATCGTTGGTATAAGTTTACTATTTTCCTTGTACTTAACTTGTAATTCATTTTTGATATTATAATTGTTGCCCGCCGAAAGCGATCAACGATCGTGGGCCTTGGAGTAGGAGTCGCTCAAGGCTTCGAACCAAGTAACTCCTCGAGTTCTTGTGTGATTGTCCTCTTTTTATTTCCGCTGCGTTATTACTCGAGTTTTGTGATTCTGAATCGAGTGAAAGCCACGAGCGCTATTCACCCCCCATCTAGCGCTTTCGATCCAACAATTGGTATCAGAGCGGGGTCGCTTTGAATCGGTGCAACCACCGTTCAAGCAATTTTTTCGTGGTATTTTTAGTTTTACAGAGTCTATTAGAATTAGCTCAATAGCTAAATTCTAATTATTTTTCCTTCGAATCGGCTTTAACTCGAAGTCGGTGCAACACCACTCGAGTTCGTTATTTTATTAAACTTATTCCCGCACTACTAATCCAAGACCTAGTCTTGGGACAGATTTTTCTGTGTGTGTGTGCAGATTTGCTAAATGGCACTCCAAGAAGGTTATAGCACCGCTCGACCACCGCTCTTCACCAGAGACGATTTCGGGTGCTGGAAGGGCAGGATGGAGGCGTACTTGCAAACCCAGTTCGAAGTCTGGATGATCACCAAGATAGGACTTGAACTCCCACTAGACGGCTCAAGCAAATTAGTGTCATACCAGAACTATGACGCATCTTTAATAAAGAAAGTTGAGGTGAACACAAAGGCTACCTACATACTCCAGTGTGGACTGACCAAGGAGGAACTCAACAGAGTGGGACCGTTCTCCAGCGCAAAAGAGCTATGGGAGAAGTTGATCGAACTCCACGAGGGCACCTCAGACACCAAGGTAAGAAAAAGAGATCTGTTAATAAATTGTATAATCTGAAAATACAGGAAGGTGAGACGGCCAGCCAGCTCCACGCCCAAATTCAAGAACTACTAAATGGACTCCATGTGATCAGACAGAAGGTAGATAACTGGGACATTATAAGGTACTCCTTAAACGCCTTTCTGAGGAACACCTTGTGGGCATCCATGGTAGATGCCTACAAGGTTTCTAAGGACCTCTCTACTATTAAGTTAGACGAATTGTTTTCTGAGTTTGAGCTTCATGAACAAACTAACTCACATCTGGCCGAGAAAGGGTTGGCCTTGATTGCATGTAAAATACCGAAAAATGGCGAATAATGATAAGGAAATTTTTTGAAATTTTTAGAAATTTTTCTGGAATTTTTCGGAGATCGTATGGACGAGTTTACGGGGATAAAAATGGGGCTTGGGAAAGCCTGTTTAGGTTATCCCGTTTTAACGAGGAAATGTTTATTTTCTTTAAATCATTTCCTTTTTCCTTTTCTTTTCTTTTATTTTTTTTTCTCCTCTCCCTCGCTGTTTCCCTCATTTTTCCCTGCGTGTCATTCCTCTTCTCCTCCGTCGAACTCACCCCGTGCCCTAACCTCCTAGCGCCGGCGATTCCCTTCTCCTCTATCCCTGCCCAAGCGCCGGCGAGCACGAGCCACCGCCGGTCGAGCCGCTCCTTAGCCCTAGCGCCGCTGCCTCCCTCTCCCCTCCAGCGACACCAACTTGACCGGTCGGCACCACCCGATTTCTGGCTGTCATCTTCCTCTTGTGCCCTAGCCGCCAGCCACCCGAGTGCCACAACCGACGCCCTCTTCGATCTCCTCACGGCACCACCTTTTCCTCTGCCCTAGTTCCTCAGCCGTCGTCTATGTGAGGTCTCCAGCCGATGGTCTTCTGCCACGCCAAAGGACCGTAGATTTTCACCAAATCTAGAGAAGGGTAAGGAAAAAACATTTTTTTTTGTGGCTGGATTGTAGTTGTGAATGGATTTCTAGGTTGATTTATGTTGTTCTTTTGATCCGGGCAGTGAGGAGTGTCTTTCAGCAGCCACCCATTTTCCGGCAGCCACCTTCTAGCGGTGAACAACCCTATTGGGCAGCAACTCTTGGGTTCCAGCAGCGAGAACGGTTGTGGAACTTGAGGTAAGGCTTAGGGTTTGTTTTTGTTTTCAATTCTGTGATCTGGTTCTTATCCTGCTGTGAGCAGCACTTGGGTTGTGTGGAAGGTTATGCTAACTAAGGATGGTAGTCTCTAATTTTAGATTCAATTTGACGGTGGTGCATCTAGTTTTCAGCGACTGCCCCTGTTCCGACAGCAACTACCTGTTGTGGATCAATAGAGGAGACTTTGGTGTTGAGGTAAGATATTTAATTAGGTTGGATTAGGTATGAGTTGGATTGTGTAATTCGTTGTACATGTGTAATTGGAATTAGGTCTATGTTATTGTGTTAATTAGGGTTTGACCCTAATTTAGTGTAAGAGATTTTTATTTAGCTATTTATAGGAATGTAGCTAAATAAAATATATATTTATTTGTGACACAGGATTTTGACGCGAGATGAGTATCTCGACGTCGGATTTGGACCGGATACGATCCTTTCTTTTGGAGGCGGGTACTTTGACTTTATGTCATTCGATATGCATAATAATGTTTTTAACATATAACAATGATTGTGTTTCTCATTTGCTTCGGTTGATCACTACCCGATCTATTACATGCTTGTTTGTTTATTTTTATACACATCATGTTAGTATTTACCTGATCATACATGCTTATAGAGGTAGTGACACAACCATGTTATATACTATGTTCAGGACCTAGGGTTTATTTGATACCCTATCTGATCTGTGTACCTTTGATTTGATTCATTGTCCTGTGGTACACATTTTATATTTATATGTGGATATTGCTGTGCTGTTCAGGATATTGTCATGTTTAGTGTCATGCATCATCTCGCATGATTGCATGCTGTGCGATAGTCTGCTCCATTATTGTCTAGCACATCGCCAGTTACATGTATCTGTACACACCACGACTCATGGGTTAGTGGTATATCAGACAGGAGTGTGACAGTTCTGTTGTTTGGCTCCGTTGGTCTGGTGACTCAGCGTGGTAGCCGGCAGACGGTTCTGCTCTGTTTGGCTCCGTTGGTTTTGTGTAGCAGCGTGGTAGCCGGCAGGCAGTTGGACTTTGTTTGGCTCCGTTGGTCCGCTCATGGGTAGTGTGACGCAGCGTGGTAGCCGGCAGAAATTCCTCCCCGTCATCATGTACCGGGAGATGAGAGAATTGTGCTCCCCCATTTATGATTTGGGGTAGGAGGATAGGTATACTCCGACAGCATCCCGTCCACTCGGTCACTCATCAGGAGCAGTGACGTCAGAGTGCATGGTTATCACAGCCCTACCCACTCGGTCTCACCATTGTGTGTGACATGGCTGACTGGCGTCAGGGGTGACCATGACATTTGCATCATATGCCTGATGCATTTATTGCTTGTGTTTGCTGCATTTACTTGCTGATTTATATGGATGCATATGATTGACATGTATACAGGATTTATGACACTCTCGGTCTGACGACCCTGTTGTACTTATACCCTGGTCCTGGTTAGTACAGTTTTCTCCTGCTTATTTCAGTTGCATTTACTCTTCTTGTATCAGGAGACTGTATGCATGATTAGTGCTGGTTGTTATTTTCTTTATTATGCATATCAGTTGTTACCCGCTGAGTTGTTGAACTCACCCCCGTGGACACTATCTTTTTCAGGTACCAGGTTGTTTATGGAGTCGCTTGGAGTATCCTACCTGCCGGTCCCCACGTCACATCAGAAGACATGTCTCTGCCTTTTTTTGTTTATTTTATTGTGGTATATGATATGTGTGTATTTGGCTTGTGTGTTCCGGTTTTGTTCCGGAGTGTTGTGTTGTTGTGTGGTGTAAGCCTAGCCGACTAGCAGTGTTTTGTTTTGTTTTGTATGGGCTTGTATTTATGTTTTTTCGCTGTGTTGGTTTTGATTTCAGCCGAGTGGGCTGATAAAAATATATATAACTACGTGGTTGTTGTTATATTTGTCCAACCGTGTAGGCTGAGATTATTAACTGCGTGGTTGTGTATATATTCCAGCCGCATGTGGATGATGTATATTGTGTCTGTAGAAATGCTTCAGATTGTTAGCCGTACAAGGGAGGTGCTGCCGAAATTTTCTTCGGACAGGGACTCCCCCGGGGCGTGACAATTTAGTGGTATCAGAGCAGGTATACGATACTTGCTATGTGTTCTGGATTTTCGAGATTTATCTGATACCAATTTATTTGGTATCAGAGCACGGTTTACGAGTTTTATATCCCGTGTTTTGGATTTCACGTTTTAGTTTTCTCGATGTGACTTTTCGGGTTTTGGGACCTGGCAGCAACAGGACATCTCCAAGCTATAAGAGGCATGTTGGTATACTGTTGTCCTACCTTTTTGTTAGTATATGCACCGTTGACTATTACAGTTTATAACATGTATTAGCATTCTTTATTAGTACCTGTCTAGTTGATATAGCATATATTTTATGTGTTAGGTAAACCCCTGATCATGGTCGACTTTAATAGAGATCGAGGATTACAGTCTCTGGTGATTTTCCATATCATATCACCAGTAGTTTTAGCTTCTGTTACTACTAGTTGGTTAGAGGTTGGAGACACATACCAGTCTCTGTTGTTATTGGCTAGGTGCTAGGTAATGACTAGTAAGTACATATTTTTGTTGACTCAGCCAGTAGTATACTGATACACTTTAGTTAGTTTCGTCAGTAAATGATTGATTTACTCTTGTTAGATTGGTCAGTAGAAGACTGATTTACGTTTGTCGACTTGGGTAGTCGTAGATCGATATACCTTTGTGATTGCGGAGGATTAACGTACATTTGTTAAATTTAAATAGTCAATGACCGATTCATTTATTTTGGTTGGTTCGATCAATAGGGGATCGACTTACTCTATTTTATAGAAATGCTGATCTTTGGGTTATTCGTGCTTAGTTGGATATCTTGAGCACATTGAGTACATGGCTTGTACGGACGTGGAAAGACTGAATTAGCCGTATACCATTGTCGGGTTAGTCAATCTATAGAGAATCGATGTATCCTATTCCATGGGTACGTTAATTTTAGACTGTATTTGCCTAGTTGGATAACATAGAAGGTAGCATAGGGAATATCAAATTGATTGGATTAAATATGCTGATTCTGCATATCTATGTGGTGTGTACATGTGATTATTATGTGTTGTAGGAGTGTTATGATGGATGGTCTAATTGCATGTAGTGGGTGTATATTTTTTCCAGTTATGATTGTTGTGGGTTTCTAGTAGATTATACCCGAGTGGTCTGATTGGTTTATTGGAGGTATTTTGTCGATTAAATCTATGTTGTGAAATGTGCATATGTGTTTGAGTGTAATATTCGAGGTATCTTGTTCATTCTATTTGTTTTGTGTGTACACTCGTGTCGATTATGATTTGTTGGAAGTATTATGTTGATTATACTCTTGGCATAGGTGTATATATATGTCATGTGAGTGTTGTTTGAGGTGTATTGTCGATTATACCTATGTTGATATATGCACACGAGTTCGGTATGCATTGTTGGAGGTATCACGATAAATTATACCTATGTTGTGAGTATGTTTGGTGTATACTAATTGGAAGATTATGTCGATTATACATATGTTGTGTGTGCACGTGTGCCAAGTGTATGGTTGATGACATCATGATGATTCTACCTATGTTGAATGTAAAATGTTGAGTGTCTACATTATGTTATTGGTTGTATTACCCTGTCAACTAATTCTTCTATTAGTGGGTGACCGACCCACTAGGATGATGATAGAGTTGATTATGGATTTGATTTGCTTACTGGGTTGCTATACCCTAGGCTACCCATAGTGATCTGTGGTAGAGAGATCTTGTGCAGTCTCTAGCTGGATAGTTAGGTGCCTTGGGCACTTATGTATTGTTTGTGGTGGAGTGTTGCTCCCACACATGTTATGGATCGTTTGTGGTGGAGCGTTGCTCCCACATATTGCGGATTGCATGTAGCGGAGCATTGCTCCCATATTTATTGCAGATACATATTACGGATTATTTGTAGTGGAGTGTTACTCCTACATATTGAGGATTTCTTGTGGTAGAGCGTTACTCCCACATATGTGGTATTTCTTATGATGGAGCGTTGCTCTCACACTGGAGGATCTATTCTTTGGTGATTTATATTGTTGGTGATCAGATTTCTGACTTATTGTCGGGGATCTTATGGTTAGGAATGTCTGTGATACGGACATTATGTGTCTTGGTTTTACCATTAGGGCTTGCGGAGCCTTAGATGTTTTCAGGGACTCGATGAATTTGGTATTCCTAGGATGTTTGGATCGGTTTCCATTGTCTTTGTTGATGATGTTGTGATCTATTACGGATCCGAGGTGAGTCTCGTACACCATCTACGCATAGTTCTAGAGATGTTTCGATGGAAATGTCTATATGTGAAGAACAGTAGTGCGTATTTTGGTTGTCTTCTGTGAGATGTTTGAGACACACGGTCACCAGTAGGAGTATACCGTGGTTCCACAGGAGATAGAGGTTGTTACCGTTGGGAGTAGACGGAGTCTATAGAGGAGGCTCGCAACTTCCTTTGTTTGGCTCGATATTTCCGGAGATACGTTGAGGATTTCTCTCGGATTGATATGCCACTTACACACCTGACCAGGAAAGGCGTGAAGTTCACTTGGACTGAGGATTACGAGGCCAGCTTCCAGGAGCTGAAGCGGAGACTAGTGTCCGCTCCGATTTTGGTTTTACCTTCAGGAGAGGACAGATTCATGCTCTATACCGACGCATCTCTACAGGGTTTGGACGCTGTTTTGATGCAGCACGGCAGGGTAGTCTCCTATGCTTCTCGGCAGTTGGAGGAGCATGAGAAGAACTACCCAGTACATGATTTGTAGCTGGCCGCCATTATTTTTGCCTTGAAGATTTGGCGGCATCACCTTTATGGTATTACAGTTGAGATTCTCACTGATCATAAGAGTCTCAAATAACTTTTTACTCAGAAGGAACTTAATTTCCAATAGAGGAGATCGATAGAATTCTTGAAGGATTACGATTGTACCATTAGCTATTATCCGAGGGGAAAAGCTAATGTGGTTGCCGATGCACTCGACAGGAAGTCTAGAGGGACTTTAGTTTGCCACCGAGTTGTGGTCACAGATTTGATTCAGGGTTTCTACGAGTTAGGCATTGAGGAGCAGGGACAGATAGAGCAGGGTATTCTGGTTACCATGGTTGCTCAATCGTCGATCAGGACGAGGATCCGAGAGGCTCAGGCTGGTGATTAGCATTTGTAGTTCATTGGCAGCCAGATAGCTTCTAGGCAGCAGCCCGAGTTTACCCAAGATGAAGCGGGTATTATATATTTTCGAGGCCATTTATGCGTACCTCCATCTCACCCGGTCAGGGAGGAGTTACTTCAGGAGGCTCATCGCTCACGATTTTCCATCCACCCAGGCGGGACCCGTATGTACCGAGATTTGAGGCGTTTCTATTGGTGGAACGGAATGAAGAAAGACATCGCGGATTTTGAAGCTAGATGTCTTGTCTGTCAGCAAGTGAAGGCCGAACACCAGAGACCTGCCGGCTTACTTCAGCAGATTTCTATTCCTGAGTGGAAATGGGAACACATCACCATGGACTTTGTGGTGGGTTTGCCGAGGACACGACGAGGCCATGACGTGATTTGGCTAATCGTAGATTGATTAACCAAATCCGCACACTTCTTAGCGATCCGGAAGACTGATTTCCTGGATCGATTGGCAGATCTGTATTGTCGGGAGATCATCAGATTTCATGATTGCCCCTTTGACTATTATTTCGGATAGAGACCCCTGGTTCATGTCTCGTTTCTGGCAGAGTCAGCAGCAGGCCTTGGGCACTCAGCTCCAGCTTTCCATCCGCAGACAGATGGATAGTCAAAGTGGACCATTCAGACTCTAGAGGACTTGTTGAGGTCAGGTGTATTAGATTTTGGAGGCAGTTGGGAGGACCATTTGCCATTGGTAGAGTTCGCCTACAACAACGGTTTGCATTTGGCTATCCAGATGGCACCGTTTGAAGCGTTGTATGGTAGGCCTTGTCGGACACCCACCCTCTGGGATGAGGTTGGGGAGGCCCAGTTATTGGGACCTCATAGAGCTCAGCTTGAGACAGAGTTGGTACATACTATCAGACGGAGGATGTCAGAGGCGCAGGACCACCAGAAGAGTTATGCATATCGGAGACGCAGACCCCTGGAGTTCTTTTTAGGCGACCATATTTTTCTGCGAGTTTCACCCACGAAAGGGGTGAGGAGATTTGGCCTCAGAGGTAAGCTAGCTCCGCGATGCATTGGCCTTTTCTAAATTCTAGAGAGGATTGGAGTAGTAGCTTATCGGCTGGCACTACCACCGTCCCTAGCAGGCATTCATGACGTATTCCACGTATCTATGCTGAGGAGATACGTAGCCGACCCAGCATATATACTGACAGATATCTCAGATCCCATTCAGTCTGACGTCGCTTATGAGGAGGTTCCGGTATGGATTCTGGACCGGAAAGAACGTCAGTTGCGGAACAGGACAATCTGACTGGTTAAAGTCGGATGACAACATCATTCAGATGAGAAGGCTACCTGGGAGCTCGAGGATACGATCCGAGCTCGATATCCCCATCTTTTCACTTGAGGTATGTGATTTAATTTACCGTTCAGCATTTACACTATTTACCTGTTGTTAGTATTTGCTGATGGTAGATAATGAAATTTGGGAACCAAAATTTTATTAGTGGGGGAGAATGTAAAATACCGAAAAATGGCGAATAATGATAAGGGAATTTTTTTGGAATTTTTAGAAATTTTTCTGGAATTTTTCGGAGATCCTATGGACAAGTTTACTGGGATAAAAGTGGGGCTTGGGAAAGCCTATTTAGGTTACCCCGTTTTAACGAGGAAATGTTTATTTTCTTTAAATCATTTCCTTTTTCCTTTTTCTTTTCTTTTATTTTTTTTTCTCCTCTCCCTCGCCGTTTCCCTCATTTTTCCCCGCGTGCCATTCCTCTTCTCCTCCGCCGAACTCACCCCGTGCCCTAACCTCCTAGCGCCGGCGGTTTCCTTCTCCCTCGCTCCTCAGCCCTAGCGCCGCTGCCTCCCTCTCCCCTCCAGCAACGCTGACTTGACCGGTCGGCACCACCCGATTTCCGGCTGCCATCTTCCTCTTGTGCCCTAGTCGCCAGCCACCCGAGCGCCACAACCGACACCCTCTCCGATCTCCTCACAGCACCACCTTTTCCTCTGCCCTAATTCCTCAGCCGCCATCTGTGTGAGGTCTCCAGCCGATGGTCTTCTGCCACGCCAAAGGACCCTAGATTTTCACCAAATCCAGAGAAGGGTAAGGAAAAAACTTTTTTTTTTATGGCTGGATTGTAGTTGTGAATGGATTTCTAGGTTGATTTATGATGTTCTTTTGATCCGGGCAGTGAGGAGTGTCTTTCAGCAGCCACCCATTTTTCGGCAGCCACCTTCTAGCGGTGAACAACCCTATTGGGCAGCAACTCTTGGGTTCCAGCAGCGAGAACGGTTGTGGAACTTGAGGTAAGGCTTAGGGTTTGTTTTTGTTTTCAATTCTGTGATCTGGTTCTTATCCTGCCATGAGCAGCACTTGGGTTGTGTGGAAGGTTATGCTAACTAAGGATGGTAGTCTCTAATTTTAGATTCAATTCGACGGTGGTGTATCTAGTTTTCAGCGGCTGCCCCTGTTCCGACAGCAACTACCTGTTGTGGATCAATAGAGGAGACTTTGGTGTTGAGGTAAGATATTTAATTAGGTTGGATTAGGTATGAATTGGATTGTGTAATTGGTTGTACATGTGTAATTGGAATTAGGTCTATGTTATTGTGTTAATTAGGGTTTGACCCTAATTTAGTGTAAGAGATTTTTATTTAGCTATTTATAGGAATGTAGCTAAATAAAATATATATTTATTGGTGACACAGGATTTTGATGCGAGATGAGTATCTCGACGTCGGATTTGGACCGGATACGATCCTTTCTTTTGGAGGCGGGTACTTTGACTTTATGTCATTCGATAAGCATAATAATGTTTTTAACATATAGCAATGATTGTGTTTCTCATTTGCTTCGGTTGATCACTACCCGATCTATTACATGCTTGTTTGTTTATTTTTATGCACATCATGTTAGTATTTACCTGATCATACTGTTGATGTGGGAAGCATCCGACGATCGAACTCATGTTTTGATAATGGCAAAGGATTCAAAATTAAGGTGTTGTGTGATCTAACAAGTCTGCTTGAGTATTTTCGGAAAGTCCTAGCTGCGGTTAGGCAAAGGGAAAACCCTAGGGGGTGGTAACCCTAGGTCATAGGGGGTGGTAACCCTAGGTCATAGGGGGTGGTAACCCTATGCGGAAAGTCTTGGCAGGTTGATGGCTTCAGGCAAAAGTCCTAGGGGGTGGTAACCCTAGGTGGAAAGTCCTGGTGTCGCGAATTAGGTGAAAGACTGGACTAGCCGGGAAGTGGATGTCTAGCAGAAAGTCCGGAAGCGTCGAGTGCTGAGCAAAAGTCCAGTCGATCTAGAGGATCGCACTGGCAACAGGTAAATCTCCTGAGTGGAGTAGGTGAGGACGCGTTCCCCGTAGAGGGAACAGTAGGCGTCGGGTCGACCTAGGGTTTCCAGACGGAAATCCGAAGTCAGACCCGGATAGTCTGATGACTATCGATAATATTTTGTTACCTTATTTATGACTTTATGTGCTAACTTTGTGTTACAGGATATTGTTTGGGACTAACATGTCTTGCAGGTACAAAATAATAAAGTCTTCCCTCGGATGAACAGTGTCCGAGGCGCCTCCATGGAGCTTGGAGGCGCCTCGGGTGCAAAGCTGGAGCTGGCTGTGAAGCACCTTGGGAGGTGCCTTGAAAGAGACATAAGGCGCCTTGAATGGGGCATAAGGCGCCTTAAGCAGATGAACTTCGACCAGTTCAAGCTTGATCCACGCGGGAGACTCGACAGCATGGAGGCGCCTTGAATAGCCTTCAAGGCGCCTTGAACACCCTTTATAAGGGGGTTTCGAGCAGCACCTTGAATCATCAACTTCCAGGCTTCCTTCCTTCAACGTGCCGCTAACAAGATCATTCCGAAGTGCTGCTGCAACATTCCGACGACCCGGAGCTCCATAACTTGTGGTTTTTATACTGTTGTCGGTATAACCGTGTTTCTTTTTACTGTACTTATTTGCAATACTTGTACTTTATTCGAACTTATAGTTGTTGCCCACGGAAAGCGATCAAGGATCGCGGGCCTTCGAGTAGGAGTCATCTTAGGCTCCGAACGAAGTAAATTCCCCAGTGTTTGTGTGTTTGTTTTTATTCCGCTGCGTTTTAACTCCGATAGTTTTGCGATTCAAAAAACGAAATAGCTGCGAGCGCTATTCACCCCCCTCTAGCGCTTTCTCGATCCAACACATACATGCTTATAGAGGTAGTGACACAACCATGTTATATACATTGTTCAAGACCTAGGGTTTATTTGATACCCTATCTGATCTGTGTACCTTTGATTTGATTCATTGTCCTGTGGTACACATTTTATATTTATATATGGATATTGTTGTGCTGTTCAGGATATTGCCATGTTTAATGTCATGCATCATCTCGCATGATTGCATGCTGTGCGATAGTCTGCTCCATTATTGTCGAGCACATCGCCAATTACATGTATCTGTACACACCACCACTCATGGGTTAGCGGTATATCAGACAGGTGTGTGGCAGTTCTATTGTTTGGCTCCATTGGTCTGGTGACTCAGCGTGGTAGCTGGCAGAATGTGTTGGTGCGGGAAGCATCCGACGATCGAACCTGAGTTTTGATAATGGCAAAGGATTCAAAGTTAAGGTGTGTGGTGATCTAACAGCCTGAATGAGATTGCAGGAAAGTCCTAACTGCAGTTAGGTAGGTGAAAACCCTAAGGGGTGGTAACCTTAGGTCCTAGGGGGTGGTAACCTAGGTGGAGAAAAGTCCTAGCTGCGGTTAGGCAAAGGGAAAACCCTAGGGGGCGGTAATCCTAGGTCATAGGGGGTGGTAACCCTATACGGAAAGTCTTGGCAGGTCGAAGGCTTCAGGCAAAATTCCTAGGGGGTGGTAACCCTAGGTGGAAAGTCCTGGTGTCGCGAACCAGGTGAAAGACTGGACTAGCCGGGAAGCGGATGTCCAGCAGAAAGTCCGGAAGCGTCGAGTGCTGAGCAAAAGTCCAGTCGATCTGGAGGATCGCACTGGCAACAGGTAAATCTCCTGAGTGGAGTAGGTGAGGACGCGTTCCCCGTAGAGGGAGCAGTAGGCGTCGGGTCGACCTAGGCTTTCCGGTAGAAAATCCGAAGTTAGACCCGGACAGTCCAGAGACTGTCACAATATTCTTTATCATATTCATACTGTTGTTGTATGCTAACTTTGTGTTGCAGGGTGTTTTTGTGATTAACATATCTTGCAGGGACCAAAGTGCACAATTTGTAACGACCACCCTTCTTACTACTACTCTCTAAGGGTGACCGTTACCTAACTACTACTCTACTTACTAGTGTCACTGACGCTATTATTAGAATCAGTTAGATTTATCACGATTCAGAGAAATTCCTACCGAAAAATTTCGACAGAGTCTCCCCTGTACCGGTGACCAAATCCATAGTACATAAGATATATACGCAGCCACAGGCGGCTGGAACACATTTTTCACAACCACGCAGTTATAAAAACAACAGTAAAAGAAAGAACTACTCCAGTAAAAACAACCAACTAAATCACTCCACAAATAATTAAAGTGACTAAATGCATATGCGGAAATAAACTCAACTACAATCTCACAAACTTCATAATAGTGTTAAAGGAAAGAACTAAAGCATAAACTCTAATCAAATAGGTTTTGCAGGTTTGGTAGCACTCTCTGGATCTCTCCATAGTCCAGTCACCACACACCTTCATCACCACTACCACTCTGTCGTCTCCCTTCATATCTTAGCTTTTCCTTTATCTGCAGTAGGAGGAAAGAAAACAAAACTATAAGCGAAAACGCTTAGTAAGTACTAATCTATCTCACAAAAACTTCGAAGTGCATAAAAGTAATGCAATAATACTGAAACTGTAATGCTAAAGCAAAACTGCATGTACTCATGGTATACAGAAATAAAACTGAATACTAAACATGCTCACTAACTGACAGGAAAGTAATGAAACTACTACTGTAGGCTTAGAATTAAAGAACTAAACTTTTATTGATTCTAAGCATAAACTTGTTTCATTTTCTTATATCTTTATACCAGAAATTAATCTTTTAATTTCTCTTTCACTTTCTTCTTCTTTTCTTTTTCTTTGGACCCAGGCTTAGTACCATCTTTGTTTTGCGCGCTCTCTAATAGTGACTGGGGTAGCGAGCCTCCAGCCCTATGAGGATAAAGACCTCGGTCTTACCAGGGCCAAGACCTCGAAATTGGTCACCTGGATTTGTTTAACGACAACCTCGGAAGTCGGGTACTAGCCTCTTACTTTAATTTACTTGTTATCTCTTTTTAACTAGACTTTAGTCTTTTTCTTTACTTATGCTTCTTATAATCCTTTATTGGAGCCTATTAGAATCCTGTAGATATATCTAACAAGTGTAGGATTACAACTAACCAAGCATGCTACATGAAAATAACACAAGAGAAGCCGATCTGAACTCTCTAAGCACGTTATAAAACATGGCACAGGAAAGCAAATATGAACTTACTAATTATGCTATAAAATAGAGCAAAAAAAAGCTAATTCAAACTTGCTAATCATGCTATAAAATAGAGCAAAAGAGAGCTAGTTCAAACTTTCTAAACATGCTGTAAAATAGAGCAAAAGAAAGCTAATTTGGACTTTCTAAACATGCTGTAAAATAGAGCAAAAGAAAGTTAACTTGGACTTTCTAAACATGCTGTAAAATAGAGCAAAAGAAAGCTAACTACCAGCCCCATTAATCCGAGATAATGCAAGCCACATAAGCTAAACCAAATCTGCAATACTTCTTCTACTTATATAGGATACTCCTGCCACTATTTAGCACCCTGGTAACAAGCAAAAGAGACCAAAAATGCTACCCATGACTATCCATTCCAGTGACCACAACCTGTCCCTTATTCTCCTTCCTTCAAAGCCCACGACAGCAAGCACAGAAGCACAAAACATCAATGTTTCAAGCTTTAAACACTAATGGTCATGGCTAAATAATGGAGGAGGCATAACTTACAGTTATCAAAAAAACAAACAACCGAATTTTGAAACTGCACTTCCAAATCACCAACTATACAGGCTTGTTAAACTACAAGGGAACCAACCAATAAGGCTAAATCTGGTACAGCAGGTTTAAAAGTAAGGAAATAGCAACTAATTCCCTAACCACATGATCGGTTACAGCAGGAAATAACAGAAGAAATTTCCATCTAAGACCTTGTAAGGATTTCTGCAAATGAACCTAAACTATCACAAAACAGCAAACCTTAAGGCCGTTCTTATTCGGTTCAGCAAGGAAGAATTGAAGAATCCAAACTACATAGCACTACACGATAACATAACTAAGCAGCAATTGAAGGAAAGAATGAAACTAATCCCTAGCATCATCTATCCGACATTGCAAATCTCGTGAGCAAGGAAACAAAATTGGAGACTCAGAACTACTCCTACCACAGGTGAGTAGTACTTACTAACGGTTCTTGGACTTACAACCGAAGGGTGGAAGAGATTCTAGGGTTCGGAGAAAACCCGAGCTCGCGGTGCTTCCTTTGTGCTCGCGTGCTTCCCCTGACAAGGCGACCTTAAGGAGTTGAAGAGAGCCCCTCGGGAAGCTTTGGTCGGCCGTCGGAATCACCTAGGTGTGCCTGCGGTTTTCACCCGAGAAAGAGGAGGCGCCGTCGAGAGGGAGAAGGAGAGGGATTTTTGAGAGAATTTGTTTTGGTTTTTCGGAAATGAAAACCTAATTTCCTTTCTTATATTCGGGTTTAATCACAACTATGCTTTAATATCAATTTTCTCCATATTGGATTGACAAAGTCCGTGTAGCTCAACTGATTGGGCCAGGTTTGGTTGGGTCAGTCCGACCCGAGGTCGTAGGTTCGAACCTCGCCTTCAACGGTTTTTGTCAAAATTTCTTTCTTTTTGTAAACATACTAAACGACCTCCAAAAATTACGTAAAAATACTCTAAAAATTTCTAAAAATCTCTAGAATATTTTAAAAGCATTTTCAAATATTTTTATGGATATTTGGAACTCGAAATAGGGAAAAATCGGGTTGTTACACAATTACCCTCGGATGAACAGTGTCCGAGGCACCTCCATGGAGTTTGGAGGCGCCTCGGGTGCAAAACCTGAGCTAGCTGCGAAACCAGCTTGGAGGCGCCTTGGAGGAAGCCAAGGCACCTTAGACAGAAGCCTGAAGGCGCCTTGAAGGGCGTTGAAGGCACCTTCAGGTCGCAGCAGTCAAAGGCTTATCACAGCGAACTGATCGGGATAGAATTCAGTTTCAAGGCGCCTTGGAGTTTGTTTAAGGTGCCTTGAACACTGTATAAAAACAGGGGTCGAGGCAATAGCTGTATCAATGTTCTTCGAAGCAAACTTCTGTTAAGTGCTGCGAACCCAACCATCCCTAAGTGCTGCAAGAACACCCCGACAACCCGGAGCTCAGACTTTTCAATTCTGCATTGTCATTGGTATATTTTTAGTGATTGTTATACTTGCAATTTGTAACTAGTTTTAAACGTGCTTATAGTTGTTGCCCACAGAAAGCGATCAAGGATCGCGGGCCTTCAAGTAGGAGTCGGCTTAGGCTCCGAATGAAGTAAATCCTTCGTGTCTGTGTTTTCGTTATTTCATTTCCGCTGCTTTAATCACTCGACGAACAATTTACGATTCCGATAATCGAACGAAATAGCCGCTGCTTTAATCACTCGACGAGCGAAATTCCAATTTGAAAAATCAAGTTAAAGAACTCAAGAACATGTTGGAACGATTTACTTTGGGTTTCAAGAATCTTGATCTGATTCTCGGAAAACAAAAAGCCGTTTACAACCGATCAGGACTTGAATTCAAGGCTAAAAGGAAATACCACTCATATTTATCACTCGTTAATAGATCAAATAGAAAGGTAGTCCAAGCATGGGTACCTAAGTCCAACTTGGTCAATCAAGTTGGACTTGGTCAATATTGGGTCCCCAAGGATCAAGTCTACTACCTCGATAGACCATATCGAGGCTACGATCCAGGGGGAAGAAAAAGAAAATTAATTAAACGAACTTAAAATTCAAAATTAAATTAAATTCAAAATTAAATTAAAATTCAAACTTAAAAATTAAATTAAAATCAAATAAAAATATAGAAGGAGGATCCAGAATAGCTGGCACCCCTAACTAAACTATCCGACTGGGTAACCGAACTTAATCTACCCGAAATGGGTAAACAAGAGTAGACTACCCGGCAGGGTAATTAAGGTTAGATAAAATGGGCTAGGTTTAACTTGACCAACGGTACTGGTGAAGTTTTTGGATGATAGTACGTTAGGGAAGCTTGGGCATCGTATGTCTAGGAAGATATGGCTTCGACCTGGTGCATTTGGCCAAGTCGAACTGACCGAAGCTACCCTTAAATGGATCCTAACCAGTTAGACCAAGGTTTAGTATTAAGTTCAATTGGTAGGACTATTTGAAAAACCTCGAAGGCATGATTACTTTAATGAGTTCCTTGTGACTCATCATAGCCCAGAAGTTTATCCAAAGAATGCTTACTTGTTGAACCCAAAGCTAAACCTGAATCTAACACAAAGTTAAACCAAACCCTTAAATTGAACCTCAATTCATCTCACAAAAATTATAGGATTCCCTGATTGAAAATTTAGATCAGGTGAGATGACTAAGGAATTCAAATTCAAAATTAAACTCATAACTATAAGTAATTCAAATTCTATAATCAATTAATCAATTTTAAAAAATTATTTTAAAAAATCCTTTAAAAATTATTTTAAAAATCCTTTAAAATTATTTTAAAAAATTCCTTTAAAAATCCTTTCAAAAAATTAATTGAAAAATCATTTTAAAAATCCCTTTAAAAATTACTTTAAAAATTCCTTTAAAAAATTCCTTTAAAAGTTACTTTAAAAATCCTTTTAAAAATTACTTTAAAAATCCTTTTAAAAATTATTTTGAAAATCACTTTAAAAAATACTTTAAAAATTATTTTAAAAATTACTTTAAAAATCCTTTTAAAAATTACTTTAAAAATTACTTGAAAAATCCTTTTAAAATTATTTTAAAAATTCCTTTAAAAATTACTTTAAAAATCCTTTAAAAATTATTTTGAAAATCATTTTAAAAAATTCCTTCAAAAATCCTTTTTAAAAAAATTATTTGAAAAATCATTTTAAAAATTAATTTAAAAATCCTTTTAAAAAATTATTTGAAAAATCATTTAAAAAATTTCTTTAAAAATTATTTTGAAAATCATATTAAAAATTCCTTTAAAAATCCTTTAAAAATTATTTTAAAAATTCTTCTAAAAATCCTTTTAAAAATTACTTTAAAAATCCTTTAAAAATTATTTTAAAAATTCCTTTAAAAATTACTTTAAAAATCCTTTTAAAAATTCTTCTAAAAATCCTTTTAAAAATTACTTTAAAAATCTTTTTAAAAATTACTTTAAAAAATTCCTTTAAAAATTACTTTAAAAATCCTTTAAAAATTATTTTAAAAATTCCTTTAAAAATGACTTTAAAAATCCTTTTAAAAATTACTTTAAAACATTCCTTTAAAAATTATTTTAAAAATCCTTTTAAAAATTACTTAAAAAAATTCCTTTAAAAATTACTTTAAAAATTATTTTTAAAATCACTTTAAAAATTCCTTTAAAAAATACTTTAAAAATTATTTTAAAAATTACTTTAAAAATCCTTTTAAAAATTATTTTAAAAATCATTTTAAGAATTCCTTTAAAAATCCTTTAAAAATTCTTTTAAAAATACTTTCAAAAATATTTGAAAAACTTATTAAAAATACTTTGAAAAATATTTGAAAAACTTATTAAAAATCCTTCGAAAAATATTTGAAAAACTTATTTAACAATCCTTTGAAAAATATTTGAAAAACTTATTTAAAAATTCTTTGAAAAATGTGTGAAAAACTTATTTCAAAATCCTTTGATAAATATTTGAAAAACTGTTCAAAATCCCTTGAAAAATATTTGAAAAACTTATTTCAAAATCATTTAAAAATTATTTGAAAAATATTTTGGAAATAAATTTCAAAATCATTTAAAAATTATTTGAAAAATCTTTTGAATATTCATTCCAAAATCGTTTAATTTTTTTTTAAATTATTAGTCAATTAATTTCAAAATATTATTCAATTAATTGTTACTATAGTCTCCAAGTTTACTATTTACTAATTTGAAATTCAAACTTATATTTTCAATAGTTTTAGTGGGAAAGTTAACTTTATCTGACACTCACTCATAAGCTAAACATGCCTGAAAACCTAGAATGGTTTAGATGGAAAATTAGACAAAATATAAAAGACCTATTATATTTTATACATGCTTGGACTCTAGAACTCTAGGGATTCATGTTTGCATTAATTAAGGGGGAGTGAACGGAGTCAAGCTAATTATCAAGTAACTTTTGAAGAGATTTTCAAATTTAATTAAATATCTTTCGAAAAACTTTTCAAATGGAGATTGTAAGATTGAGCATGCTTTAGGGCTCTGATACCTGATCAAAACAATTTGGATAACTTAACATCTATTTAACCTGACTTATACTTGGACTTAAGGACCAACTGGAAAAATAACCTAAATTAAATATTTAGTTACTCCCTCTTCGTCCTAAGATTTCATAAATTCTTACTCCTATTTTCTTCAAAAGTAAGTTTTTGTTTAACTGATTACCTTTTCAAACTGAAACTACATTTTCAAAAATTTAATGTTTGCAAAAGGCTTAGCTAAGTGACTCATATAGCAACTTTCAAACTTAGCCTAAAAAGATCCTTTAAAATAATTTGCATCCAAAATTCTTTAAAATCTAGCTAAGTTTTTCTAAACTTAGTTACATATTTTTTTTCTCTTTTCCTCTAAAACCAACTAAGTTTACAAAGAGGCTAAAGCCATCCTTCAAGTCATCCATAAATTAGCCTTTTTAACTTAGGAGAAAAATATTCCTTTTCAAGTCCTCTTTCTCCCTTAACTAACAAATTTTTTAGTTACAAGCTAAGTGTTTCACAAGCATTTTTTCAAAGACTAAAACTATTTTTTCTAAAAACTTGAAACATGCTTTCCAACTGGCTTATTTTTTTTGATATATGGCAAAGGGGGAGAGTAGGAAATTCAAAAGTAAAAAGTGTTGCTTTTATTAAGGGGGAGAGTAGGTAATTCAAAAGTAAAACTTTATTTAAATTCAAAAAGGAAGCCCTGTATTAAGGGGGAGCTTCACAAAGTTTAAGTGTTAGCTTAAGTTATGCTTTTATTCGAATTTATATACTTAAGCTTGCTCACTTAAAATCTTCTTATATACTTATGCATTTGTTTTACTTAACTTTGAATTTGGGTTGCCATAATCAAAAAGGGGGAGATTGTTGGTGCAGGAAGCATCCGATGATCGAACCTGAGTTTTGATAATGACAAAGGATTAAAAGTTAAGGTGTGTGGTGATCTAACAGTTTGAATGAGATTGCAGGAAAGTCCTAACTGCATTTAGGCAGGTGAAAACCCTAGGGGGTGGTAACCTTAGGTCCTAGGGGGTGGTAACCCTAGGTGGAGAAAAGTCCTAGCTGCGGTTAGGCAAAGGGAAAACCCTAGGGGGCTGTAACCCTAGGTCATAGGGGGTGGTAACCCTATGCGAAAAGTCTTGGCAGGTCGAAGGCTTCAGGCAAAAGTCCTAGGGGGTGGTAACCCTAGGTGGAAAGTCCTGGTGTCGCGAACCAGGTGAAAGACTGGACTAGCCAGGAAGCGGATGTCCAGCAGAAAGTCCGGAAGTGTCGAGTGCTGAGCAAAAGTTTAGTCGATCTGGAGGATCGCACTGGCAACAGGTAAATCTCCTGAGTGGAGTAGGTGAGCACGCGTTCCCTGTAGAGGGAACAGTAGGCGTCGGGTCGACCTAAGGTTTCCGGTAGGAAATCCGAAGTCAGACCCGAACAGTCCGGAGACTGTCACAATATTCTTTATCATATTCATACTGTTGTTGTATGCTAACTTTGTGTTGCAGAGTGTTTTTGTGATTAACATATCTTGCAGGGACCAAAGTGCACAATTACCCTCGGATGAACAATGTCCGATGCGCCTCCATGGAGTTTGGAGGCGCCTCGGGTGCAAAACCTGAGCTGGCTGTGAAACCAGCTTGGAGGCGCCTTGGAGGAAGCCAAGGCGCCTTGGACAGAAGCCTGAAGGCGCCTTGAAGGGCGTTGAAGGTGCCTTCAGGTCGCAACAGTCAAAGGCTTATCGCAGCGAACTGATCAGGATAGAATTCAGTTTCAAGGCGCCTTGGAGTTTGTTTAAGGCGCCTTAAACATTGTATAAAAATAGGGGTCGAGGCAGCAGCTGTATCAATGTTCTTAGAAGCAAACTTCTGTTAAGTGCTGCGAACCCAACCATCCCTAAGTGCTGCAAGAACACCCCGACGACCCGGAGCTCAGACTTTTCAATTCTGCATTGTTGTTGGTATATTTTTAGTGATTGTTATACTTGCAATTTGTAACTAGTTTTAAACGTGCTTATAGTTGTTACCCACAGAAGGCGATCAAGGATCGCGGGCCTTCGAGTAGGAGTCGCCTTAGGCTCCGAACGAAGTAAATCCTTCGTGTCTATGTTTTCGTTATTTCATTTCTGTTGCTTTAATCACTCGACGAACGATTTATGATTCCGATAATCGAACGAAATAGTCGCGAGTGCTATTCACCCCCTCTAGCGCTTCTCGATCCAACAGAATGTTCTGCTCTGTTTGGCTCCGTTGGTTTAGTGTAGCAGCGTGGTAGCCGGCAGACAGTTGGACTTTGTTTGGCTCCGTTGGTCCGCTCATGGGTAGTGTGACGCAGCGTGGTAGCCGGCAGAGATTCCTCCCTGTCATCGTGTACCTGGAGATGAGAGCATTGTGCTCCCCCATTTATGATTTGGGGTAGGAGGATAAGTGTACTCCGACAACATCCCGTCCACTCGGTCACTCATCAGGAGCAGTGACGTCAGAGTGCACGGTTGTCACAGCCCTACCCACTCGGTTTCACCATTGTGTGTGACATGGCTGACTCGTGTCAGGGGTGACCATTACATTTGCATCATATACATGATACATTTATTGCTTGTGTTTGCTGTATTTACTTGCTGCATTTATATGGATGCATATGATTGACATGCATACAGGATTTATGACACTCTCGGTCTGACGACCCTGTTGTACTTATACCCTGGTCCTGGTTAGTACAGTTTTCTCCTGCTTATTTCAGTTGCATTTACTCTTCTTATATCAGGAGACTGTACGCATGATTAGTGCTGGTTGTTATTTTCTTTATTATGCATATCAGTTGTTACCCGCTTAGTTGTTGAACTCACCCCCGCGGACACTATCTTTTTCAGGTACCAGGTTGTTTATGGAGTCGCTTGGAATATCCTACTTGCCGGTCCCCACATCACATCAGAAGACATGTCTCCGCCTTTTTTTGTGTTATTTTATTGTGGTATATGATATGTGTGTATTTGGCTTGTGTGTTCCGATTTTGTTCCGGAGTGTTGTGTTGTTGTGTGGTGTAAGCCTAGCCGGCTAGCAGTGTTTTGTTTTGTTTTGTATGGGCTTGTATTTATGTTTTTCCGCTGTGTTAGTTTTGATTTCAGCCGAGTGGGTTGATAAAAATATATATAACTGCGTGGTTGTTGTTATATTTGTCCAGCCGTGTAGGCTGAGATTATTAACTGCGTGGTTGTGTATATATTCCAGCCGTATGTGGCTAATGTATATTATGTCTGTAGAAATGCTTCAGATTGTCAGCCGTACAAGGGAGGTGCTGCCGAAATTTTCTTCGGACAGGGACTCCCCCGGGGCATGACATTGCAGGTACAGGAAGAGCACGCGAGTCAAAATCAAAACGTAGAACCGAACAAGAATCAGAAGAGGAACAAGATTCGGAAGACGACGTCAATCTCACAAGCGAATTCGTCAACCTGATGAAAAAACTCTACAAAAAAAGGGGCTTCAACAAAAAGGACGTCAAAAAGGCCATCCAGACCAAAGAAGCCCAGTCAAGCTCAAAGGTCAAATTTGAGGTGACTTGCTACAGGTGCAATTAGAATGGGCATATCAAGGCGAACTGCCCGAATCAAAAGGACCCAAAGAAACCAAGAAGGAAGAAGGCAACTTGGGACGAATCTTCTTCTGAGGAATTCGACGACGAAGAAGTCGAGCAGGCGAGCCTCCTCGCATTGACAGCCTGGGACTACACCAAAAGCGTGGACGAATCGGAAGCCGAGTCCGAGAGAAGTCACGGATCCACATCCGTTTCCGAAGGGCCAAACCCCTCTATAAGTAAAAATCGTTTATACAGTTTAATTAATTACTTAATGCATAAAGTAGCTAAGTCCAAAGTTCGAATCAAGTCGCTTCTAAAGGAGGTAACACTTCTTAAAGAAGTGACTAATACCGAATCATTGACTGACCCAGCTCAGACTGGAACCTCAACTCAAGTTCAAAAACTTGAGGAAGAGAATTCCAACCTGAGAAGTCAAGTCAACAATTTGAAGACTACCCTAGAACAGTTTTCTTTGGGGTCCAAGAACCTGGACCTAATTCTTGGGACTCAAAGAGCCGTTTACAATAGAACTAGACTAAGTTTTAAATCTAGAAGGAAATATCGGTCTTACCTATCGTTAGTCAACAAACCAAATAGAAAACTAGTCCAAGCATGGTACCCAAGTCCAACCTGGTCAATCAAGTTGGACTTGGTCAATACTGGGTCCCCAAGGATCAAGTACATTACCTTGATAGACTTTATCGGGGCTATGATCCAGGGGGAGCAAAAAGAAAAGTTATTTTAACAAATAAATAATTAATAAAATAAATAATTATTAACACTAACTTAATGAATAAACATATAAATATTATCTTAACAAATAAATAATTAATAAAGTAATAAGATTAACATTAACTTAATAGATAAATAAATAAAATATTATTTTAACAAATAATGTAATTAAAGGAAAATCCATAATGGAGGCTCCAGAATAACTGACACCTCCAAAAAGGAACTTACTCGACAAGGTAACTAAATGCAACCTACCCGGCAGTGTAATTAGGACTAGAATAAAAAGGATTAAGTTTAACTTGACCCACGGTACTTGTGAAGTATTGGATGATAGTACGTTAGGGAAGTTTAGTTTATGCATGTCTAGAAAGATATGACTTCAACCTGGTGCATTTGGCTAAGTGGAACCGACCGAAGCTACCCTTTATGGATCCTAACCAGTTAGACCAAGGTTTTGTACTAAGTTCAGTGGATAGGACTATCTGGGAAACCTCGAAGGCATGATTACTTTAATGATGTCCAAGTGACTCATCATAGCCCAGAAGTTTATCCAAAGAATGCCTATTTGTTGAGCCCAAAGCTAAACCTGAATCTAACATAAAGTTAAACCAAATCCCATAATTGAACCTAATTATAGGTTCCCCTGATTGAAAAATCTAGATCGGGTGAGATGACTAAGGACTAAAAATTAAATTAAAATTAAATTAAATTAAAATTAAATTAAAATTAAATTAAAATTAAAATTAAATTAAAATTAAAATTAAATTAAATTAACATCAAATTAAATTAAATCTAAATTGAATTAAAATTAAATTAAATATAAATAAAATTTATTTTTCAAATTTAATTAATTTAATATTATTTATTTTTTAAATTTAATTAATTTAATATTCTTTCAGAATTTAATTAACTTAATATGTTTCAAATTTAATTAGTTTAATATCCTTTTCAAAATTTAATTAACTCTTCAAATTTTTATTAACTTAATATTTTTCAAAACAAATTAACTTTTCAAATTTTTATTAACTTAATATTTTTTCAAAATTTAATTAACTTTTCAAAATTTAATTAACTTAAACATTTTTTTTCAAATTTAATTAACTAAACATTTTTTTTACTAAACGTTTTTTTTTCAAATTTAATTAACTAAACAACTTTTCAAATTTTTATTAACTTAATATTTTTTTCAAAACAAATTAACTTTTCAAATTTTTATTAACTTTAATATTTTTTCAAAATTTAATTAACTTTTCAAATTTTAATTAACTTTAATATTTTTTTCAAAATTTAATTAACTTTAATATTTTTTTCAAAATTTAATTAACTTAAATATTTTTTCAAAATTTAATTAACTAAGTATTTTTCAAATTTGCTTCTTTTTTAATTAATTAACTTTAACATTTTTCAAAATTTTAACTAATTCTAATATTCTTCAAATTTAAGTAACTTTAATATTTTCTCAAAATTTAATTAACTTAAGATTTTTCAAATTTAATTAATTAATATATTTGCAAAATCTAATTAATTTTAATATTTTTCAAAATTAAAAATTACTTAACTATTTTCAAAACGAAAATTATTTTTCTATTTTCAAATCATCCTTAAATTACAAAACTCAATCAAAAAAAAAAAAAAAACGTGTAGCCTCTTTCAGGCGTCTCCCACACAAGGGAGGTGCCCTAACCAATGGCGGGAAAAGTCCCGCCGACTTCAGTTAAGGCGCCTTGGACCATCTCTAAGGCGCCTCCAATGACACATTGAAGGTGCCTCCAATTGCAAAACTCAGCCTACTATTATCGAAACTTGCCCTTCGAAAATCGTTTGTTTCAAACCTTCAAAACTTAACCTATGTTTACACAAATTTTGGCTAAGGACCTTTCAAAACTAAGTATTTTCAAAAGTATTTCAAGTTTTAGCAGCTAAATATTTTTCAAAGAGCCTTCAAAAATTAGCTATATGTTTTGATATCAAAAATTAGCTAAGTTACTTTTCAAAGTCAATATAATTTTAAACTTAGCTAGTTTTAAATGAAAAAGTTATGTTTTCAAATTTTTTTTCTCACTTAGCTAAAGGTTCCCTAAACCTTTTTGAAAAGTTAAGTTTCTCAAAATAAGCCAAGGCCATTGATCATTCTTTCTTATTCATTTTTGATATATGGCAAAGGGGGAGAGTAGAAGAAATTCAAAAGGAAATTAAAGAAAGTTTGAATTAAAGAAAGTTTGAAAATTTATAAGGAGAGCTTTTATTAAGGGGGAGCATTCTACAAAATTTATAAAACTCTTGGACTAACTTATCTTTTTCCTTGTGCTAAATTTATGCTAGTTATGCCTTTCTTTATTGCATCTTTTTATTAACTTTGAATTTCGGTTGTCATAATCAAAAAGGGGGAGATTGTTGGAGTGGGAAGCATCCGACGATCGAACTTTAGTTTTGATAATGGAAAAGGGATTCAAAGTTAAGATTATTTGTTATCTAATATGTTCATGGAGCTTGCAGGTAAGTCCTAAGTGATACTTAGGCAAAAGTCCTAGCTGCGGTTAGGCAAGGTGAAAACCCTAGGGGGTGGTAACCCTAGGTCCTAGGGGGTGGTAACCCTAGGTGGAGAAAAACCCTAAGGGGGGGGGGGGTAACCTTAGGTCCTAGGGGGTGGTAACCCTAGGTGGAGAAAAACCCTAAGAGGCGGCAACCTTAGGTCCTAGGGGGTGGTAACCCTAGGTGGAGAAAAACCCTAGGGGGCGGTAACCCTAGGTCCTAGGGGGTGGTAACCCTAGGCAAAAAGACTAGTCGGTCTGGAGGACCGGACTGACATCAGGTAACTCTCCTGAGTGGAGTAGGTGAGGACGCGGTCCCCGTAGAGGGAACAGTAGGCGTCGGGTCCACTTAGGGTTTCCGGTCGGAAACCTGAAGTCAGACCCGGATAGTTCGGAGACTGTCATTTACTGTCTTTACTATATTTTATGTGTGCTAATATTTGTCTTGCAGGGTAGGTTATTGTTGTGGAGCTAACACATCTTGCAGGTACAAAAAACCAAAGTTAAGCCTCGGATGAACAATGTCCGAGGCGCCTCCATGGAGCTTGGAGGCACCTCGGGCACAAGCCGACGCCAGCTGTCCAGAGGAGCTGGAGGCGCCTTCATGAGGACTGAAGGCGCCTTGGACTAGGGAGTGGAGGCGCCTTGGACGGCCATGGAGGCGCCTTCAAGCTGATAAGATGCGACGAGTTCAACAGTGATCCACGCGATTGACTCGGAGACCTGGAGGCGCCTTGGATGGTATTGAAGGCACCTCCAGCACTGTATAAAAGGGGATTCAAGCAGCAGCCAAAAACCAACAACTCACGAGCTATCTTCTTGCGACAAATTGCTAACGAGATGATCCGACGAAGCTGTGACTTGACGCCGACGACCCGGAGACTTAATATTATTATTTTCCTTCTGTCTTTGGTATAAGTTTAATGTTTTCCTTGTACTTAACTTGTAATTCATTTTCGATATTATAATTATTGCCCACCGAAAGCGATCAACGATCGCGGGCCTTGGAGTAGGAGTCGCTCAAGGCTCCGAACTAAGTAACTCCTTGAGTTCTTGTGTGATTGTCCTATTTTTATTTCCGCTGCGTTATTACTTGAGTTTTGCGATTCCAAATCGAGTGAAAGCCACGAGCGCTATTCACCCCCCTCTAGCGCTTTCGATCCAACAGTCCTTACTAGCGCAATAATATGCTACCATGAATGGGTCTCGTGGGCCGTTTAGGTATATAACTAATCACTATCCATAGGAGAATGCTCTACCATGGATAGTCCTGTAGTGGACAAGATAAGGTAGCTATCTAGCTCCCCTACCACTGACTGGGGGAGAACATTTTACCATGAATGGTCCCGTGGGCAGTAAGGGTATGTAAACAGTCCCTTCACTAGCGTAATCCTATGGGCAGTAGGGTCTAGCTACCCTACGGTCTAACTTCACTAGCGTATAAGCATGAGCCTAAATAACAACCAAGAGTCTAATAAGATATTTGATATCCTACACTATAATGTAATCTTACTAATTTTTAGGCATGAACTATTGGATCAAGACACACGTGAGAGGAAGGGATGAATTATGTGGTTTTCAAAAAGTAACTTTCGATTTTGAAATCAAAGTGCGTAGAGGAAACTAAGTAAGAAAGTGAAATAGAAAAGAAAGTAAAAGAGCACGCGCTCGGTTTTTATTTAATTTGGAACCTTCAACGACTCCTACTCTAAAACCCAGGTCTCACGGACCTATCGACAAGTTGGAGCAGTTGGAAAGTCGATTAGACGCGTAGAAGCTCGTATAGAAGTTGTGTGTTGAATGCTCCTCGGGATACCCATTTAAAGGGTGTGGAAGGCGCCTTCCATAGCCTTGAAGGTGCCTTCTATAGGCTAAATCCTATGCTGCTTTCACTGCTCCTTATCTGTGATGAAGTCTAAATTTTATCCCTTGGAAGATGCCTTCTATATCACCGAAGGCGTCTTCTATGAGTGCGCCTTCTAATGCTTGAAGGGTCTCGGGTACTATTCACCTAAGGTCTTTTTGCTCATTTTGCACTATAAGTTAGGTTAGTCTAACACAATAATAATCTAACTTACAAAACAAAATTAGCATAATAATAATATGATTAATTTATGACTTAGACTCTATCTTTCAAACTAGGATTTAGTCAGAGTCTTAATTTAGATTTTCAAAATAGACCTAAATTAGACTGACGCCTACTGTCCCTTCAACCGGGACATCTCCTCACTTAGTCACTCTCCTCCAGTGACTTACTTTTACTTACCATGTGTCCAGTTACCTCCTTGAGATTAATCTGACCCACCAGGTCTTCCTATCAGAATCACACTTCCCAATCTCCTACCAAAATCACACATCCAGACTTCGTCACTAGGGAATTGAACATCCCGACTGGAATTCCTATCTGATGTTAGGTCCTCTTGACCCATCTATTGGTGCAATCGACCTCCAAGGTTTTAATATCTAACAAATATGTTTAAATGAGCTTGTTTAAGGGAAGTCCTAGTTGTGGCTAGGCAAGGGTGAGAAGTCAACCGAGTAACTAGTCTTAACTGCAGTTAGGCAAGGGAAGTCCTAGTTGCAAATAGGTAAGGGAAATCTCAATAGATCGTGGAAGCCAGGTAGAAGGATTCGATAGGTCTAGAGGACCCGATATAGGATCCCTAATGGGCTGATCCAATGCTAAGTTTTGGTGAGTGAAGCTAGGTGGAGAAACCCCTAAAGGGAGGTAACTCTAGGTTCTGGTGAGTGAAGCTAGATGGAGAAAATCGTAAGGCGAGGTAACCTTAGGTAACGCGGTACCGGACCAGCAGATTTTGGTAAATCTAAGTTTAGTTTTACCATAGTGTTCTGTATTACTATGCTATTGGCTAATGTAGTATTGCAGGAAAAAGCCTTAGTGGATCAAGAATTAGACACTGAGCAGAGAAAGTCCAAATAGGTCTGGAGGATCATGTTTGGTAGGTAAGTTGAGGTAAGCAACTGGAGAAGAGAGACAGTGAGGTCGTGTTCCAGAAAGAAACAAACCCTAAGTCGCTGATCCAACTGAAGAAACCGGGAAAGTTTCCAAGTTGAGATCCAGACAGTGTTACTATCATTTACTACTCGTGCATCATACTATACTATGCTAACAATTGTTTTGCAAGATATATTTTGTTTAACTCTATTTTGCAGGAACCGGCCTAATCGGTCGACCGAACTAAGAGATCGGTCAACCAAACCAAATCAACTCAGACTAGAGATCATATCAGATCAGAACAAAGCAGAGTTCGATCAAACCTCAATCGATCGACTAAACCATCAAATCGGTCGACTAAATCGTGATGACATGGTAGAGATCAGATCGAGCAGAAGCAAAGAAGGAAGCTAGGCTGATAGGTCGACTGAACCCTGGGATCGATCGACTGAACAATCACTACATTAATAAAGGCTTAATGGTGTATCTTGGTGAATAGGGAAACTACACTGTTTGGTCGACTGAACAAGGTGATCGGTTGACAGAATCATTAAAGCTCATAAATGTGCGAAGATCGAATCTTAGCGAAGAAGGAAATCACAGGGTTTAGTCGATCGATAGGAGGATCAGTTGATCGAATGGATCAGTCGCCGAAGGGTTTATCAGTCAACTGAACCATGCTTATAAAAAAGAGAGCTCGAAGTTCGAGACGGTAACGAAGTTTTCTATTTATCTCTGTGCAAAATCTCTGTTTGTGCTACTACTCTGCTACTCATCATCAAGCAAGCTACTGCTCTGACAAAGTGCCGATGATCTTCATTGTTATCCTTTTCGAATTTCGGAAAGAAGAGTTACAGTGAATTATCCAACGGTGCAATCAAGGATTGCGGGTCTTAGAGTAGGAGTCGACATAGGCTCCGAACCAAGTAACCACCTGAGTCACTTGTCTTTTTTTGTTTTTCTATTTTCTACTGCTTATTTTGATTTCTTTTACGAAACAAGAAAAGAAAAAGTTTTAAGGAGTGATATTCAAGCCCCCCCCTCTATCGCTCCCCTATCGATCCTTCAATTAGTATCATAACCTGAAAGCTCAAAAGTAACTTAATAGTTTTTCAAACAATTTCAAATAACTTTTTCTTTTTCTTTAAAAGTGTTTTCTTTAATTCTTAAGTAATATTCTTTTATTCTTTATCTCGCACTGCTAATCACAAGACGAAAGTATTGAAAATTTATTTTCTATCTTTTTCTTGTAATAATGTCGACATCCTATCAAGAATGGAGAAGCATCTATGACCCTCCACTGTACAATCAAGTCTATTTCAATTCCTGGAGGTAAATGATGAAATGCTTTATAGGAAGTAACAATTTCAACAACTAGATTGCACTGAGACAACCTTTTCGAAACTTAGAAGCAAACATAAAGGTAATGGATATATTAATTAGTGTTTTGCCTAATAAAATTTTGTGTCAATAAGAAGACTACAAGAACACATTCAAGTTATACACCCAATTGATCAAGCTTTATGAGATTCCGTCGACGCTAGAAGATCATGGAAAAATATGAGTTTGAATCAGAGTTCGAATCCGGATAACTATCCTCAAAGTCAGACAAAGAAGAGCAAGACCAAATCAACTTCATTGCGCTAATGATGGAGGAGGAGGCTGATGGATCCGAACTCGAGTCAGAATAAGTGTCCAAACCTGAATCTAAGACAGCAATGGTCAAGGGAGAGAATCCTACCGAGGATTCAAAAGGTAAAATTGTCAATTTAAAATTTAAGGATTATATAATATGTTTCAAGTGTAGTGAAAAAGGACACTATAAAAGTAAATGTCCAAAGAACTGATCCGTACAACTGGAGGCAAAGGAGGAGCCGATGCCTAGATTCCGGAAAAGGAAGGACCACATCAAATACTTAAAGTACAAAAAGATGGGACGCTACAAAAATCAATATCCAAAAAGAAGACCCAAAGATCCAGGGGGAGAAATTAAAGAAAATAAATTTATTTTACATAATAATTTGCATACTTTAGATATTTCTTGTTTAGATTGTGATATGAATTTAAAAATACATGAAAATCCTACATTAACATTGTTTAACAAAAATAATTTAACTAATAAAGAGTTAACTAATTTAATAAACCCAAACCTTAATCAAAACCTAGATCAAGTTAATCAAAATACAGTTATTCAAGATAATTTAAAATTAAATCCAAATGATAATTATCTAAAATTAATTAATAATAAATAAAATTTAACTAAAAATTTGAAAAATAAAAATAAGAAATTAAGCTATAAAAAATTCAAAAACTAATCCTTAACCGTTGAACATGATAAATTGAAAAATAAATTTTTGACTTATAAAAATTAAAATTCTACCTTAAAAATAAATAACAAAGAAAATAATTTTTCTAAATTTAAAAAATACAAATCTAAATTTTAGAAAACTAGAAAAATAAAATAATCTTTTAAAAAATAAAATTGATAAATTAAAAAAGTTAATTAATAATTTTACTAACTCACACAATCTAGACTTGGGTTACAAGTCTAAGTCAAACTTAAATAAAAAATTCAAACTCCACAAACGTAATTAACTATAAAACAAATCAATAATAATTATAACAATAACAACAACAATAACAACAACAACAACAATAATAATAATAATTATTATCATTATAAAACAATAACAACAATAATAATATGATTTGTTTGAATTGATTAACTTGCCATGATCATGCATAAATTACTTGTTATATACCATATCATGTATGCTATTAGTTTAAAATGGTTAGTTACAAAAGGTTTAATCAACCCTAATAACATAACATCAGAATGGATTGAGATAATAGTGTAACAACCCACCCTTCTTACTACTACTCTCTAAGGGCGACCGTTACCTAACTACTACTCTACTTACTAGTGTCACTGACGCTACTATTAGAGTCAGTTAGATTTATCACGGCCCAGAGGAAATCCTACCGAAAAATTTCGGCAGAGTCACCCCTGTACCGGTGACCAAATCATTAATACAGACAATATATACGCAGCCACATGCGGCTGGAACACATTTTATTCACAACCACGCAGTAATAAATCAACAGTAAAAGAAAGAAACTACTCTAGCAAAGCAACCAACTACATCACTCCACCAATAATACAAGTGAACTACTTACAAGTGCGGAATAAACTTAAATACAGTCTAAACTCAAAATAACACTTAAGGAAATCTAAAAGAATTAAACAGAAAGTCTTAACAATTTTGTCAGCTAATTCTGGATCTCTCCACAGTCCAGACATCACACACCTTCATCACCACCACCATCTTGTCGCCTCCCTTTCATATCTTAGCTTTTTCTTTATCTGCAGTAGGAGGAAAGAAAACAAAACTATAAGCGAAAATGCTTAGTAAGTACTAATCTATCTCACAAAAACATCGAAGTGCATAAAAGTAATGCAATAATACTGAAACTGTAATGCTAAAGCAAAGCTGCATGTACTCATGGTATACAGAAATAAAACTGAATACTAAACATGCTCACTAACTGACAGGAAAGTAATGAAACTACTACTGTAGGCTTAGAATTAAAGAACTAAACTTTTATTGATTCTAAGCATAAACTTGTTTCATTTTCTTATATCCTTATACTAGAAATTAATCTTTTAATTTCTCTTTCACTTTCTTCTTCTTGTTCTTCTTACTTTTCTTATACTAGAAATTAATCTTTTAATTTCTCTTTCACTTTCTTCTTCTTGTTCTTCTTTTCTTTTCTTTTCTTTTCTTTTCTTCTTTGGGCCCAGGCTTAGTACCATCTTTGTTTTGCGCGCTCTCTAATAGTGACTGAGGTAGCGAGCCTCTAGTCCTATGAGGTAAAGACCTTGGTCTTACCAGGGCCAAGACCTTAGAATTGGTCACCTGGATTTGTTTAACGACAACCTTGGAAGTCGGGTACTAGCCTCTTACTTTAGTTTACTTGTTATCTCTTTTTAACTAGACCTTGGTCTTTTTCTTTACTCACACTTCTCGTAATCCTTTATTAGAGCTTATTAGAATCCTGTAGATATATCTAACAAGTGTAGGATTAGAACTAACCAAGCATGCTACATGAAAATAACACAAGGGAAGCCGATCTGAACTCTCTAAGCACGTTACAAAACAAGGCAAAGGAAAGCAAATCTGAACTTACTAATCATGATATAAAATAGAGCAAAAGAAAGCAACTTTAAGCTTACTAATCATGCTATAAAATAGAGCAAAGAAAGCAACTTTAAGCTTACTAATCATGCTATTAAATAGAGCAAAGAAAGCAACTTTAAGCTTACTAACCATGCTATAAAATAGAGCAAAGAAAGCAACTTTAAGCTTACTAGTCATGCTATAAAATAGAGCAAAGAAAGTAACTTTAAGCTTACTAATCATGCTATAAAATAGAGCAAAAGAAAGTAACTTTAAGCTTTCTAAACATGCTGTAAAATAGGACAAAAGAATGCAACTTTGAGCTTCCTATACATGCTGTAAAATAGGGCAAAAGAATGCAACTTTGAGCTTTCTAAACATGCTGTAAAATAGGGCAAAAGAATGCAACTTTGAGCTTTCTAAACATGCCGTAAAATAGGGCAAAAGAATGCAACTTTGAGCTTTCTATACATGCTGTAAAATAGGGCAAAAGAATGCAACTTTGAGCTTTCTAAACATGATGTAAAGTAGGGCAAAATAAACTAACTCTGAACTATTATAACAAGGTTGTTCTTGCCTTTAAGAACAACAATAAACAATCTATCCAAATATACTAGTATACTAAGTTGTGCATGCTCATTAAGTGGCAAGGAAAACTAAACAATTTAATTTGAGTTTCATAGCATCAAGGGAAATTACACATGATCAACTAATTGCTAATGGAAACTACTCAAATTACTTAAAGCCTCTTCTCAACTTCCTATAAGGACTCACGGCAGCAAAAAGGAAATTGAAGGGTTGATACTGTTCAGTCCACAGCAAAGAGCCAAATACAAACCGAGCACACATTTTAGGGCTACACGGCTTATCAATTCCAAGCTAATCATGTACAAGAAGTAAATCTACTATGCCAGGTTCTAAAATTCTGTATAAAGCAAGGGAAAACTATAGGAAGCTATTACCCGCAGCTTCTGATCCCAACTGTACAGTAGACCCGAAACAACCTTGGTAAAGAAAATTCTGCACAACATGATCCTAAACAAGAGGAACCATATCCCTAGCACAATAAATTCGACACAACCAAATCCGGAAGCAAGGAAGAAAACCCTAGCATGTATTTCTACTCGACACTGTGAAATCCGGAAGCAAGGAAAAAAATCGAAACTCGGAGCAACTCCTACCACAGGTGAGTAGTACTTACCCCTTGTTCTTGCACTTACAACCGAGAAGGAGGAAGGAGAAGGCTCTTAGGGTTTTCGGAGGCCTCGGGTTTGCAGATTTTCCGGCTTCTTCTTGTGCCCGCGATCTCTTCTCTGTCGGGATGACCACCCACGGGTGAGGGCTGGCCGGAAGAAAGCTTCGCCGGCGCCGGAGACCCAAAACCTAGCTTCTTCTTCGTTTCCGCCGAGAGAGAAGGCGCCGTCGCGAGGGAGAAGGAGAGGGATTTTTGAGAGAAAATGTTTTGATTTTCCGAAAATCCAAAACCTAATTCCCTTTCTTATATTCGGGTTTAATCAAAACTATGTTATAAACTTAATTCTCTCCTTATAAGGTTAACAAAACCGTGTAGCTCAGCTGGTTGGGCCGGTTTTGCTTGGGTCAGTTCGACTCGAGGTCGTAGGTTCGAACCTCGCTTTCAACGGTTTTTGTCAAAATTTCTTTCTTTTTGAAACATACTAAACGACCTCCGAAAATTACATAAAAATACTCTAAAAATCTCTAGAATATTTTAAAAGCATTTTCAAATATTTTTATGGACTTTTAAAACTTGAAATAGGAAAAATTGGGTCGTTACAAATAGTACGTCAAATAAACTTTGCATAAGACATGTTTAGGCAGAATCATGTGTATTTTACCTGATGCACTAGACCTAGTGGATATGACCAAAGCTACCCCGGTCAAACATGAACTAATTAGACCAAAACTTAGTATTAAGTTCTTTGAGCAGGACTATTTTGGAAAATATTCAAAAAGTGATCCATCGTTAATACACAAGAAGGTCATATGTCTCATCAGTGACTGAAAACTTATCTTTAGGAAGCTTACTTGATTAACCCAAAGTTAAATTTGAATCTAACATAGGTTAAACAACTTTTTTTGATAAGTTGAATCAATTTTAATTTAACCTAATTAAAACATTAATTCCAAATTGATCAAAATTAATTAATTCTTTAATTTTGTGATAGTTAAAATTTAATCAAATTAATCCTGAAAAATTAAAATTCAAACTTAAATCTAGAATTGATTCAACTTATTAATCAATTAAAACATGACTTATTAAAACTTAAATTTAAACTTAAACTTAAAATTAATTTAACCATACTAAATTAAAAATTTAATTAAAATTTAACTAAAATTATTAACTTTCCTTTAAATTAAGTTAAAACGTAAATCTGACTCATTAACTTAACAAAAACTTAAATTAATTAAAAAAATAAATTAAAATTAATTAAAAACTTAAATTAAAATTAATAAAAAAACTTAAATTAAAATTAATTAAAAACATAAAATAAAACTTAAACTTAAATTAAATAAAAACTTAAATTAAAATTAATTTAAAACTTAAATTACGATTACTTAAAAATTAAAATTAAAATTACTTAAAATCTTAAATTAAAATTACTTAAAAACTTAAATATAAAATTAATTAAAAATTTTTTACCTTAAACAAATTAAACCTAATTTAAATTTTAAAAAAAATTAAAACTTAACTAAAATTATAAACTTAAAATTAAAACTTAACTTAACATAATAACTAAATTAAAACTAAATTAATTATTTATTAATTATATTAATCAACTTAACGTATCCAATATCAATAATATAAAATTTAATAATTAATCAAATTCAAAGTACTTTAAAGTAAAACAATTTTTAAGTAATTCATAAACTATAAGAAAACCCAATTTGAAAACTAAATTAATTACTAAATAAGTTTAACTTAATTAAATTAATCATTAAAATTTAACTTAATACACATAATTAATCCTTAATGAATTTCAACTTAAAATCTTAACTTTAATCAACAAATAAAGTACTTTAACGTTAAACAAAATTAAAATTTCAATTAATTCCTAGGAAACTAATTAATTATGAAACTTTAATCAATAATTAAAATAATAATGTTGACATGAACTTAATCTTAATTTAAAATAATCCAAGTTCAATTCAAACTCAATTTTAACTCAATTAAAATTACAACTTAAAATTAATAAAGTCATCTCACACAACTATAAGATTACCATATTTGAAAATTTAGAGTGGATAAGATGCTAAAGTCAATTAACAATATTTTTAAGAAAGCTTTTGAAAACTTATAAATCTATTTTTAAAATTTTGATTGATGATTTGAGTGTATTATATATATATTATTATTGATCACCACCTAAGTCTTTAGATTTTTAAGTCAACCATGACCGTTAAACATGTATAGGAATGTCTTCCTTATGGGTAACAAAGATATCTAAAAGAGTGTTCAGTTAAGGGGGAAAGACTATATTAAAAGACATATTTTTTTCAAAAAAAGAGTTTCAAAATGAAATATTTTTGAAAATATATCTTCAAAAAAAGTTTGAAAAATTTTGAGTTCAAGCATTCTCTTTTAAAAATATTTTCTTTAAAATCCTACTTTAGAAAATATGTTTTGAAAAATATTTTGAAAAACTCTTTGAAAAGATATTTGATAAAAATAGTTTGAAACTATTTTTTTGTCAAATAATTTTTAAAATCACTCTTACAAAATTACTTGAAAAATTATTTTAGAAGCACCTTGGTTTTGAAAAAGTATTTTAAGTCATGAAATATCTTTTAAAAAAATACTTTGAAATTCCTTTGAAAAACTATTTGAAAAGGATGCTTGATAAAAAACTTTTTACAAATCTTTTTTTAAAAAATTATTTTTGGGAACTCTTAAAATCGTTTCAAATATTTTTTGAAAATAAATGTTATAAAATTACTTGAGAATTTTTGAAAACATTAATTCGCCTATATGTTGGTTTTGTAAAAATATTGAAATATTTTTGAAATTAGCTTGGAAATATTTTTGAAAATTATTTCCAAAAGTCTCTTGAAAATATTTGAAAATGATATTGTAAAATGCTTAAAAAGAATTTTTGAAATTATCAACAGATGTTTAATTCATGTTCGTTTTGAAACCCGAAATTTATCTTATTATTTGTTTTTCAAAAGGGTAAGGGAATATCTTAGGCAATACCTTGAGAATGTTTTTAAGAAAGGTATTTCATCATTATTGGTGCAAAACTTAAGGAATACCCTAGCAATCAAAGATATTTTATGAAAGATTCTTTTTGATAAGTGACAAAAGGGGGAGAAGAAGAGTTTAAGTTAGAAACTTAAATCTTTTTAATAGACCTAACTTAAACATATTTATTAAATATTAAAAAGTTAATGTCCGACAAATATATTTAAATAAGCTTGATCAAGGGAAGTCCTAGTCGTGGCTAGGTAAGAGTGAGAAGTCTACCAAGTGACTAGTCCTAATTATGGTTACGCAAAGGAAGTCCTAGTTGTGAATAAGTAAGGGAAATTATAAAATACTGTAACAAAATAATAATAGTATAATAAGGTTAATAGATGAATAACCTTAACGGAATTTTAGAAATTTTCAGAAATTTTTCGGAGCTCGTATGGCGTATTGTGAGGGGATGAATTTATAAGCTTGGGAAAAGCCTGTTTGGAATATCTATTTAGTGGGAGTTAATTGAGGAGTCAACTTAGGGTTTAATTAATTAAAACTAAGTTAGGATTATAAAAGCTATTTTTTTTATTCCTTCTCCTCTCACCGCCGTATACCCCGATTCCTCTCTTCACCGTGCCCTACCACTTCTCTTCCTCTCCTCCCGATCCCCTTCCTCTCCCTCTCGCGCCGTGGAGCACCCTCTCCTCTCCCGATCTTTGACGCCACTGACCGACGAGGGGCCACTCCGATTGTCACTACCCTTTCCGATCTCCCTTCTCCACCGACTCTCTTCTTCATCACCCGACGCCACCGCCTGATGTTGGGCCACCTCTTCCGTTGTCGGTGTAGCCCAACGTCACAGCTATCTGAGGGTCGGCTTACCACCATTTCCCTCTTCCGATTTGCCATCGTGCCCTAGTTTCTTGGTGTAGAGCCTTTCTTCCTCTTGCATCACTACGACACCTCGATTCGTCAACGCCACTGATCAGTGTTGCTGCCACCGGAAGGAGAATCGACAAAGGGATTAGACTAATCCTTTCCCCTTGCCTGTAGAGTCGAGAAAAGCATTGGATCTTGCATCAGAGAGGTCCACTGCCTCTTCTTCTTCACCGGATCTCACATTAGGGAGGTCCACGCCTCTTCCTCTTCACTGGATCTAGATCAGGGGTAAGTCATGATTTGATCTCATCTTCTGTTTGTGATATGGTGATTAGTTATTTGACCGATCGATGTGGTCCCAACCAGAATCCCAATTCCGTCCAGAATCCCTATTCTAGCTAGAATCCCTATTCCGACCAGAATCCCTATTCCGACCAGAATCCCTATTCCGGCTAGAATCCTTGATTTGGGAAATCAGCAACTCCACCTTGTTTCGACCACCGTTTCCAGTAGCAACCTCCGCTGGTAACCGGGTCAAGTTGCTGAGCTATGGATTTAGGTGAGTTTTGGATTGATTTATGCTTGAATTTAAATCTAGATTGGTTGGTGACATGGCTAGAATTGTTAATCTAAGTTGAATAAGGAATTAATTGGTGGTTGGCTACTGATCATGTGATGGATTATGTAAGTTGGATTCATGATGTGTTGATTATTAAGTAAGTGGATTGATTCTTATTGGTAGGATAATCAATTATGAAGATAAGAGATAAAAGAAGTGTGGGATTATTAAATAGAATTAAATTACAGTTTCCTAATCGGATTAGAATTAGGTTTAACTATTTGGTTTATAGTAGAACTTAGTTATATTATATATTCTATGTTGTAGGACATTGATTCGAGACGAGAGTCTCGACGTGGGATTGTTTAAGCACGACCGACATATAAAGGCGGGTACCTTTGACTTATCTTCTTTTGATATTGTCATTATGATATGCATAGTATGTTATAGCTAGTGGTAATTGTTAGGTTTATATCTACCTTGGTTCGTCTCTACCTGATACCTATGCTATGCCTTTATTTTATCTAATATGCGTTTAGGCCTATATCATCTTGATTCTTACCCTGTGTACTTATGTTCATAGAAGTAGTGATATACGATGCATTCCTGGGTACAAGACTAGCTACTAGTTATACCTGGCATGTGTACTTAGACATTATGATACCTTGTTTATTGTTATGGATTCATTGTTCTTTTTTGGTATATATTAGATAGAGGCATATATTGTCAGGTCTTACATGCTTAGTGTCATGCACCATCTTGCATGATTGCATGCTGAACGATTGTTGGCTCCTTTGTAGTTGAGCACATTGCAGTTACATAATCTGCACACACAACCACTCATGGGTTAGTGGAACATCAGGCAGGGTGTGTGCAGTTTGCTCTGTCAGGGCTCCGCTCGGCCACTCATGGGTAGTGGTGACGCAGCGTGGTAGTAGGCAGGGATCCCTCCTCTTGACTATGACACAGGGAGATGAGAGTTTCGGCTCCCCCATTTAGTTAGGGTAGGAGGATATGTGTACTCTGACAGCATCCTGTCTACACTCGGCCACTCAGGAGTAGTGATAACAGAGTGCACAGTTGTCATAGCCCTACCCACTCGACCTCATCATCACGATGACGGTGGCTGACTGTGTCAGGGGTGACCATGTCATTTGCACCATATGCATAGATTGCATTTATTTGTGTGTGATTACTGTACTTTAGATGTTGTATTTTGGTGGCTGCATATGATTAACATGCATACAGGAGACATTATGTATTTGGTCTGACGATCTTGCATCTGTTTGTCTAGTTCACACTCTTATGTCAGGATAGGAGGTCCCGGTGAGTACAGTTTCTTCCGTTGTTCAGTTTACTTTACCTATTATTGTTTAGGGGACTGTACTGCATGATTATTACCGATAGTTATATTACTATGCATGTCTGCTAGATACCCGCTGAATTAATTAAACTCACTCCGTTGATTTATATCTATTTCAGGTTGAAGTCATTAGGATGTTCCAGCTGCTAGTCCCCTCCCCATGTCGCAATGGTTTCTATGTTTGATCTTTTGTTTCCTTGCTATGTGACCTATAACTGGTGATGTGTAGTTCTTACACTCGTGGATTTTTATATTGAGTTTGGGTATACTACCCTCGTTCTTTCGTTGTAAATGTTTCTCTTGGTGGGTTGTGTTTCCCTCGTTGTAGTGGAGTAGGTTATATAATTCTGCGATGTTTTAATACCGTTTCACTTCTTTTTATATTGTGTTGTCAGTTGGAGGCTTATTAGGATGTATATTAAAAACCTAGCTTTTTATATGAACATTTATTCTGAAATGAGAATTACATTAGTCAAATATCTATATTTAGTTAAATGCAGTTGTCTATTTAATTTATATTGTAGATAACATGGTGTGTGGTATCACACAGAAGATAATATTATCAGTTCCTTATAAATTATAAATAGTAGCTCACAACCAAGATGGATTGAGACAAACCATTGGAACAGTTGTAGTGTAATTTGGAATTAGTTTGTCTTGACTATATAATTACACTAGTATACTATGTGTATATTGAGCAGGATCATTTGAGGTTGTTTCTTTTTATACTGACTACATAAAAGAACAAAACCTCTGTTATTATGGATGTGTGTACTTTTAATCCCGATATAATAACAAACACATATACTTAGTATTTATTTTTTTTAATTTATCAAAAGGTGAGATTTATTCAGTTAAATCATGAGGCCCGATAAGTTGGGAAATAATATTATTTATATGGTGTGTTGTTGATTATAAAGGGAAACTATGTCCTAGTAATCTAGATTGATGATATCTCCTTGAGGAGCTCATAAGGATTATCATGTACACCCTGCAGGTGGACTTAGTCCGACATGATAATAAGGTTGAGTAGTACTACTCTTGGAGCTAGATGTTAATTAAGTGAGTTGTCAGTAACTCATTTAATTAATGGGCATACGATATCTTAAACACAGGGAGACTAACACACTCATGATAAGTAGGAGTACATATTTTAATATGAGATTGGTGCGATAGTTCAATAATAACTTTTTAGTAGTATGAGTTATTATTGATGAACTTGAGTTGGGTGTTCGGGTCAAACACAAGAAGCTCAAGTCCATCAGGAGGCCAAAACCAATTCCTCCTCTCGGTCCTTGTTGTAGCCTCTATAAAGCCTCACATTCACCCGTTTTGGTTTTGCTTCCTACCCAAGAAAGGGGCCGTCCACATCCTTGGTTGGTGCCCAAGCAAGGGGCCGGCCAAGCCTTGCTTTCTACCCAAGAAAGGGGCTAGCCAAACCTTGCTTGGTGCCCAAGTAAGGGGTCGGTCAAACCAAAAAGAAAAGAAAAGAAAAAAAAAGGAGATTTTTTCTCAACAGAATTAGAGATTTTTCTAAAAAGAATTATATTAATTCTTTCTTAAAAAAATTTTCTAAAAAGAATTATGTTAATTATTTCCTAGAGATTTTTCTAAAAATAATTATGTTGATTCTTTCTTAGAAATTTTCTAAAAGGAATTATACTAATTCTTTCTTAACAAATTTTTCTAAAAAGAATTATGTTAATTCTTTTCTAGAGATTTTTTCTAAACAAAAATCTATTACTTTTTCTCCTTTTTTATCTGGTGCAAAGGGTTATAAAAGGAGAGGAGGTTGTGCCACAAAAATCAACAATTCAATTAAGAATTGATAAGTTTCTCTCCACAAGTAAAATCCCTCTCCTTTCCCTTAAAGTCGGCACCCCATTCTTTCTTTTCTTTCCTCTAGGGTCGGCGCCCCACTTCTTTTCTTCTTTCCTTTTCTTCCCTCTAGGGCTGGTGCCCCATCTTCTCTTGGTGGCCAGAGCTTGGAGGAAAAGAAAACGAACAGACGAAGTACCTTGGTGGCCGGCGGTTTGGAGGAGAAGAAGAAGAAGGAGGCGTTCCTTTCTTTGCATCCTTGGTGGTAGGTGGCTTGAAAACAAAAAGGGTTCGGGTATTTTTTGTCTTGGTAGATCGTCACCCACACGACGTCCAAGAAGAGGAGAGGAATACGGCAGAAGATCAAGAGGTCTTTGTCTACGAAGAAAGTTACAACTAGTTATTTATTCCGCAGCACAACTAGTTTTGTTTTCTTTGTATGGATCTTGAAATACCAACACAAGAGGCTAGCGATTTCGTGTTTTCATTTTTGTGCTTCGATTTTGTGTTTCGATCTTGTACTTTGATTGAGATCTCTGTAGTTAAACCTAAGGTTACTGTGAGAAGTTTAAATATTCAATTTTTTTGAAAGGCTTTATCTAGGAAGTGGTGAATGATACCATAACCAAGAAGGCATAGTGCCTCGCCAACGATCTGGAAGCCAATCCTTGAAATAAATATTTAATCAACTTCTGTAATATGGTTTAACTTCAGAAGAACATAAGGGTTGAACTTGGAGTAAAAATGTTAAGTTTATTTTCCAATCCAAGTTTAACTTTGAAGAATGAACTTGGGGTAAAAATGTTAAGTTTCATTTCCAATCCAAGTTTAACTTCTGAAGAGCACATGGGTTGCAAGGAAAAGTTCTGTGATTGTACAAATTTTTGTACAGGGGAAACAAAACGGTATTCCAAGTAGCGCCCAACAAGTGGTATCAGAGCTAGTTTTTTGCCTCTGTGTGTTTGGTTTTCGGTTAAATTATGCACTGCTCATACATAAGTTTAGGCCGGATAATAGTAGGATGTGCTAGATAGATTAACTCTATGGTTGCAGGCATCCTAGATCCAACTATTATGGCTTTTGTGTGCTTGTGTGTGATTTAAACCCTCGGGCATGTCAAGGTTGTTGTGTGTGCATGATTGTAATAATTAAATATGGTCGGTTGCCATATTATTATTGTTGTTGTTTTATATTCTGTTCGATCTAGATTACATGTACATTCCCTTGTGGAATATAGGATCGATAAATGTAAAATTTTATTTTTGTTGCGGCTTGTATCCTTGCTATGCATGGTGCTATTTTGAGAACCAGAGGCGCGACGGAGAAGGAAGCGAGATAGACGCGATGGCTTGATCCATTGGCGGCATATGCGATGGCTTGATCCATTGGCAGCATATTGGAGGACAGCGTTGGATGAGGCCATAATAGTTGAAAATTTTATTTTCATATTTATTGCCTTTATATGTTGTTTTATGTGCTTTGATGTGTTGTGATGTGCGTGCATGATTAAAATTCCTCGATTTTAAATAACTAAGTGGGAGAGGGTTTATTTATTTAAATTCCACGATCTCCATTACTAGTTTGTAAGTGATGCATTCAAACTTGCGCGTTGGCTTTAAGTGCCTTCCTCCACATCGGATGAGTTTGTTTGCAGATCACTAGATCAAACTTCCTCTATGGATAATTATAGGAAATTATTTAGTTTTGTGTGATCTTCTCCATCTAGAGGGGCACAATTCTAATTAATGGACTAAGTATCAAGTAATGGTATACACATAGGCGCATTTAATAGTATCCTCCCCATCGGAGTCACTGCTATTATTTTGTGTGACCGAAGACAAACCAACTATTAATTTTATTTGTCATAAAGTTAGGTTGACAAGATAATAAAATTAATGGGTAAAACCTCCTCTTACAAATGTTTGAATTAGTATACGATCACACTATCGTGACATACTAAATTCACGGTGTTTTGAGGTATTGGTGAATTTAAATTATATTATTTGAGGGATCAATATTATTTTAAATTCTAAAGTTTTGACCAAATATCTTATTTTGTGATTCTCAAGATTTCAAAATGGCTTTCAATCCTCTCGCTGTTATTTTAAAATAAAACAAACTTACTGGTCCCAATTATATTGATTAGAAACAAAACTTGGACTGTCCTCACAGAAACGAGAACAATGAAGGTGTATCTTATTCATTAGTTGTCGTAACATATTTAGTGGTGTTATTTACCGATACCTGGTGTGTAGATACAGGAGCCACTGATCATGTCTATAATTTATTGCAGGGGTTCCAGGAAACTCGACGACTACATGAAGGAGAAATCACCGTCTACATGGGCAATGCTACGAGAGTGGCGACTGTTGCAGTGGGAGATATTTTATTATCTTTCGATAGGAATAAAACTTTGATTTTAAGAAATTATCTTTACGTACCATCTTTTAAAAAGAACTTGATTTCAGTTCCTAAATTATTTATGAGTGGATATTCTGTTTCTTTTGATGACAAAGTAGTTATCAAGAAAAATAGGGTGGTTATCTATTCTGGTACGTTGGTTGACAATTTGTACTCTCTAAATCCAATAACTCAATCGACGCAACAAATGGAAATTAATAACACATCTTCTAATTCTAATAAGAGAAAGCAACCTTCGGAAATGAACCAAACATATCTTTGGCATCTAAGGCTAGGTCATATTAACTTGAGTAGGATTCAAAGGCTAATAGTCGATGGACCTTTGGGTTCATTGGTGGTGGAAAACTTTCCAACCCGCAAATCTTGCTTGGAAGGAAAAATGACCAAGAGACCTTTTAAGGCCAAAGGGTATAGAACCAAAGATGTGTTGGAATTGGTTCATTCTGATTTGTGTGGACCTATGACTAGCCAGGCGAGAGGTGGTTTTGAATATTTTGTCTGTTTTATAGATGACTATTCGAGGTATGGGTACATTTACTTGATGTTCCGCAAGTCTGAGTGCTTTGATAAGTTCAAAGAGTACAAGGCTGACATGGAGAAATATCATGGTAAAAGTATCAACACACTACAGTCTAATCGTGATGGCAAGTATCTCTTAGGAGATTTTAGGAATTACTTATCAGAGGCCGGGATTCAATACCAACTGTCTTCACCTGGTACACCACAACAGAATGGTGTGGAAGAACTAAGGAATATGACTCTTATAGAAATTGTTAGATCAATGATGAGTTATTCAGAATTACTAAATTCATTTTAGGGATATGCTTTGGAAACGACAGCGTACATTTTGAACTTGGTACCTTCTAAGTCAGTATCCTCTACACCCACAGAATTGTGGAATGGGCGTAAGTCTAGTTTGAAACACATTCAGATTTGGGGTAGTCCAACACATGTGCTAAAGGGAGATGCTGATAAGTTGGAATCATGTACAGAAGTTCGCTTGTTTGTGGGTTATCCTAAAGGAATGAAAGGTGGTTTATTTTATAGTTCTAAAGATTAGAAGGTCATTGTTAGCACCAATGCCTGATTTTTAGAAGAGGACTACATGATGAACCACAAGCCTATGAGTAAAATTGTTCTTGAGGAAATAAGAGAGGACACGTCTAATTTAGTACCAACGGTACAAGATGAGATACCACAAGAAACTGCAACGCGTGTCACAAATGATGCACAATTACAGGTAGTTCCTCGTCGTAGTGGGAGGGTTGTTCGGTAACCTGATAGATTCATATTTTTGGGAGAGTCTTCGGACTTAATCCCTGGTGAACATGAACCTGATCCCTGGACATATGATGAAGCACTCCAAGATAAAGATGCAGCATCTTGGCAAAATGCAATGAACTCCGAAATAGAATCTATGTATTCTAATCAGGTCTGGGAGCTTGTAGAACCACCAAATGGTGTAAAAGTCATTGGATGGGTCTACAAAAGAAAAAAGAGGGATAGATGGGAAGGTGGAAACCTTCAAAGCAAGGCTTGTTGCAAAAGAGTATACTCAAAAAGAGTGAATCGATTAAGGAAATCTTTTCGCTAGTAGTCATGCTCAAGTCTATCCGGATTTTTTTATCTATTGTTGCTTATATGGATTATGAGGTTTGGCAAATGGATGTCAAGACAGCTTTCCTTAATGGAAGTCTTGAAGAAAATATCCAAATGTAGCAACCAGAGAGATTCATTGAGAAGGGCAAAGAGCATCCTGTATGCAAGCTCAATCGGTCCATTTATGGATTGAAGCAAGCTTCGAGATCTTAGAACATCCGGTTTGATGAAGTGATCCAGTCTTATGGATTCATTCAGTGTCCAGATGAGTCTTGTGTATATAAGAAACATGACAGAAACGTGGTGGTATTTCTTGTACTATACGTAGATGACATTTTACTCATTGACAACAATGTCAAAGTGTTGTCAGACGTATGGGTATGGTTGTCCAAGCAATTCGATATGAAGGACTTGGGAGAATGTGGACATATTCTTGGGATCAAAGTAATAAGGGATCGCAAGAAAAGAATGTTGTGCTTATCCCATGCTTCATACATTGATACTATCCTAGCTCGTTTTAGCATGCAAAACTCCAAGAAAGGTTTTCTACCTTTTTGGCATGGAGTACCTTTATCTAAAGAGATGTGTCCTAAAACATCAAAGGAGATAGAGGAGATGAAGGCAGTTCATTATGCTTCGACTGTAGAAAGCCTAATGTATGCGATGCTATGTACGAGACCGGATATCTATTTTGTTGTGGGCATGGTTAGCAAATATCAAAGTAATCCAGGACAGGGACATTGGACTGCCGTAAAGTATATATTAAAGTACCTGAGAAGGACTAGAGATTATGTTGGAACCCAAGGTTGTTTTGGTGTGATCAACAAGTTAAGTTAGGTCCTGTTTATTTCTAACCTAGTGTCTAAGTATGCAGGAGCTTAGGAGTACAGGTAGTCGAGCGGAAGACGCAGCTAGTGAGAAGGACGACACCCAGTGCGTCCGAGGGACGAGACGCTGCGGAAGAGTACACCAGCGGACGAGAAGGAAGCACGCGGTGGTTCCGAGGGACGAAAGCTGGAGTAGAAGATTGCTCGGGGAGCAAGAGACGCAGCTAGCGAGAAGGACGACACTCGGTGCGTCCGATGGACGAAGACTACAGATGAGTACGCCGGCGGAAAAGAAGGGAACACGCGGCGATTCCGAGGGACGAGAAGCCGGAGGGAAGCCCGCTCGAGAAGACCGAAACTTGGGTTCGGGTGAGCCTATTTCGGATAGCAGAGATCACCCAATCAAGCGGATGCGGAGCAGAGGGCCCGGACGAAAGTCAACTGGAGTTGACTAAGCATCCGGGGCGCCCGGACCAGCCCGGGGCGCCCGGAACCCTTTTGGGCGGCCGGAAGTAAGTTTTTGACCGGATTGAGCTTTGACTCGATCTGAACGTTAGGGGATAAAATTTATCCCCCCCAGGGCGCCCGGAACCCTTCCAGGTGCCCCGACCAAGGCTATAAATATAGCCTTGGTTCAGAATCTTTTGATCATCTCAGTGCTTTCCATTCCAACACTTGTACGCTAATGTTCTAGATTAGCTTCTCTATTTTACGCTTTCATTGCTGTAAGAGGCTTCTCCGCCTAATGGAGATACTAGTGCTCCATTCCTTGGATTAACAACCTCCTTGGTTATAACCAAGTAAAAACCTTCTGCCTCTTTCTTTCTGCTTTTATTTACTGCTTTAATTTTATACAAGTGTACTGTTGAGAGTTCAAGAAAGGGTTGTCTTATTTTTACAGGCTGTCCAAGAGCCGAGACGCTTCAGGAGGACTAACCGCCGAATGAAGCAATGAGATGGTCGGATCCAACATCTACCCACCAAAATTCGAGGGGGACTTCGCAAGCTGGAAGAAGCGTATGGAGGTATTTTTCGGTACTGATTTCGATTTATTATTAATAATGGAACTTGGTTTTGAAGCTCCCGAAGGCAAAGTAAAATATCAATGGACGAAGAAAGAGCAGGCCGACTACGTGGCAAACAAGAAAGCAGAATTCCATCTGCTAAGCGTACTTCCGCCACAAGAAGTCAACCATGTCGGCACCTACAACTCGGCAAAGGAGCTTTGCGAGAAATTCCTTGAACTACATGAAGGAACATCCGAAGCCAAGCTTGCGAGATAGGACTTACTTCGCAACCAGCTCACCAACCTCCGTCTTGAAGAAGGTGAAACAATCACACATCTACACTCGAGGATACAGGAGCTCATCACCGGACTTTCGAATCTCGGAGAAGAGGTAAGTAACCGAGATTCGCTAAGGTACGCTTTAAATTCCTTTCCGAGAAATCCTAAATGGGCATCACTAGTAGATGCCTTTTATATTTCAAAAGACCTAGAAAAAATTTCTTTAGAAGAATTTTTCTCGACATTTGAAGCGCATGAATCAAGATACGCAGGTTCGAAGGAGCCCAAGAACAACGTCGCCCTCAAAGCATCGAGAGACGAACTTGAGTCAGAATCTTCTCTCGACGACGAGGAAATGGTAATGATGGTAAGACGATTTAAGAAGTTATACAATTCTAGAAAAACTAACCATCCACAGGGTAGAAAGAAAAGAACGATCCACTGCTACCATTGCGACGAAGAAGGGCACATCAAGGACAACTGCCCCAAGCTAAAGAACAAAGATAAAGATAAAGGTAAAAAGTCTGTTAAAAAACGCAAGGCCCTAAAAGCGACGTGGGACGATACGTCGTCTGAATCGGAAGTCGAAGCATTCTCCGGACTCGCACTGATGGCGAGTCATCAAGACGACGACTGTGATTCAAGTTCTTCTGAGATGAGCATCGAAAGTATCGATGAAGGGGGAGCTTCGTCAGAAGAAAGCAGCAGTTCAGGGGGAGACACAGACAACGATATCGACAAGGTAAGTCAGGTACGTTCACTTCCTCCCGATAAACTTTTTAAATTTGTTAAATTACTAACTAAAGACTGCTGTAAGTTAGAAAAAGAAATTAAAATTTTAAAAGGAATATTAGCTGAATCTTGCCCGTTAGAAATGTTAGACAAATCAAACCTAGAAAATGAAAATTTGAAGTTAGAAATTCAAAATTTAAAAATTCAAGTAGAAAACTTGAAAAACCATACATGCCCATCTAAAACCAATTTTAGAAGATTTAATAATTTAAATTGGTACTTTAAATATCACCCTGGACAAATTAGGAACATTTCAAGAAAATATGTCCCTAAAAACTTTTTAATTAATCCAGTAGGGTGGAACCTATATTGGGTTCCTAAATCATGCTTAAACTAAAACTTTAAAATTAAAATTAGCGCTTTAAGTGAGAAAATTAAACAAAGAATTTCTATATAAGGCTTTGTCAAGGAAGTGGTTGTTGCTCCAATAACCAAGAAGGCCTAGTGCCTCGCCACGACTGGGAAGTCAAAATATTGAAATAAATGTTTAATTAACTTACTAATAAAGCATTAATATAGGAATTAATTAATGCTTTAAAAAGGTTATTCAAAACGTTTTTTTTCAATTTAGAAATTTACTTAGAATTTTTTTTTTTGTAAAATTGACTAAGTCATTTTTTTTACTTAGAAAAATTTTCTTAAAAATTCTCAAAGACTTAAGTTAGAAATTTTTGCTATTTCAAAAATAATTTTACTTAGATTTTTTTTACTTAAAAAAAAATAAATCTTTTTTTCCTAAGTTAAAAACTTTTTCCTGAAACTAGAAATTTTTGCTTTAATTATGAAAAAAAAACTTTTTCACTTTTTTAAAACTTTTTTTTTCAAAATCTTTAACCCTTAGATTGTTTTTCTTGGAACCCCATTTTTTTTGTGATCAAAGGGGGAGAAGGAAAAGTATAAGTCTAGGGGGAGGTAGACCAAAAGGTAGACCAAAATTTTAACTTGTGTTATTTTTTGCACTTAATTGTAAATTTAGTTTATTTTATATCTTTTTTTAACCCTAGCTTAACTTGGGTTGATCACACCAAAAAGGGGGAGATTGTTGGAACCCCAAGGTTATTTTGGTGTGATCAACAAGTTAAGTTAGGTCCTGTTTGTTTCTAACATAGTGTCTAAGTGTGCAGGAGCTTAGGAGCATAGGTAGTCGTGCGGAAGACGCAGCTAGTGAGAAGGATGACACGTGGTGCGTCCGAGGGACGAGGCGCTGTGGAAGAGAACACCGACGGACGAGAAGGAAGGGCGCGGTGGTTCCGAGGGACGAAAGCCGGAGTGGAAGATTGCTCGGGGAGCAAGAGACGCAGCTAGTGAGAAGGACGGCACACGGTGCGTCCGAGGGATGAAGACTGCAGATGAGTACGCCGGCGGACGAGAAGGGAACACGCAGCGATTCCGAGGGACGAGAAGCTGGAGGGAAACCCGCTCGAGAAGACCGGAACTTGGGTTCGGGTGAGTCCTGTAACGACCACCCTTCTTACTACTACTACTACTACCTAAGAGTGACCGTTACTTAACTACTAACTCTACTTAACCGGTGTGATTAAAAACCACATGGAAACCCTACCGAAAAATTTCGGCAGAATCTCCCCTGTACCGGTGACTTTAAACTGATATACAAACACTATATACACAGCCACAGGCGGCTGGAACATTTATCAAACACCCACGCAGTTAAATAAGTATCAAACACACAAATATCTACTGAACTCATCCTACATGCAATCTAAACAGAATAATCTCAAATGACATGAACTTAAAATACAACACAAATGTTTACAATAACTAAAATGCGGAAACTAAAATTAAAACTTCTTTCCTAGTCCCAAGGCTTCCATAGTCCTGGCATCACACATCTTTCGAACACTTCCTTGTCGCCTTCATTTCTATATCTTTTATCTGCAGTAAGAGGAAGTGCAATCTATAAGCAAAATTTACTTAGTAAGCGCTATCTAACTCACAAAATCACGAATGTGCATGTATACGAAAAGAACTAGAAATCATATGCTCTAAAAAGAAATAAAGCATAAACATAACTGCTCATGTCAAACTAATAGCAAAGAAAAGCTAAGGAATCTACTCATGTAATTCTAATAGCTAATCATGCTACTCATTTAATAGGTAAACATGAAAACTACTCATCCACTAGATAAACATGGTAGAATAAAGAACTAAACTTACTGATTTTCAGAACTATATGAAATTTATTTCATTTGTTCTAACTTAATCTTTAATACTTTATGTTTATGTAAAACTCATTTTACTTGTTCAAAAACTTATACTTATAATACTTCAAAATAATAATCAACTTCTTCTTGGGCCCGGCAACTGTACTTGCTATGCGCGCATCCCTAACTAAACCCGAGATAGCTGGTCCCGAATCTAGTAGGGTTTACTAGGTTATCTAAACCTAGGGACCGACTATGGGAGCCCAGCCCAAGGACTACTGAGAGTCCTGCATACTAGGTTATCTAAACCTAGGGACCGACTATGGGAACCCAGCCCAATGACTACTGAGAGTCTAGCACAGTGCCACTGGTAAAAGTAAAATACTTGTTATCTTTTAATACTTCTAATATATAATGCCTCGGCACTTTCTTTAGCACCTTGTGTGCCAAAATCCCTAAAGTCTTGACTTCGGGATCTACTTAAAGCCTTGGCCTTTTTATTTCTTTTCTTTATCTTTCTTATACTTGTTGATACTTCTAATAAAAGAATGCTTCTTTAAAAAGAAACTAAAACGTTTAAGCAAATTCTAACTCTGAAAGGCTCAAACCAAAAATCTGCCTACTATGCTAATAAAATTCTGTATATTAAGCTTAATAAAAATCTGTTCTAAGATTAGAGTTCTGCATGCAACACTTATCAAAATCTACAAACAATACTTATGAAAGTCTGCATATCATACAAGCTTGAACTAAATCTAAAATCTGTTGGAATTAAAACCTATACTACACAACTATTCAAAATTGAACAATTTGAATTAAGTTTCATGGGTAACAAAGGAACTTCATTCATTTCCTATAACTAATTTCATGCATAAAGTCAATGAGCTACTGAAGAAGAATTCATCTCTTGCATAGTAAAACTAGAGAATAGCTCACAGGTATTAGAACTAGCATAGAGAACTTGAACTACAGCAAACTACAATAATTAGTATGAACTTAACAAATCTGATTCATTCTACAGCTTATAAAAAAAATCTGATTTAAAACCAAAACGATTGCTCACAAAAATCTGCATTAAAACAAACGAGTGCTTACACATCTGCGTTAACTAAGATAACTGCATATGAAAACTGCATCATAAACCAAGATGATTGCGCACAAAACTTGCATTAGAAACTAAAAGGATTGCTTACAAATCTACATTAAAACATACATGACGGCACAAAGCTGTTCAAACCAAAATGCTACACATAATTCTAAGAGCTAAATGAAAACTAAAATCTGCTCAAGCTTCAATTAAAGGAAAACTCGTACGCTTGGATGAATGTTGCAAGGAAACATAACCCCAAGCTAACCATCCTGTTGACACTAAAAAGAAACCTAATTTAAACTTGTTCAAAACTTAACTTCTGCCAAGCAACAGAAGACACAACTGAAACTAACAGTAAGGCTGCTCGTGCCCCTCTAGCACAGATCTAGACCTGCACAGCAAGGTCAACAAGGCTTGCTGGAATTTAAAACAGAACCCATATTTGTTGCTCACACCCAGTGCCACGACATCAACAAAACAAGGAAAATCCTATGATAACTTGTTCACAGCTGATGTTCTAATAGAGCAACGAAATTCGAAGACCTTAAACTACCCATTGATCCGAGCATGCTCATCACGGTCACACAGAAAACAATTCAGATCTGGAAGGCCGAATACAACTGATCAGAAGCAAAGGAAACGTCTAAATCTGAAATGTAATCATAAGGCAGAAGAACCTAAATTGCATGCCTAACCTATACAAACTCTCCTTCTTTCTTTAGGGTTCATGGCAGTAAGCATCAAAACAAAACCCCTTAAAACCATGCTTCGAAATCTAAAAGGAATCAAGAATCCGAAAACCTCAACATATGGCAGAAAACCAAAAAAAATCCCGGAACTACTCTTACCGCAGGTGAGTAAGAAACTTACCTTCGTGTTCTTGGACTCACAGCCGAAAGGAGGCAACTAGGGCTTCGGAGGAGCTTCAATTCTCGGCGACCTCTTTGTGTTTCCAAGCTCCCCTCGTCGGAGTGGCCACACACGGGTGAAGATCGGTCGTAAACAACCCTTCGTCGGCGCCGGAGACCAAGCCCTAGGTCCCCTGCCGCGTCTTCGCCCGAGAGGGAGTCGCGCCGACGCCGTGTGAGGAGAGGAGCAAAGAAGGGTTTCTCCTTTTAATAACCCGGTATTCTGTTAACTTCCTTAAATAAAATTTCCTACCTTTTCTAAACAGAACCGGTGGCTGGATCACTTGGTCAGCCGGGATTTGACCGAGCCAAAGGCCGCAGGTTCAAATCCCCAGCCGAGCCTTTTATTCTGCTATTAACTATTTATTACTTAAATACAATTCGATCCTTATTTGATTAAGTAATAGCTGCTAGCCCAGTTGGTTAGCTGGGTTTTGCTCGGGTCAGGGGTTGCCGGTTCAAGCCTCAGCTTGGATATTTTTTTGTCGAAACTTCTTTCGTTTAGTAAAAATACCAAACAACCTCCAAAAATTGCATAAAAATATCCTATAAATTCCTAAAAATCTCTAGAATTTTTCTAAAGCATTTCTAGATTTTAATAAGGTCTTTTAGGACTCCAAATCATGAAATTTAGGGTGTTACAAGCCCTATTCCGGATAGCAGAGATCACCCAATCAAGCGGATCCGGAGCAGAGGACCCGGACGAAAGTCAACTGGAGTTAACTAAGCATCCGGGGCACCCGGACCAGCCCGGGGCGCCCGGAACCCTTCCGGGCGCCCAGAAGTGAGTTTTTGACCGGATTGAGCTTTGACTCGATCTAAACGTTGGGGGATAAAATTTATCCCCCCCAGGGCGCCTGGAACCCTTCTAGGCGCCCCGACCAAGGCTATAAATATAGCCTTGGTCCAGAAGCTTTTTATCATCTTAGTGCATTCCATTTCCAACACTTGTACGCTACTGTTCTAGATTAACTTCTCTATTTTACGCTTTCACTGCTGTAAGAGACTTCTCCACCTGAAGGAGATACTAGTGCTACATTCCTTGGATTAACAACCTCCTTGGTTGTAACCAAGTAAAAACCTTTTGTCTATTTCTTTCTGCTTTTATTTACCGCTTTAGTTTTATACAAGTGTACTGTTGAGAGTTCGAGAAAGGGTTGTCTTATTTTTGCAGGCTATCCAACCCCCCCTTCTAGCTGGCCTCAACGATCCTACAGATTATATGCTGGTTTACTAGGCAGATGATTTGCTCCTTGTAGGTTACACGGATTCGGATTTCCAATCAGATAGGGACAGTAGTAAGGCAACCTCGGGGTATGTGTTTTACTTTGGGAGGTGGAGCCATAACATGGAGGAGTGTTAAGCAGAATGCGTTTTGGACTCCACCATGGAAGCTAAATATGTGGCAGCCTTTGAGGTAGCCAAAGAAGCAGTATGGCTCAGAAACTTCTTGATGGACTTATATGTGATTTCTTGTTTGCCCAAAATTATCACAATTTATTGTGATAATAGTGGTGCAGTAGCAAACTCGAAGGAACCAAGAGCTCATAAGACAAGTAAATACATTGAGCGCAACTACCACCTAATATGAGATATCGTAAAGCGAGGAGAAGTTGTTATTGCCAAGATTGCATCAGTAGATAACTTGGCAGATCCTTTCACTAAGGCCCTTCCGGCGAGAGCTTTTGATGGGCATGTTGAGGGGATGGGAATTAGATGTATGGCAGCATATATGGTAGCATAGTCTTTTAGTATAAGTGGGAGATTATTAAGATGTATACTAAAAGTCTAGCTTTTTATATGAACATTTATTCTGAAATGAGAATCACATTGGTCAAATGTCTGCATTTAGTTAAATGTAATTATCCATTTAATTTATATTGTAGATAATATTATGTGTGGTGTCACACAGAAAATAATGTTATCATTTCCTTATAAATTATAAATAGTAGCTCACAACCAAGATGAATTGAGGCAAACCATTGAAACGATTGTAGTGTAATTTGGAATTAATTTGTCTTGACTATATAATTACACTAGTACACTATGTGTGTATTGAGCAGAATCATTTGAGGTTGTTTCTTTTTATACTGATTGCATAAAAGAATATAATCTCTGTTATTATGGATGTGCCTACTCTTAATCCCGATATAATAACAAACACATATATTTAGTATTTATTTCATTAATTTATCAAAGGGTGAGATTTATTCAGTTAAATCAAGAGGTCCGATAAGTTTATAAATAATATTATTTATATGGTGTGTTGCTGATTATAAAAGAAAATTATGTCCTAGTAATCTTGGTTGATGATGTCCCCTTGAGGAGCTTATAAGGATTATCATGTAAACCCTGCAGATGGACTTAGTCCGACATGATAATAATGTTGAGTAGTACTACTCTTGGAGGTAGATGTTAATTAAGATAGTTGTCAGTAACTCATTTAATTAACGGACATACGATATCTTAAACACAGGGAGACTAACACACTCATGATAAGAAGGAGCCCATATTGTAATATGAGATTGGTGTGGTAGTTCAATAATAACTCTTTAGTGGTATGAGTTATTATTGATGAACTTGAGTTGGGTGTTTGGGTCGAACACAGGAAGCTCAAGTCCATCAAGAGGCCAAAACCAATTCCTCCTCTCGGTCCCTGTTGTAGCTTCTATAAAGCCTTGCATTCACCCATTTTGATTTTGCTTCCTACCCAAGAAAGGGGCCGGCCGCATCCTTGCTTGGTGCCCAAGCAAGGGGCCGACCAAGCCTTGCTTCCTACCCAAGAAAGGGGCCAGCCAAGCCTTGCTTGGTGCCCAAGCAAGGGGCCGACCAAACCAAAAAGAAAAGAAAAGAAAAGAAAAAGAAAAGAAAAAAAAGGGGAGATTTTTTCTCAATAGAATTAGAGATTTTTCTAAAAAGAATTATATTAATTCTTTCTTAAGAAATTTTTCTAAAAAGAATTATGTTAATTCTTTCCTAAAGATTTTTCTAAAAAAAATTATGTTGATTCTTTCTTAGAAATTTTCTAAAAATAATTATACTAACTCTTTCTTAAGAAATTTTTTTAAAAAGAATTATGTTAATTCTTTTCTAGAGATTTTTTATAAACAAAAAAATATTATTTTTTCTCCTTTATTATCTGGAGCAAAGGGTTATAAAAGGAGAGGAGGTTGTGCCACAAAAAATCAACAATTCAATTAAAAATTGATAAGTTTTTCTCCACAACTAAAAACCCTCTCCTTTCCCTTAAAGCCGACACCCCATTCTTTCTTTTCTTTCCTCTAGGGCCGGCGCCCCACTTCTTTTCTTCCCTCTAGGGCTGGTGCCCCATCTTCTCTTGCTGGCCGAAGCTTGGAGGAAAAGAAAACGAAGAGACAAAGCACCTTGGTGGCCGGCCGTTTGGAGGAGACGAAGAAGAAGGAGGCATTCCTTTCTTTGCATCCTTGGTGGTAGGCGGCTTGGAAACAAAAAGGGTTTGAGTATTTTTTTTATCTTGGTAGATCGTCGCCCACACGACGTCCAAGAAGAGGAGAGAAATATGGTAGAAGATCAAGAGGTCTTTATCTACGAAGAAAGGTACAACTAGTTATTTATTCCGCAACACAACTAGTTTTGTTTTCTTTGTATGGATCCTGAAATACTAACACAAGAGGCTAGTGATTTCATGTTTTTGTTTTTGTGCTTCAATTTTGTGTTTCGATCTTGTGCTTTGATTGAGATCTCTGTAGTTAAACCTAGGGTTACTGTGAGAAGTTTAAATATTCAATGTCTTTGAAAAACTTTGGCTAGGAAGTGGTGGATGATCCCATAACCAAGAAGGTCTAGTGCCTCACCAATGACCTATAAGTCAATCCTTGAAATAAATATTTAATCAACTTCTGTAATATGGTTTAACCTCAGAAGAGCACAAGGGTTGAACTTGAAGTAAAAATGTTAAGTTTCGTTTCCAATTCAAGTTTAACTTTGAAGAACGAACTTGGAGTAAAAATGTTAAGTTTCATTTCCAATCCGAGTTTAACTTCTGAAAAGCACATGGGTTGCTAGGAAAAGTTCTGTGCTTATACAAATTTTTGTACAGGGGAAACAGAACGGTATTCCAAGTAGCGTCCAACTAGGTTGTCTTTATTAAAATACATGGAATGTTTTATTTACTTTATGGTATATGTTCCGACCATGTTGGCTAAGGATTGTGAGGCCCTGAGGGCTATATATTCAGGATTGATATTGTCACCGGTACGGGGGAGATGCTGTCGGATTTTTGTCGACAAGGACTCCCCCGGGGGCTTGACAATTTATTTGGTATCAGAGTCAAGTTTTGCGAGTCAATCTGGATACTTTTCAGATTTGTATGGATTTTCATCGATTTTTATGTTTCAAAATTCCGACGTATTCTTTGACGAGGTCATATTTGGGGACTTGGTGCAACGGAACATCTCCAAACGGTAAATAGGTAAAATGATTAAGTTTTATAATTTAGGTACCCATCGACCTCAAGTGGGTATTTCTTCCTTAGCCTTTATATAGTTCTTTGAACTTAGTGCATGGTTATTATCAGATGGATTAGGTTGTTTTACCTTATATCGTGTTCGTTTGTTGTTTTCATGCTTGATACTTATGCTTGACGTTTGAGGTAATCTATTTATATCATATACAGTCTTGGCTTTTGGATATCTATACTCTATTATGTATATACATGTAGAGTATGTATAGTAGGGGATATTTTGTTAGTTGTGTTAACATGGGGATTATGCATATCTATGTTGAGTATACACATGATTGATATGTATTGTAGAAGTCACATGATTGACTGTCCATTTGCATGTGGTGTGTGTACACTCGGCCAGTGTGGTTATTGGAGGTTACTGGTTGATTATACCTACATGGTTATGTGTATGTGTCTGGTTGTGATATATGAGGTATGTTTGTATATTGTTATCATACACTTCTGTTGGTACTTGTCTAGTTATTTGTAACATGTATGGCATGTGTTGGGTCAGCCACTATTTAGGTCTATCAGTTCCTACTAGAGATTAGGGATTACAGTCTCATGAGATTTCTTCTACCATACCACCAGTACTATTAGTTTCTGCTATTACTAGTTGGGTAGTGGATATTATCTGCTTAATATCATGTTGGCTCGGTCATTAGAGTATTGATTTACTCGTGTTGGTTCTGTCAGTAGAGGACCGATTTATTTTTGTTGATTTGGTCAGTAGATGACTGATTCATTATTATTGGTTTAGTTAGTAGAGGTCTGATTTACTCTTATTAGTTTGGTCAGTAGGGGACCAACTTACTCAATTTCATAGATATTCCAATTTTTGGGTTATTTGTGTTTGGTTAGATAACCTGGAAGGCACATTGGAGTACATGACTTGTACATATGTAGAATGGACTGAATTAACCGCATACCATTATCAGCTTTACTAGTCTGTAGAGGATCGATGTATCCTATTCCATGCGGACCTTGACCATGAACTATAGGTACATGGTAGGATAACCTAGAAGGTATATTCAGATAAATGACCCCCACTGATATGGAAAAGTGTAGAGCTAGCTACTTAACACTTACGTGATACATCCGTTATATCGGTGTATGAAATTTCAGGAAGGGAATTAAATATTCAATTTCATTAAAAGACTTTGTCTAGAAGTGGTTGATAATCCAATACCCAAGAAGGCCTAATGCCTCACCACAGCCAGGAAGCCAATTATTGAAATAAATATTTAATTAACTGACTGTTAAACTTTAGTCTAATTCAAATGTAAATCAATCCTTAGATTTAAATTTAAATTAGAGATTAAATTAACCATCTCATAAAACTTTTAAGGTTCCCTGATTGACAATCTAGAAATTAGTAAAATGGACTTACACTCAAAATTAGTAAATTTAAACTTAATCTAACTAAATTTAAACTTTAAATAACTTAAATTAAACTTAAACATAACTCAAACTTTAACTAAACTTAAACCTAATTTAAATTAAACTTAAACCTAACTCAAATAGACTTTAACTAAACTTAAACCTAATTTAAATTAAACTTAAAACTAACTCAAACCAAACTTGAACTTAATTTAAATCCAATTGAATCAACCATCTCACAATCACCCATAGGTATAACATGATTGACAACATAGATGGGTGAGATGGAAATTAAGGAGTTGAACTCAATTAATCTATCTTATAAATCCATTGAAAATTGGATCCAAATCAAATACTCAATGTGTACAAACAAAATGATTTGGATCAATGGATGTTGGATAGTAGATGCTCCAGACACATGATTGGAGATCGATTGAAGTTCACAAGCTAAAATACAAAAACCTAGGGTCAGTTGCATTCGACAACGACGGAAAGCTTAAGGTAATTAGAACAGGTAATATCGAAGTAAATTCCGATTTTATTGTTCAAAAAGTATTATTAGTCGATAAATTTAATTTCAGCTTACTTAGCATAAGTAAATTGTGTGACTCTGAATACCTAGTAACTTTTTCTAACTCTGATTGCTTAATTAAAAATATTGAAAATCTCAAAATCATACTTAAGGGAATTAGGAAAAATAATATTTACACAATTAACCTACCTATCTCCTCACTAAAGTGTCTTCTGATATAACAAGAGGAAACCAAACTGTGGCACAGAAGGCTAGGTCACACTCACATCAGACTTATTTCAAAAATGAATCAAAATAGTCTAGTTAGAGGTTTACCCAAATTAAAAAACTTAGAAAATTCAATTTGTAATGTTTGCCAACAAAGTAAACAAACTAAGTCAATTCATAAATCAACAAACCTAAATCGAACCAGCTCATTACTTGAGCTCCTACATTTAGACCTATTTGATTTACATAGAACTAAGTCACTAAGCAGAAACTAATACTGCTTAGTTATAATTGATGACTACTTTAAGTTTACTTGGGTAAAATTTCTAAAGACTAAAGATGAAACCTTTGAAATCTTTAATAATTTTTGCAGGTTGATAGAAAATGAAAAAGATACTAAAATTAAAAGAATTAGAAGTGATCATGGAGAAGATTTGAAAACCATAAATTTACTAAATTTTGTGAAATTAATGGATATAAACATGAGTTCTCATGACCTAGAACCCCTCAACAAAATGGATTAGTAGAAGGAAAAAATAGAATATTATAAGAAGCTGCTAGAACCATGTTAAATGAATACAGCGTAAACAACCAATTTTGGGCTGAGGCAATAAACATAGCATGCTATATTCAAAATAGAATTTAATTAATAAATTTTACAATAAAACCACTTATAAATATATTATAACAAAATACCCAATCTAAACTATCTAAAAGTGTTTGGCTGTAAAGTACACATATTAAACACTAAAGATTACTTAGAAAAATTTACATTAAAATCTTCAACATGTATCTTAGGATATTCAACAACTAGTAGGGCCTATAAAATTTATAATAAAATACCTTAATAGTGGAAGAAACATCCAATGTAATTTTTTATGAAAATAACTCACCTAATGAAATCAGTGAAAATAATATCCAAATTATTAGAAATATTGAAGATGATGAAAATAATGAAATTAGGCTCAAATCAAGTGAATCACAAGAACCAATTGTCAACCTTAACATAAAACCATCTAGAATAAATTTTAATCACCCATTTGACCAAATTTTGGGTGACCCAACCCTAGGGGTTTGAACTAAATTATCTTATAGATACCTAAGTCAAATAGCCCTTATTTCTAAAATTGAACCCAAAACTATAGAAAAAGCCCTATCTGACCCAGATTGGATAATTGCAATGCAAGAAGAATTAGCTTAATTTAAAAGAAACTAAGTCTAGGAACTCATACCTAAACCCACAAATAAATCTATAATTGACACTATGTGGGTATTAAGAAATAAATTAGATGACAAGGGTGAAATAGTAAGAATAAGGCTAGACTAGTAGCAAAAGGGTTTAGCCAAGTAGAAGGGTTAGATTATGATGAAACCTATACACCCGCAGTCAGACTTGAATCCATCAGGATGTTGCTAGCCTATGCAGCACATAAAGGATTTAGGTTATACCAAATGAATGTAAAATTCGTATCCTTAAATGAGTTTATTAAAGAAGAGGTCTATGTAAATCAACCCATAGGATTTGAAAATCTAGACCACCCAAACCATGTCCTTAGGTTAAAGAAAGCTTTATATGGACTAAAACAAGCACCTAGGGCTTGGTATGAATGACTTTCAATATATTTAATATCTAAAAGATTTAACTAAGGCCAAATAGACCAAACCCTATTTGTTAAAACTTTAGAAAAAAAATATTTTTATAGCTCAAATTTACATAGATGACATAATATTTGGCTCAACAAATATAAAATTTTTAAAATAATTTATCAAATTAATGGAAAATGAATTTGAAATGAATCTAGTAGGTGAACTCAATTTATTTTTAGGCATACAAATAAAACAAACAAAAGAAGGAATTCATATTTTTTAAATAAAATATGTTAAGGAATTAATTAGAAAATTTGGAATGGTGAATTCTAAAAATGTAAATACCCCAATAGCAACTAATGGTAAAATTGACTCTGACTTAGAAGGAAAATCAGCAGACTTAAAATACTATAGAAGTGTAATAAGAAGTCTACTATACCTAACTACAAGGCGACCTGATATTTTATTTGCAGTAGGTATATGTGCTAGATATCAATCTTGTGCAAAAGAATCACATTTAACAAGTGTAAAATGAATACTAAGGTACATAAAGGGGACCCTAAGTGTAGGTCTTTGGTACCCTAGGACTAGCACATTTAACTTAGTTGAGTACTCTGACTCAGACTATGCTAGGTGTAAATTAGATAGAAAAAGTACAAGTAGAAGCTGCCAATTTCTATGTCAGTGCCTAGTAAGCTGGTCCAACAAAGAGTAACACTGTGTTGCTCTATCCACTACTGAAGCAGAATACATAGCCATGGGAGAAAGTGCATCTCAATTACTATAGATGATGCATACCCTAAAAGATTATCAACTTGAATATAAAAATATAAAAATTTTAATTGATAACATAAGTTCAATAAACTTAACTAAAAATCTAATTCACCATTCAAGGACTAAATATATAGAAGTTAAACACTACTTTATACGGGATCACGTTGCTAAGGGTGATATTGTACTTGCTATATTGAATCCAAATCAAACCTAGCTGACATCTTCACAAAACCCTTACTTGAACTTGAGTTTAGTTCACTTAGAAGAGAATTAGGGATATGCACACTAGAATAGAAGTTGTTAAAGTTGATATTATCTTTTCAAAATTATGTTTTGTTTTAAAAATTCTAGGAAAACTATTTTCAAAACTCCTAATTTTACTAGAATTTTTAAAGATAGGAAATAGTCTTGGATTTCCCCTCTTAGAAATCATGTACCCATAGGTTTCAGCCAGAGCATATCACAAGCATACTAGGATTACCTTGTTTTGTGTATGAAAAATACTTAGAATTGTGTGAGATGCATAGGGTACTGTTTGAACTTCAGAATGCTTATATATGTGCATCAACATTGTTAAAATTGATCAAGTTATGTCATTTATTTTAGTCAAACTAACTAGAGCGCTTACTTAACTTGACTAACCAAGTGAAAGCTACTACCTTATGGTAAACAGCTAGTAACTAAAGGTTAGATATTTTGTTAAGGAAAATAGATTTTAATTTTTAAGTTTTTCTTTACTTTAAACTCTCATGCTTGTACTTTAGGACTTTAAAGTATTTTTTTACATTAATCAAGAGAGACTGAAAGGAAGTTAAGTCATTAATTCGTTTCAAAATTTCAAAGTTAAACTATTTTTCTTTGAAAAATTAAAGTATTTTTAAAAAACAAGTTCAAGTTTTTTTTTTTGACATTAATCAAGGAAGAGTGAAAGGGAAGTTCAGTTTTTTTTGTTTAACTATTTTCCTTGAAAAGCAAGTTTAAGTTTTTTTTTAAGTTTTTCAAAAAGCTATGTACTTGATAAAATGTTTTAATTTTGGCTAAGTAGTTTTTCAAAGACTTCAACTTCTAAGCTAAGTATGGTTAAAAGGCATTTCCTTTCAACACTTAAGTTTAACTATTTTTTTTTAAGAAAAGCTAAGTCCTTTCAAAGACTTCTAAATTCGCTAAATGCTTGACTATGTTGTTTATCTAAAAAATCTTTAACACTAAGTACTTAACTATGTTTTTTTTATCAAAATCCTTTTAAAATGGAGTTGTTATCAAAATCTTTTTAAAACTACATTTTTAAAGCTAAGTTTTTCTTAAGTACTTAACTACAAGCTTTATCCAATTTTCATGATTGTCAAACCCTAGTCTATTAACTCTCTCATATTTTTTTGATATATATGTCAAAGGGGGAGAGAAACTAGGAAATTCTAAAATTAAGGAGAAAGTGAAGTGATTAAGGAGAGAAAGTTAAGTGTTCAAGGGGGAGCTGCATTTATGTTGTATTTCTTGATTGCATTTCTCTTCCTTATTATTACATTTCTTTTATTGCTATATATTTTACTTAACTTTGAATTGTATTGTTATAATAAAAAGGGGGAGATTGTTGGTGCAGGAAGCATCAGACGATCGAACCTATGTTTTGATAATGACAAAGGGTTCAAAGTTAAGGTTACTTGTTGTTTAACAAGTCTGAATGAGCTTGTAGGAAAGTCCTAAGTGTTCTTAGGTAAAAGTCCTAGCTACAATTAGGCAGGTGGAAAACCCTAGGGGTGATAACCCTAGGTCATAGGGGGTGGTAATCCTATATGAAAAGTCTTGGCGGGTCGAGCGCTTTGGGCAAAATCCTAGAGTCGGGGACTCAAGGTGAAAGCCCTGGTGGTCGCGGACTAGGTGAAAGTCTGGACAGGTCATGGAGCGGACGTCCAACAGAAAGGCCTGAAGCCTCGGGTGTTAAGAAAAAGTCCAATCGATCTAGAGGACTGGTCTGGCAACAGGTAACTTCTCCTGAGAGGAGTAGGTGAGGATGCGTTCTCCGCTGAGGGAACAGTAGGTGTCGGTTCGACCTAGGGTTTATGGAGGAAATTCAAAGTTAGAACTGGACAGTCCAAAGGATCTCAAGTTATTTATTTACATATTAATTGTTATTTATCTAACTCTGTTTTGTAGGAAACTAACAAGTTTTGTAGGGTTGGACTTAGCCTTGATCAGTCGACCAAATGGTCGGATCAGTTGACCGAACCCCAGTATAGCAGGATCAGATTTTCAGAGATCAGATCGGGTTTGATCGAGGGATCGGTCGACCAAACCTTAGGATCAATCGACTGAACTGAGGATAAGTGATGACCAGATCGAGCCAGGTTGATCGGATCAGATAAGGCGGAGACCATCAGCTGATCGGTCGACCATCAGCTGATCGGTCGATTGAACGGAGGGATCGGTCAACCGAACGAAGGCTCATCCAGAGAGGCTGCATCTAGACAGGAGGTCGGGTGGATTCAGTAGGTTCGGTCAACCGAACCTAGGGATCAGTCGATCTATTCGAGTTGAGTGAAACCTGATCCTGAAATCAGAGGATCTGGATCAGGTCTAAACATGCTATAAAAAGGGGTCTTGGCCAACTTCTTTGAATATCATCATTTACAACGATATTCACAACTTCCCGCTACGCTGAAACAACTCAACAACGCTCAACCGCTGTTCCGACAATCAACGAACCAACTCCTAATCATTTATTGTTGGTATAATCTATCTTTTTAAGTTTAGTACTTGTACTTATATATTTATAAAGAATTTTGGATTTATAGTGATTGCCTAATGTAGGCGATCAACGATCGCAGGCCTTGGAGTAGGAGTTGTCACAGGCTTCGAACCAAGTAAAAGTAACCTATTAGCGATTGTATTTGTTTCTTTTCTTTATTCCGTTGCATTATTCTAAATTTTTCGAAACAAATGAATTAGCCACACGTGCTATTCACCCCCTCTAGCACGTCATTGATCCCACACTCAAGTCCAAAGATCATATCCCTACCAACTTAACGCTAGGGTAGTTGTCTAACAACATATGTTACAATGGCAGTACTTGCAAACTAGACCACATTAACAGAATGTATTTATGTTCATATCTATGCAAGTATATTTATGTTTATGTCATGCAAGTATACTTTAGCCTATGTTTATGTTCTTGCTTATGATCATGTACATGTTTTGTTCACATATACGTTTATGTTATGATATGCACATGTTTATATTTATATTCACGTTATGCTCATGTTGATGACATGATTATATTCCTGTCGGGTTCATATTTAAGATCTCGTTTATGTTTATGTTTTTCTTAATTTTTATGTTTAAGCTTATGTTTATATTCATGTTCATGTATGTTTATGCTTATGTCATGCAAATACTAAGTTAGAAGTCATGATGCACACAAGTATATGTATCAATTACTTTATCATGGTTTGGATGTGCTAAGCCTTTAGACTCATAGACCTAACTATTTCAGGTGATGAGACGAATGAGATAGGAGGCTCTGACAAGTGAGTAATCTCGGGACGACGACAGTACAATCCGAAGACCTTCCAATTTATGATTTTGCGTTAGGCAGTTGATATTTTCGTATTAGTGTTAGTGATTTCGGATTCAAGTTATTGCATGTGTTGTTCTATTCTGGTATAACTATTTTGGTAAGAAAGTTGGGAATATTATTTTAATTAATTTCTAAATGTACATATATTAGAGGTTTTCGAAATGTCTATATTCATAACAAGTAAAGTAGGGCAAAAAAAATTCAAAGATGTTTCAGTAGTTTACCCACACTACTAGCTCCAAACCTCAATAGCAATAATATTCAAGTAGGACAAGATCCATATTGTACCGCATCTTGAGTTAGCTTTAGCTAATTACCTAAGACTTGGATATATTAGGTACATAACATTTACCAATTGCATAGTATGCAACTCTTAGATAGTTAGGTGAACAAGACTAGTTGTTCTTTTTACCATTGAATGACCATATGTCTTTAAGTTCTCAATCCAAATGAGATAACTTAGTTAAGTCGTACCCAAAGTTAAATAGTTACACATCAAAATTATCCAGTGACACTCCATAAAGATAAATTGAGTCACATTATTTTGACAAACTTGTCTACAATTGATCAAGGTAGTAGTGCGTACCAAACTTTTGTAAGCATATTAATTTAACCTAATTATGGTAAAACTACTAATTAGAAATGCATCATATACAAGCATGGCATACATCAATATATATGAATAATAAGCAGATCAACGTAACATAGTTATGACCCATCTATTATGATCTTCTCATGACAATGGGAGAATCAAAAACTCAACCTATGGAATTGTATCTGTTGGTGCAAGTTGCACCAAATCAAACTTAAGTTTTGATGTTGTCAAAGGTTCAAGTTAAGTCTTGTTGTGATCTAACAAGTTGGCTGAGTGTGCAGACTGTTTACTCAACCGGAAAAGACCTAGTTGGAGGCTAGGTGATTATGGCCCAATTTGTCGTGAATTGGACATCAAACAATGAAGTACCAAACCCCTCCTACGCTAATGTAGCATAGGAATGACTCGGGTCGTCCACCAACGAAAGCAACGATAGGATGATAGTCTAGAATTGTATGTTATTTCTATTTTTGAGATTTTTGATATATAATTGGGGGTTTTAGGTTTTGATTCTAAATCCTACGAATGAAAAGCAGAACAAGAAAGAAACTAATCAAATGCTGGAATGAAATCTAATTAGGTGTCAACAATTAATCTACAGCGCATTGTCACTCTATGCTATGAGTTAATCATCAACACGATTAATCTAGGGAATGAAATGACAAAGCATTAAATGAAACCTAATCTAGTAAATGAAAAATAATGCAAGTAAATGAAAGCTAAATCTAACTTAACTACAAGTGTAGAAAATAAAAGACAATATAAAATAAAGCATCAATAAAACTAAGCATGGAACGAAATCTAAAGTATTAAAGAAATCTAAACTAATCTATCCTAATTGCACTTAATCAAAACTAGAACTTAATTAAATTGAAAGAACAAGACAAAGCAAGAACTAAATAAAATAAAATACATCAAATTGAACCTAACTACTTAAAGAAACATTTCATCGAACACATGATATGCATGAAACAAATTAAATGAACTACATGCAATTCAAACATGGAAATTCTAGTTAATACAAGCATTCAACCACAAAACTAATAAACATGCAAATTGACACAATTAACAAACATTAATATGAACAAAACTAAACTAATCCAATCACAATTCACACATTCGCTTTCGATTACCAAAGACTACCCTTCACCATCACACGAAAGACCCAGCTCGGAACCCCCAAAATCGGTGAACAGTTGCTCACTCTGCTGGTTGCTGCTTGCTTCAACAATAATGGGATGAATGCAATCTTCCAACGAAGAATCCCCTCGGATGGAATTTGCTAGAAAAATTGGACTGTCAGCTGCCTCCTTACTCCACCGTCTGAACCCGAGAAGACAGGAGTCGGAGAAACGCCTGTAGGTGAAGAATCTTGTCGGAGAACCCCTCCAGCAAGGTGGATGCTTGCTATTGTTGCTGTCGCCCGCAGCTTCCGCCAAGGATGCTTGCTGCCGTCGCCGATTGAAATCTAGAAGAAGAAGTGTGGTTGTGGATGGTCGGCCGGTGGCAATAAAGAGAAGAAGAGAGGCCGCCGGCCGGAGAGAAGGAAGGAAGAAGAGAAGCGCGGGGATCGCGAGCCCTAGCTGCAGATACGCCCCAAGCAGAGAGATGTCGCGAGGAAGAGATGAGGTTGTCGCCTGCTTCTGTTCGTGCGCGTGAGAAAGGTAAGGATTCGATTTTGGGTTTGGGTTAAGGAAAGGATCCGAATCCAATAACCAATAGGATTGAAATTGGGTTGATGAATTGAGCTTTTAAAAGTGGGCTTTTGGATTAGGTTTTAAGAGTTGAATTGTTGGTTCAAATTGGGCTCTTCTCTTAATCCAATTGGAGATGAATTGGACTTGGATGAGGATGATCTCTATGGACGGTCCAGATCTCTTTAAATCAAGATGGAAGGCTGGATCATTTGATCTGACTAAAGGGGCAAGATTTCTCCTGATCTGGATCAACGGTTCACACTAATTGAGCTCGATCTCCTCCGTTTGACCACCAAATCAGGTCAAATTTGATCCAGCTTGACCCTAATCCATGACTCTTTGAATTTCCTACAAAATCATATAAAAATATGAAATTAAATTTCATAATTTGTAGAAAATTTACAATTAAATCTAAAATAAGTTCCTACTCACAACACATAGTATAAACATCAAATTAAGCATATGAGAAGGTAAAAATGTCAATAATAAGAGCCAAAATGATCAATAAAAATGCTAGTTATCAACTCCCCCACACTTATTCTTGCTCGTCTCAAGTATGTAAATAAAACAAGAAAATAACTAAGATGCATTCCCTAGTAATTCTCAATCATATATAGAAAATAGTGAAAAAAAAGTTACCTAGGATTGTCCAATTCAAATGACCCAAGCAATCATGAATTCAATTCATACATTAATTAACAAACATGATAACTTCAATCCACAATTAATAAACTGAGAATGATAATAAAATAACCTCACAAGGAGGTAAGTGATAGTGGCTCTCCGCTCATATAAATGCAATAGTGGAGCTCACTCAAGCTACTCATGATTTATGCACTACAATATGCTTGCTTTGCTTCTAATCTCCACCACTATATACATAAGAGTGCACAATAAAATAATGAAGGCATTATTTGAAATGTAAGGGAAACATGAATCAAACAAATGATAGTATAAGAGAGGAAATGAGGAAAATTAAGCAAGATAAAGGTGGAAGACATGGATATAGTAGAATGTTACATAGATAAGTACAAGTAAACAATGCCCAAAAAGTAATACATCCAAACTCCCAAGCTAGCTTTTCACAACTCCAATAAAAATGTGAACAATCTCTACTATAGCTTTTCAATAAACATCTACTCATGATCTACAATAAAGTCCAAATTTTGCTACCATAAAGATTGTTTTTCAAATAAATTCTACCACCTTTCATCAATACAATAAAAATGTGAACAACTCCTACTTTAGCATTTCACACTAAAAATCTACATATGATATACAATGATATCTCGATATTGCTAAAGTAAAAATTGTTACTCATAAAAATTCTACCATAAATGAATACAAAATATCACATGTCAAAGTTTTTCACAAATCTAATAAACATGTAGACAACCTCTACTATAACTTTTCAATGAAAATATACTAATGATATACAATAAAATCTAAATGTCGCTATAATAAAGATTATCACTAACAAAAAATTCTACCACATATGAATACAAAAATAGCACATCATGTCAAAAGCTCTTTTTTTCCTTTTCATTTTTTCTCATTTTTTTTCCTTTTTCTTGTTTTTTTTTCTTTTCACTTTTCTATTCATGTTTTGCTTTTTTTTTTCTCATTTTCGTTAATGTTTTCTGTTTTGAACTTTTTTTTTCATTTTTGTATTTTTTTTAACACGATGTGCATCACTATACAACATCATCAATAGCTCAAATAAAAAGATAAATAGCATAGTTTACCTATGGTGATCAAGCATGATTCACCTATGCCTCTCCTAAATTCTACTAAGCTATTTCTCTCCCCCACACTTAAACTTTTGACCGTCCCGGACAAAATACTCATCATGTATATCCAAAAATATCCACATCCATGAGAATAAGAGAGTGAAATAAATAGAAATAAATGGAAGAGAGAAAAGAATGATATAATGGATGATATGGATTTTATTCAAGAAACATGTGATAACAAAAGGAATGAATAAAGAAAGTGAGATAGCCTTCATAAAAATCATGTAAACCTATGATAATGTGGTCTTGAAAGAATTAAGCAAGTTCTAGAATAGCATTAACCACAAGTGCATCACACATCAATAGGAATAATAGGCTTAAAAATATCCTCACTAGGTATATAAAAAATTATCATCTCAATTTACCAACATGAAATCCAAGAATCCAATCATGATAATAAATCATCAAACTCGGCAATCAAATTTAACTAACTTTCACAATTTCTAAGATGATAAAAAGAATGCATAAGGAATTTATTATGAAAAACTCGACTAGACAAACTAAAAATGAACTACCAGGTAAAAGCAAATAAAGCAAATAAGCAAAGAAATATATACAAACAAAAAGACAAAGAAAAAGTGAGATGGAACAGACTCCCCTGAAATTCTGGTGGTCAGAGTCGATTCAGTTCTAGAAACCAATATGAAAGTGGAATAGTTGCAGGTGAAGTGAAGAATGCTCCCTCCACCTTCGCCTCCTTAAAAATTTTATCTGGTGGCCGAAGACGGTTCAGTTAGAGTGCCCACTCCAGAAGTTTCATTATTGCAAAAAGTGTTAGGCTTTTCTTCAATCGGTAGAATGCATCCTTGCGTGAATGTCTGCCAATGAAATATCTGTAGAAATCTTGCACACTAAAAAGAGAATGTAATTCATGCACGCATGTTGTGTGAGATGTACTATAAACAATATCAAAAGTAACAGAGCATGAATCAAGAGAAGTGTCACATCCAATAAAATCCAACTTAATTACCTCTATGGAATTTTCTAAAGATTCAGAAGAAATATTGACCTTACCATCCTGAAAGGTACCTGGAGGGTCTAAAACAGTAAATGCGAGATTATCTTGGTCAAGTGAAAGAACTAGCTCTGGATCAGGTTCAATCAATGGAAGTGATTCTTGAGATGTCCCTACACTTCCATTGCCACTAAGTAGAATAACAGGCTCAACTGGCTCAGCTGACACGGGTGATAAAATAATTAAAGGAAGCGATTCTTGGGTCTCTCCTACACTTCCATCATTATCTCCTATACCTGCAACATCAAGACTATCTGGAACAACAATATCATCAACAACAATAATATCATAATCAACTACAACATCATGATACAAAAAACTAGAAGAGTCATGTAGAGTAGCAGAATAAAAGTCAGGAATATCACAAACTCTACAATCCATCTCCTCAGAGATGGATGTAGTAGGTTGATCTGAATACAACTATAACTGTGTCGATGAATGTGTTCTTGGCTAGAACTATGTTTCTTGATGTTGCAAAAATTGTTGTGAATGCTTCCTAAAATGCTGCTCAGGCTGATGGTGCTGAAAGTAAAGCTGGTAAAACTGGGGCCACTCAGAAATCCCTTGTTAAGTGTTCTCATACCCGAATCCTGCAAATAAACTATAGTTGTCCTGCTAATGCATCTAATAATACTGAGGATCAAGTTGATGATACTGGATCCTCATCGGGAATACACTGGCAAAGGAATGAACATCTTTAGCAATCACTGGTCTAGTCCCATACTGCTGATAATTTGCAGCCATAATCTTGATAAGTTCTCTGTCCTGAGTAGATGTCTTGTAACTAGAGCCCCTCCACTAGCTGCATCAACCATACTCCTGTCTATGGGAAGCAATCCCTCATAGAAGTACATAATTAGTAGTTGATCGCTTATCTGGTGTTGAGGGCAACTAGCAACAAGTCTTTTAAATCTATCCCAATAATCTTGAAATGGTTCTCTTGTGAATTGTTGGATTCCACAAATACTCCTCTAAATATCTGCGATCCTAGAAGCAGGAAAGAACCTCGCCAAAAATAATTTCTTCATCTCGATCCAGCTAGTAATAGAGTTGGGTGGGAGACAATACAACCAATCTTTTGCTGAATCTGCTACTAAAAATGGAAATACTCTAACTCTAACATCTTCTTCTGATATGCCATGTGGGTTCTATGAAGAGCAAACCATATCTAGTTCTTGCAGATGTTTGTTGGGATCTTCACCAGATAATTCATGAAACTTCAGTAATAGATGAACAATTTCCCATAACTCGAAGTCTGCATCTAAATCAGAATATCTGATGCAAAATGAATCAGCTGACAAATCTGGTGCCCAAAGCTCTCTGAGAGTCTTTTCAGTGTCCTCCATAATTCTTATCAAATCTGAGATCCTAATCACACTAAACTCTGGAACTACCAATGATATAGAAGAAATTTCCTAGTCTTACCTGAAACACTCATACAAATACCATCAAAAGACACAGGAAAATATACAAGATCATACACATGCATACAAGAGAGGAAATAATTAAGCCCCTAACAATGTTTTTGATTTTTTTTTGCAACCACAAAAAATAGAAACAAGAAAAGAGAGAAAATAGAAAACAATCCTAAGATTACCAAACACTGCTACTTGTCCCCAGCAACGGTGCCAATTTGATTATGGCCCAATTTGTCATAAATTGGGCATTAAACAATAAAGTACCAAGCCCTCCTACGCTAATGTAGCATAGGAATAACTCGAGTCACCCGCCAACGAAAGCAACGATAGGATGGTAGTCTAGGATTGTATGTTATTTCTATTTTTGGGATTTTTGATATAAAATTGGGGGTTTTAGGTTTTGATTCTAAATCCTACGAATGAAAAACAGAACAAGAAAGAAACTAATCAAATGCTAGAATGAAATCTAATTAGGTGTCAACAATTAATCTACAACGCATTGTCACTCTATGCTATGAGTTAATCATCAACATGATTAATCTAGGGAATGAAATGACAAAGCATTAAATGAAACCTAATCTAGTAAATGAAAAACAATGCAAGTAAATGAAAGCTAAATCTAACTTAACTACAAGTGTAGAAAATAAAAAACAATATAAAATAAAGCATCAATAAAACTAAGCATGGAACAAAATCTAAAATATTAAAGAAATCTAAACTAATCTATCCTAATTGCATTTAATCAAAACTAGAACTTAATTAAATTGAAAGAACAAGACAAAGCAAGAACTAAACAAAATAAAATACATCAAATTGAACCTAACTACTTAAAGAAACATTTCATCGAACACATGATATGCATGAAACAAATTAAACGAACTACATGCAATTCAAACATGAAAATTCTAGTTAATACAAGCATTCAACTACAAAACTAATAAACATGCAAATTGACACAATTAACAAACATTAACATGAATAAAACTAAACTAATCCAACCACAATTCACACATTCGCTTCCGATTACCAAAGACTACCCTTCGCTATCATACGAAAAACCCAGCTCGGAACCCCCAAAATCGGTGAACAGTAGCTCACTCTGCTGGTTGCTACTTGCTTCGACAACAATGGGATGAATGCAATCTTCCAACGAAGAACCCCTTCGGATGGAATTTGCTGGAAAAATTGGACTGTCGGCTGCCTCCTTACTCCACCGTCTGAACCGGAGAAGACAGGAGTCGAAGAAATGCCTGTAGGTGAAGAATCTTGCCGGAGAACCCCTCAAGCAAGGTGGATGCTTGCTGTTGTTGCCGTCGCCCGCAGCTTCCGCCAAGGATGCTTGCTGCCGTCGCCGATTGAAATCTAGAAGAAGAAGTGTGGTTGTGGATGGCCGGCCGGCAACAATAAAGAGAAGAAGAGAGGCCACCGGCCGGAGAGAAGAAAGGAAGAAGAGAGGCGCGGGGATCGCGAGCCCTAGTTGCAGATACGCCCCAAGCAGACAGATGTCGCGAGGAAGAGATGAGGTTGTCGCCTGCTTCTGTTCGTCCGCGTGAGAAAGGTAAGGATTTAGTTTTGGGTTTGGGTTAAGGAAAGGATCCGAATCCAATAACCAATAGGATTGAAATTGGGTTGATGAATTGGGCTTTTAAAAGTGGACTTTTGGATTAGATTTTAAGAGTTGAATTGTTGGCCTAAATTGGGCTCTTCTCTTGATCCAATTGGAGATGAATTGGACTTAGATGAGGATGATCTCTATGGACGGTCCAGATCTTTTTAAATCAAGATGGAAGGCTGGATCATTTGATCTGACTAAAGGGGCAAGATTTCTCCTGATCTGGATCAATGGTTCACAATAATTCAGCTCGATCTCCTCCGTTTGACCATCAAATCAGGTCAAATTCGATCCAGCTTGACCCTAATCCATGACTCTTTGAATTTCTTACAAAACCACATAAAAATATGAAATTAAATTTCATAATTTGTAGAAAATTTACAATTAAATCTAAAATAAGTTCCTACTCACAACACATAGTATAAACATCAAATTAAACATATGAGAAGGTAAAAACGTCAATAATAAGAGCCAAAATAATTAATAAAAATACTAGTTATGACTAGGTAGGAAAAATCTTAGCAGATCGTGGAACCCGGGTGGAAGTCCAAGTGGGTCGAGGGGACCCGACGCTTGGCGGTGTGATCGAGAGGTCTAGAGGACCGAAGATCAAGACAAAAGTCTTAGCGAGCAGATCAAAGCTAAGTGAAAAGTCCAAACTAGATCTGGAGGATCTAAGTTTGACAGGTAGGTTAATGTAAACAACTGGAGGAGCGATAGTGAGGTTGAGTTCCCTAAGGGAACAACCTTAGGTCGCCGATCCAACTAAAGAAATCGGGAAGGTTTCCAAGTTGAGATCAAGACAGTTCTACTATCTTTTATATTACTCATGTATTATAATATTATTGTGCTAACATCTGTTTTGCAGGATGTTTTGTCTAACATTGTTTTGTAGGTCCAGTTTGATCGGTCGATCGAACAGGTGAATCGGTCGACCGAACAATGAGAGATGAAAGCAATGATCAGATCAGACTAGAACAGACTGAGTTCGATCAAGTATTGATCGGTCGACCAATAAGTAAGATCGGTCGATCGAACCATGATGACTCAGCACAGGCCAGTTCATCAGCATCGATCAGAAGCAAAAGGAAAAAGGGATGATTGATCAACCGAACCTATGGATCGGTCGACCGAACCAATCAACCATTAATGCAACATTAAAAGTGGATCTCGGCAAATTTCGACGAATAGGGAAAGAGCCTGTTCAGCCAACCAAAAAGAAGGATCAGTTGACCGAACCTTTAATGACCAATTAATGTAAATGATTGAGCCAGCGTCAGACTCTAGCCAGGAAGGGAGCTGGTTCAGTTGATCGAACAAAGGGATCGGTCGACCGAACCTCAAAGATACTTATAAAAAGGGGCTCGAGGTTTGAGGCTGAATATACTTACTGATCATCTCAAAACTCTTCTCTGCAAGCGGATCGTGCTACAAGTTCTCTATGACTCTTCAAACTACTTCGTCCGAAAGTACCGACCGAGCTTCAACCTTCACTTACTATTACCAGTATACTTTATTTGTATTGCACTTAAATTCATATAAGATAGTAGGATTGTTACTATCTTATATCATTGCATACTGTACACATTACTTCTTTTCGAGATTTTCGGGAAGAAGAATCTTAGTAGATTGCCCATCGGTGCGGTCGAGGATCGCGGGCCTTAAAGTAGGAGTCGACCTAGGCTCTGAACCAAGTAACCGAATCGAGTTATTTACTTTCTGCTGCTTACTCTACTTGTTTTTAAATACGAAAAGAAAAGTTTTAAAAAGTGCGATATTCACCCCCCTCTATTGCACTTATCCGATCCAACAATTGGTATCAGAGCCTCGTAAGCTCTGAAATTACTTAACCATTTTTCAAAGCACCTTTTTAAAACTTTTTCTTTTTATCAATTATTTTAGAATATTTTTTTTGTTTTTATTTTTCATGCACTACTAATCCCAAGACGAGAGTCTTGGAAATCTGTTTGTTATTATTTTAAGGATGCTAAACTCTAATCAAGAAGGATACAACACTGTCCGACCTCCACTATTCAAAGGAGAAAATTTAGTTATTGGAAGAAAAGAATAGAGTGTTACTTGAAGTTTGATATCGAACTTTGGTTCATAATCTTGAAAGGCTACACTCCCCCGATGAAAGACGGAACACCTTTAGAACTAGAAGATTGGACTCCTCCAATGATCAAGAAGACACAACTAAACTATAAGACGATCAACACCATTCAGTGCATGCTCACAATGGAGGAGTTGAATCGAGTCAGTCCCTACGACAACGCTAAAGAACTGTGGGACTCCCTAGTCAAACTACATGAAGGGACTGACGAATCTAAGGTAAATAAAAGGGATTTGCTTTTAAATAACTTATTCAATATTAAAATGTTCCCCGGAGAGACGGCTTCGCAACTCCACGCTCGACTGAAGGACATCCTCAATGGTCTCCATCTGATCAGACATAATCTTGAAAACCGTGACACAATAAGGTACGGGTTAAACACTTTTCCGAGGAATGCTTTGTGGGCATCGATTGTAGATGCGTACAAAGTTTCTAAGGATCTTTCAATTCTTATGTTAGATGAATTATTCTGTGAATTGGAATTACATGAACAATCTAATGTAAGCCATGTCGAGAAAGGATTAGCTTTGTATGCAGTGTCACGCCCCGGGGGAGTCCCTGTCCGAAGAAATTTCGACAGCATCTCCCCTGTACGGCTGACAATCTGAACCATTTCTACAGACATAATATACCTCAGCTACAGGCGGCTGGAATATACACACAACCACGCAGTTTAAATGCAGCCTACTCGGCTGATACAATAAAAACACAACCACGCAGTTATATGTAAATCTAACAGCCCACTCGGCTGTACCAAAACCAAACACAATGAAAAATACAATGGGCAAAACATACAACTAAAAACGAATAATGCTAGCCGGCTAGGCTTACACCACACAACAAAACAACACTCCAGAAACAAAACCGGAACACAAAGCTAAATACATAAAATAGAAATAAACATAAGCGGAGGCAGGTCTCCTGATGTGATGTGGGAACCGACAGGCAGGATATTCCAAGCGACTCCATAAACAACCTGGTACCTGAAAAAGATAGTGTCCATGGGGTGAGTTCAACAACTCAGTAGATACCTAGTTGACATGTATAGTAAACTATAACAAATAGTAATAACTATGGAGTACAGTCTCCTGGACAAAAGCTGGAAATGCATAATAGAAAAAGGCTGAAGAGAACTGTACTCACCAGGGCCACCTATCAGAATAGTTAGGTCGTTAGACTGAGAGTATCATAAATCCTGTATGCATGTCAATCATATGCATCCATCCAAATACAGCAAATAAATGCAGCAAACACAAGCAATAAATGCATCATACATATGATGTCAATGTCATGGTCACCCCTGACGCCAGTCAGCCATCTCACACACGATGGTGAGATCGAGTGGGTAGGGCTGTGACAACCGTGCACTTTGCCATCACTGCTCCTGATGAGTGACCGAGTGGACAGGATGCTGTCGGAGTACACCTATCCTCCTACCCTAAATCATAAGTGGGGGAGCGCAATGCTCTCATCTCCCGGTACATGATGACGGGGAGGGATCCTGGCGTGCTACACGCTACAGTCACACTACCCATGAGCGTCCCAGCGGAGCACCACCGAGCAAAACTGACGTGCTACCACGCTGCGTCATGCTACCCATGAGCGGACTATCGGAGCACCGACAGAGATGAAACTGGCGATGTGCTTAACAATAATATAACAGACTATCACGCAGCATGCAATCATGGGAATGGTGCATGACACTAATCATGGTAAAATCCTGAACAACATAGCAATATCCATATATATATATAATTTATACCATAGGACAATGAACCAAATCAAAGGTACACAGATCAGATAAGGTATAAAAACTTAGATCCTGAACATAATAAACACATGGTTATGTCACTACCCCTATAAGCATGTATAATCAGGTAGGTACTAACATGAAGTGCATAATAAGTAAACAAAGCAAGCATGTAACAGGTATCGGGTAGTGACCAATCGAAGCAAAGACGAACATAATCATTACTAAAGGTTATAACTTACTAAACATATCAACATGACATTATCAAAGATAAGTTAAGGTACCCGCCTCCAAAGGAAGGTCCAATCAAGTCCAAATTCGACGTCGAGATGCTCGTCTTGTGTCAGAGTCCTGTAATACATGATATACAGATTTAGCTAATTACATATAAATTAATTAGCTAAATCAAATCCTCAAACCTATTTAGGATAATCATAATCGAATACGACTATTGATTAACCTCCTATTTATCAACCTACTACAACAGGCATAATCATCTAACTACAATACGTATCCTAATTCCTACAAAAATGTATCAAGATCCTACATACTCACCAAATCCATGGTAGCTAATAGGACTCTCGACTGGGGAAGTCCACAGCTGTAAGACAGTGGTCGTAGCTGAGTAAGGCTACTGTTCAGTACTCCACTCAGAACTTGCCAGCCCAAAATCAGTAGAGCAGTAATGATACTGATTGAACCTGCAACCCTCTATAAATGGAGAACAACATCTGGTGATGATCCACAGTAGATATAGGACAAGAACAGAACACAAGATCAAGATCTAAACCCTCACCATGCTGTCACATTGCCGAATCACTACTGCTCTGAGGAGGCAAGGCTTGGAGCTAGGGCACGACCTTTGTTTCGAATATATGCCCTCAATCTGGCCGTGAAGAAGGTTGCAATGAAGAGAAATTTAGATCCTTATTCAGGCCGATGCAGAGAGATCAGAAGGTGGCGGCAGAAATCCACGAGAAATGGTTTGGGCAGAGGTGAGACCGAGAGAGCTCTCGCTTGCGCCGACAGCGTCGCCTCTGGGCCTCGCGCAAATGGCCGGTGATAATCGGGATCGGCGGCGGTGAGAGATTAGATCTAGGACACAACCAAAAGGGCGTGGCTGTTTGGCAGGGGTGTCGGCACTAGGGCAGCGAGGAAGGTCGGTTGAAGAACTAGGGCACAACCGGGCGGAGGAGAAGTGGCGCGATCGAGGGAAGAAGAAGAAGAAGGGAAAAGGAGAAAGAACCATCAAGCGGTTAGGGCATGGGTTCGGCGCGAGAGAAGTGGCGTCGAGTGAGGGCTTCGGCAGGGGAAAGGAAAAAATGAAGGAGAAGAAAACAAAAGAAAAGAAATATAAATATAAACATTTCCTCGCTTAAATGGGTAGCCTAAATAGGCTTTTCCGAGCCCCATTTTTATCCTCGTAACCTGAGCCATACGATCTCCGAAAAATTCCAAAAAAAATTCTAAAAAATCCAGAAAATTCCCTTATCATTATTTGCCTTTTTTCAGTATTTTACATATAGGTCAAAGCAAGGAAACTAAAACAAGAACAAAGATCAAGTCTGAAAGTGAGTCAGACGCTGACTCAACAAATGAAGAAGAGTTAGTCAACATGGTCTGGAGATTGCTGACGAAGAAGAAATTTAGAAAAAGTGCCAAGAAGACACTACTCAACCAGACCCAAAACAAATCAGAAGTGATTTGTTATGGATGCAACAAAAAGGGACATTTCAAAAATGAATGCCCAAATCGAAAGGAAGAAAGGCCTAAATCGACAAGATGAAAGAAATCCCTCCAAGCAACATGGGACGAGACCTCTTCCGACGAATTTGACATGGAGCAGACAAAGCATTTGAGCCAGCTTGCATTTATGGCAAGAAACGAAGATTCTGACTCTGAGTTCGATGAAGAGTACGAGTCCAAGATCGACATCGAGTCTGAAAGAAGCAACAGATCAGAAGATCCAAATATGGTAACGATTTATTCTAAGTCTAACATGCTTAAAGTAGTTAAATGCTTGTTTAAAAAATTGTCAAAATCTGAAAAATAAAATAACTTGTTACTTAAGGAAGTAGACCACCTTAAGCAGCAAGTTAACTTGAGTGACTCGACTAACCAAGTTCAAGACTGAACTTCAACTCAAGTTGAAAAACTTGAGAAAGAAAATTTCGACTTGAAAGGTCAAGTAGAGCAACTCAAGAAAATGTTGGAAAAGTTCGAACTGGGGGCCAAGTGTCTAAACATGGTACTTGGATCACAACAAGCCGTGTATAACAATTCTAGACTTGGTTACAATCCTAAATAAACAAACAAATCATACTTGTCATTAATTAGTCAAAATGTTAGAAGTCAAGTCCAAGCATGGGTTCAAACAAAACATTTAACCAAACCAATTAAATCAAATCTATACTTAATCCCTAAGAGTCAAATTCATTACTTAGATAGACCTTATCTAAGCTATGACTCAGGGGGAGCAACTAGAAAGACAATCCAACCAACATGATATACTTAGGATTAGGTTTACTTTATGCTTAGAATGGTTAGATAAAAAAGGTTTTACCAAACCCTACAACATAGCATCGGAATGGATTGGAATGATAGTACGTCAAGGAAACTTTGTCAAAGGCATGTCTAGGCTGAATCTTGTGCATTCTACCTGGTGCACTAGACTTAGTGGAAATGACCGAAGCTACCACAGTCAAACATGAGCTAGTTAGACCAAAATTTAGTATTAAGTTTTTTGAGCGGGAACAGTTTGGAAAGTCTTCAGCAAGTGGTCCACCGTTGATACACAAGAAGGTCATATACCTCGCCACTGAACTGAAAACTTATCATTAGGAAGCCTGCTTGATTAATCCAAAGATAAGTTTGAATCTAATATGGGTTCAATAACCTTTTTCAATAATTTAATAATTTAATAATTTAAAATTAATTAAATAGTTAATTAATTTTTTTTTAAAAAATAAGAAAAATAATAATAAAAAACTAATTAAATTAAAATTATTTTAAAAAAAAACTTATTTAAATTATTTTAAAAACTTAATTAAAATTATTTAAAAAAAACTTATTTAAATTATTTTTAAAAACTTAATTAAATTATTTTAAAAAATTATTTTTTTTAAAAACTTATTTAAATTATTTTAAAAAAACTAATTAAATTATTTTAAAACATAATTAAATTCTTTTAAAAACTTAATTAAAATTATTTAAAAAAAAACAACTTATTTAAATTATTTTAAAAAACTTAATTAAATTATTTAAAAAAAATATTTTTATAAAAAAATTAATTTAAATTATTTTTAAAAACTAATTAAATTATTTTAAAACCTAATTAAATTCTTTTAAAAACTTAATTAAAATTATTTTTAAAAAACTATTTAAATTATTAAAATTATTTTAAAAAAAACTTAATTAAAATTATTTTAAAAACTATTTGAATTATTTTAAAAACTTAATTAAAATTATTTTAAAAACTATTAAAATTATTTTAAAAACTTAATTAAAATTATTTTAAAAAATAAAAAAAACTTAATTAAAATTATTTTAAAAACTAAATTAAAATTATTTTTTTTAAAAAACTTAATTAAAATTGTTTTTAAACTTAATTAAAATTAATTTTTAAAAAAATTAAAAAAACATAATTATTATTAAATCATTAAAAAAATAATAATATTAAAATATATATATATATATATATATATATATATATATATATATATATAACTTAATCAAACCTATTAAACTGATTTTAAACCTTAATCATTAAAAAAAAAGGGGGTTTTCCGTCGACCGATCAATTGGTTCGGTCGACCAAAATGAACCCAATTTTTAATGTATCGGTCGACCGAATCATTTTATCGGTCGACCGAAATAGTAAAGCATAAAAAATTTTTGGCGTTCACCTAACCTGTTTCTCTACTGGAGTAAATTTATCGGTCGACCGAACAAGTGTCCGGTTGACCGAAAATTGATTACCTGGTCAAAGTCTTAAAGGGATCGGTCGACCAAACCGTGGATCGGTCGACTGATCAGCCTCTATATATATAGGCTCGGGCAAACCACAAGCCTTATCCAGCTCCTCTTATCCTCTTCTCCTTCTTACCTTTAAAGCCGTTTCGCTGATTCTCGCTTCCCTCGGTGTGCAATAATGCCTCGGTATTCTCCTATTATTCTTTTTCTCTTTATTTACATATTGCTAAATTATCTTTTTATTTTTTTTATGATAGTGAAAAAAGTAGAGTTATTGTGCAACGAGAGGCTAGCTCTCTTAATCCTAGTTAGGACCCTAGGTTTTCATTCGAGGAATTACACTAATCTTTTTCAAATAAAAAATTTAAGGTGATAGGTACTCGTTGTCTTGATCTTCAATTCTGCCAAACTTACTATCCTGAAGTCATAGAGATCAATCAATACTTTTAGCTTGATAGCATTGCCTTTTGCCGGCATGCTTACAATCTCATTCTCTGTTCTGAATTTTATCACAACCTGTGTGAACTTGACCACCATCACTATAGGACTAGAGTAGCCAGTAGAGAGATGTTGTTTGATCTAAATATGTTTCTTCGATTTTTACGGATCCGACCTTTGATGAACCGTATGTTTTTTAGTGCTTCCCTTCCAGACCCATTACCTGCTCCTTTTGCTCATTTAACTCTTGATATTATGTATGTCGATTTTTTTGAGGGAGCCCGTCCTAAGAAAATGTCTACTGTACCACTAAGTCCTACTGACAATGCTCTTTATAAAATGGTTGTATAATGCATTCATCCTTTATCATCTAGGTATTAGGGGGTTCTGCGTCCTGTTCATCTCTTTTTAATGTATGCATTACGACACCATCTTGACTTTGACTTAGGATACTGGGTTTACCGTTTTATTATCTACTATTCGGGTTACAACACCTCAAATAAAGTCCACATGATCCAGTGTCATGTCATCACTGCATACATTGCTTCTTTAGGGGTCGGAGTTCACCGTAGTGAGCTAATTGAGTTATCTGATTTTGATCTTGTCGGTGTTAGGCAGTTGTCTTTTGCTGGGATTAGGACTAGTGTTGAGGGTCTGGTGTATAAAATCACTCATCTACATTACATTCCACTGGATGTCGAAGAACCTATTGCTGAAGAAGATCCGATCCCAGTTACTGTGCCTCCTCTGGTGTTTATTGATCAAGGATTTGCCATGACGCCTTACTTTGACTTTGCTCAGAGCAGTTCACATGCACCTCCTCCTCCAACTAGTGACTTCTTTACCCATCTTCGTGATGATATTTTTAGTCGATTTACCTCCTTAGAGATGAAGATGGATGATTAGTATAGCTCCCTTCAGGGTCAAATTGTAGACTTTCGTCAAGAGATGATGGATTGTACTGATGCTTTCGAAAAGGAGCAGTGGAGGATGCTTGACTATTTTCGCGATGATGTGGATGAGGAGGAGCGATTTTAGGATTTATTACTTCTGACTTGTTGTATCTATTAACTACCTTGGATTATGACTAAGTATAATCTTAAGTACTTTTCAGTTATGAACTTCTTTAATAGCGCTTGGTAAATTTTTTTAGAATAGGTTTCTTAACATGCTTTCAAAATATTACTTAGTAGTTTTTCAAATTATTTTTGTAAAAACTCCCATTTTAATTTTTTTTTCAAAACCTATTTCAAGCTTTTTGTCTTTCTGGAGTAGCCTAGATCTTTACCGTAGAATTGCATGATCCTATAGTTTTAGGAGCCAATATCTCACAAGCACAGTAGGATCCCTTGCTTGATAACTTAGAATGAGTGAGATGCTTAGGACCTAGCCTAAAATTTCAGATTCTTATGTCAGTGCATCGCTATAAATCTGGGCTTTAAACAATATACATGGATCAATTTGAGTGAGCTAGCTAGCAACAACCTAGTTAGCTCCAAACGCTCAAATTGACCAACCTGAGTTAATTGTTACTATCTTGTGATAATTAGCTTTGTACAAAGGTTGGAAATTTCATCATAAGGACATTTTTTCCTTAGTTTTTTCTAACCATGCTTGGACTTTTAGGTTGTCGTCAATTTTAGGAGGAGCTTTGAGCTAAAATTTTAAAATTTCACCTTACATTTTTTTTTTCAAATTTTACTGTATTTTTCAACTTGGTGAAATTTTTTCAAAATTTTTATACCTTTTTTAGTTCCTAAACTTTTCAAAGTTTCTTCATGTTCTCAAAAATTTTACTCTATATTTTGCTCTTATTTAAGATTTTTTTTAAATGACAATATTATTTTTTCCTACCTACTTTACCTATGCTAGAATTTTATCTTTGCTATGTTTCTAAACACTTACCTTCATCAAATTTTCAAATAATTTTAAAATTTTTTTCTAACACTTGTTATAGTTTTTACAACCTGCTATATTTTTAAACTAGGTTGTTCACTTTAACTTTTTGCACTCAAAGGTTTTCTTTGAACTTTCTTATTTTTCCTTGATTTTGATGTCTTCCCCTATTTTTGATGTGTGTCAAAGGGGGAGAGATAGTGAATTCAGGGGGAATTGTTTAACTCAGGGGGAGACTTAAAAGTTAAATTGCTTGTTTATTTAATTTTTGCATATTTTAACTTAACTTTGAACCTTGGTTGCCAAACATCAAAAAGGGGGAGATTGTTGGTGTAAGATGCACCAGAATCAAACCTAAGTTTTGATGTTGTCAAAGGTTCAAGTTAAGTCTTGTTGTGATCTAACAAGTCGACTGAGTGTGCAAGCTGTTTACTCAACTGGGAAGACCTAGTTGGAGGCTAGGTAGGAGAAATCTTAGCAGATCGTGGAACCCAGGTGCAAGTCCAAGTAGGTCGAGGGGACCCGATGATTAACGGTGTGATCGAGAGGTCTGGAGGACCGAAGATCAAGAGAAAATCCTGGTGAGCCGATCAAAGCTAAGTGAAAAGTTCAAACTAGATCTGGAGGATCTAAGTTTGGTAGGTAGGTTGAGGTAAACAACTGGAGGAGCGACAGTGGAGTCGAGTTCCCTAAGGGAACAACCTTAGGTCGCTGATCCAACTGAAGAAACCGGGAAGGTTTCCAAGTTGAGATCAAGACAGTTCTACTGTCTTTTATATTACTCATGAATTATAATATTATTGTGCTAACATCTATTTTGCAGGATGTTTTGTCTAACACTATTTTGTAGGTCCAACCTGATCGGTCGACCGAATAAGTGAATCGGTCGACCGAACAATGAGAGATCAAAGCAGTGATCAGATCAGACCAGAACAGACCGAGTCCGATCAAGTATTGATCGGTCGATCGATAAGTAAGATCAGCCGATCGAACCATGATGACTCAGCACAGGCCAGTTCATCAGCATCGATCAGAAGCAAAAGGAAAAAGGGATGATCGATCAACCGAACCCATGGATCGGTCGACCAAACCAATCAACCATTAATGTAGCATTAAAAGTGGATCTCGGCAAATTTCGACGAACAGGGAAAGAACCTGTTCGATCGACCGAAAAGAAGGATCGATCGACCGAATCCTTAATGACCAGTTAATGCAAAAGATCGAGCCAGCGTCAGACTCTAGCCATGAAGGAAGGGAGCTGGTTCAGTCGACTGAACAGAGGGATCGATCGGTCGAACCTCAAAGATACTTATAAAAAGGGGCTCGAGGTCTGAGGCTGAATATACTTACTGATCATCTCAAAGCTTTTCTCTGCAAGTAGATCATGCTACAAGTTCTCTACGACTCTTCAAACTACTCCGTCCTGAATTACTGACCGTGCTTCAACCTTTACTTACTATTGTCTGTATACTTTATTTGTATTGCACTTAAATTCATATAAGATAGTAGGATTGTTACTATCTTATATCATTGCATACTGTACGCATTACTTCTTTTTGAAGTTTTCGGGAAGAAGAATCTTAGTGGATTGTCCATCGGTGCGGTCAATGATCGCGGGCGTTGGAGTAGGAGTCGACCTAGGCTCCGAACCAAGTAACCGAATCGAGTTATTTACTTTCCGCTGCTTACTCTACTTGTTTTTAAATACGAAAAGAAATGTTTTAAAAAGCGCGATATTCACCCCCCCCTCTATCTCACTCATCCGATCCAACAGTATCTTCTCCAAGTGCTTCCTTAGTAGTAATGTGTTGTTGGCCTCCTCCTTTTCAATCGTCATCCAGTATTATACTAGCACTATTTTAATTTGTATATTACAAAGAAAATAAACCTCAAGTTACATTTGATGGGAGTCTTGTGAGAAGAGAAATTCTTTTAAAACTTGAAGTATGAAGTTAAAAGGTATGACACATAGGTTGTATTATGAATTTACAACACACATACACACATAATACAATCAAATTGGGTAATGCGCCATACCATGCACCATAGAAAGCATCACATGTAATATATCTATGAAATCATTTTATTATAATTCTGATTAATGATTTATATTGTGAAGCCATATGGGGTCCTTGGGGCAATGACCCTAGCCTTATAGAAAATCGAGGGCAAAGCCCCCGAAAGAAAAATAATTTTACTAACTCATTGAAAGAGTTGTTGCCTATCACCATGACCAATAACCCTAAACCTTTCACAATGAATTGATGCTTTATATAATTCACAATCTGCTCATGACAGATTATCTATTAATATCTCATTCTATTCCCAATAGAATATTGTAACTACATCAACCATAATGAAAATCAAGGATTTATGATTCATCGAATAAAACTAGATTGTAGCATGCATTCATATTTAACATGAAGATTTCACAATCACTACAGTTTAATCATCACAACTATTTCATTCCAGACAAATCAAAAATAATACCCGCCAAAGCCACCCATAAATCATTCCTAGCAAATCATAATAAACATGTGTCCATTCATTTATATCAAATATTAAACAAGACGTAAAACTCATTCGTAAGTACCTCTAATACCACTATTGGGATATAAAGGTGAAAACATACCTAAAACACAGTGGAAATTAATCCATACAAATGCATAACTACTCTTGCGACTACTCTACTGAATATAATTGTTACTTTTAATGCGTGAACAACCCTCAAACGTTTGTTAGTTTGGCCAATCTGAGTGTGATCATAATGTCCACATCTCTATGCAAGGTAGACTATAAAGTCATTCACTGGGTATGCAATGAGCTATGTAGAGGGATGTGAGTGATGTAAATGGGATTTGTCTCTTCCATATAACGGAAGAGATATCTGTGGGCCCCTTGATTAAGTAAGGCAACTGAAATGCATCATCATACTCAAATAAGTTTGGTTTAATGCTACACTTTCAATAATCTCTTCAGCTTCATCTAATCCCTTATTCATCAATCCTCCACCTGCTACGGAGTCCAAAGAAACCTTAATTTGGTATAAAAGTATGTATCACCAACCATTTCTCTAAATCATCCTGGGGACATAGCTTGAGCATCCCTTTAAACCTATCCCAAGCTTCATAGAAAGATTCAATCTCATTCTATCAACAGTTGGCAATCAAATTCCTCATGTGCGCTATTTTACTTAGAGGGAAGAGTTTCTCCAAAAATATCTACTCGCACTACTCCCATGAGGCTATATCATTTGCTGGTAGGGAATTTAGCCATGCCTTTACTCTATCTCTGAGGGAAAATCTAAATAACAAAAGTCTAATAGCTTCAGGATGAATTTCATTCATTTTCATGGTGCTTCATATCTTACAAAAAATGTCTAAGTGATGATTTGGGTCCTTCCTGAAACTGGTTTTGTTGTATCATAGAGATGAATGCTAATTTTATTTCAACATTGTTGGCCTCAACTATTGGCCAGGTAATGCTAGATCTGATAGCTTCAGGATGAATTTCATTCATTTTCATGGTGCTTCATATCTTACAAAAAATTTCTAAGTGCTGATTTGGGTCGTTCCCGAAACTGGTTTTGTTGTATCATAGAGATGAATGCCAATTTTATTTCAACATTGTTGGCCTCAACTGTTGGCCAGGTAATGCTAGATCTGATCCCTCTAGCATATGGTGCGACATAATCCTTGAAAGGTTTGTCTATCATGTCTCTCTGAACTTATTCTTCTTGTGCTTGTCTCTGTTGATTTCTCCTTCTTCTAAAAGTCACTTATCGATCTCAGGATCAATAGGTAACAAATTCCTTGCAGTTGTCGATCTTCACATAAAAGTTAGTGAGTGAATCCAGTGTGCATTAAAAATAAAATAAAATACAAAAATAAAGAAAAGAAAATACAAAAAATATTCACTCAAAGAAAAAGAAAAGGGTGTCTAAAGAAACTCAAATGCTAATTGCCTAATGTTACTCAAAACCAGTCCCTGACAACGGGCCAAAAACTTGTTGACCATCTGCAAGTGCATAGAATAGTTGTTAAGTAACATCAATGCTCAGGGACTGGTGGTAAGCAATAAGGATGTTGCAAAGTGGATTATCTAGACTAACAGGAGGTCAATGGTTCGTAAACTAAAAGAAGAATAAAAGCTAGAGAAATCTAGAAGGAGAGGGATCTAGAGGAAGAGTTGCTTGAGAAAATCTGTCTTGGGAAGGAAGTTCTAGGATGTCAATTTCATGATAATGCTCCTTAATATAATACAGATAGTTAATTCCTTGTCCTCTAGGTTTATGCTTCATAGAGAACCTAAGTATTTACCGATGCTACCTCATGAGGTCTCATCGGAGTATTTTCTCGTCGATATCTAATGCTAATAAATAAGCAAGAAAATGTAGAGAATCTAGTTTAAAGGTTACCTACCCTATTGTCACCTAAGGACCACTAGTCATACAATCTAAATTACACTAACTACCTCTTAGCACGGATTGGGGAAACCCCTTTAATCACAAATTAGATTCTTCCTTGCATGGATTCGGTCTCCGTTTTGAGGGGATCTATGAGATGTTCAGTTTGATTATTATCCTCTATCACCAAGGGACCATCGGGCATATAATCTCGAGTATTCCTGCTACGTTCTAGTGGCTAGCGCATGAGGTGTTGCCACCATGAGGTCGAGTATTCCCGCTACGCAGTGACTAATCCATATATCCATTCAATTAAACAACATGTATTAGCAATAAGAATTCACATATACATTCAATTAATTAAGAACTAAGCATGAACATGTCATTGAGACAAAGAAAAGGGCATATCCATAAAATTTTACATCATATCACATCACAACTACTCCCTTTGTCGTAGAACTAGGGGAATCTACTTCATAACCAAAAAGATAAGACTTGAAAACATCATTAAAGATATTCTACAACTAAATCAAAGAGACAGGAAGAGAATCGCTTAGCCAAGATGAGCGCAGAGTCTTCAAGATCCAATCCTTCGCCAGTAGAGAAGAGCGAATGGTGTGAAATGGCTTTAGAGCATCCAAATTCTCCCAAGAATTCTAGAGGTTGCTCCTCCACCCCACCTCCCTGAGAGATAAACTTCTAATCCTTTTATAAGCACGGGGTCGTGTAGCCCCTACCCTAGCCGTACATGATCGTGTCTATTCAGAAGGCCATCCCATGTAGGCTATGGAACTAGAGGGACGATCGTGCCCGATTGGCATGACCAGGTCATGTAGGCCTGTACTTTTTGTGGCATGGTCGTGCCATTTTGTATGGCCGTGCCATTTGGCATGGCTCGTCCATGTGAGCTCCTGGAAAAAGTGGCACGACCGTGCCATTTGGTACATCCAACCTGTGTGGATATCTAGAAGAGTGGCACAGCCATGCCTCAAGGCATAGCCTGCCTATTGCTGAGTCTTGGGAGCCCTCCATCATGTGTTCTTTGTCCAATTTCACTCCTTATTGCACCTTGTCATTAAAAATATAGAAAAAGTAAATCTCCGAACATAGCAAGTAGCATGCTAATAAATTGATGAAAAAGAGTATGATAACATATATTAAATATAAGAAATGCAAGTAAATGCACATTCATATTGGTCTAAATGCCTATATAACCCACGCAAATCATCTAATATTCCACTCTTGTTGTCGGTATATTATTATTATACTTGGATTCATTTAAGGACATAGTAGTATTGTTACTATCATCCTCCATATTGTATGAGCTTGCTTCTTCTCCGAAAGATTTTAGAGAGAAGAACTTTAATGATTGTCTATCGAAAGTAATCAAGGATCATGGACCTTGAAGTAGTAGTCACTAGACCACGAACCAAGTAAAACTGATTGTGTCTTTGTGATTGTTCTTTTATTACTCCGTTGTTATTCTACTTTGATTCGATTTTATGAAAAGATGAAAAGAAAAGGTTTAAAATGATCGAGATTCGCCCGCCTCCCCCCTCTTGACTCTTTCAATCCTACATATCAAACTTATTGGTTCAATTGACCAAAAGATCTTGTCAATCAAAAGCCATGCTTCAGTCCCCTAAACCTTTTGACTCAATCAGCTATGCTTGAGTCCACCTAAGTTCAGTCTACCCTCATCCCAAGTACATGTCACTCAACTCATCTCACTTTTTCAATCGTCAATCAATTGCTATCAACAACCAATCAACTGTTATAGAGGTTTGACCTTTGACAGAGTCGTTAAACGATAACTGACTTTGGATTAGCAGTTGATATTATCCTATTTTTTTTAATAACAATTGACGGTTAGAAATCACCAATTAATTGGAAACCTCTGGTTGAACTGACTAGTTGCATTGGAACCATTCTATTCTCTAGTATTAAGCTACCAGTCAATTACTAGAGCCTAGTAATCAACTTCTAGCTACTAATGGAACTAGCTGGTTGAGTTGGAAGCATTTTGTCTTCTCGATGTGGTTTACTAGTCGATTGTTATCATCTAGCAATTGACTACTAGCGATCATTCAAACTAGCTAGTTAAGTTGGGAATGTTTTGTTTGCTCGAAATGGTTTACCAATCGATTGTTGCAACATAATAATCAATTATTAGGGTTATAGTACAAATCCTAAATTTAGGGTTTAGCTTAGCAGTCGATTGCTATGCCCCAGTAATCAATTATTGTGCTAAATTCTTTTTTCAGTTTGGAGTTTAGTCCATCGAACCGTTGGAACTCAACAATTGACTGTTAAACCCTGTTTTAGTAGGGTTGGCACACTAATCCCTTAATTACAAAATCTTCATTTCATCTATAATGTATCATTCAATTGATAAATTCTACTAATTAACTTATACACCTAACTTCACTACCCTCATCCACAAGTACCTCATGCCAGATGAATCTTTTATTCCTTGGACTTTTATGCTTAAAGTTTCCTCATCTCTAAGTCTTCAATAGCCCTTGCATCCAATCTCAAGATTTGCTCGGGCTTTCCTTGATCTTTCAAAGATCTAGCCCTTGACTTCTTTGGACTTCCATGTCTTTCATATGGTCTTCCAACTTGCAAGGACTTTTCCTTATCATGAATTCGGTCCTCAACCTTCTTAGACTTCTCTTACCTTACATCCAAGACCTGCGAGGACTTTTTGTAAGATATCCAAAAAAATATATATTTAATATCTAGAATAATGATTTAAAATGATTATAATTGGAACTAAATAAATTTATTTGGGGAAATAAAAATAAGATAATTAATAATTAATAAGAAAAAAATTTATTTAATTTATTAGATTTTTATTGAATTTTTTAGAATTTAATATGAATATTTTAATATTTTATGGAGAGAAAGTGGTAAAAGAAAAGATTATTTTAGAATATCATTATTTAAAGTGGGAGTTGATTAGAAACATTAACCTAGGTTTTAATTATAATACCTAAGTTCATTTTTTTCCCAAACGTCGCTCCTTCGCCTATTCACACATGAGTGTTGTCACCATTCATCGTCGCCGCGTGTCGCCTCTACGTGCCCGATTACTGACATCTCCCTCACTGCCAACCACTACTGCCGCTGTCGGTCGCATGCCACCGTGAGTAGCCCCTCGATTGTCTGCCCATTCACGTCACCATTGTTGGGACTCGGTGGTCGGCTAGAAAGGGGGTTGAATAGTCTTGCACAATAAAAAAAACAAACATTTCTCGAACTTAAAAGAACACTTGCATAAAATAAAATAAAGAAATAAACTCAAAGATGAGGCTCACAGATTTTACTTGGTTACAACCGGGGAGGTTGTTAATCCAAGGAAATGAATCACACTAAGTATCTCCTTCAGGCGGAGAAGCCTCTTCCAGCAGTGAAAGCACAAAAAGATGAAGCTAAACTAACAAAGTAAAGCGCACAAGTGTTGGAACTCAAATTGCTTGTTGATATCTAGCTTTTGGACCAAGGCTGTATTTATAGCCTTGGTTGGGGTGCCTGGAAGGGTTCTAGGCGCCTGGAGTGGGATAGATTTCTATCCCTGATGCAACGGTCAACGTCCACGTCGATAATGATAAAAGTTGGGTTCCAGGCGCCCGGACTCTCAAAGTCAACCCCGTTGACTTTTTTGGTCCGGGCCTTCTGCTCCGGTGCTGCTCGCCTCGATTCAGGTCTTCCGCTTCAGCTTCACTCACTTGGGTGATTCCAACTATCCAGAATAGGGCTCAACCGAATCCAATTTTTGGCCTTCTCCTCGAGCAGACTTCCACTCTGGCTTCTCATCCCTCGAACATCACATACATTATTCTCGTCCACTAGTGTACTCTTCCGTAGCACCTCAGCCCTCAGACGCACCAAACCCGTTGGCTCTCTCCCATGTCGTCCTTCTCGCTAGCTGCGTCTTCCGCTCGGCTTCCTGTGCTCCTAAGCTCCTGCACACTTAGATACAGGGATAAAAAACCAACAGGACCTAACTTAACTTGTTTGATCACATCAAAACAACCTTAAGTTAAGTTAGGGTAAAAAAATAAAGTTAAAGCAAAAATAAATTTTGCAATAAAGCAAAAAGTAGAAAATTAAATTTTAAGCTACCTCCCCCTAGACTTAATATTTTCCTTCTCCTCCTTTGGTCACATAAAAAATGGGGTATCAAGAAAAATCTAATGGTAATTCTAATAAATAATTTTAAAAAAACTTATCAATTTTTGAAAACTTTGACAATAATTTTAAAAATTATTTTGATATATATAAAAAAATTCTAAGAAAAAAAATTTCTAAGTTAAAAAAATTCTAAAGAAAAGATTTTTTTTTTTTAAGTTAAACAAATTTGCATAGAGAGATTTAGAATTTCTCAAAAAAATGAATAATTATTCAAAGCATTATCCAATTCTAATTTTAATGCTTTATCAGTTAGTCAATTAAATATTCTATTTTAATATTTCGCTTCCAGGCTATGGCGATGCACTAGGCCTTCTTGATTATTGGAGCAACAACCACTTTCTGGACAAAGCCTCATAAAGAAATTCAACGTTTAATTTTCTTGCTGAAAGAACTAAGTCTAAATTAAAGTTCAAGTTAGACAAGATTTTGGAACCCAATATAGGTTCCAGCTAACTGGATTAATTAGAAATTTTTTCGGGACATATTTCTTTGAAATATTTCTAATTTGTCCTTTATAATATCTAAAATACCAATTTAGGTTATTGAATTTTCTAAAACTTGTATTATATGAGCATGCATGATTTTTCAAGTTACTTATTTCTTTTTGTAAAATATCATTTTCTAATTTTATTTTGTCAAACTCTTCTAATGGGCAAGATTTTGCTAAAATTAATTTTAAATTTTTTATTTCTTTTTCAAGTTTGCAACAATCTTTGGTTAATACTTTCACAAATTTAAACAACTTGTCAGGTGGGAGAGATCGTATCTGACGTACCTTATCGACTTTGTTATCCGTAGCTCTCCATGAACTGCTGCTTTCTTTCGATGTAGCTCCCCCTTCATCAATGCTCTCGATGCTCATTTCGGACGAGGTTGCTTCATGTTCATCTTCTTGATGACTTGCCGTTAATGCAAGTTCGGAGAAAGCCTCGACTTCTGATTCGGACGACGTATCGTCCCACGTCGCCTTTAGAGTCTTTTACTTATTCGTTTGGACATGCTTCTTTCCTTTGTCCTTGTCCTTGTTTCTAAGCTTAGGGAAGTTGTCTTTGACGTGCCCTTCTTCGTTGCAGTGGTAGCATCTGATCGTCCTTTTCTTTCTACCCTATGATGGTTAGTTTTTCTTGATTTAAATAACTTTTTAAAATGCCTTATCATTATTATCATTTCTTCATCCTTGAGAGAAGATTCTGAATCTTGTTCATCCATCCTTGCCTTAAGGGCAATGTTGTGCATCAATTACTTCTTCGTATCTGCACATCTTGACTCATGGATTTCAAAAGTTGAAAATAACTCTTCTAAGGTAACAGTTTCTAGATCCTTAGAGATATAGTTGATAAATCGTTTGGAGCAATAGAAGGGGGGGGGGATGAATATCGCGCTTTTTAAAACTATTCTTTTCTTTCAAATCAAAGTTGTGCAGCGGAAATAAAAAGGAGATAAAGTATTTTACTTCGTTTGGAGTCTAGCTCGACTCCTACTCGAAGGCCCGCAGTCCTTGACTGCATCGATGGGCAAAGCACTAAAAACCTTCTTTCCGAAGTCCTCGGAAAGAAGCGAATCGTACAGATATAAGAATGTTAAGATAGTAACACACCTACTATCTTATGTAAATTAAGTGCAATATAAAATAAATATACCGACAATAAGATTTGAAAGACGAAGCTTGGTCGACACAAATGAAGTTGCTTGCTGAAATCGTAGGCGTGAGCAGCTTGCATAAGAGCACCAGAATTGATTCGAAAAGTTGTATTTCGCCTCTGACTTCGAGCCTCAATTTATAAGAGTACTGGAGGTTCGGTCGACCGATCCCTCTTTTCGGTCGACCAAACCAGCTTCATTCCTTCCTCGCTGAAGACTGCAGCTGGCTTGATCTGTCGCAGTAAATGCTCATGAATGGTTCGGTCGACCTAACCCATTTTTCGGTCGACCGAACAATCTATTTCCCTGTTTGTCGAAATCTGCCGAGATCCTCATTAATGCTGTAGTTAATTTTGATTGGATCGGTCGATCGGTCATCCGGTTCGGTCGACCAATCAGCCTTTTTCCTTTTCTGCTGATTGATGTTTGTTAACTTGGTCTGTGCTGAGTCACCAGGGATCGGTCGACCGATCTTACTGTTCGGTCGACCGATCAAGCTTTGATCGGACTTTGACTTTGATCTGGCCTGAGCTCTTTGCTTTCTGATTTTGTCTGTTATGCTTTGTTCGGTTGACTAAACCGCTGGTTCGATCGACCGATCCAGTCTGACCTGTAGCACAGTGTTAGAACAAAAACTTCCTGCAACATTGATGTTAGCACACAACATAATAATGAATGAGTAATAAAAGAACAGTAGAACTGTTCTTGATCTCAACTTGGAAACCTTCCCGATTTCTTCAGTTGGATCAGCGACCTAGGGTTGTTCCCTTCTGGAACTCAACCTCACAGTCACTCCTCCAGTTTGTTTACCTCAACCCACCTGCCAAACTTTGATCCTCCAGATCTAGTTTGGACTTTTCACTTAGCTCTGATCGACTCGCCAGGACTTTTCCCTTGATCTTAGGTCCTCCAGACCTCTCGATCATACTGTCAAGCTTCAGGTCCTCTCAACCTCCTTGGACTTGCACCTGGGTTCGACGATCTGCTAAGATTTCTCCTGCCTAACCTCCAACTAGGTCTTTCTTGGTTGAGTAAACATCCTGCACACTCAATCAACTTGTTAGATCATAACAAGACTTAACTTGAACCTTTGACAACATCAAAACTCAGGTTTGATTCTGGTGCAACTTACACCAACAATCTCCCCCTTTTTGATGTTTAGCAACCAAGGTTCAAAGTTAAGTTAAAATATGCAACAAGTAAATAAACAAGCAATTTTTTTCCCTTTGAGTTAAATAACTCCCCCTGAATTCACTATCTTCCCCCCTTTGACACACATCAAAAATAGGGGCTGAACCAAAAATCAAGTAAATTTTGAATAGAATTATCAAAGAATTTAAACATAATACTAAGTTTGAATAATATTTTGGAAAAAAACATTACTAAAAAATTTACTAAGTCAAGAAATATTTGGAAAATATCTAAAAATTATATGTTGAAAAGAATAAAATTTGAAAGATATTTTGAAAATTAAAACATTTTGAAATTTTATATTTTGGAAAGAATGAATTTTGAAAAATAATATTTTGAAAAGAATGAATTTTAAAAAGAATGATTTTTTTTTAAAAAAATATTTTGAAAAGAATGAATTTTTTAAAAAATATTTTGGAAAGAATGAATTTTTGAAAAATAATATTTTGAAAAGAATGAATTTAAAAAAAATATTTTGAAAAGAATGAATTTTAAAAAATATTTTGAAAAGAATGAATTTTGAAAAATAATATTTTGAAAGAAATTTGATCACTAAGTAAAAATAATATAAGCTTAAAAAATCTTGTTTTGAAGTTCCCCCTAAAATTGACAAATTCCTAAAAGTCCAAGCATGTGTATAGAAAAACTAAGGAAAAATTGTCCTTATGATGAAATGTCCAACCCTTGTCCAAGGCTAGCTACCAATAGATAGTAGCAATTTGACTCAGGTTGGTCAATTTGAGTATTTAGTACTAACTGGGTTTTTATCGGTTAGTTAACCCAAATTGATTCATGTATGTTGTTTTAAAGCCCAGATTTATAGCGATGCACTGACATAAGCATCTGAAATCTAGAGTTACGACCTATGCATCTCACCCATTCTAAGTTATCAAACAAGGGATCCTACTGTGCTTGTGAGATGCTGGCTCCTAGGACTATAGGATCATGTAATTCTACGGTAGATCCTAAGCTACTCCAGAAAATTTAAAAGAAATTTTGAAAACTAAAAATTTGAAAGGAAAATTTTACAAAAATAATTTTGAAAGATAAATAATGTCACGCCCCGAGAGTAAGGTTGTCCGACGAAAATCGGACAGCACCTCCCCTGTAGCAGTGATATATAAACCAATATACATAGCCAACAGATATACACATGCAAAATATAGCCAACACGGCAAGAACTAAACACAACCACGCAGATAATAAGCAGCCCACTCGGCTGTTAAATCAAACACAGCGGAAAATGAAATAGCAAGTACCATAATACTAAAAGAACTCACTGCGGGCCGGCCCGACTTGACTCCTCGACAAAGCAAAACCAATCACAGAATAACATCAAGTCCCAAAAAGGGTTATTACAATACCAAACTCAAAAGTTCAACTCACAACCAGAAATCTAAATAAAACCGGAAATCCATCCTCAAAAGCAACGTGGGACTGGCAGTCGGGATCCCCCCAAGTGTACCGGCATCACTAATGGCTACCTGGTGAAATTACCAATGTACGAGGTGGTGAGTATAAAACTCAGCGAGTAAAGAATAGATAGTGCATGAGTAACATAAATAGCCAAGAGTACAATAGGATACAGTCTCAGAAAGATAAATAGTAGATGCTACTGTGTAAACAAAGTATATATATATCCATACCTGATACCAAATCCTAAGCTAGTAGTATAAGGTCTGAGGTAACATAAACTGCTACAGTACTGCTCATAACTACCAAGATCACAGATAAGGTATACTGTCACAGTAATCAGTGTCTAAGCATATAAACAGGTATATGATAACAGAAACTGAACAAGTAAGCATATAACAGCATAATAAAAAATAACAGAGAAATAGCGTATGCACGGATGGTCACTCCCGCCCACCTCTCAAGTACCATGACCCCAGTATGGACGAGAGGCCGGGTCAATGACAAACTGTACACCCTACAGCTACCACTACTCTCGAGCGGCCGAGGGGACAGTTGCATAGTAGCTGAATAGCCACGTCTGCGACGGGGTCCCTACTGCCCCCGACTCCAGCTATCACTACCCAATAAGTGTGCGAGTGGGGGGCACGACAGGACATGCGGCACGCTCCAAGCTACCACTACCCATAAGTGGCCGAGCGTGCGGCCCAAGTCGATGACCGTCTAAACCATAAGGGAGCGAAGGTCATCGACGATGCATGCAATGACATGATGCGAACAATGCAACAGTCATCATATATACAAAATCAGGTATGCTACATGAAGCCGCATGCTCAATACTAAGCATAAATAAACAGTAGTCCAAACAGGTAACATGGTATCTAGTATCTGCTAATTATCAGGAATAACAACGGGAGACTGTACAGATACGAATGTGAGCTTCTCGAAGATTGTGTGGATAAAGTATCAAGCACAGGACATAATACGAGTGGAGTCAAGGTAAAGCTCTACTTTATCCGAACTACTCATGCACCAAGAACAATAACTAAAGAATCAAGTCAAGAAGTACTCGCCTCTAAGTGTAGGCTGAATCCAACGTCAATCTCGTCGCGACGCTCGTCCCGATCAAAGTCCTGTGTCAACTGTAACGACCACCCTTCTTACTACTACTACTACTACTCTCTAAGGATGACCGTTACTTAACTACTAACTCTACTTAACCGGTATGATTGAAACCACAAGGAATCCCTATCGAAAAATTTCGACACAGTCTCCCCTGTACCGGTGACCTTAAACTGAGATACAAACATAATATACATCAGCCACAGGTGGCTGGAACATATATCAAACACACAAAAGAAATAACATCACCACGCAGTTTAATAAAATCAAATCATACAAGTAATGAATAGCGAAAATAAAATAAAATACAACTTCTTACTCCAAAATTTTCTTATCAACCTATATACAGAATTAATCTAACAAATTCTTAAACTAAGTCCCAAGACTTCAATAGTCCTGGCATCACACACCATCCGTGCCACCCTGTTGCCTTCCTTTGCTAAATCTTTTCCTTTCCTGTATCTGCAGTAAGAGGAAATGCAAACTATAAGCGAATGCATAGTAAGCGCTATCTAACTCACAAAATCTCGATATGCATGTGAATATACTGAACACTAAAACTGAATGCTCAAAAGGAAAACTACTCATGCTCATCTACTAGTAAAAGAAACAAACATATAGAAATGCTAAACATGTAAAGCTACTCATGCTCTTCTAATAGCAAAGAACAGTAAGCTAATCTAAATAACATGCTAGCATACAAGAAAACTAAACTTGTTGATTTTAAAACAAAGTGAAACTTAATTCATTTGTTCTAAACTTATTCTTTTATCTCACTTGTTTAAAACTTATATTTTAATACTTTTATACTTATGTGAAACTTATTTTACTTGTTCAAAAGCTTATACTTATAATACTTCAAAATAATAATCAACTTCTCTTGGGCCCAGGCGTAGTACCAAAGCGCGCTCCCTAATAGAAACTGGGGTAGAGAACCACCAGTCCTACGAGGGTAAAGACCTTGGTCTTACCAGGGCCAAGACCTCGGAATTGGTCACCTGGATTTATTTAACGACAACCTCAGAAGTCGGGTACTAGCCTCTTAAAAATAAAATACTTGCTATCTTTTATTACTTCTTCTTTAAATGCCTTGGCATTTTAATAAGCATCTTGTGTGCCAAAATCCCTAAAGTCTTGACTTTGGGATCTACTTAAGGCCTTGGCCTTTTCTTTCTTTTCTTTATCTTTCTTATACTTGTTAATACTTCTAAAAGAATACTTCTTTAAAAAGAACTGACATGTTTAAGCAAATTCTAACTTCGGAATGCTTAAACCAAAAATCTACCTACTATGCTAATAAAATTCTACATATTAAGCTTAATAAAAATCTATTCTAAGATTGGAGTTCTGCATACAATACTTATCAAAATCTACAAGCAATACTTATGAAAGTCTACATACCATACGAGTTTAAACTAAATCTAAAACCTGTTGGAATTAAAACCTATATTGTATGCTTCGAATTAAAAGAACTCAACTAGCTGACTCTAAATATATGTGAAGCTTGCTGGAATAAACGGTAGCAAGGAAACATATCTAAACCTCACGTTAGAACAGAGAAACTCAAATCTGCATCCTAGAATGAGTGTAACAAGCAAACACATCTAAACCTCATGCTAGAATAAAGAACCTCAAATCTGTATACTTGAATGAAAGTAGCATATCTAAATCTCATTAATCTTAAACCAAAACTGTACAGTAAGCTCCAAAGGAAATTAAACTTTCTGGAATTTACGTACCTATGTAGATCTTGTTTTTATTAGTTCTAAGCTTATACTTTTATTTTCTTCCTTTGTAATTCACGGTAGCAAGTTTAAAGAAACAATCCTCAACTTCTCACAAATGTGTGACCGAATTAAATCCATAATTCTTTACATATAAAGGGAATATGGAAATCTGCCAATACGAAAGACTTCATCAAATTCAAGCTATGAATTCCCAGAAATCCAAAACCCACAGAAATCACAAAATGGTCTCCAAATCCTCACGGAAGTCCTCAAACCGAATCCACCACTTCATACAAAGCTCAAATCACACAGGCATCTCGGTCAGACATTAAAACAAACAGGAAACATTCAACTTAGACACCGTGCACTAAAATTCATCCATCACGGAATACTCATAGTTCAATCTTGATCCCAACCCTCAAATACCAAACGAAACCTCCATAAAAACATAGTGAGGAAATTCAAAATTTCATACAAAATTGAAGTCACTGCTAAAACCCCCAAAAGCATTTACTACCCAGGCAATATCTTCAATCGTGACTTTAAACTAAAACACAACTCCCCAGAGGTAAGGCCAACCGGTAACAACTTGCAAGGAAAACCAATCGAGAACAAAACCAATCGAAGGAACTACTCTTACTGCAGGTGAGAGCACTTACATTGATTCTTCTTGGACTTACAGCCGACGGGAAGCTTATAGGGTTCGGAGATGTAACGACCCGACTCCTGGGTACCAGGCTGTGAGCCGGATCGCTACATTAACTACTGAAAATACTGTGCGGAAAACTGAGCAAATTTGAAATTTGCTAAACTAATTACTGTAAAGTCTTAACCTGACATTCTAGGAGTACCTGAGTGTTGTACACATGCTAGGAGAGACAATCTATGCCTCTTGGATGTCCTGCTAGCTGCAGTCAGACATTTCAACCGATCCGTAAGTCGATTGAGCCTTCGGAACGATTCACAGATCGTTCCAGCTGTCGCAGGATGCACCCTGATCGGTCGGGAGACCGATCGGTGAGCCTCCGTGCCTGCTGCGTTACGGCATCGGTCATCATCGATCCGAAGCACCGATCGGTCCAGACCGATCGATCGCTCTTATGTTTCGTTGCCTCGGATCGGTGCGTCGATCCGATTCAGCGATCGGTCGGTTGACCGATCGGTGATCGCAGATTTCGTCCGAACTCTCGTCGGTCTGGATCGATCGGACGATCGATCGGATAGCATCTGAGAACATATCAGCGCCTCGGATCGGTCGGTGGCCGATCCGATCTGATCAGCGGATCGGTCGGCGGGCCGATCGAACTCTGATATGAAATCGAGTTTCGATTTCGAGAACTTCCTTTGGGCGTGCCACAACTCACGAGACCAGTTCTAGATACATGAAAACACTCAAGAATGTGAATACTCATATTCTAAACATGATGACTAAACAAGATATAGTTCACTAAACTGTAACAAGACTAATTCATAAAACCAGACGTGTTAAGTACTAAAACTGAATTAAAAGCGTGTAGATCCCAAGGATCTTTATTCCAGACCCCTTGCACACACACATCATTGTAGCATCGCCCTCCAACCTCCGCTAGTCCACTTTTCTTTTACCTGTATCAAAAATAGTACCTGTAAGCTTAAAGCTTAGTAAGAAACCATCTACCTCACTAAATCATGCATACGATGCAATTATGATTTTAAATCATGTTGTTTGAAAAAAACATACTGAACATGCAAGCATGGCATGGCATATCAAACAAAGCATAAACTGGAACTGAAACATGGCATAACATATAAACTGAGCATGAAACTGAACTAGTCATGCATATGTCTAAATCTGTACATGAACTCAAATCATGTAAATTGAACCTGAACTGAACTGGAAGCTAAATTAGTGTTTTCATCACTGGTTTCAAATTTGAAAACTATACATATAATAGATGAAAATACTAAACATGCTGCTGGGGCCCTGGCAACTGTGCTTACTGTGCGCGCATCCCTACGAGACCCGGGATTGCAAGTTCCGAATCCAGCAGGGTTACTAGGTTATCTGAACCTAGGGACGACTGTGGGAGTCCAGCCCATGGATATCTGATCCAAGTACAGTGCCAACTGAATAAAAGTAAAATACTGAATACTGTTTTATTTTACTTTGCTGTTCTAGGTTATCTGAACCTAGAGCTAGGTTATCTGAACCTAGGGGCTACTGTGGGAGCCCACCCAATGGATATCTGATCCATATAGCTGTAATAACTAATAATAAACTGAATAAAATGTTTCTATTACATTTTATATGCTGTTAGGACGCCTATTGGTACATCCTTCTGAACTGGGCATTCTACCGAATGCTTGGCGTGCACTAAAAGCATGCCCTAAAACTGAAAACTATAAAATTACTGAACTAACGCCAAAACTAACAAGCGAGAGCAATTATACTGCAGGTGAGGGGTTTCTTACCTCAATCGTAAGGTTTTCTTACGATTCTATTCGCTAGGTGTTTCCGGAAAACTGTCCGCTCGACGAACCGCTTACGTCTTCGCGTTCCTCTCGCGGAGAAGAACCCCTTTCGTGTTGGAGTCGTCGCCGGAAGATGATCCTATGGACCCTTGCCTTGGTGTGCCGTGCGTGAGGAAGAGGAGAAGAAGGGAGAGGCGGCGGTGAGGTTTTGGAAGAGAAAGTGTCGTGAGGTGAAGAGGTGCCGAACCAAAATAAACCAAACCCCACTTAAGTTTATTATTTATATTAAGTGGTTTAATGAACCCAACTCTAATATAAATATATTTGGTTCTCCTTCCTTTCAGCACGGCCCTGCTGGGTTCAACTGGTTACTAACATTATCCCTTACACCATAGGTCTCGGGTTCGATTCCCGCCTAAGCTATTTTGCGACCTATTTGTTTTTGCTACTCCCGCTACTCGGAAAATTCCGGAAAAATATCTAATAATTCCAGAAAAATCATAGAATAATTCTAAAATAAATTTGGGAATTTTTGGCTTTACAATCCCCATACCTTATAAAAGTTCGTCACAATTCTGGGTACTTGTCTCATGCCGGCCTCTGTCTCCCAAGTCGCCTCTGCTGGTGTGATTTTGCCAACTGACTTTAACTAATGGTACTTCCTTGTTCCGTAATTTCTTTACCGCTCGGTCTATTATCCGAATAGGCCGACTGTCATAGCTGAGATCATCACGGACTGTACCAACTGGGGCTCGGTGGCGTCTGGAATATGCTTCTTCAGCATGGAAACATGAAATACGTTGTGGATCAGCGACATCTCCCGAGGTAGCTCTAGCTCATATGCTACCTTGCCCACTCTCTTCGTGATAAGGTATGGTCCCACATATCTGGGAGCTAGCTTGCCCTTCTTCCAAACGCATGACTCCTTCATGGGAGCTACTCGAGGAAAATGTCCCTACCGAAAACTCTAGGGTGCGTGGTGTCGGCATAGCTCTTCCGACGGCTCAGTCTTGTCTCTATCCTCTGGCGAATCTGTTGTATGGCTATGCCACTAGATCTGTCTGAAGCTCTGGTTCCTTCTGCTCACCACTCTCATACCAGTAGATTGGTGATCCGCACCTCCGCCCATAGAGTGCCTCATAAGGAGCCATGCCGATAGTGGCACGATAGCTGTTGTATGCAAATTCTGTAGACTCGGATATTTGCACCAACTTCCTTGAAATCTAGGGCACAAGCTCGGAGCATATCTTGAGCACGATTCACTCGCTCCGTCGACCATCCGTAGGATGGAAGGCTTGAATTTTAACTGGTGCCCATAGGTATACACACTTCCGAGTGTGATGTAAACCTCTTGTCTCTATCTCGATATAATGGTTCGTGGGACTCCATGCAATCGACAATCTCCCGGAGATACAACCGAGCTAGCTTCTCCATAGAGTAGGATATCTTGATAGCTAAAAGTGGGCTGATTTAGTCAACCTGTCGACTATTACCCGATGGCATCAAAACCATTCGTGGTTCTGGTAGTCCCACTATGAAATCCATGGAGATATCCTCCCACTTCCATTCTGGAATCAGTATAGGCTGCAGGTCGCTGATGTTCGCCTTGACCCTCCGACAGGTGAGGCAGATGCTAACATATCTGGCGATGTCTCGCTTCATCCCGGCCACCAAAAGCGTTTCTTGAGTCTTGATACATTTGGTGGAGCACGGATGCATAGCGTAAGGAGTCCTGTGAGCCTCGTCTAAAATCATCTCCGTAGCTCCTCCCGATCGGAACACGAGTCGCCAAAATACAACACCCATTGTCGGACACTCAATTCTCCACTTTCCGATTCTGCTAGCCCTTGCTTGATTTTATCATGGTCCCGATCCCGAGCTGACTGAATATCACCAAGCAAGGTAGACTCTAAGGTCATAGTGGAAAGTTGTCCGACTATAAGCTCGAGACTAAAGGCCGTAATCTCCTTCCTTAGGGGTGGTGACATAGCTGCTAAAGATAATAAGGTAGCACTGGACTTCCTGCTGAGTGCGTCTGCTACCTTATTAGCTTTTCCTGGATGGTAGAGGATATCTATGTCATAATCTTTGACTAGTTCTAACCATCTACGCTGTCGCATATTCAGATCCTTCTGAGTAAAGAAATACTTCAGACTTTGATGATCTGTATATACTCTGCACTGAGCTCCGTACAAATAATGTCTCCAAATCTTGAGAGCGAACACCACTGCTGCAAGCTCAAGGTCGTGAGTAGGATAGTTCCTCTCATAATCCTTGAGTTGTCTGGAGGCATAGGCGATCACCTTGCCCTGCTGCGTATTGCTCCTAATCCCAATTTAGAGGCGTCACCGTAGATGTCAAGTCATGTTTTCGGTATAGCTAAAATAGAGCACCGGTCAATCTCGTTTTAGTTCGCTAAAGTTCTCATGATCCTCCACCGAAATTTCTTGTTCTTCCGGTGAGAGCATCGGTGGGAGGCTATCCCGAGAAGTCCTCTGAATTTCTGTAGTAGCTGCTAATCCCGAAAGCTTGATTTCACCGGCGTTCTGGGTCTCTTCCGATTACTTCGCTTCTATCTTGGGATCTACCATAACACCATCTTTGGAGATGATGTGACCGAGAAAGGCTACTGGTCAGCCGAATTCACATTTCGTGAATTTGGCGTACAACCGGTTCTGTGAAGGATCCGCAAACTGCTTTGGATGCTGCATGGTCCTCCGAGTGCTGAATAGATAAGAATGTCATCGATGAACACGATGACAAACTTGTCTAAGTATTCTCTGAATACCTGTTCATGAGGTCCATGAAAGTAGCTGGAGCATTTGTCACGCCAAAGGCATGACTACGAACTCATAGTGTCCGTATCTGGTCCCGAAAGTCGTTTTAGGTATATCACCTTCCTTGACTCTAACCTGGTGATATCCTGATCCGAGGTCAATTTTAGAGAACACTGTGGCTCCCTTTAGCTGGTCAAACAGGTCATCTATCCCGGGAAGAGGGTATCTGTTTTTAATTGTGACTGTTCAAGGCACGGTAGTCTATGCATAGCGCATGCTTCCATCCTTCTTCTTCACAAACAACACAGGTGCTCCCATGGTGAGTGACTAGGCGTATGAAACCCTTGTCAAGAAGCTCCTGTAATTGCTCCTGAAGTTCCTTCTGCTGGAGCCATGCGATATGGTGCCTTGGAAATTGGATTTGTCTGGGAATGAGCTCTATCTCGAATTCAATCTCCTGCGGTGCTAAGCACAGTAGCTCTTGAGGAAGGCTGGTAGTCACAAACGACTCGAACCTCGATAGCTGTTGGTTCTTGTCCCGCCGGTGGTGTTGACTACATTTGCTAAAAATCCCACGCATCCTGAATCCAATAGTTGCTTTCAATGCTGAGAGAAACTTCGGCTTTCCTCTTTGGCTTCCCCGTGTACTCAAACTGTACTCCTACTTCAGGTTGGAATATGACTTTCTGTTTACGGCACTCTATAGAAGCGCCGTATCTGATCAGAAAATCCATTCCAAAGATGACATCGTAGTCAGTCATTTCTAGCACTATCGGATCACCAAAAGCTCCCTGTCTGCTATAATGACCGGCATTGAGCCAGTGCGTAGATGCCATAATGTCTCCGAGGGTAGCGTTGTCGAAACTGACTATTGAGTACTTCGAGGTGTTGCTAGTTTCTCGGCAAATGCCACGGATACATAAGAGTGGGTTGCCCGATCAAATAGAACAGTTGCATTATCTGTAAAATACCGATCGACTGTGACAACTGTCGAGGCATTTGCTACGTCCTCTCTGGTGAGAAAATCCTGGCATTTGTGGTAGCCGTGGGGGCTTCTAATCTGCCGATCGTGGACCATCTAAGACATACATCCGGTGTAGGGGTGAGCTCCATCTTGTATCGGTGAGGAAGATTTTTGTTCGATTTGCTTAGCCATGTGCCCTTCCCATCCACATTCAAAACAACCTCGCGTACCCTTGCGGCAAACTCTGGATGATGTTTCCCATAAGTAGCACACTTGGGATGTCTGGAATGTTTTCCGGTGGTCCTCCTTTGGGTCACTACTTGCCTTGCGTTTCCCTTTCCAGTTGGAGCTATGTCCTGTTGTTTCTGCTGAGTACCGAGCTAGTTTGTCCTTCTGCTGGGTGATATTGTGCTGATAGTGCTCGGTGATCGAGCACTACTCACTAGCTCCTCTGTGGTTTGTGGCCTATGAACGCCACCAGCCACATTCATTGCGATCTCTGGTCTGAGCATCTTCAGCATCAAGCGTACTCGTTCCTTCTCTGAGCTGACTAGTTCTGGACACAGACGGGCCAACCTGTTGAATTTCTTCACGGCATCCTGAACTGATAGGTTGCCCTGACGAAATTCTGTAAACTCGTCATAGTGTCGGTTCGTGACTTGCATATGAAAGAATTCCTCGAAGAATTCTTTCTCGAAGTTGGCCCATGTCATCTGGTTTACTGGCCACTTCGATTTAATCCGCTCCCACCACATGCGTGCGTCTCCTGTTAAACAGAAGGAGGCACACTTCACCTTTTCGTGCTCTGGCCAGTCTAGAAGCTCCATCGTGCTTTCCAGTGTTTTAAACCATGCCTGAGCATCCCATGGTTCGCTGGTGCCTGAGAAGTTCTCGGGCTTAATTCTCTGCCACTGGATAAGGTAAGCTTCTCTCTTAGCCCCTGCTACTGGGGCTACTGGGACTGGTACTGCAGGCTGAGCTGGTACTACCTCTGTGATTACTGGAGTCGTGAGGTTCGGTACTGGAGTGACTGGGGGAGTAGTCTGCTGGTTAGCCTTTAAGGAGGCTATCTCCTGCTGCTGTTCAGCTAACTGCTGCTGGGGCTCAGCCGCTGCTGCTTTCTTAGCTGGACGTCCTCGTACCATTTTCTAAATAGCAGAGAACACATATATATAACTAAGCTATCATGTTATAGTTAACTACTGGTAACATGTTAAATACTATCACTGTAAACATAAATTAATTAACTACCAACATGAGAGCAAACATGGAAGCACACATAACTGATATGAAAGCTGAAAACAAACCGAGTGAGAGATGTTCTTACTTGGAAGCTGAGGCACAATGTTGATGTGTGTGTAGGAAGAAGGAACCTGTGTCTGTAACGACCCGACTCCTGGGTACCAGGCTGTGAGCCGGATCGCTACATTAACTACTGAAAATACTGTGCGGAAAACTGAGCAAATTTGAAATTTGCTAAACTAATTACTGTAAAGTCTTAACCTGACATTCTAGGAGTACCTGAGTGTTGTACACATGCTAGGAGAGACAATCTATGCCTCTTGGATGTCCTGCTAGCTGCAGTCAGACATTTCAACCGATCCGTAAGTCGATTGAGCCTTCGGAACGATTCACAGATCGTTCCGGTATCGCACGGATGCACCCTGGATCGGTCGGAGACCGATCGGTGAGCCTCCGTGCCTGCTGCGTTACGTTGCACGGATCGGTCTCGATCGATCGAGCACCTGATCGGCGGTGACCGATCGCGCTTTTATGTTTACGTTGCCTGCGGATCGATGCCATCCGATCGGTCGGTTGACCGATCGGTGGCAGATTTCGTCCAACTCTCTTGGTCTTTGGATCGATCGGACGACCGATCGGATAGCATCTGATAACATCATGCGCCTCGGATCGGTCGGTGGCCGATCCAGATCTGATCTTTAACGGATCGGTCGCCGATCAACTCTCGATATGAAATCGAGTTTCGATTTCAGAACTTGACCGGGCGTGCCACAACTCACGAGACCGGTTCTAGATACATGAAAACACTCAAGAATGTGAATACTCATATTCTAAACATGATGACTAAACAAGATATAGTTCACTAAACTGTAACAAGACTAATTCATAAAACCAGACGTGTTAAGTACTAAAACTGAATTAAAAGCGTGTAGATCCCAATGATCTTTATTCCGGACCCCTTGCACACACACATCATTGTAGCATCGCCCTCCAGCCTCCGCTAGTCCACTTTTCTTTTACTGATCTGCAGTATAAGAAAAGTAGTACCTGTAAGCTTAAAGCTTAGTAAGAAACCATCTACCTCACTAAATCATGCATACGATGCAATTATGATTTTAAATCATGTTGTTTGAAAAAACATACTGAACATGCAAGCATGGCATGGCATATCAAACAAAGCATAAACTGGAACTGAAACATGGCATAACATATAAACTGAGCATGAAACTGAACTAGTCATGCATATGTCTAAATCTGTACATGAACTCAAATCATGTAAATTGAACCTGAACTGAACTGAAAGCTAAATTAGTGTTTTCATCACTGGTTTCAAATTTGAAAACTATACATATAATAGATGAAAATACTAAACATGTGGTTGGGCCCGGCAACTGTACTTGCTGTGCGCGCATCCCAAGTTCCAAATCCAGCAGGGTTACTAGGTTATCTGAACCTAGGGACGACTGTGGGAGTCCAGCCCATGGATATCTGATCCAAGCACGATGCCAACTGAATAAAAGTAAAATACTGAATACTGTTTAATTTTACTTTGCTGTTCTAGGTTATCTGAACCTAGAGCTAGGTTATCTGAACCTAGAGGCTACTGTGGGAGCCCACCCAATGGATATCTGATCCATATAGCTGTAATAACTAATAATAAACTGAATAAAATGTTTCTATTACATTTTATATGTTGTTAGGACGCCTATTGGTACATCCTTCTGAACTGGGCATTCTACCGAATGCTTGGCGTGCACTAAAAGCATGCCCTAAAACTGAAAACTATAAAATTACTGAACTAACGCCAAAACTAACAAGCGAGAGCAATTATACTGCAGGTGAGGGGTTTCTTACCTCAATCGTAAGGTTTTCTTACGATTCTATTCGCTAGGTGTTTCCGGAAAACTGTCCGCTCGACGAACCGCTTCGCGTTCCTCTCGCGGAGAAGAACCCCTTTCGTGTTGGAGTCGTCGCCGGAAGATGATCCTATGGACCCTTGCCTTGGTGTGCCGTGCGTGAGGAAGAGGAGAAGAAGGGAGAGGCGGCGGTGAGGTTTTGGAAGAGAAAGTGTCGTGAGGTGAAGAGGTGCCGAACCAAAATAAACCAAACCCCACTTAAGTTTATTATTTATATTAAGTGGTTTAATGAACCCAACTCTAATATAAATATATTTGGTTCTCCTTCCTTTCAGCACGGCCCTGCTGGGTTCAACTGGTTACTAACATTATCCCTTACACCATAGGTCTCGGGTTCGATTCCCGCCTAAGCTATTTTGCGACCTATTTGTTTTTGCTACTCCCGCTACTCGGAAAATTCCGGAAAAATATCTAATAATTCCAGAAAAATCATAGAATAATTCTAAAATAAATTTGGGAATTTTTCGGGCTTTACAGGAGAAGCTTTAATTCTCGGCGGCTTCTTTGTGTTTCTGAGCTCCCCTCGTCGAGGTGGTCATGCACGGGTGAAGACCGGCCGGAAAAACCACTTCGCCGGCGTCGGAGACCAAGCCCTAGGTCCCCTGTTGCGTTTTCGCCCGAGAGGGAGTCGCGCCGACGCCGCGTGAGGAGAGGAGGGAAATTAGGGCTCGGGAAAACTTTCCCCTCTTTTTGTAACTAGGGTTTTTATTATCAACTATTGCTTAAGAATATTTCGCACCTTACCTTTTCATGAAATACTGGCGGAACAGTTGGTTGGCTGCGTTTCCGCCGAACCCCTGGTTGCGGGTTCAAATCCTCAGTCGAGCCTTTTTATTCCCCTTTTATTTTAAATGTTCCTAACTACTGCTTAAATAGATTTTGCTCCTTCTTTAATCAGCAACGCCCGCTAGAACAGTTGGTCAACCGGACTCGCTTAAGACATTGGTTCAGCTTAATCCGAGGTCTCGGGTTCGAATCTTGGCTTGGACATTTTTTGTCAAAACTTCTTTCGTTTATTAAAAATACCAAACGACCTCCAAAAATTGCATAAAAATACTCTTAAAATTTCTAAAAATCCCTAGAATATTTCTATAGCATTTTTGATTATTTTTAAATTACTTTTAGTACTCGAATTGAGGAAATTTAGGTTGTTACAATTCCCCATACCTTATAAAAAGTTCGTCCTCGAACTTAGAATAACTCTAGATATTTCTGTCTCATACTGTCCTCATGCTCCCAAGTGACTTCCTCGTGCTTCTGGTTCTGCCAGATGACCTTCACTAATGGTACTTCTTTATTCCTTAGTCTCTTAACTTCTCTGTCCACTATCTGTGTAGGTCTGCTCTCATAGCTAAGATCCTCCTGAATCTGCACTAACTGAGGCTCAATCACTTGGCTAGGGTCATGGAGACACTTCTTTAGCATGGAGACATAAAATACATTATGTATTGCTGACATGTCTTGTGGTAAGTCCAGTTTGTAAGCTACCTTCCCAATCCTCCCTGTAATCAGGTAAGGTTCTACGTAGAGAGAACTTAATTTGCCCTTCTTGCCAAATCTCATCACTCCCTTCATAGGAACGACTTTGAGAAAAACTAAATCCCCTACTTGGAATTCGAGTGGCCTACGGCGTGTGTCAGCATAACTCTTCTGTCTACACTGGGCAGTCTCAATCCTCTGTCTGATCTTCTGGATAGCCTGAGTGGTCTCATCTATCATCTCAGTCTGAATGCCCAACTCCACTTCCATTTCTTTTCTTTCACCTGCTTCTTGCCAGCAAATGGGTGATCTGCACTTCCTGCTATACAACGCCTCAAAAGGTGCCATCTTGATGGTGGCCTGATAGCTATTGTTGTAGGCAAACTCAGCTAAGCATAGATACTTGCACCAACTTCCCTTGAAATCTAGTGCACAAGCTCTGAGCATATCTTCTAAAATCTGATTTACTCGCTCTGTCTGTCCATCAATCTGAGGATAGAAGGCTGTTCTGAACTTGAGTTTGGTGCCTAGTGCATTCTGAACACACTCCCAAAAGTGTGAGGTGAAGCGTCCATCTCTATCAGAAACAATAGATTTAGGAACCCGTGAAGTCTGATCACCTCCTTAACATACATCTGTGCCAACTGCTCTATAGAGTGGGACACCTTGATGACTAGAAAATGAGCAGATTTGGTCAATTTGTCCACTATTACCCATATCGCATCATATCCATTTGTGGTTCTTGGGAGACCTGTTATGAAGTCCATGGATATGTCTTCCCACTTCCACTCTGGTATTGGAAGAGGCTGTAGAACTCCTACTGGTCTCTGGTGTTCTGCTTTGACCCTCTGACATGTCAGGCAGGTACTGACATATTTAGCTACATCTCTTTTGAGTCCAGACCACCAGAACCTCTGTTTAACGTCTTGGTACATCTTGGTGGAACCAGGATGCATGGAGTAAGGGGTACTATAGGCTTCTTCTAAAATTTTCTTTTTCAACTCTTCATCATTGGGAACACAAAGACGATTCCCCTGATAAAGAACTCCGCTGTCTGATACTCGAAACTCTGTATCTTCTTTTTGTATCCCTTGCTTGATCTTTTGGATGTCTGGATCTTCACTTTGCTTTCTTTGTATATCCTCAAGCAAGGTAGACTCTAAGGTCAATGCAGAGAGTTGCCCATAAATAATTTCCATTCCAAAATCTGACAACTCCTTCTGCAGTGGCAGGGCTAATGATGACAAAGACATCAGGGATGCATTGGATTTTCTGCTTAGTGCATCTGCCACTTTGTTAGCTTTACCTGGGTGGTAGAGGATTTTACAGTCATAGTCTTTGGCCAACTCTAGCCACCTGCGCTGTCTCATGTTTAAGTCTTTCTGGGTGAAGAAATGCTTCAAGCTCTTGATGATCTGTGAAGATTCTGCACTGAACTCCATACAAATAATATCGCCAGAGTTTCAGTGCAAATACCACAGCTGTCAGCTCAAGATCATGAGTGGGGTAGTTCTTCTTATAGTCTTTGAGTTGTCTGGAAGCATAAGCTATAACTTTTCCTTCTTGCATGAGTACAACTCCTAGGCCCATCTTGGAAGCATCACTGAAGATGTCAAAACTCTTGTCACTCTCTGGAACAGTCAGAATAGGAGCACTGGTCAATCTCTTCTTCCATGCTTGGAAACTTTGCTCACATTTATCTGACCATTCAAACTTCTTATTCTTCCTGGTTAAGGCCGTTAGTGGAGAAGCTTGTTGGTTGCTACTCGAAAAATCTAATGGTTCCACTGTACAAAAATTTTATACAAAGGTCTGAACCTTTTCCTAGCTACCATGTGTTCTTTTAAATTAAACTTGGATCATCTGCGGAACTTAACACGTTTGATCCAAAGTTTAATCTATTTGTTCTTTTAGGTTTAGACTCGGATCTCTTGCAGAACTTAACACGTTCGATCCAAATCACTTAGGTTATTAATTTCATTAAATATTAATTTCCAAAATTGGCTTCCAGTACTAACGTGGCGAGGCACATGGCCTTCTTGGATATGGGAATAACCACCACCGATAAGACAAAGCCTTTTAAGGAAAGTTAATATTTAATTTCCTTAAATAACTTTAGGTCAACCGAAAAGAACAATCAAATCACAAGAAAAAAATAAAAGAACACAACATCGAAAACAAATTCAAAATACCAGAATCACATGCCTCTTGTATTTGGTATTATTTCCAAAAATAACTAGTATGATGCGGAAAGGAAAAATACTAGTTATACCTTTTAGAAAGACCTCTTGATCTTCTACCGTATTCCTCTTCTAACCTCGGACGTTGTGTGGGCAACGATCTTCCGAGATGAGAACCACCAAGCACCTTCTTCTTCCTTACAAGTTTCGGCCATCAAAACTTCTCCTAGGATGAAGAAGTTCGGCCACCACCACCATGCTCCAAGGGATGCTAGAAACAAAAAATTCTTTCTCTCCTTCTTCTTCTTCTTCTCTAAACTTGATCCGGCCACCATATGAATCTCCACAAGAAGGATGAGGTTCGGCCATCAAAGAGAAGAGAGGAGGAGAGGATGGCCGACCACACCAAGGAAGAAAAAGAGGGAGAAAATAGAATAGAGTTGTTTACCATGAAGCCTCCTCTACCCTCTCTTTTATAATTCTTGGTCTTGGTAAATATGGAAATTTAAATAAAAACTTCTTTAATTCTTTTGCCATGAAAAGGAAAATTTATTTAATTAAAAATAATTTTCTCTTCTCCAATTTATTTGGCCGGCCACCTCTTTCCCCAAAACAAGGAGAGTTTTAATTAAAACAAAAATTAAAACTTCCTAATTTGTTTCTAGAAATTTATAAAAATTTCTCCAATAATTTTAATCCCTTCATGATTGGTTAATAAAAAGAAATTTTATAAATTAAAATCTTTCTTTTAAACATGTGGATAATTTCCAAAAAGGAAAGTTATCTCTAAAAATTAAAATCTCTTTTCAATCTACAAATAAGGAAAGATATTAAATCTTTTCTTAATCTTTTGTAGAAACTAATAAAAGAGAATTTTTAATTTTTAAACTTTCTTTTAAATCATGAACATAATTAAAAGGAAAGTTTTTACCAAAATTAAAATCAACCTTTTAATCTATAAATAAGGAAAGAGATTTTAACTCTTCTCTTAATCTTTTGTAGAATCTTATAAAAGGAAAGATTCAAATTTTTAAACTCTCTTTTAAATCATGTTATCCACATAAGAAAATTTTTAAAATTAAAATTCCTTTTTATTTTAAAAGGGCCGGCCACCTAAGCTTGAGTTCAAGCTAGGGCCGGCCACATGAATTCACCCATGAACCAAACCATGGCCGGCCCTAGCTTGGTCTCCAAGCTAGCTTGGCCGGCCCCTATAGGATGGGTAAGAAGGTGGGTATGTGGTGGGTATAAATTTCTATATACAAGAGGCTATGATAGGGACTGAGAGGAGGAATTGGTTTTGGTCTCCCAATGAAATTAAGCATCCCGTGTTCGCCCCGAACACACAACTTAACTTCATCAATAATACTTCATTCCACTAAAGAACTATTATTGAACTACCGCACCAATCCCAAATTATATTTTTGGGCTCCTTCTTATTATGAGTGTGTTAGTCTCCCTGTGTTTAAGATGTCGAATGTCCACTAATTAAGTGAGTTACTGACAACTCATTTAATTAATATCTTAGTCCAAGAGTAGTACCACTCAACCTCATCGTCATGTCGGACTAAGTCCACCTGCAGGGTTTAACATGACAATCCTTATGAGCTCCTCTTGGGGACATTCTCAACCTAGATTACTAGGACACAGTTTCCTTCTATAATCAACAACACACACTATAAGTGATATCATTTCCCAACTTATCGGGCTTATTGATTTATCGAACTAAATCTCACCCATTGATAAATTAAAGAAATAAATATCAAATATATGTGCTTGTTATTATATTGGGATTAAGAGCACACACTTCCATAATAACTGAGGTCTTTGTTCCTTTATAAAGTCAGTATAAAAGAAACGACCTTTAATGGTCATACTCAATACACTCTAAGTGTACTAGTGTAATTATATAGTTAAGATAAACTAATACCTAATTACACTACGACCTTCCAATGGTTTGTTCCTTTCCATCTTGGTCGTGAGCTACTGTTTATAATTTATAAGGTACTGATAATATGATCTTCTGTGTGTGACACCACACACCATGTTATCTACAATATAAATTAATTGAATCACTACATTTATCATAAATGTAGACATTTGACCAATGTAATTCTTATTTCTAGATAAATGTTTATACCAAAAGCTAGGCTTTTAGTATACATTCTAACAATCTCCCACTTATACTAAAAGACTAAGCTGCCATAACTGCTACCATACATCTGATTCCCAAACCTTCAACATGCCCATCAAAATCTCTTGCCTTAAGGGCTTTAGTGAAAGGATCTTCTAGGTTATCACTTGATGCAATCTAGGCAGCAACAACTTCTTCTCGTTTATACGATTTCTCGTATTGGGTGGTACTTGCGCTCTATTACGTTTACTTGCCTTATAGACTTATAGTTTCTTCGAGTTTGCTATTGCACCACTATTATTACAATGAATTGTAATAATCTTTCGACAAACCAGAAATCATATCTAACTCCGTCTTGAGGTTATTGAGTCATTAAGCTTTTCTGGCTACCTCAGAGGCTTGCCATATACTCTGCTTCTATGGTGGAGTCCAGAAAAACACCTATGCTTATCACTCTTCCATAGTTATGACTTTTCCTCCTAAAGTAAACACAAAACCCCGAGGTTGACTTATTATTGTCCCTATCTAATTGGAAGTCAAAATTTGTGCAACCCACAGAGACCAAATTAACTACCTTGTAAGCTAGCATATAATCTCTAGTGCCTCTAAGGTACTTTAATATATGCTTTACTGCAGTCCAATATCCTTGTCTAGGGTTATTTTGATATCTGTTAACTATGCCCTTGGCAAAACAGATTTCTGATCTCGTGTATAGCATACATTAGGCTGTCTAACTTTCGAAGCATAAAGAATTGCCTACATGTCCTCAATCTCCTTTGATGTCATCGGAGACATCTCTTTAGATAAAGACACTCCATGCTTAAAAGGTAGAAAACCTTTCTTGGAGTTTTGCATGCTAAAACGAGCTTGTTATATAAAGCTTGAGATAAGCACAACATTCTTTTCTTGCGAACCTTGTTCCCAAGAATATGTGCTTATTTTCCTAAGTCCTTTATAACGAATTGCTTGGACAACCATACCCTTACTTCCGATAACACCTTGATATTGTTTCCAACTATCAAAAATATAATCTACGTATAGTACAATAAATACCACCACGTTTACATCACACCTTTTGTATACACAAGACTTATCCGGTTACTAAATAAATCCATAGGTCTAGATAACTTTGATAAACTGGATGTTCCAAGACCTTTGAAGCTTTGTCTCAGTCCATAGACTGATTGAGCTTGCACACAAGATGCTCTTAGCTCTTTGCAATGAACCCTTCTGGTTGCTTTATATGGATGCTTTCTTCAAGACTTCCATTAAGGAATGTTGTCTTGACATCCACTTGCCAAATAGATAAAAGAATCCAGATAGACTTAAACATGACTACCAATGAAAAAGTTTCCTTTTTCATCAAGCCTTGCTTTGAAAGTTTCTACCTTCCTGTCTATCCCTCTTTTTCTATTATAGACCTTTTTATACCCAAAGGCTTTTACACCATTTGGTGGTTCTACAAGCTTCCAGATTTTATTAGAATACATATATTCTAATTCTGTTATTCATTACTCTTTGCCAAGATGCTGCATCTTTATCTTGGAGTGCTTCATCATATGTCCGGAGATCAGGTTCATGTCCTCCAGGGATCGAGTCCAAAAACTCTCCCAAAACATGAATCTTTTTAGGTTGCCTAACAACACTCCCATTACGACGAGGCACTTTCTACAATTGTATATCATTTGTGATACGTGTTGCAGTTTCTTGTGATATTTCATCTTGTACAGTTGGTACTAGGTTAGACATGTCCTTTATTATTTCCTTAAGAACAAATTTACTTATGGGCACGTGATTTATTACATAGTCCTTTTCTAAAAATCGGTCATTGATGCTAACAATGACCTTCTGATTTTTAAGACTATAAACCTACTTTCATTTCTCTAGGATAACCCACAAACAAGTGAATTCCTGTCCAACTTATCATTATCTCTCTTCAGCATATGTGCTGGACTACCCGAATCCGAATATGCTTCAAAATAGGCTTATGCTTATTCAGCAATTCTATATGAGTAGAGAGTTCTGACTTTGGAAGGTACTATGTGTTAGTTAGAGCCCTAGAGCCAATCATTTGATGATTGTATGGACTCATGTATATCATATTCTTGTATATATATTAAGGCATTTGATTTTTGGTTATTATGCTTATTTGTATTAGTGCCAGATAAAATAAGTATAGTAACGTCCTTGAGTAGAAAGTTCTTACCTATATCAATCGATTGGTTGAATCGATAGTGAGATGATATAGGGAACACTACTCTAATTCATTCCTAGTCGAGTATTAACATTCAGGGACAATGTTAATACAATAAGACTAGCATGTAGGTCAGCTCGATGACTTGATCTCACAAGTCATGGATATAGAGATATCAAGCTGACACATGGGTATGCATTAGAGAATGTATACTGAATGATCCGCCATGAGAAAGTATCATGGATCGTTATATGAGTGTCATATACTTTCTCATGTGGCTATTAGTATGACTATTAGTCCTTAGACCTGAAGTCACCATGGATCCCTACATAAGGAGTTATGTACTTTGGTTTCATCAAACGTCACCCGTAACTGGGTGGACTATAAAGGCGATTACTGGGTATGTAACGAATTATGCAGAGGGATGTGAGTGATGTAGATGGGATCTATCCCTCCTATATGACGGGAGTGACATCGATATTCTTGATAGAGTAAGACCACGAAGTGTATGGCCATACCCAAATGAGTCAATATGAGATATTGAGCTCATTTGATTGAGTGAGTCTACTTGGAGTTCAAGATTTAGATTGGTCAGAGGATGACACGGTCTATGCCTCACATTGATCAATCTAGATGTCTAGGATAGAAGGACACTTGTCATATATTGTGAGGAGTCACAATTAGTAGTCACAAGGTGATGTTGGATCTCGACATTTCTTGTAACTTGGGTAACAATGATGTATTGCTAGATGCCGCTCATTGCTTATGTTTCTAAAGGAGTTTAGAAACATTGCCAACGTTACAAGAACCTATTGGGTCACACACAAAGAACAAGTGGATGGAGATTAGGTTCATATGATGAACCAATTGGATTAGGTTCATATGATGCACCAAAGATTGGATTCAAATTAGACTTATTGAGTTAGACTCAATTAGATTCAATTGTTGAATGAGTCTAATTTAAATTTGATTCATTGAGTCAATTTATATTAATGAATTGAGATTCATTAAATTGAAATTGACTTGAATCAAAGGTTGGATTTAACTTAACAAGGAAGACAATTGGTCAAGTTTGACTTGACCAAGTAGAAGTTGAAACATCAAGTTTGACTTGATGTGTTGCCACATCATAAGGACGACTCATCCTTGCCACATCACATGCCACCTCATGGAGGTTACAACACTTCCCATTCCATTTAATGTGGCCGACCACATTAAATGAGGGAGTTATGTGTGTGGCCGGCCACACTAAAGAGTAAATGGTTTTCATTTAGTGTGAATTGATGTGTGTTAATTGTCTCATCTTCTTCCTTGCTTCTTCCTACTCTTCTCTTGCTGTTGCCGTGACTTCCATTGTGTGGAGAAGGTGGTTGAGTGAATTCCAAGAGCAAAGGAAGAGTGAAGGTCACAAAGGAAGGATACTACTAGTGAGTGTATAAGATTTCTTTTGTATCTTCTTCTTTTCTTCCTTTCCAATCCCATTCGAGAGCTCTAGAAAGTGCTAGCACACTTGGGGCTCTCTTCTCCATCCTTTGAGTGTGAGAGACACTCCTTGTTCGTGTGTATATCATTAGAGGAGTGTCTACGTTGACACTCTCGAGATCCGGCGTACCGTTGGACGAGCGGGAACGCGTAAGGGCACGCATCAAAGGTATAAAGTGTTTTCTTTTGTAGATCTACTGTAGATCGTAGTTTATAACTCATACTCGTGTTTTCAAAATTTTTCTTTGCACGGATCCTACGGCTTTGGGTGATTCGGGGTTTCCGCGACGCGAAAAACCCAACAGTGGTATCAGAGCCACGTGCAAGGCTTGTACGAGTTTGATTTTTGGTTTTAAGAAAACTAAAGTTTCTGTAATTTTCTGTAAAATTATGATTTTATAATTTTTATGGGTAATTTTTCCGTAGAAGCGAAGCACAAGTGTCTCGGCACTTGTAGGCTTCGGCTACCGGAAAGATTTTCCCAAAACGGCTTTGTTTTGCCCCAAATCCGTTTGGGACAGCGGGCTTGGGTGCCATTAGATAGAAAAGGAGCAACTCACGATGGTTAGATCGTGGGTAGGGGTACTGCCCCTAACCACGCAAGGGGATTTGCTCCGCGATTGCACCCAAAATCGCTAAAAACGAACCCGCAGGGAAGATTTTTCCGAAACGACAATGTCTCGGCCCAAATCATTTTGGGACAGCGGGTTTAGGCGCTGTTGGATCGCAAAGGAACCCTCGCGATAGTTAGATCGCGGGTAGGGGCATTGCCCCTGGCCCCGCAAGGGGATCCGTTCCGCGATTGGGCCCGAAACCGCTAAACGGGACCGCCGGGAAATTTTACTCGTAAAAATTGTAAAAATTATTTTTAAAAATTATAGAAAATTATGAAAATATATAATTTTGAATTATATATTAATTTTGTGATAGTCATGACCCAAAAACCCAATATGATTGGATTGTGTTGTAATTCATAATACGGCCTGCGTGCCGTTATGTGTGTTTTATTTTTCCGCGACCTGCGCGTCGTGCCTTTCTCTTATATTCTTGTTGTAAATTAGATTTATACTCGAATGTAACTCGAGTTTCAAATTGTAATGTACAAATTGGAGCGGTGGAGGGTCCACACGAGACGGAATTCCGAGGCGGGCATGAGCAACACAAGGTGGTCAAAGGGAGGAGCTTGGAGAAGCTGTTGACCCTAGGTTGACCATTCGATCTTCTCATTGGCTTGAGAAGATCGTAGTAGGGCCATGACTAAATCACAAATATATTAATTAGTTAATTGCTTATGTATATGATGCATGTTTAATAAGTAATTAATTAATTAGTGTCTTACGATTAGATTAGATCTAAGTCGTGCACATGATACACCCTTGCGATTAGATTAGATCTAAGTCGTGCACAAGATGCATCCTTTTCGATTATATTAGATCATGATTGAACCAACTCTAAATGCCTAACCGTGCCGTAATACCTATCACTACCTCGATCACATGTATTGTTGAATCTGCCAAAGCAGAGTAATACATATTATCTTGGTAGGGTACGGAGGGACAATCTTGGTCCCGCCTATCAACGCATGGGTGAATACAAACTCAATTAGATTGAGTATTCCTAGTTACTCGGTTAGATCGAGTCAACTATAGGCATTCTTCCAATAGTTGGAATGATAGGTCAAAATCACATCTATATTAACTCTCGGGCGTATTAGCCAAAGCTAACTCGAGTTTTAATATAAATGCGGATATTGATTTTATAAACAAGAGTTGCATAGAGATGTAATTGGTAATCGTTACCTACCGATCATACTAAGCCTTGGGCGTATTAGCCAAAGCTAACTCAAGGGTTAGTATGATGTGGATCTTGTCCCACAAGAATTATAGAATTCAGTGGGAGCATCATTTAATTAAAGGCCTAATTAAATGATTTTAAAAGAATATGATATTTATTTCTGCAAATTTTCTGTTGTAGATAACCATGACGTCGAATACGAACTCTTTCTCCCTGCGTTCTGTCCTTAAGAAGGACAAGCTCAACGGAGCAAATTTCCTGGACTGGTACAGGAACCTGAGAATAGTTCTCACTCAGGAACGTAAACTGTACGTTCTGGAGCAACCCATTCTGGAGGGATGCTTACAAGAAGCATCAAGATGACGCATTAGATGTGTCCTGTCTTATGCTCGCAACCATAAACTCTGAGCTTCAGAAGCAACATGAGTTGATGAGCGCTTACGATATGGTTGAACATCTTTGTCACCTATATCAAGGACAAGCAAGGCACTGGAAGAGGAACTCCAAAGAATACCTGGAAGATCTTACGAAGAAGAGAAATAAGATTTCTACTTCAGGTATACATGTTATAGAAGTCAACCTCTCTATTTCTTCATCGTGGGTATTAGATACCGGATGTGCTTCGCACATTTGTACTAATGTACAAGCGCTAAGAAATAGCAGGGCATTGACGAAGGGTGAGATAGACCTACGAGTAGGCAATGGAGCACGAGTTGCTGCTATTGCTATAGGAACTTATCATCTATCTCTTCCCTCTGGGCTTGTACTAGAATTAGATGATTGTTGTTATGTGTCTGCCTTGACTAAGAACATAATTTCAGTTTCTTGTTTGGACAAGAAAGGATTCTCGTTTATAATAAAGAACAAATGTTGTTCTATCTATATAAAAGATATGTTCTATTGTAGTGCACCTCTAATAAACGGACTCTATATTCTAGACCTTGAGAGCCCTATCTATAACATAAATACCAAGAGGTTCAAGTCAAATGACATGAACCAAACCTACCTCTGGCACTGTCGCTTAGGTCATATAAATGACAAGCGCTATCCCACTCCATAAGGATGGTATGGACTCATTTGATTTTGAATCATATGAGGTAGTCATGCCTACGAGGCAAGATGACCAAGACTCCCTTTAGTGGGCACAGTGAGAGAGGTGATTTGTTAGGACTCATACATAGTGATGTATGTGGCCCTTTCAATGTCACCGCTAGGCGGTTATAGGTACTTCATCACATTTCTTGATGACTTCAGTAATATGTGTACTTAATGACACATAAGTCCAAATCCTTTGAAAAGTTCAAAGAATTCAAGAATGAAGTCCGAACCGACTTGGCAAGAGTATTAAGATACTTGATCCGATCGGTGGAGAATACCTTAGCCATGAGTTCCGTGACTATCTAGTGAGTGTGGATTCTATCCCAACTCACTCCTCCTGGAACACCACGGTGGAATGGTGTATCCGAACGGAGGAATCGTACCTTATTAGATATGGTACGATCTATAATGAGTCACATAGATCCGGCATATCTATGGGGATATGCTCTAGACACGGCAGCTTTCATACTCAGAGTTCCATCAAAGGCGTGATAAAGACACTATATAGGATATGGACCGGGATGCCCAGGTGTCTTTCATGAGGATTTGGGGCTGTGAGGCTTACGTACGATGTCAAGTCTCAGACAAATTAGGACCCAAATCCGACAAGTGTTACTTTATTGGATATCCCAAGGAAACTAAGGGATATTACTTCTACATTCCCAGTCAGCACAAGGTAGTTGTGGCAAAGACTGGGGTCTTTCTAGAAAGGGACTTTGTTTCTATAAAGACTAGTGGGAGTGCGTTCGATCTTGAAGAAGTTCAAGATGCGAACAATAGCACTGATGCCTCGATGGAAGTTGAACTGGAACCACAAAGTGTTGTGGATGATGTTCCACAAAGAGTTGAGGAACAACAACCAGTTCAAGTAGACATACCTCTTCGCAGGTCTGATAGGGTACGTCGTCAGCCTGAGAGATACTCATTTCTCTTGTCTGACCATGATGACGTTGTGCTCATAGAGGATGAGCCTACCACCTATCAGGAAGCTGTGATGAGACCAGATTCTGAGAAATGGCTAGAAGCCATGAGATCCGAGATGGAATCCATGTACATCAACCAAGTATGGACTTTGGTTGATCCACCTGAAGGGGTAAAACCCATAGGGTGTAAGTGGGTCTTTAAGAGAAAGACTGACATGGATGGACTTATTTATAAGGGTCGCTTGGTAGCTAAAGGTTTCAAGCAGATTCATGGTATTGACTATGATGAAACCTTTTCTCCAATAGCGATGTTTAAGTCCATTCGGATCATGCTTGCTATTGCAGCCTACCATGACTATGAGATATGGCAGATGGATGTCAAAACCACGTTTCTGAATGGAAACCTACTCGAGGATGTGTACATGACACAACCTGAGGGTTTTATAGATCCACAGCATACTAGCAGAGTATGCAAGCTGCATAGGTCCATTTATGGACTAAAGCAAGCTTCTCGGAGCTGGAATCTTCGATTCGATGATGCAATCAAATAGTTTGATTTCATCAAGAACGAAGATGAGCCTTGTGTCTACAAGAAGGTTGTAGGGGATATAGTTGTCTTCCTCATATTGTATGTGGATGACTTACTACTCATTGGGAAGGACATCCCTATGCTTCAGTCTGTCAAGACTTGGCTAGGGAGTTGTTTCTCAATGAAGGACTTAGGTGAGGCATCCCACATTCTAGGGATTCAGATCTATAGAGATAGATCTAAGAGATTGCTTGGCCTAAGTCAGAGTACATACATTGACAAGGTACTCCTTCGGTTTGCCATGCAGAACTCCAAGAAGGGATTTCTGCCAATGTCACATGGCGTGAGTCTTTCGAAGACTCAAGGTCCCTCTTCTAGAGAGGAGAGAGACCGCATGGATTAGATCCCTTATGCCTCAGCCATAGGATCGATCATGTACGACATGCTATGTACTCGACCTGATGTCTCGTATGCTTTGAGCATGACGAGCAGATACCAGTTAGATCCAGGTGAAAGTCACTGGATAGCGGTCAAGAATATTCTTAAGTACTTACGAAGGACTAAAGAATATTTCTTGATATATGGAGGCAATGATGAGCTAACTGTAAAGGGTTACAGTGATGCTAGCTTCCAGACCGATCAGGATGATTACCGATCGCAGTCAGGGTTCGTGTTTTGCTTAAATGGTGGTGCTATGAGCTGGAAGAGTTGAGCGGGACAGATGGTGATTCTACAACAGAGGAGTATATTCTGCATCCGAGGCGAAAGGAGCGATTTGGATCCATAGTTCATCGTTGAACTTAGGGTGGTTCCTAGCATCGCTGACCCAGTTGAGCTCTATTGTGACAACAACGGAGCTATAGCACAGGCGAAGGAACCTCGCTCACACCAGCGGACCAAGCACATACTACGGCGCTTCCATCTCATTCGAGAGATTATCGATAGAGGAGATGTGAAGATTTGCAGAGTACCTACAGAGGCTAACATCGCAGATCCCTTGACTAAGGCTTTGGCACAGAGGAAGCATGATGGTCACACTAGGTCATTAGGCCTTAGAGCCTATACTGATTGACACTAGTGCTAGTGGGAGATTGTTAGTTAGATCCCTAGAGCCAATCATTTGATGATTGTATGGACTCATGTATATCATATTCTTGTATATATATATTAAGGCATTTGATTTTTGGTTATTATGCTTATTTGTATTAGTGCCAGATAAAATAAGTATAGTAACGTCCTTGAGTAGAAGGTTCTTACCTATATCAATCGATTGGTTGAATCGATAGTGAGATGATATAGGGAACACTACTCTAATTCATTCCTAGTCGAGTATTAACATTCAGGGACAATGTTAATACAATAAGACTAGCATGTAGGTCAGCTCGATGACTTGATCTCACAAGTCATGGATATAGAGATATCAAGCTGACACATGGGTATGCATTAGAGAATGTAGATAATGACCCGCCATGAGAAAGTATCATGGATCGTTATATGAGTGTCATATACTTTCTCATGTGGCTATTAGTATGACTATTAGTCCTTAGACCTGAAGTCACCATGGATCCCTACATAAGGAGTTATGTACTTTGGTTTCGTCAAACGTCACCCGTAACTGGGTGGACTATAAAGGCGATTACTGGGTATGTAACGAATTATGCAGAGGGATGTGAGTGATGTAGATGGGATCTATCCCTCCTATATGACGGGAGTGACATCGATATTCTTGATAGAGTAAGACCACGAAGTGTATGGCCATACCCAAATGAGTCAATATGAGATATTGAGCTCATTTGATTGAGTGAGTCTACTTGGAGTTCAAGATTTAGATTGGTCAGAGGATGACACGGTCTATGCCTCACATTGATCAATCTAGATGTCTAGGATAGAAGGACACTTGTCATATATTGTGAGGAGTCACAATTAGTAGTCACAAGGTGATGTTGGATCTCGACATTTCTTGTAACTTGGGTAGCAATGATGTATTGCTAGATGCCGCTCATTGCTTATGTTTCTAAAGGAGTTTAGAAACATTGCCAACGTTACAAGAACCTATTGGGTCACACACAAAGAACAAGTGGATGGAGATTAGGTTCATATGATGAACCAATTGGATTAGGTTCATATGATGCACCAAAGATTGGATTCAAATTAGACTTATTGAGTTAGACTCAATTAGATTCAATTGTTGAATGAGTCTAATTTAAATTTGATTCATTGAGTCAATTTATATTAATGAATTGAGATTCATTAAATTAAAATTGACTTGAATCAAAGGTTGGATTTAACTCAACAAGGAAGACAATTGGTCAAGTTTGACTTGACCAAGTAGAAGTTGAAACATCAAGTTTGACTTGATGTGTTGCCACATCATAAGGATGACTCATCCTTGCCACATCACATGCCACCTCATGGAGGTTACAACACTTCCCATTCCATTTAATGTGGCCGGCCACATTAAATAAGGGAGTTATGTGTGTGGCCGGCCACACTAAAGAGTAAATGGTTTTCATTTCGTGTGAATTGATGTGTGTTAATTGTCTCATCTTCTTCCTTGCTTCTTCCTTCTCTTCTCTTGCTGTTGCCGTGACTTCCATTGTGCGGAGAAGGTGGTTGAGTGAATTCCAAGAGCAAAGGAAGAGTGAAGGTCACAAAGGAAGGATACTACTAGTGAGTGTATAAGATTTCTTTTGTATCTTCTTCTTTTCTTCCTTTCCAATCCCATTCGAGAGCTCTAGAATGTGCTAGCACACTTGGGGCTCTCTTCTCCATCCTTTGAGTGTGAGAGACACTCCTTGTTTGTGTGGATATCATTAGAGGAGTGCCTACGTTGACACTCTCGAGATCCGGCGTACCGTTGGACGAGCGGGAACGCGTAAGGGCACGCATCAAAGGTATAAAGTGTTTTCTTTTGTAGATCTACTGTAGATCGTAGTTTATAACTCGTACTCGTGTTTTCAAAATTTTTCTTTGCACGGATCCTACGGCTTTGGGTGATTCGGGGTTTCCGCGATGCGAAAAGCGGTTTTTGCGGCCCGAAAAACCCAACACTATGTTCACTTCTGTTTCCAGAGTATATCCTTAAAATGAATTTGGTAATTTTCCAAATAACTCATCATCAATCTACTTATTTCTATAAGAGTCCTATTCCTTCCTTTTTCTACACCATTCTGTTGGGGTGTACCAGTTGCAGTTAATTGGGATTGAATCCCTACTTTTGATAAGTGACTCCTAAATTCTCCCAAGAGGTACTTGCCACTACGATCTCACGGTAGTGTCTTGATACTTTTACTTTGACGTTTCTCCGCATCAGCCTTGTACTTTTTGAACTAATCAAAAACACTTAGTCTTGCGGCACATCAAGTAAATGTATTTGTATCTTGAATAGTTGTCTATAAAATAGACGAAATATTCGATACTACCTCTTGTCTGGATAGTCATAGGATCACACAAATCAGAATGAAACAATTCCAACATATCTTTGGCTCCATACCCCTTAGACTTAAAAGCTTCTTGGTTATTTTTCCTTCCAAGTAAGACTCACAGGTTGGAAAAATTTCCTCTACTAATGAACCCAAAAGTTCATCAGCTACCAATGAATCCTACTCAAGTTAATATAACTTAGCCTTAGATGCCAAAGATATAAATGGTTCATTTCCGAAGGTTGCTTTCTCTTAAAATTAGAAGATGTGTTACTAATTTCCATTTGTTGCATCGTGGGAGTTATTGGATTTATAAATTGTCAACCAACGTACCAGAATAGATATTCTTCCTATTTTCTCGATAACAACTTTGTTATCAAAATAGACACAATATTTATTCTTTAGAAACTAAAATAAATTTCTTTCTAAACTTGGTACTTAAAAGTAATTTCTTAAAATCCATGTTTTATTCCTATCAAAGGATAAACATCTCCCACTGCAACAGCTGCTACTTTTACAACAATGCCCATGTGAACGGTGATTTATTTTCATTTAGTTGTCAGGTTTCCTGGAACCCTGCAATGAATTGCAGACATGATTAATGGTGTATCTACACTCCAGGTTCTGATAGATAACACCACTAAACATGTTTCAACTAATGAATTAAATACACCTATATTGTTCTTAATTCTAAGAAGACAGTCTACCTTAATGTCCAAGTCCTGTTTCCAATCATTACAATTGGGACTACTAAGTCTTTTCTATAGTATAATAACTAGGGAATTGACAAACATTTTAAATCCTAAAAATCACAAAAATATTTGGTCAAGATCAATTCCTTAAATCCCCATGAATTTTGTATGCCACAATAGTGTAGACGCATACAAAATCAAAGAGGAGATTTTATCCATTAATTTTATTATCTCGTCAACTTTACTTTATGACGAATAAAATTAATAGTTGATCTGTCTTTGATCAAATATTTGGTCAAATCTTTTTGAATTTAAAATAACATTGATTCCTCAAACAATATTATTTAAATTCACCAACACCTCAAACACCGTGAATTTTGCATGCCATGATAGTGTGGACGTATACAAAATTTAAACATTTGTAAGAGGAGGGTTTTACCCATTAATTATCTTGTCAATAAATCTTTATGACAAAATAAAATTACCTCAAACACCGTGAATTTTGTATGCCACGATAGTATGGACGTATACAAAATCAAACATCTGTAAGAGGGGTTTTAATTTTATTATCTTGTTAACCTATTTATTTGACAAATTAATAGTTGGTTTTCTTCGGTCAAACAAACAATAGCAGTGACTCCGATGGGGAGGATACTATTAGTCGTGCCTAAGTGTATACCATTACTTGACACTAAGTCCATTAATAAGATTGTGCCCCTTCCGATGGGGAAGATTACACGCACTTAATTAACTTCCTATAGTCATCCAAAATGGAAGTTTAAGCTAGTGATCTGCAAACAAGCTCATCCGATATGGAGGAAGGCACTCAGAGCCAACGCGCAAGCTTGTTGCATCACTTATAAACCAGTAATGGAGACCGTGGAATTTATTTAAAAATAAATCCCTCTCCCACTTAGTTATTTAAAGTGAGGAATTTTGACTATGCTAGCCTACTTAGCATGCATACTAACAAGCACACACAACACAGCATAAAAAGCAATAAATAGAAAAAACTAATTTCCAACTATTATGGCTTTTATCTATTGCTGTCCTCCGTGTGTCGCCAACCCTAGCTGCTGCCATTTTTGACCACCGCCACCGGGTCTAGTTGTCGCATCCATCTTGCTCCTTTTTCCGCTGCGCCTCTGATCCTCAAAAGGTTCCACGCCTTGCAAAATTTGATCCGCGATATAAATAGAATTTTACATTTTTCGATCCTATATTCCTCGAAGGAATGTACATGTAAACTAGATCGAACATAAAATAAAATTTACATCCATTGATCCTATATTCCATAAAAGGAATGTACATGTAACTAGATCAAAAAAAATAAAATCCTAATAAAACTAAATACAGCTCCTGCTGTATTTTATAATACAATCATGCACACACAATAAAATGCCCTTGACATATCCAAGGGTCCAATCACACACATAATAAATTATAAGCCATAATAGTTGGATCCTGCATCCACAAAGTTAGCACATCCTACTATTAACCTGCCTAAATTATGTATGTCATGTGCATAATCAAACTAATACCAAATACACAGAGGCAAAACACTAGCTCTGATACCAATTGTTGGTTGCTACTCGGAAAACCTAATGGTTCCACTGTACAAAAATTTTGTACAAAGGTCTGAACCTTTTCCTAGCTACCATGTGTTCTTTTAAATTAAACTTGGATCGCCTGCGGAACTTAACACATTTGATCCAAAGTTTAATCTATTTGTTCTTTTAGGTTTAGACTCGGATCTCCTGCGGAACTTAACACGTTCGATCCAAATCACCTAGGTTATTAATTTCATTAAATATTAATTTTCAAAATTAGCTTCCAGTACTGACATGACGAGGCACATGGCCTTCTTGGATATGGGAACAACCACCACCGACTAGACAAAGCCTTTTAAGGAAAGTTAATATTTAATTTCCTTAAATAACTTTAGGTTAACCGAAAAGAACAATCAAATCACAAGAAAAAAAAAATAAAAGAACACAACATCGAAAACAAATTCGAAATACCAGAATCACATGCCTCTTGTATTTGGTATTATTTCCAAAAATAACTAGTATGATGCGGAAAGGAAAAATACTAGTTATACCTTTTAGAAAGACCTCTTGATCTTCTACCGTATTCCTCTTCTAACCTCGGAAGTTGTGTGGGCAACGATCTTCCGAGATGAGAACCACCAAGCACCTTCTTCTTCCTTACAAGTTTCGGCCATCAAAACTTCTCCTAGGATGAAGAAGTTCGGTCACCACCACCATGCTCCAAGGGATGCTAGAAACAAAACATTCTTTCTCTCCTTCTTCTTCTTCTTCTCTAAACTTGATCCGGCCACCATATGAATCTCCACAAGAAGGATGAGGTTCGGCCATCAAAGAGAAGAGAGGAGGAGAGGATGGCCGGCCACACCAAGGAAGAAAAAGAGGGAGAAAATAGAATAGAGTTGTTCACCATGAAGCCTCCTCTACCCCCTCTTTTATAATTCTTGGTCTTGGTAAATAAGGAAATTTAAATAAAAACTTCTTTAATTCTTTTGCCATGAAAAGGAAAATTTATTTAATTAAAAATAATTTTCTCTTCTCCAATTTATTTGGCCGGCCACCTCTTTCCCCAAAACAAGGAGAGTTTTAATTAAAACAAAAATTAAAACTTCCTAATTTGTTTCTAGAAATTTATAAAAATTTCTCCAATAATTTTAATCCCTTCATGATTGGTTAATAAAAAAGAAATTTTATAAATTAAAATCTTTCTTTTAAACATGTGGATAATTTCCAAAAAGGAAAGTTATCTCTAAAAATTAAAATCTCTTTTCAATCTACAAATAAGGAAAGATATTAAATCTTTTCTTAATCTTTTGTAGAAAATAATAAAAGAGAATTTTTAATTTTTAAACTTTCTTTTAAATCATGAACATAATTAAAAGGAAAGTTTTTACTAAAATTAAAATCAACCTTTTAATCTACAAATAAGGAAAGAGATTTTAACTCTTCTCTTAATCTTTTGTAGAATCTTATAAAAGGAAAGATTCAAATTTTTAAACTTTCTTTTAAATCATGTTATCCACATAAGAAAAAATTTTAAATTAAAATTACTTTTTATTTTAATAGGGCCAACCACCTAAGCTTGAGTTCAAGCTAGGGCCGGCCACATGAATTCACCCATGAAACAAACCATGGCCGGCCCTAGCTTGGTCTCCAAACTAGCTTAGCCGACCCCTATAGGATGGGTAAGAAGGTGGGTATGTGGTGGGTATAAATCTCTATATACAAGAGGCTACGATTGGGACCGAGAGGAGGAATTGGTTTTGGTCTCCCGATGAAATTAAGTATCCCGTGTTCGCCCCGAACACACAACTTAACTTCATCAATAATAATTCATTCCACTAAAGAATTATTATTGAAATACCGCACCAATCCCAAATTACATTTTTGGGCTCCTTCTTATTATGAGTGTGTTAGTCTCCCTGTGTTTAAGATGTCGAATGTCCACTAATTAAGTGAGTTACTGACAACTCATTTAATTAATATCTTAGTCCAAGAGTAGTACCACTCAACATCATCGTCATGTCGGACTAAGTCCACCTGCAGGGTTTAACATGACAATCCTTATGAGCTCCTCTTGGGGACATTCTCAACCTAGATTACTAGGACACAGTTTCCTTCTATAATCAACAACACACACTATAAGTGATATCATTTCCCAACTTATCGGGCTTATTGATTTATCGAACTAAATCTCACCCATTGATAAATTAAAGAAATAAATATCAAATATATGTGCTTGTTATTATATTGAGATTAAGATCACACACTTCAATAATAACTGATGTCTTTGTTCCTTTATAAAGTCAGTATAAAAGAAACGACCTCTAATGGTCCTACTCAATACACTCTAAGTGTACTAGTGTAATTATATAGTTAAGATAAACTAATACCTAATTACACTACGACCTTCCAATGGTTTGTTCCTTTCCATCTTGGTCGTAAGCTACTGTTTATAATTTATAAGGTACTGATAACATGATCTTCTGTGTGTGACACCACACACCATGTTATCTACAATATAAATTAATTGAACCACTACATTTATCATAAATGTAGACATTTGACTAATGTGATTCTTATTTCTAGATAAATGTTTATACCAAAAGTTAGGCTTTTAGTATACATTCTAACAAAGCTATCCTGGAAGAGTCCTCCACGAATCTCTTATAGTACCCAGCTAAACCAAGGAAGATTCTTATCTCTCTGGCATTCTTGGGTCTATGCCAGTTGTTGACCGCCTCTATTTTGGCTGGATCCACTTGAATACATTCTTTAGAAATTATGAGACCTAGAAACGCCACCTGCTCTAACCAGAACTCGCACTTTGAGAATTTAGCATACAGCTGCTTTTGCTGAAGGGTCTGCAATACTATTCTCAAGTACATGTCATGCTCCTCTGGGATTCTAGAATAGACTAGAATGTCGTCGATGAACACGATGACAAATTTGTCGAGGTATTCTCTGAACACTCTGTTTATTAAGTCCATGAGGACTGCAGGTGCATTAGTCACACCAAAAGGCATGACTACAAATTCGTAGTGTCCGTATCTAGTCCTGAAAGTTGTTCTGGGTATATCACTTTCCTTCACTTTCAACTGATGGTACCTAGAGCGTAGGTCTATTTTAGAGAACACTATTGCCCTCTTTAGCTGATCAAATAGATCATCTATTATGGAAAGAGGGTACTTGTCCTTAACTGCTACTTTGCTCAGGGCTCTAAAATCTATGCACATCCGCATAGATCCGTCTTTCTCCTTAACGAACAACTCTGGAGCTCCCCGGGGTGAATGACTAGGGCGGATGAAACTCTTGTCAGGTAGCTCCTAAAATTGTTCTTGTAACTCTTTTAGCTCTGCTAGAAAAATTCGGTGCGGAGCATTTGAAATTGGGCTGGTGTCAGGAACCAATTCAATTTCAACTCCACTTCTCTGTTGGGAGGTAGTTCAGGTAACTCTTCTGGAAATACTTCTGGATACTCACAGACTACCCGAACGTCTTCCTGCTTGGGTCTTTCTTGTTCTTCTATGCTCGGTCCTCAGTACGAACGGTACGAGGACGTTCTCTTCTTGACATCTAGTTATGTAGAAGAGAAACAAAACTAAAATAGACTCTATTCTTCCTAAGCATATGTATCAAAACATAGAAAAAAACTAAAACAAGAATTTTCTTCTTACTTAAGCGCATATAAGCAGATACTCTATACTGCAATAATAAGGAAAAGCATAAAAGAAAACTTAAATACTTTCTTACTTGAAGACGGCAAAGATGGTGCTGATGTGTGATGCTGGAGAATGGGAACTTGGCTCTGATACCAACTGTAACGACCACCCTTCTTATTACTACTACTACTCTCTAAGGATGACCGTTACTTAACTACTAACTCTACTTAACCGGTATGATTGAAACCACAAGGAATCTCTACCGAAAAATTTCGACAGAGTCTCCCCTGTACCGGTGACCTTAAACTGAGATACAAACATAATATACATCAGCCACAGGTGGCTGGAACATATATCAAACACACAAAATAAATAACATCACCACGCAGTTTAATAAAATCAAATCATGCAAGTAATGAATAGCGAAAACAAAATAAAATACAGCTTCTTACTCCAAAATTTTCTTATCAACATATATACAGAATTAATCTAACAAATTCTTAAACTAAGTCCCAAGACTTCCATAGTCCTGGCATCACACACCATCCGTGCCACCCTGTCGCCTTCCTTTGCTAAATCTTTTCCTTTCCTGTATTTGCAATAAGAGGAAATGCAAACTATAAGCGAATGCTTAGTAAGCGCTATCTAACTCACAAAATCTCGATATGCATGTAAATATACTGAACACTAAAACTGAATGCTCAAAAGGAAAACTACTCATGCTCATCTACTAGTAAAAGAAACAAATATACTGAAATGCTAAACATGTAAAGCTACTCATGCTCTTCTAATAGCAAAGAACAGTAAGCTAATCTAAATAACATGCTAGCATACAAGAAAACAAAACTTGCTGATTTTAAAACAAAGTGAAACTTAATTCATTTGTTCTAAATTTATTCTTTTATCTCACTTATTAAAAACTTATATTTTAATACTTTTATACTTATGTGAAACTTATTTTACTTATTCAAAAGCTTATACTTATAATACTTCAAAATAATAATCAACTTCTCTTGGGCCCAGGCGTAGTACCAAAGCGCGCTCCCTAATAGAAACTGGGGTAGCGAACCACCAGTCCTACGAGGGTAAAGACCTCGGTCTTACCAGGGCCAAGACCTCAAAATTGGTCACCTGGATTTATTTAACGACAACCTCGGAAGTCGGGTACTAGCCTCTTAAAAATAAAATACTTGCTATCTTTTATTACTTCTTCTTTAAATGCCTTGACATTTTAATAAGCACCTTGTATGCCAAAATCCCTAAAGTCTTGACTTTGGGATCTACTTAAGGCCTTGGCCTTTTCTTTCTTTTCTTTATCTTTCTTATACTTGTTAATACTTCTAAAAGAATACTTCTTTAAAAAGAACTGACATGTTTAAGTAAATTCTAACTTTGGAATGCTTAAACCAAAAATATTCCTACTATGCTAATAAAATTCTACATATTAAGCTTAATAAAAATCTGTTCTAAAATTGGAGTTCTGCATACAATACTTATCAAAATCTACAAGCAATACTTATGAAAGTCTGCATACCATACGAGCTTAAACTAAATCTAAAACCTATTGGAATTAAAACCTATATTGTATGCTTCGAATTAAAAGAACTCAACTAGCTGACTCTAAACATATGTGAAGCTTGATGGAATAAACGGTAGCAAGGAAAAATATCTAAACCTCACGTTAGAACAGAGAAACTCAAATCTGCATCCTAGAATGAGTGTAACAAGAAAACACATCTAAACCTCATGCTAGAATAAAGAACCTCAAATATGTATACTTGAATGAAAGTAGCATATCTAAACCTCATTAATCTTAAACCAAAACTGTACAGTAAGCACTAAAGCAAACTAAACTTTCTGGAATTTACGTACCTATGTAGATCTTGTTTTTATTGGTTCCAAACTTATACTTTTATTTTCTTCCTTTGTAATTCATGGCAGCAAGTTTAAAGAAACAATCCTCAACTTCTCACAAATGTGTGACCGAATTAAATCCATAATTCTTTACATATAAAGGGAATATGGAAATCTTCCAATACGAAATATTTCATCAAATTCAAGCTATGAATTCCCAGAAATCCAAAACCCACAGAAATCACAAAATGGTCTCCAAATCCTCACGGAAGTCCTCAAACCGAATCCACCACTTCATACAAAGCTCAAATCACACAGGCATCTCGGTTAGGCATTAAAACAAATAGGAAACATTCAGCTTACACATCGTGCACTAAACTTCATCCATCACGGAATACTCATAGTTCAATCTTGATCCCAACCCTCAAATACCAAACGAAACCTCCATAAAAACATAGTGAGGAAATTCGGAATTTCATACAAAACTGAAGTCACTGCCAAAACCCCCAAAAGCATTTGCTACCCAGGCAATATCTTCAATCGTGACTTTAAACTAAAACACAACTCCCCAGAGGTAAGGCCAACCGGTAACAACTTGCAAGGAAAACCAATCGAGAACAAAACCAGTCGAAAACCAATCGAAGGAACTACTCTTACTGCAGGTGAGAGCACTTACCTTGATTCTTCTTGGACTTACAGCCGACGGGAAGCTTCTAGGGTTCGGAGAAGCTTCAATTCTCGGCGGCTTCTTTGTGTTTCTGAGCTCCCCTCGTCGAGGTGGTCATGCACGGGTGAAGACCGGCCGGAAAAACCCCTTCGCCGGCGCCGGAGACCAAGTCCTAGGTCCCTTGCTGCATTTTCGCCTGAGAGGGAGTCGCGCCGACGCCGCGTGAGGAGAGGAGGGAAATTAGGGCTCGGGAAAACTTTCCCCTCTTTTTGTAACTAGGGTTTTTATTATCAACTATTGCTTAAGAATATTTTGCACCTTACCTTTTCACGAAATACTCGCGGAACAGTTGGTTGGCTGCGTTTCCGGCGAACCCCTGGTCGCGGGTTCAAATCCTCAGCCGAGTCTTTTTATTCCCCTCTTATTTTAAATGTTCCTAACTACTGCTTAAATAGATTTTGCTCCTTCTTTAATCAGCAACGCCCGCTGGAACAGTTGGTCAATCGGACTCACTTAAGACATTGGTTCGACTTAATCCGAGGTCTCGGGTTCGAATCTTGGCTTGGACATTTTTTGTCAAAACTTCTTTCGTTTAGTAAAAATACCAAACGGCCCCCAAAAATTACATAAAAATATTCTAAAAATTTCTAAAAATCCTTAGAATATTTCTATAACATTTTTTTTATTTTTAAATTACTTTTAGGACTCGAATTGAGAAAATTTGGGTTGTTACATCAACGTACCAATTTTAACTAATTATGTATGAAACTGAATATCTAAACTAATATACAAGACCAACAAATTTAATCCGAGTTCATTCATTATCCAATTAGAACCCAAACCCTAATTTGAGCCCTCAGCTCCCCCAATTCCTAGCAAATCACTACCACCATAACATTTACCTCTTCATAAATGTGTTCCATATAAACTGATACAATCCAAAATGATCACATTCTTTAGCAAAAACGCCTACAGCTATCAATTACCTAAGCATCAATCAAACAAACTTCTCAATTACTTCCACACTTCCAATTTCTAATGGAATAACATACCTTACCTAAACTCCCCACTGTTGACTCACTGTCGAGAGATGAAATCACCGGCACTAGCTCACCGATACCACCCGCTGTCGCAAATCCACAGATCAGAGCTCCTACAGAGCTACAAACCATTGTAATCACACAATTCAGCACACATCCTACCTGAATCCAACACCTAGGTCCACAGATTCAACATCTAATGTGATAGAGACCTTACCCAATGAGTCCCGGATGAAGAACAGCAGTTGGAAGTTGTGGCCAAGCCCCTCACAGTAAGCCACTACCAGAATCGAACCCCAATCAGTCCAAACCTCTCATCCATGGCTTCCAATCACAGCTCCATGGTCAAAAAAACCTAATCGACAATCTACAACTCCACATACCTTGATGCCGGAACCTCCACGATCGGTGAAGAGAAACCCGACAAATTTGGCTCGACCCTAAGGCTCGGGAATACGAGATATCTTCCTGAGGTGTAGATCCTCGACCAGCTTCGAGCTCTGGAATGGCGATTCAATCTCCGGCGTCGCCAGAGCTCAGCTCTGCTCTCCCGACCATGGGTTCTTCGCGAGCAGTGGCGTTTTGAAGGGAATGCTGCAGATGAGGCCTCCGATCAAACGTGGAGGAGGTCGGAGACTCGTCCCGCAACCAAGCGCCGGCTATCGGTCGCGAGCGTGCGTCGATGTTGAACCCGTCGGCAGATAGGGTGAGCTCGAGAGGAATCGGGCGTTTTCGACGGAGTGGACACGAAGGGAATGAGGCGGCCTTTAGGGCTCGAGTTACTGTAGCTTCTTATTTATATAGGTAGGGTTTAATTACTCCACCTAATTAACTCCCTAATAAGCCCCTCAAATGGTGATTTCCATTATCCCTTTAAACTCAACAGATTTTAACTCCTTGATCTCCACCATACTATCTCCAATTAAATCCAGAAAAATGTATAAAAATTCCCATAAATTATTATAGGTTATTTACTTTGTCGTATCTCACATTCTCCCCCTCTAATAAGAATTTGGTCCCCAAATTTACGACACAAATGCATTAAACGACAAATGACACGCGTGACCATTATTATTAATGACACTACTTTACATATCTTCATTAAACAAATGTGGATACCGAGCTTGGATCTCATCCTCCAGCTCCCAGGTTGCCTCGTCATCTGAATGATGCTCCCATCCAACCTTGACCAATCTGATTGTCTTGTTTCGCAGCTGGTGGTCCTTGCGATCCAATATCCGCACTAGAACCTCCTCATATGTTACATCTGGCTGAAGGGTGATCGATACATCTGTCAAAATATGCGTAGGGTGTGGCACGTATTTCCTCAACATAGATACGTGAAATACATCATGCACCCCGGCAAGTGAAGGTGGCAGTGCCAATCGATATGCTACCTCACCAATCCTCTCAAGTATTTGAAAGGGTCCTATGTAACGAGGAGCTAACTTCCCTTTCAATCCAAATCTCCTAACTCCCTTGGTAGGAGACACTCGCAGGAACACATGATCATACACAGAGAACTCCAAAGGTCTCCGTCTCCGATCTGCGTAGCTTTTCTGTCGGTCCTGGGCTTCTGACATTCTGCGTCTGATGGTGCCAACCAACTCTGCATCTCGCTGAATACGCTGGGGGCCCAAGACTGACGATTCTCCAACCTCGTCCCATAAAGTAGGAGATCTACATGCTCTGCCATATAATGCCTCGAATGGTGCTATCTGAATCGCTGAGTGGTAACTGTTATTGTATGCAAACTCCACTAAGTGCAAATGATCCTCCCAACTACCATCGAAGTCCATAACACAAGATCTCAATAGATCCCCCAATGTCTGGATAGTACGCTCCGACTGCCCATCCGTCTGAGGGTGAAATGCAGTACTAAAACAGAGTTCCGTACCCATGGCCTGCTGGAGACTCCACCAAAATTGAGAGGTAAATCGTGGATCTCTATCTGATATAATACTCAGAGGTATACCATGCAATCTGGTGATCTCTTTGCAGTATAACTCTGCCAATCGATCCAACAAATCCGTCCGACGGATCGGTAAAAAGTGTGAGGATTTGGTTAACCGATCAACGATTACCCAAATCACATCATGACCCTTCTGGGTCCGGGGTAGTCCTACCACAAAGTCCATCGTGATATGCTCCCATTTCCATTCCGGTATTTCTATCTTCTGCAGTAACCCAGCTGGTCTCTGATGCTCCGCCTTTATCTGCCGACAAACCAAACATTGCGCCACGAATGTCGCAATGTCCCTCTTCATGCCACTCCACCAGTATGATCGTTTCAGATCCCTGTACATGCGAGTACCTCCTGGATGAATCGCATATCTAGATCGATGTGCTTCCTGTAATAAGTCCTCCAGAACATGATGCAACTCGGGGACACATAATCTTCCACGAAAATACAGAATTCCACTATCATCACAGGTAAATTCTGTCTGCTGTCCTGAGATGACTCTGCTACGTAAAAACTGTAGATGTTGATCTGTAGCCTGAGCCTCTTTGATACGCTCCACTATAAGGGACTGAGCAACCATGGTAACTAACAAGCCTCGCTCTGTCTGTGCCTACTCTATCAACCCCAACTCAGAGAAGCTCTGCATCAATTCAGTAACCATCACTTGGTGGCATGCCAAAACTCCACGGGATTTCCTACTCAAGGCATCAGCCACCATATTGGCTTTCCCTGAGTGATAGTTAATTGTGCAGTCATAGTCTTTCAAGAATTCCATCCATCTCCTCTGCCGGAGGTTCAATTCCTTCTGGGTGAATAAATACTTGAGGCTTTTATGATCTGTATAAATTTCAAAAGTGATCCCATATAAATGATGTCGCCATATTTTCAGTGCGAAAATGATAGCTGCCAACTCTAAATCATGGGCAGGATAATTCCTCTCATGATCTTTCAGCTGACGTGAGGCATATGACACCACTCGCTCGTGCTGCATAAGTACTGCCCCTAACTCCTGATATGACGCATCCGTGAAAAGTATAAATCCATTCACTCCAGAGGGAAGTACTAGCACTGGTGTAGAAATGAGCCTCCGCTTGAGCTCCTGGAAGCTCTGCTCACAAGATTCAGTCCAGTTGAATTTCTCACCCTTTTGGGTCAATCGTGTCAAAGGCAAGGCTATGCTGGAGAAACCTTCGACGAACCTCCGATAATACCCAACTAATCCCAAGAAGCTATGTATCTCTTGTACCGTCTTCGGCTGTTCCCAGCTAGTGACGGCCTCAATTTTCTGTGGATCAACTTATACCTCCGCTGGATACAATGTGCCCAAGAAAACCCACCGAAGGTAATTAGAATGCGCATTTGCTAAACTTCGCATAGAGGTGTTCTCGCCGTAGCATCTCCAAAACTATGCGAAGATGTCGCCTGTGCTCCTCCTCAGATCGGGAATATATCAGAATATCGTCAATGAACACAATGACGAACTGGTCTAGATACTCCAGGAACACTCTGTTCATCAGATCCATGAATACTGCTGGAGCATTGGTAAGCCCAAATGGCATTACCAAGAACTCATAGTGACCATAACGAGTGCGAAATGCTGTCTTCGGAATATCTGCATCTCTAACCCTGAACTGATGATAGCCTGAGCGCAAATCAATCTTAGAATATACACAGGTATCCTTCAGCTGATCAAATAAATCCTCTATACATGGCAATGGATATTTGTTCTTGACAGTGACCGCATTCAGCTGTCGGTAATCAATACATAATCTCAATGATCCGTCTTTCTTCTTAACGAAGAGTACTGGTGCTCCCCACGGAGAAACACTGGGACGGATAAATCCTCTGTCCAACAGCTCCTGCAGCTGAACCTTCAGCTCTCCTTTAGTGCCATGCGATAAGGGGTCTTGGATACCGGTGCGGTTCCCGGAACCAGCTTAATAGTAAACTCGACTTGCCGGTTAGGAGGCAAACCGAGGAGTTCGTTAGGGAACACATCTGGAAATTCTCGAACGATAGAAACATCCGAGAGCTGTGGTAATGCATCCGAACCAGCTTTAACCATGGACAGCAAATATCCCTGACAGCCTTGTGCCAACAATCTCCTCGCTTGCATTGCTGATATGACTGCTATCCCATCACTTCTGGTTCCAAAGAATACCCAAGATGGTAGACCGGGAGGTCGGAAAGTGACTACTCTAGCTCCGCAATCGACTGTGGCATGGTTCATGGCCAACCAATCCATGCCTAATATAATATCAAATTCCACCATCTCTATTACCTGTAGATCCACTATAAGAGTCTGACCATTGAAGTTTAAAGGACATCCTTTGACTTCTAGACTAATACTTAGTACCTCGCCAGATGGTAGAGATACCGTCAACCCATGAGTCCGACGAGTAGGCAGCCTCCCGATTTTACCAAGAAATAGTCGAGATATGAATGAATGGGAACTACTTGTATCTATCAATAGATCTGCAGTACAAGCATAAACTGATATAGTACCTCAGAAAACCAATCCTTCAGCCCGCTGTGCCTCCTCTCGTGTGATAGCATAAATGCGACCCACCTCTGAGCTCGGTTGTGGCATCCCTGGAGTGGTCTGCGCTGGAATCGAAGGTGCAGAAATTGGCTACTGATACTGAGATTGAGGCTGCTGCTGATATGCTGAGTAAGGCTGATGTGGATGAAAATCCTGCTGTGCTGGAAATGCCTGATGAGAAGACACTGCGGCAGAATACTGTGTAGTCGCTGGTTCTTGACTCTGCACATGATATATCTGTCCCTGAGAAGGCGGTGGTCGCTGCTGACGAGGAGCACTCTGAGTCTTCTGATATATCCTCTGTGATCATGACTGTGAGGGTTGTTCCCCCTGAGCTGTGACTTTAGGAGTCTCCAACTGTGCTTTCAGGGTACAATTCCGACTCTCATGGCCTGGAAGTTTACAATAGAAACATATAGCGTGATCCAACGGACAGTTGCTCCTAGCGTGACTCTTGGAACCACACTGAAAACATGTGATTCCCCCAAAGTCCTTTTGGTCACCACGAGAGGGTCGAGAACCTCCATCCACCGTTCGCCCCGTCTTCTGAGGCCGAGAAGATCCTCCGGAAGGAGCCCGAGAACTCTGGCTCCTATTTCCTCTCTTCTGAGACAGCTGCTTTTCATTACCTTTCTCTAGAGACACCTGCTGCTGTGTCATCTTGATATACAGCGCATGATCCAAAACTTTTCGGTAGGAGCTACCCGGAAAACCTGATATCCGGATCCGAATGTATGCAGCAAGGCCCTGAGTAAACTGATGCATCCGATAGTAATCCTGTGCCACTAGCTGAGGACAAAATTCAGCCAACCTACTGAACTCTGCATTGTACTCCAATACTGAACGATCGCCCTGCTTGAGATTCAGAAACTCCTGGCGGCGAGCAAGACAAAAAGTAGCAAGGAAGTGCTGTCTCTCGAAGGCATCACGAAACATCATCCATGTGATGTGTTGCTCCCTGAAGATCGTCTTCTGCATATCCCACCATGTGCCCGCCTGATCTCGGAGGTGATACGCAGCCAATTCCACCTTCTCTTCATCTGTACAGCTCATGTACCCGAAAGTACTTTCTAAATTCCTCAACCAACTACGAGCAGCCCAAGGGTCAGCTCCGCCCGAGTATAAAGTAACTCTATCCTTGACAGACCTCGCCAGGAACGGTATGCGAGCTCTATCCTGCATCCAATCAGTAGTAGCAGGTGCAGGTTCCACTGATGGTATCACAGAAGGAATCCCTTGTGTCTGAAATCCCTGATCTCTCACAGGTGGTACTACCGAAGGGATCTCCTGAGGCTGACATCCCTGATCTCTATAAGGAGTCTGATGGGTCGGTCCTCGACTAACAGTCTCAACATCAGTCGGATCCCTAGAAGAATACGCCTCCTGAGTCACTGGTTCTGGTACCACGACCACGACGAGAACCGACTGCTGACCGACCTCGTCTCATACCTGATAGCAATAATTAATAAGTACTACCAACAATTTATAATTATACTTATAAAACTTACAGCCTATAACTTGGAGGTGTTCCGCCACTGCCTGGTCCCAAATCCTAAAAAGTCACTTCGAGGAATAAAATCAAGGGAAAATCCAAAACGTACGAATTCGACATTGTAAATCGGTGGCTCTGATACCAATAAATTGTCACGCCCCGAGAGTAAGTTTGTCCGACGAAAATCGGACAGCACCTCCCCTGTAGCAGTGGCATATAAACCAATATACATAGCCAATAGATATACACATGCAAAATATAGCCAACACGGCAAGAACTAAACACAACCATGCAGATAATAAGCAGCCCACTCGGCTGGTAAATCAAACACAGCGGAAAACGAAATAGCAAGTACCATAATACCAAAAGAACTCACCGTGGGTCGGCCCGGCTTGACTCCTCGACAAAGCAAAACCAATCACAGAATAACATCAAGTCCCAAAAATGGTTATTACAATACCAAACTCAAAAGTTCAACTCACAACCAGAAATCTAAACAAAACCGGAAATCCGTCCTTAGAAGCAACGTGGGACTGGCAGTCGGGATCCCCCCAAGTGTACCGGTATCACTAACGGTTACCTGATGAAATTACCAATGTACGAGGTTGTGAGTATAAAACTCAGCGAGTAAAGAATAGATAGTGCATGAGTAACATAAATAGCCAAGAGTACAATAGGATACAGTCTCAGAAAGATAAATAGCAGATGCTACTGTGTAAACAAAGTATATATATATCCATATCTGATACCAAATCCTAAGCTAGTAGTATAAGGTCTGAGGTAACATAAACTGCTACAGTACTGCTCATAACTACCAAGATCACAGATAAGGTATACTGTCACAGTAATCAGTGTCTAAGCATATAAACAGGTATATGATAACAGAAACTGAACAAGTAAGCATATAACAACATAATAAAAAATAACAGAGAAATAGCGTATGCACGGATGGTCACTCCTGCCCACCCCTCAAGTACCATGACCCCAGTATGGACGAGAGGCCGGGTCAATGACAGACTGTACACCCTACAGCTACCACTACTCTCGAGCGGCCGAGGGGACAGTTACATAGTAGCTGAATAGCCACGTCTGCGACGGGGTCCCTGCTGCCCCCGACTCCAGCAATCACTACCCAATAAGTGTGCGAGTGGGGGGCACAACAGGACATGCAGCACGCTCCAAGCTACCACTACCCATGAGTGGCCGAGCGTGCGGCCCAGGTCGATGACCGTCTAAACCACAAGGGAGCCATGGTCATCGACGATGCATGCAATGACATGATGCGAACAATGCAACAGTCATCATATATACAAAATCAGGTATGCTACATGAAGCCGCATGCTCAATACTAAGCATAAATAAATAGTAGTCCAAACAGATAATATGGTATCTAGTATCTGCTAATTATCAGGAATAACAACGGGAGACTGTATAGATACGAATGTGAGCTTCTCGAAGTTTGAGTGGATAAAGTATCAAGCACAGGACATAATACGAGTGGAGTCAAGGTAAAGCTCTACTTTTTCCGAACTACTCAGGCACCAAGAACAATAACTAAAGAATCAAGTCAAGAAGTGCTCGCCTCTAAGTGTAGGCTGAATCCAACGTCAATCTCGTCGCGACGCTCGTCCCGATCAAAGTCCTGTGTCAATGTACCAATTTTAACTAATTATGTATGAAACTGAATATCTAAACTAATATATAAGACCGACAAATTTAATCCGAGTTCATTCATTATCCAATTAGAACCAAAACCCTAATTTGAGCCCTCAGCTCCCCCAATTCCTAGCAAATCACTACCACCATAACATTTACCTCTTCATAAATGTGTTCCATATAAACTGATTCAATCCAAAATTATCACATTCTTTAGCAAAAATGCCTACAACTATCAATTACCTAAGCATCAATCAAACAAACTTCTCAATTACTTCCACACTTCCAATTTCTAATGGAATAACATACCTTACCTAAACTCCCCACTGTTGACTCACTGTCGAGAGATGAAATCACCGGCACTAGCTCACCGGTACCACTCGCTGTCGCAGATCCACAGATCAGAGCTCCTACAGAGCTACAAACCATTGTAATCACATAATTCAGCACACATCCTACTTGAATCCAACACCTAGGTCCACAGATTCAACATCTAAAGTGATAGAGACCTTACCCAATGAGTCCCGGATGAAGAACAGCAGCTGGAAGTTGTGGCTAAGCCCCTCACAGTAAGCCACTGCCAGAATCGAACCCCAATCAGTCCAAACCTCTCATCCATGGCTTCCAATCACAGCTCCATGGTCAAAGAAACCTAATCGACAATCTACAACTCCACATACCTTGATGCCGGAACCTCCACGATCGGCGAAGAGAAACCCGACGAATTTGGCTCGGCCCTAAGGCTCGGGAAGACGAGATATCTTCCTGAGGTGCAAATCCTCGACCAGCTTCGAGCTCTGGAATGGCGATTCAATCTCCGGCGTCCCCAGAGCTCAGCTCTGCTCTCCCGATCATGGGTTCTTCGCGAGCAATGGTGTTTTGAAGGGAACGCTGCAGATGAGGCCTCCGATCAAACGTGGAGGAGGTCGGAGACTCATCCCGCAACCAAGCGCCGGTGATTGGTCGCGGGCGTGCGTCGATGCTAAACTCGTCGGTGGATAGGGTGAGCTCGAGAGGAATCGGGCGTTTTCGACGGAGTGGACACGAAGGGAATGAGGCGGCCTTTAGGGCTCGAGTTACTGTAGCTTCTTATTTATATAGGTAGGGTTTAAGTACTCCACCTAATTAACTCCCTAATAAACCCCTCAAATGGTGATTTCCATTATCCCTTTAAACTCAACAGATTTTAACTCCTTAATCTCCACCATACTATCTCCAATTAAATCCAGAAAAATGTCTAAAAATTCCCATAAATTATTATAGGTTATTTACTTTGTCATATCTCACAAATAAAGTAATAATTTCCAAAACAAAACAAACCTATTCTATAAAAATTTAGCAAAGAAGTACTTTAGAAAAAAACATGACTAACTAGAAATTTCTTAAGATTAAACATAGTCATAATTCAAGTTAATAGATATAATAAGTCACAAACAACAGATCCCCAGAATCACTCATCCTCATCCTCATCATCTCGATAATAATCAAACATCCTCCGCTGCTCCTTCTCTAAAGCATCAGTACGCTCTATCATTTCTTGACAAAAATCTGCAATTTGTCCCTGAAGAGAGCTGTACTGATCATCCATTTTTGTTTCCAAGGAGTCAAAGCGACTAAAAATATCATCTCGTAGATGGGTAAAGAAGTCACTAGTTGGAGGAGGAGGAGCATATAAACTGTTTTGAGGGAAATCAAAGTAGGGTGTCATTGCAAATTCAGGATCAATAAACACAGGAGGAGGCGCAGTAATCGGGATCGGATCATCCTCAGCAATAGGGTCGTCGATAGCCGGTGGGATGTAGTGTGGATGAGTTCGCTTGTACACAAGCCCCTCGGTGCTAGTCTTAATCCCAGCCAAGGACAACTGCCTAATCTCAACAAGATCAAATCTGATAGCTCAATCAACTCACCCCGATGAACTCCCACACCCAGAGAAGCAATGTATGTAGTAAGAACACTGAACCATATAAACCTTATATGAAGTACTGTACCCTAAATAGTAAATGATAGATCTGTATACCCAGTATCCTAAGTCAAAGTCTAGTCTATGTCTAAGAGCATACATCAGAAAAAGATGAACATGACGCAAGACACCCTGATCACCAGATGATAATGGATAAATGCAAGACACGACCATCTTATAAAAAGCATTATCTTTTGGATTGAGGGGTACAGTTGACATCTTTTTAGGACGAGGTCCCTCAAAGAAGTCGGCATACATGATGTCAAGGGTAAGATGAGAGAAAGGAGCAGGTAATGGATCGGGAAGAGACTTACTAAAAAAGATACGATTAACTGAAGGTCGTATCCGTAGAAAATGAATAAACATGTCAAGATCAAACAACATATCTCGAGTAGTAACTCTAGTCCTATAATGATGGGGATCAAGTTCACACAGATTGTGATAAAATTCATAACACAAAATAGGATTATATGCATGACGACAAAAGACAATACTGTCTAGTTGAAAGTGCTGTGTGATGTCTATGACCTCAGGAAAGAAAGTTTGATAGAATTGAAGATCAAGACAATGCGTTCCTAACACCTTAAATTTCTTATTAGGAAAAGATTGACGCAATTCTTCGGAAGAGAACCTAGGGTCTTGGCTGGGATTAAGAGAGCTAGCCTCTCGTTGTGCAATAGCTCTACTTTTCTCACTATATAAAAATAATGAAAAATTAATATTGCATAATATAATTAAATGAGAAGGGACTAGATAATTACCGAGGCATTTTCGGAGGCGAGGTGAGGCTAGAATCGACGAGTCAGATTAGAAGAGAAGAGAATGGACTAGACATTGTTGGTGAGTTCTAAAGGTTGCCCGATTCTGTTTATATAGAGGGTGATCGATCGACTGATAAGGTGTTCAGTCGACCAATCCCTTAAATTTCTCGTCCTTTTGACCGATGAGCAGATGTTCGGTCGACCGATAATTTTATTTTGGCACAGATACAGGGTGGGAGGAGAGTAGTTGAACGAATAAGATTTTATGTTTTCAGTCGACCGATAAACCGGTTCGATCGAGCGAATAATTTAATCAGTCATTAAAAGTGTTCGGTCGACAGAACCATTTGTTCGGTCGACGAAACTTTTAATTTTTTTAATTATTATTTAAAAAATTTAAATAATTCTTAATAATAATAATTTTAATAAGGTTTAAAATAAGTTTTTCATAAGTTTAAAATAAATTCAAAATAATTTTAATAAGTTTAAATAAGTAAAAATAATTTTTAATAAGTTTAAAATAATTTTTAATAAGTTTAAAATAATTTTTTAATAATTTTAAAATAATTTTTAATAAGTTTAAAATAATTTTTAATAATTTTTAAAATAATAAGTTTAAAATAATTTTTAATAAGTTTAAAATAATTTTTTAAAAATTTTAAAATAATTTTTAATAAGTTTAAAATAATTTTTTAATAATTTTAAAATTATTTTTAATAAGTTTAAAATAATTTTTTAATAATTTTAAAATAATTTTTAATAAGTTTAAAATAATTTTTAAAATAATAAGTTTAAAATAATTTTTAATAATTTAAAAATAATTTTTAATAAGTTTAAAATAATTTTTAAAAATTTTTAAAATAATAAGTTTAAAATAATTTTTAATAATTTTAAAATAAGTAGTTTAAAATATTTTTTAATAATTTTAAAATAATAAGTTTAAAATAATTTTTAATAATTTTAAAATAATTTGTTTAAAATAATTTTTAATAAGTTTAAAATAATTTTTTAATAATTATAAAATAATTTGTTTAAAATAATTGTTAATAAGTTTAAAATAGTTTTTTAATAATTTTTAAAATAATAAGTTTAAAATAATTTTTAATAAGTTTAAAATAATTTTAATTAAGTTTGAAATAATTTTAATTATGTTTAAAATATTTTTTTTAATAATTTTAAAATAGTTTTAATTAAGTTTTTAGAATTTTAAAATAGTTTTAAGTAATTTTAATTAAGTTTTAATTTGAATTAATTAAGTTCGAACTTGATTTGAATTATATTTCTATTAATTTTGAATTTATTGAAAGAGGTTATTGAACCCATGTCAGATTCAAACTTAGCTTTGAGTTAATCAAGCAGGCGTCCTAAGGATAAGCTTTCAGTTCAGTGGCGAGGCATACGGCCTACTTGAATATCATTAGACCACTTGCTGAAGACTTTCCAAACTGTTCCCGCTCAAAAAACTTAATACTAAATTTTGGTCTAACTATCCCATGTTTGACTGGGGTAGCTTCTGTCAGATCCACTAAGTCTAGTGCACCAGGTAGAATTTCATATTCAGCCTAGACATGCTTTCGATAAAGTTTCCTTGACGTACTATCATCCCAATCCATTCCGGTGCTATGTTGTAGGATTTGGTAAACCTTTTTCATCTAACCATTCTAAGCAGAAAAATAATCCTAAGCCTAAGTATTGAGTTTGGTTTAATCAAGTTGGTTGGATTGTTTTTCTATTTGGTCCCCCTGAGTCGTAGCTTAGATAAGGTCTATCTAAGTAATGGATTTGACTCTTAGGGACCAAGTAGTGGTTTGGTTCAATTTGTTTGGTTAAAAAATTTGTTTGAACCCATGCTTGGACTTGACTTCTAGTATTTTGACTGATTAAGGATAAGTATGATTTGTTTGTTTGTTTGGGTTTGTAACCAAGTCCAGATTTGTTGTACACGGCTCGTTGCGATCCAAGTACCATATTTAGACACTTGGATCCCATTTCGAACTTTTCCAACGTTTTCTTGAGTCGCTCGACTTGACCTTTCAAATCAAAATTTTCTTCCTCAAGTTTTTCAACTAGAGTTGAAGTTCCGAGTTGAACTCGGTTAGTCGAGTCACTCAAGTTAACTTGTTGCTTAAGGTGGTCTATTTCCTTAAGTAACAAGTTATTTTGTTTTTCAGATTTTGACAATTTTTTAAACAAACATTTAACTACTTTAAGCAAGTTAGACTTTGAATAAATCGTTACCATATTTGGATCTTCTGATCCGGGGCTTCTATCGGACTCGATGTCGATCTCTGATTCGTACTCTTCATCGGACTCGGTCCCGAAATCTTCGTTTCTTGCCATAAATGCAAGGTGACTCGAGTGCTTCGTTTGCTCCGCATCGGATTCGTCGGAAGAAGTTTCGTCCCATATCGCTTGAAGAGCCTTCTTTTGTCTTGTTGATTTGGGTCCTTCTTCTTTCCGATTTGGACATTCATTTTTGAAATGCCCCTTCTTGTTGCATCCATAACAAATCATTTCTGATTTGTTTTGGATCTGGTTCGGTGGAGTCTTTTTGGTGCTTCTTCTAAACTTCCTTTTAGTCAACAACCTTCGGACCATGTTGACTAATTCTTCTTCATTTGTTGAGTCCGAGTCTGGTTCGCTTTCTGACTTGATCTTCTTTTTAGATTTTGTTTCCTTGCTTGATCCTGCATACAAAGCTACACCTTTCTCGACATGGCTTGTGTTAGACTATTCGTGTAATTCTAATTCACAAAATAACTCATCTAGCTAATTAAGAACTGAAAGATCCTTGGAAACTTTGTACGCATCTACAATTGATGCCCACAAAGTATTCCTCAGAAAAGCATTCAGAGCATACCTTATTGTGTCATGATTTTCAAGACTATGCCCGATCAGGTGAAGACCGTTGAGGATGTCCTTCAGTCGAGCGTGTAGTTGCGAGGTCGTCTCTCCAGGAAACATTTTTATATTTAACAAATTGTTTAAAAGTAAATCTCATTAGTTTACCTTCGAGTCGTCCGTTCCTTCGTGTAGTTTGACTATCGAGTCCCACAATTATTTGGTATTGTCGTAGGGACCAACTATAGGTGCAGCGAAGGCCGGCAAGAGGGGGGTGAATTGCTCCTGAAAAATTAAAACTATACCCTCCTCGGAATTTAACTCAAAAATAAAAGCAGTAGTAAAATAATAGCAACTAAATTAAGGAGACAGAAAATAAATCAGAAACAGAATTTAACCTGGTTACAATCAAGAGGGTTGTTAATCCAGGGCGATGAAAAGCGCATTAACAAAAATCTCCATCTCTGAAGGCGGAGAAGCCTTTTACACTTTTGGAAGCTCACTAGTTGCTTAGGAATTGCTTGAGATGTATTGAATTCCTAGCTCCAGGGGCCTTTAAATAGCCTCCGGAAATCTGATCTCGAGGGTCCAAGGCGCCTCCAATGGGTGAGCGGATAAAACTTTATCCGCAGCGCAAACGGTCAGTTTTGACCTGTTGAAGGCGCCTTCAAGCTGGAGGCGCCTCCAAGCTGGCAGGTTGAATTCCAGCTTGCTTCTTTGCTTCGCTTTGACTTCCAACGCTCCGATCTTTTGGGTGATTGCGACCAACCGGAATAGGGCTCACCCAAACCCAATTCCCAGCTTTCTCCTCGAGCAGGCTTCCGTCCGGCTTCTCGTCCCTCGAACGCCGCGCACGTTCTTCTCGCTCCACCGTAGTACTCTTCCGCAGCTCTCTCGTCCTTCGGACGCACCGAGCCCGTCGACTCCCTTCCCGTGTCGTCCTTCTCGCTAACTGCGTCTTCCGCTCGACTTCCTGTGCTCTTAAGCTCCTGCACACTCAAACACAGGGATCAAACAAAGCAGGACCTAACCAACTTGGTTGATCATATCAAAACACCCACGTGGACCAACAATCTCCTCCTTTTTGATGTGCATCAACCCAAGTTCAAGTTAGGGTAAAAATAGACAGAAAAGTAATTTTAAAAGAAAAATTACTAAACTCGCATATTAAGCATTAGTTTGCAATAAATAAAATTGCAACTACAAAAATAATATTTTTAATTTTTAAAAAAAAAATTTCTCCCCCTAAATATGTAAAATAGAAATTTCAAAGATATTTCTAAGTAAAATGAAGTTTTTTTTGGAAAAAATTCTAAGTAAAATTTCTAAGTGAAAAAAAAATAAATTCTAACCACAATAATTTGTTTGGAATTTTCAAAATAATTTCTAAAAAAATTATTTTTAGAAAAGAAATTCTAAGATATTTCTAATTTAAGATTAAATTAGAAAAATAGAAATTTCAAAGATATTTCTAAGTAAAATGAAGATTTTTGGAAAAAATTCTAAGTAAAATTGCTAAGTAAAATTTCTAAGTGAAAAAAAATTCTAAGCAAAGCTTTCAAGAGATATTTTTCTAAAAAAAAGAATTTCTAAGGAAATGTTTAAAAACTTTTCAAAGCATTATTTAATTTCAATTTTAATGCTTTTATCAGAAAGTTAATTAAACATTTTCATTTCGATATTTCGGCTTCCAGGTCATGGCAAGGCACTAGGCCTTCTTGGTTATTGGAGCAACAACCACTTCCTTAGACAAAGCTTCCATAAAGAAATTCAAAGTTTAATTTTCTTACTGTAAGCTTTAAATGAATTAATTTAGCACAGATTTCGGAATCCAATAGAGGTTCCTTCCTACAGGGTTATTCAAAAATTTCGGGGGTACATAGTTCTTGGGTACTCTTTTAAGTTGACCCTGATGGTTTCTAATGTACCAATTCAATTTTTCATAAATTTTTAATTTTGAGTTTGGAAATTTATTTGTATTTAAACATGCATCATATTTCAAATTTTCAATTTCTAATTTTAATTTATTATTTTCTGATTTTATGCTATCGTACATCTCAAGTGGACATGCTTTTGCTAATTTCATTTTCAATTCTTTATTTTCTTTTTCTAATTCGAATAAGTCTTTAGAAAGGGATTTAATAAAGCGAAAAGACTGAGTCGTGGTTAGATTTCGTACCTGACTTACCTGACTCGGTGAGGTTCCCCCTTTATTGCAACTTTTCTCTTCTGATGTTCCTCCCCCTTCATCGATACTCATCTCTGAGCTTAACTCTTCTTCCAGCTGATGGTTAGCTATTAGATCTATCCCCGAGAATTCTTCGACGTCTGATTTGGAGGATGAGTCTGACCAAGTGGCCTTCAGGTTCTTGTGTTTGGAGGATTCTGGTTTCTTGTACTTAGTCTTTGCCTTCTCCTTTTGCTTGCTCTTCAATTTCGGGCAGTCATCCTTGATGTGCCCTTCTTCATTGCAGTTGTAGCAACGAGTCATTCTTCTTTTTCTCTCATGCCTCTGCGATCTAAATTTGTTATATTTAAAAAATTTATTGAAGCGTCTTACCAGTAGTTCCGCTTCTGATTCGTCGACCAAGGCTTCGGAGTCAGAACTGTTCATTTTTTCCTTTAAGGCAATGTTCTGACTGGTCTTCTCTACTCCATTGGGCTCTGAAACTCGAGATTCTTGAAGTTCAAAAGTGGAAAACAATTGTTCTAAAGTACTTACCTCGAGGTCCTTAGAGATGTAGTACACATCTACTAAGGAGGCCCACTCTGGAGTTCTGGGGAAGGCGTTGAGCGCGTATCGGATAGAGTCCCGGTTCGTTACCTCTTCTCCAAGATTGGTTAGTTGCGTGATCAGCTCTTTGATCCTTGCTTGGAGTTGCGCTACCTTCTCGCATTGGTTCATCCGGAGGTTCGTCAACTGGTTCCGGAGGATGTCGCGTCTGGCTAGCTTCGCTTCAGAGGTACCTTCGTGAAGCTCCAGGAATTTCTCCCAGAAATCTTTCGCAGAGTCGTAGCTTCCAATCCGATTTACCTCCTGAGGTGGCAGTACACTGAGTAGATGGAACTCAGCCTTTTCGTTGGCGACGAAATCGGCTTGCTCCTTCTTGCTCCATGTGTTTTCTTCTTTATCTTTCGGCACTGCAAAATCATATTTCATTGTAATAAGAATATCAAAATTCATTTTAAAAAATACCTCCATTTTTCGCTTCCATGTGGCGAAATCTCCGTCGAACTTTGGAGGATGAATGTTTGCTCCGACCATCATCTTGATCGTTGTGCTTCAGTCGGCTGTTAGTCCTTCTGAGGCGGTCTAGCTCTAATACCAATTGTAGGTACAGCGGCGGCCGGCAAGAGGGGGGGTGAATTGCTCCTGAAAAATTAAAACTATACCCTCTTCGAAATTTAACTCAAAAATAAAAGCAGCAGTAAAATAATAGCAACTAAATTAAGGAGACAGAAAATAAATCAGAAACAGAATTTAACCTGGTTACAACTAAGAGGGTTGTTAATCCAAGGCGATGAAAAGCGCACTAACAAAAATCTCCTTCTCTGAAGGCGGAGAAGCCTTTTACACTTTTGGAAGCTCACTAGTTGCTTAGGAATTGCTTACAGTATTGATTGCTTGAGTTATACTGAATTCCTAGCTCCAGGGGCCTTTAAATAGCCTCTGGAAATCTGATCTCGAGGGTCCAAGGTGCCTCCAATAGAGGTCCAAGGCGCCTCCAATGGGTGAGCGGATAAAACTTTATCCGCAACGCAAACGGTCAGTTTTAACCTGTTGAAGGCGCCTTCAACAAGGCTGAAGGCGCCTTCAAGCTGGAGGCGCCTCCAGCCTGATGGAGGCTCCTCTAAGCTGGGAGGTTGAATTCCAGCTTGCTTCTTTGCTTCGCTTTGACTTCCGATGCTCCGATCTTTTGGGTGATTGAGGCCAACCGGAATAGGGCTCACCCGAACCCAATTCCCGGCCTTCTCCTTGAGCAGGCTTCCGTCCAGCTTCTCGTCCCTCGAACGCCGCACATGTTCTTCTCACTCCACCGGAGTACTCTTCCGCAGCTCTCTCGTCCTTCGGATGCATTGAGCCCATCGGCTCCCTTCCTGTGTCGTCCTTCTCACTAGCTGCGTCTTCCGCTTGACTTCCTATGCTCCTAAGCTCTTGCACACTCAGACACAGGGATCAAACAAAGCAGGACCTAACCAACTTGGTTGATCACATCAAAACACCCACGGGGACCAACACCAACTCTATTCAACTCCTCCATCGTGAGCCAGCACTGAATGGTATTGATTGCTTTGTAGTTCAGTTGTGCCTTCTTGATCATCTGAGGAGTCCATTCTTCTTGTTCTAGGGTTGTTCCATCCTTCATTGGAGGAGTATAGCCTTTCGAAACTGTGAACCAAAGCTCAATGTCAGACTTTAAGTAGCACTCCATCCTATTCTTCCAGTAACTGAAATTCTCTCCTTTGAATAGTGGAGGTCAGACTGTACTATAGCCTTCTTGAAATGAGTTCAACATCCTTGCAAGAAAAAGTTAAAGAACAAAATATTTCCAAGACTTTCATCTTGGGATTAGTAGTGCTTGAAGAAAAAATATTCTAAAAGGAAAAGAAAGAGTTTTAAAAATGCTTTGAAAATTGGTTAAGAAATTTCAGAGCTAACCGGCTCTGATACCAATTGATAGATCGTTTGGAGTGATAGAAGGGGGGGATGAATATCGCACTTTTTAAAACTATTCTTTTCTTTCAAATCAAAGTCGTGCAACGGAAATAAAAAGGAGACAAAGTATTTTACTTCGTTCGGAGTCTAGCTCGACTCCTACTCAAAGGCCCGCAGTCCTTGATTGCACCGATGGGCAAAACACTAAAAACCTTCTTTCTGAAGTCCTCGGAAAGAAGCGAATCGTACAGATACAAGAATGTTAAGATAGTAACACACCTACTATCTTATGTAAATTTAAGTGCAATATAAAATAAATATACCGACAATAAGATTTGAAAGACGAAGCTTGGTCGGCACGAATGACGTTGCTTGCTGAAATCGTAGGCGTGAGTAGCTTGCAGAAGAGCACCAGAATTGATTCGAAAAGTTATATTTTGCCTCTGACTTCGAGTCTCAATTTATAAGAGTACTGGAGGTTCGGTCGACCGATCCCTCTTTTCGGTTGACCGAACCAGCTTCATTCCTTCCTCGCTGAAGACTGCAGCTGGCTCGATCTGTCGCAGTAAATGCTCATGAATGGTTCGGTCGACCGAACCCATTTTTTGATCGACCGAACAGTCTATTTCCCTGTTCGTCGAAATCTGCCGAGATCCTCATTAATGCTGCAGTTAATTTTGATTGGATCGGTCGACCGGTCATCCGGTTCGGTCGACCGGTCATCCGGTTCAGTCGACCGGTCATCCGGTTCAGTCGACCGGTCATCCGGTTCGGTCGACCGATCAGCCTTTTTCCTTTTCTGCTGATCGATGTTTGTTAACTTGGTTTGTACTGAGTCACCAGGGATCGGTCGACCGATCGAGCTTTGATCGGACTTTGACTTTGATCTGGTATGAGCTGTTTACTTTCTGATTTTGTCTGTTATGCTTTGTTCGGTCGACTGAACCGCTGGTTCGGTTGACCGATCCAATCTGACCTGCAGCACAGTGTTAGAACAAAAACATCCTGCAACATAGATGTTAGCACACAACATAATAATGAATGAGTAATAAAAGAACATAAGAACTGTTCTTGATCTCAACTTGGAAACCTTCCCGGTTTCTTCAGTTGGATCAGCGACTTAGGGTTGTTCCCTTCTGGAACTCGACCTCACAATCGCTCCTCCAGTTTGTTTACCTCAACCCACCTACCAAACTTTGATCCTCCAGATCTAGTTTGGACTTTTCACTTAGCTCTTATCGGCTCGCCAGGAATTTTCCCTTGATCTTAGGTCCTCCAGACCTCTCGATCATATTGCCAAGCTTCAAGTCCTCTCAACCTCCTTGGCCTTGCACCTGGTGTAAAATACCGAAAAGGGCAGATAATGATAAGGAATTTTCCTGAATTTTTGGAAATTTTTCGAGAATTTTTCGGAGCTCGTATGGACGAGTTAACGGGGATAAAAATGGGGTCTGAGAAAGCCTGTTTAGACTACCCCAATTTAACGAGAAAATGTTTTATTTTCCTTTTTATTTTCTTTTTTTTTCCTTATTTTTTTTCTTCCCCGTTTCCTCTCCACGCCCATTTCTTCCCAAAACCGTAGTCGGCGGTTCCTTTCTACCCTTTTCTTTTCCACTTCGTCACCGAGCACTTCACTCTCCTTTCCCTCTCGAGCCGCACCACCGACGCCTCCTTCCTCTCGCGTCTCACGATTGCCACGGCCGACGCTGGCAGATGAGAGCAACGCCGAGCCCTAGCCTCTCCGTAGTCCCCAGCGCTGACCGCCGCCTTGTTCCTTGCTTGAGCAGCTGACGATCGTCGGGATCCTCCTCACCCATGTTGTGTCGGCCATCCTGAGGTATCCCTTGCTCCAAGCTTCATCTTTCTCCCTTTCTTCCTGTGCCCTAGCCCTGGTCGCGGACACCAGGAGCCCGCTGGGAACGAGCACTCGAGCCTCCACCTTTCCCTATGCCCTAGATTGGGTTCACAGTCACCTCGCTCACCGACGCACCTCTGCACAGTTCCGAGCCTCCCACTTTGACCTAGTGCCCTCACTGCCTCTGATTTACTTGCTGTCATCATCAGTGGAGAGGAAGGGCTCTGCTGTGAAGTGTTCCGACAGCAACAATTAGGGTTCCGGCCTGAGTTTCGGTGAAGTAGCACTATTCCGGCGGGGGAAATTAGAGCCACTTTCCAGCAGCTACTTCTTCCGACAGAAATACCATCCAGTAGCTATCTTGGTCCAGCAACAGTAAGGTAAGGGTTTTGGTGTATGGATTGAGTTGGCACGCTCTAGATACATGTTGTTTTAGGTATGAATTGTTACATACATCATTGGATATGGAGTGATTTAGGTACGTTTTGATACATGGTAAATTATTGTCATGCTTCGAATTTGATATTAGTTAGGTATGATCATTTTTATTGTAGATAAATTATACTCGATGGTTAGGTTGATTAGGGTTTTACCCTAATTTAGCCTTAAGGATTTTCTTTAGCCATTCCTTTGAATTTTAGCTAAATAAAATGTATATATGTTCGTGGCTTAGGGTTTTGACGCGAGATGAGCATCTCGATGTCCGAGTTGGACCGGATTGGACCTTTCGATTGGAGGTGGGTACTTTGACTTTATGTCATTTGATATACATAGTAATGTCTTTAACAAATAGCAACGATTGTGTTTTCTTATCTGCTTCGGTTGATCACTACCTGATATGTTACATGCTTGGTTGTTTATTTGCTATGCACATCATGTTAGTATTTACCTGATTATACATATTTATAGAGGTAGTGACACAACCATGTTATTTATTATGTTCAGGACCTAGGGTTTTTGATACCTTATCTAATCTGTGTACCTTTGATTTGGCTCATTGTTCTATGGTACACATTTTATATTTATACATGGATATTGCTATGTTGTTCAGGATATTGTCATGCTTAGTGTCATGCACCATTCACATGATTACATGTTGCGCGATAGTCTGCTCTATTATTGTTGAGCACATCGCCAGTTTCATCACTGTCGGTGCTCCGTTAGTCCGCTCATGGGTAGCGTGACGCAGCGTGGTAGCACGTCAATTTGGCTCTGTCGGTGCTCCGTTGGTCTGCTCATGGGTAGTGTGACGCAGCGTGGTAGCACGTTAGGGATCCCTCCCTGTCATGGTGTACTGGGAGATGAGAGCATTGCACTCCCCCATTTATGATTTGGGGTAGGAGGACAGGTGTACTCCGACAGCATCCCGTCCACTCGGTCACTCATCAGGAGCAATGACGGCAGAGTGCACGGTTGTCACAGCCCTACCCACTCGGTCATACCATTGTGTGTGAGATGGCTGACTGGCGTCAGGGGTGACCATGACATTTGCATCATATGCATGATGCATTTATTGCTTGTGTTTACTGCACTTACGTGCTGCATTTATATGGATGCATATGATTGACATGCATACAGGATTTATGACACTCTCGGTCTGACGACCCTGTTGTACTTATACCTTGGTCCTGGTTAGTACAATTTTCTCCTGCTTTATTCAGTTGCATTTATCCTTCTTGTATCAGGAGACTGTACGCATGATTAGTGCTGGATGTTATTATCTTTATTATGCATATCAGTTGTTACCCGCTGAGTGATGGACTCACACCCTCCTCCATTGATATTTTAAGGTTGATGCTGTCCGGAGAGTTCCAGTCGCTAGTCCCTTGAAGATCCAGAGTTATTTGGTCTTTTGTTATGTTCTTGTTGCACTATCTGGACTTGTATTAGTTTACATTATGGATATTGACGATGAGTTTTATTTGGATTTGTTTTGTTACATTCCTGCCTGGATGGCAGAAGAGGTAAGTTGATTTTATCGTCGGATTTGAGCTTTATGTGTAGTGGAGTAGGACATCAGTTTTGTGCTTTATGAGTGTAGTTGAGTAGGGTTGTTTTTGAGTCTTATTATCATTGCTTCTTAGTTGTTCACTATTAAATTATGTGGATGTTAAATGTGTGATTGTTGCTTATTTATTATTGTTATTGTTCCGACCGTGTTGGCCGATGTATGTGTGGCCCTGGGGGTGATGTAGAAAGTTTCATATTGTCCACCGTACAGGGGAGATGCTGCCAAAATTTCTTCGGATAGGGACTCCCCCGGGGCATGATAATTTATTTGGTATCAGAGCACAGGTTTACGATCCTTTGTTTTCGTATTTTGGATATTTGGGATAACCTGATACCAATTTATTTGGTATCAGAGCGCCAAGTTGGCGATACTTGTTTTGATTTTCGTGTTACGGATTTTAAGATTTATCTGATATCAATTTATTTGAATTGGTATCAGTGCAGGTTATGATACCTGCTTATGGTGTTCTGGATTTTTGGAGTTAGCCCGAGCTTACTAGTAAACTTGGGTATTTATTTCGGATTAGCACGGATGTCCATTGTGTTTATGTTTTGGACTTCCGATTCGGATTTATATGGATTTCCAGTGGTTTTCTTGTACGGAATTCCAAGCTCAAATTGGGGTCTGGACAACGACGGAACATATCCAGATAGCAAATAGGTATGATGTTTATTTTATGATTGTTATACTGGTAGTAATATCTGTTATATAACTTAATAGATATGAGGAGATCTACACGTATTGTTGTGAGACGTGGTATTGGACAGCCACATACGAGGATAGTGGGATCTCTGGATTTTCCAGAGATGCCTACCGGTGTTGAGCTTGTCAGTCAGGGACAGACTCAGGGTACTGCGGGCGCGTCGGGCTCTCAGATCCCAATGGCTCCTTTAGAGGTACCTACCTCGGCTGTACCGATTGTTCCCACTCCAACAGTATTAACGGTACCACCAGGGGTACAACCGGCATACCCCACACCTGCTCCGGCCCAACCTACGATGTACTCAGCACCACCGCCACCTGGACCTTCTGTGTACCCAACACCAGTGGCAGGATTTCCTGAGTCTGCGACAGAACAACCGGTCGGTGACAGAGTATAATGCAAAGTTTGACAGATTGGCCCGATTTTGTCCAGAGCTAGTTACTAAGGATAGTTCACGTATGCAACAGTTCATTCAGGGGCTGGATGGACATTTGCAAGTAAGGCTTGCCGGTCTTGGTTGCGTATCTTATTTGGAGACGTTGGACAGAGCCCTCATGATTGAGTCAGCTCAACAGAGAGTGTTTCCGGACAGAAAAAGGAAGCAACCTGGTCAGACATCTGGACAGATCCAGCAGCCACAGGCTACACATCAGCAAAGCAGGCATAGTCGGTTAGACCAGGGTACTTCTGGGGTTTTACGTAGGCCTCAGAAATCAGGGCAATCTTCCTCAGGACGTTTCCGGTCTCCATAGCAGAACCGGAAACAACCCGCCAGCGACCTTCGCTGTTTCAGATGTGGGTCCAGAGATCACATCACCACAGCCTGTTCTCTGGGACAGTCAATTTGCTTTTATTGCAAACTGCCTGGGCACCAGAGTCGAGATTGTCAACTGAAGGCTCAGCATACTGCTCTCGGAGTTACTGCTCAGGGAGGGCAGCACAGTCAGTCAGGGGCTTGACGAGGAGGGCAGAGATTTCCACCCTCACACCATCAGCAGGGAACAGCTTCCCCTTCAGCAGCTGCATTTGGCATGCTCGGACAGGAGTACCCCAGTACTCTCATAGTACCTCAGAGCTCCGTTTCAGGATCTCATTATCTGACTCAGGGGCAGTATCAACTGTAGCCACAGGCTCAGTATCAGACGCAGTCTCAGCCATCGGTACAGTATCAGTCGCCGCCCTCTCAGACTTCTCTGGCACAGTATCCAGTACCACCTCAGTGGCAGGCTCCTGCCCAGACGCAGCAGTCGCAGGCATCGTTACCACCTCTTCCTCCACCAGAGACTGGGCGTATTCATGCGGTCACTAGAGAGGATGCGCAGCGAGCCGACGGATCCGTTTTCCGCGGTTTGATTTCTATTTATGCATTATCTGCTGATATACTGATAGATACTGGTAGATCGCATTCTTTTATATCTCGTACTTTTATGCGGGAGATTGGTAAATTACCCACTATTAGGCTGCAGCGACTGACCGTCTCTCTACCATCCAGTGATATATTGGATGTCACTCTGGAGGTCAGAGGTTGCCCGTTAGACTTTGGAAACATGATACTTATGGTAGATCTTTTAGTATTAGAAATGGTTGATTTTGATATTATACTTGGCATGGACTGTTTGTCAGCATATCATACCACTGTTGATTGTCAGACGAGGGTGGTCACATTTCGGCCGCCGAACCAACCCTCGTGGGATTTCACTGGCATCAGAGACGACGGCATAGTGATCATTTAAGCGATTCAGGCTCAGAAGCTACTGTCGCATGGTTGTCAGAGTTTTCTATTATCTTTGATCAGTATTGAGGACAGCAGTAGTTCGCAGCTCTCCGACGTTCCGGTAGTCCGAGAGTACCCAGATATATTTCCAGATGAGCTACCAGGTTTGCCTCCCAGAAGGCAAGTGGAGTTCGCTATTGAGCTGATTCCGGGGACCACGCCGACATCGAAAGCTCCTTATTGTATGACACCAAAAGAGTTGAAGGAGCTGAAGGTTCAATTCCCGGAGCTTTTAGACAGGGGATTTATTCGCCCTAGTGTTTCTCCATGGAGTTCTCTACAAGCGACTATGTTTTCTACGAGTTTCACCCACGAAGGGGGTGAAGAGGTTTAGCATCAGAGGTAAGCTAGCTCTGCGATACATTGGACCTTTCCATATCTTGGAAAGAATTAGAGCGATAGCTTATCATCTGGTACTACCACCATCTCTGTCAGGCGTTCACGACGTATTCCATGTGTCTATGCTGAGGAGGTATATATCTGACTCGACACATGTGTTGACAGATATCTCAGTTTCCGTTCAGCCTGACGTCACTTATGAGGAGGTTCCGGTACGGATTTTTGATCGGAAAGAGCGTCAGTTCCGGAACAAGACTATCCGGCTGGTTAAAGTCGGATGGCAGCATCATTCGGATGAGGAGGCTACTTAGGAGTTCGAGGATACTTTCCGAGCTCGATACCCCCATCTTTTCACATGAGGTATGTGATTTAATTTACCGTTCAGCATTTATACTCTATATCTATTGTTAGTACTTGCTGATGGTAGATAACGAAATTTGGGGACCAAATTTTTATTAGTGGGGGAGAATGTAAACTACCGAAAAAGGGGCAGATAATGATAAGGAATTTTCCTGAATTTTTGGAAATTTTTCGGAGCTCGTATAGACGAGTTAACGGGGATAAAAATGGGACCCGAGAAAGCCTGTTTAGGCTACCCAATTTAACGAGGAAATGTTTTATTTTCCTTTTTATTTTCTTTTTAGTTTCCTTATTTTTTTTCTTCCCCGTTTCCTCTCCACACCCGTTTCTTCCCAAAACCGCAGGCGGCGGTTCCTTTCTCCCCTTTTCTTTTCCTCTTCGTCTCCGAGCACTTCACTCTCCTTTCCCTCTCGAGCCGCACCATCGATGCCTCCTTCCTCTCATGTCTCCCGATTGCCATGGCCGACGCCGGCAAACGAGAGAAATGCCGAGCCCTAGCCTCTCTGCAGTCCCCAGCGCCGACCGCCGCCTTGTTCCTTGCTTGAGCAGCCGACGATCGCCGGGATCCTCCTCACCCTTGTCGTGCCGGCCATCCTGAGGTATCCCCTGCTCCAAGCTTCATCTTTCTCCCTTTCTTCCTCTACCCTAGCCCTGGTCGCGGACACCAGGAGCCCTCTGGGAACGAGCACTTGAGCCTCCACCTTTCCCTATGCCCTAGATTGGGTTCACAGTCACCTCACTCGTCGACGCATCTCTACACAGTGCCGAGCCTCCCACATTGACCTAGTGCGCTCACTGCCTCTGATTTACTTGCTTTCATCATCAGTGGAGAGGAAGGGCTCTGCTGTGAAGTGTTCCGACAGCAACAATTAGGGTTCCGGTCTGAGTTTATGTCAAGCAGCACTGTTCCGACGGGGGAAATTAGAGCCACTCTACAGTAGCTACTTCTTCCGGCAGAAATACCATCCAGTAGCTATCTTGGTCCAGCAGCAGTAAGGTAAGGGTTTTGGTGTATGGATTGAGTTGGCACGCTCTTGATACATGTTGTTTTAGGTATGAATTGTTACATACATCATTGGATATGGAGTGATTTAGGTACGTTTTGATACATGGTAAATTATTGTCATGCTTTAAATTTGATATTAGTTAGGTATGATCATTTTTGTTGTACATGAATTATACTCGATGGTTAGGTTGATTAGGGTTTTACCCTAATTTAGCCTTAAGGATTTTATTTAGCCATTTCTTTGAATTTTAGCTAAATAAAATGTATATATGTTCGTGACTCAGGGTTTTGACGCGAGATGAGCATCTCGACGCCCGAGTTGGACCGGATTGGACCTTTCGATTGGAGGCGGGTACTTTGACTTTATGTCATTTGATATGTATAGTAATGTCTTTAATAAATAGTAATGATTGTATTTTCTTTTCTGCTTCGGTTGATCACTACTTGATCTGTTACATGCTTGGTTGTTTATTTGCTATGCACATCATGTTAGTATTTACCTGATTATACATATTTATAGAGGTAGTGACACAACCACATTATTTATTATGTTCAGGACCAAGGGTTTTTGATATCTTATCTGATCTATGTACCTTTGATTTGGCTCATTGTTCTATGGTACACATTTTATATTTATACATCGATATTGCTATGTTGTTCAGGATATTGCCATGCTTAGTGTCAATGACCATTTGCATGATTGCATGCTGCGCGATAGTCTGCTCCATTATTGTTGAGCACGTCAGGGAGGACAGGTGTGGTAGCACGTTAGGGATCGCTCCCCGTCATGGTGTACCGGGAGATGAGAGCATTGCGCTCCCCCATTTATGATTTGGGGTAGGAGGACAGGTGTACTCCGACAGCATCCCGTCCACTCGGTCACTCATCAGGAGCAGTGACGGCAGAGTGCACGGTTATCATAGCCCTACCCGCTCGGTCACACCATTGTGTGTGAGATGGCTGACTGGCGTCAGGGGTGACCATGACATTTGCATCATATGCATGATACATTTATTGCTTGTGTTTGCTGCACTTACTTGCTACATTTATATGGATGCATATGATTGACATGGATACAGGATTTATGACACTCTCGGTCTGACGACCCTGTTTTACTTATACCTTGGTCATGGTTAGTACAGTTTTCTCCTGCTTTATTTAGTTGCATTTATCCTTCTTGTATCAGGAGACTGTACGCATGATTAGTGCAGGATATTATTTTCTTTATTATGCATATCAGTTGTTACCCGCTGAGTGATGGACTCACACCCTCCTTCGTTGATATTTTCAGGTTGATGTTGTCCGGAGAGTTCCAGTCGCTAGTCCCCTGAAGATCCAGAGTTATTTGGTCTTTTGTTATGTTCTTATTGCACTATCTAGACTTGTATTAGTTTACCTTATGGATATTGACGATGAGTTTTATTTGGATTTGTTTTGCTACATTCCTGCCTGGATGGAAGAAGAGGTAAGTTGATTTTATCGTCGAACTTGAGCTTTGTGAGTGTAGTGGAGTAGGACATCAGTTTTGTGCTTTATGAGTGTAGTTGAGTAGAGTTATTTTTGAGTCTTCTTATCATTGCTTCTTAGTTGTTCACTATTAAATTGCGTGGATGTTAAATGTGTGATTGTTGCTTATTTATTATTGTTATTGTTCTAGCCATGTTGGTCGATGTATGTGTGGCCCTGGGGGCGATGTAGAAAGTTTCAGATTGTCCACCGTACAGGGGAGATGCTGTCGAAATTTCTTCGGACAGGGACTCCCCAGGGGCGTGACAATTTATTTGGTATCAGAGCACAGGTTTACGATCCTTTGTTTTCGTATTTTGGATATTTGGGATAACCTGATACCAATTTATTTGGTATCAGAGTGCCAAGTTGGCGATACTTGTTTTGATTTTCATGTTACGGATTTTAAGATTTATCTGATATCAATTTATTTGAATTGGTATCAGTGCAGGTTATGATACCTGCTTATGGTGTTCTGGATTTTTTGGAGTTAGCCCGAGCTTACTAGTAAACTTGGGTATTTATTTCGGATTAGCACGGATGTCCATTGTGTTTATATTTCGGACTTCCGTTTCGGATTTATATGGATTTCTAGTGATTTTCTTGTACGGAATTCCGAGGTCAAATTAGGGACTGGATAGCGATGAAACATATCCAGACTGCAAATAGGTATGATGTTTATTTTATGATTGTTATACTGGTAGTAATATCTATTATATAACTTAACAGATATGAGGAGATTTACACGTATTGCTGCGAGACGTGGTGCTGGACGGCAACGTACGAGGACAGTGGGATCTCTGGATTTGCCAGAGATGCCTACCGCTGTTGAGCCTGTCAGTCAGGGACAGACTCAGGGTATTGCGGGCGCGTCGGGCTCTCAGATCCCGATGGCTCCTTTAGAGGTACCTACCTCGGTTGTACCGATTGTACCCACTCCGACCGTATTTACGGTACCACCAGGGGTACTACCGGCATACCCCGCACCTGCTCCGGCCCAGCCTACGACGTACTCGGCACCACCACCACCTGGACCTACTGTGTACCCAACACCAGTGGCACCTGTGCCCCCAGTACCTACTGTATACCCAGCAGCACCTACACCAGCGATACCGGTTGCTTCACATTCGGTACCACTACCTACCATACATCCAGCCACGGCCACCTATGCTGACCCTGCAATGCCACCGGCGGCATATGCTCCAGTCTATGCAGCAGCACCGGGAGTACCTCCCCCGGTCTATTCAGCAGTACCACTTGTAGCACCAGCTCCAGTGGTTCCGCTAGTTCAAGCAGCCGTTTCGACACATCTCACTGGCATTGTCGTGGCACGAGGTCGGATCCCAGCATTAGCAGAGTCGATGAAGAGTCGATTTACACTCTTCCAAGGAGACCTTGATCCGAGTGTGACCCTGTCATTGATAGAGACTATGGAGCGCACTTTCTTCTATATGGCTTGCTCCGAGTGGGAGAAAGCAGAGCTGGCTGCTTTTCACTTACGGGACGAGGCCGACACTTGGTGGGTTACTCAACGTTCCATCATCGGCGAGCAGAACATTACTTGGGTCAGGTTCAGAGAGGCTTTTGAGAGCCGCTTCTTTCCACGAGCTTATCAGATGGCTCGCCGGCAAGATTTTCTAAGTCTGCGACAAAACAATCGGTCGGTGACAGAGTATAATGTAGAGTTTGACAGATTGGCCCGATTTTGTCGAGATCTAGTTACTGAGGACAGTTCACGTATGCAGTAGCTCATTCAGGGCTGGATGGACATTTGCAAGTAAGGCTTGCCGGTCTTGGTTGCGCATCTTATTTGGAGACGTTAGACAGAGCTCTCATGATTGAGTCAGCTCAACAGAGAGCGTTTCCGGACAGAAAAAGGAAGCAACTTGGTCAGACATCTGGACAGATCCAGCAGCTACAGGCTACACAGCAGCAGAGCAGGCGTAGTCGGTCAGACCAGGGTACTTCTGGGGTTTTACGTAGGCCTCAGAAATCAGGGCAATCTTCCTCAGGACGTTTCCGGTCTCCACAGCAGAACCGGAAACAACCCGCCAGCGACATTCGCTGTTTCAGATATGGGTCCAGAGATCACAACACCACAGCCTGTTCTCTGGGACAGTCAGTTTTCTTTTATTGTAAACTGCCTGGGCACCAAAGTAGAGATTGCCAGCTGAAGGCTCAGTATACTGCTCCCGGAGTTACTGCTCAGGGTGGGCAGCACAGTCAGTCAGGGGCTCGACGAGGAGGGCGGAGATTTCCACCCTCACACCACCAGCAGGGAACAGCTTCCCCTTCAGCAGCTGCATTTGGCATGCTCGGACAGGAGTACCCCAGTACTCTCATAGTACCTCAGAGCTCCATTTCAAGATCTCATTATCTGACTCAGGGGCAGTATCAGCTGCAGCCACAGGCTCAGTATCAGACGCAGTCTCAGCCATCGGTACAGTATCAGTCGTCGCCTTCTCAGACTTCTCTGGCACAGTATCCAGTACCACCTCAGTGGCAGGCTCCTGCCCAGACGCAGCAGTCGCAGGCAGCGTTACCACCTCTTCCTCCGCCAGAGACTGGGCGTATTCATGCTGTCACCAGAGAGGATGCGCAGCGAACCGACAGATCTATTTTCCGTGGTACGATTTCTATTTATGCATTATCTGCTGATATGCTGATAGATACTGGTAGCTCGCATTCTTTTATATCTCATACTTTTATGCGGGAGATTGGTAGATTACCCACTATTAGGCTGCAGCGACTGACCGTCTCTCTACCGTCCGGTGATACATTAGATGTCACTCTGGAGGTCAGAGGTTGCCCGTTAGACTTTGGAAACATGATACTTACGGTAGATCTTTTAGTATTGTAAATGGTCGATTTTGATATTATACTTGGCATGGACTGTTTGTCAGCATCTCATGCGACTATTGATTGCCAGACGAGGGTGGTCACATTTCGGCCTCCGAACCAACCCTCGTGGGATTTCATTGGCATCAAAGAAGATGGCATAGCTATCATTTCAGCGATTCAGGCTCAGAAGCTGCTGTCGCATGGTTGTCAGAGTTTTCTGTTATCTTTTATCAGTATTGAGGACAGCAGTAGTTCGCAGCTCTCCGACGTTCCGGTAGTCCGAGACTACCCAGATATATTTCTAGATGAGCTACCAGGTTTGCCTCCCAGAAGGCAAGTAGAGTTCGCTATTGAGTTGATTCCGGGGACCACGCCGGCATCGAAAGCTCCTTATCGTGTGACACCAAAAGAGTTGAACGAGCTGAAGGTTCAACTCCCGGAGCTTTTAGACAGGGGACTTATTAGCCCTAGTGTTTCTCCATGGAGTTCTCTACAAGCGACTATGTTTTCTACGAGTTTCACCCACGAAGGGGGTAAAGAGGTTTAGCCTCAGAGGTAAGCTAGCTCTGCGATACATTGGACCTTTCCATATCTTGGAGAGAATTGGAGCGGTAGCTTATCGTTTGGTACTACCACCGTCTCTGTCATGCGTTCGCGATGTATTCCATGTGTCTATGCTGAGGAGGTATATATCCAACTCGACATATGTGTTGACAGGTATCTCAGTTTCCGTTCAGCTGACATCACTTATGAGGAGGTTTCGGTACGGATATTTGATCGAAAAGAGCGTTAGTTGCGGAACAAGACTATCCGCCTGGTTAAAGTCGGATGGCAGCATCATTCGGACGAGGTGGCTATTTGGGAGTTCGAGGATACTTTCCGAGTTCGATACCCCCATCTTTTCACATGAGGTATGTGATTTAATTTACCGTTCAGCTTTTATACTCTATATCTGTTGTTAGTACTTGCTGATAGTAGATAACGAAATTTGGGGGACCAAATTTTTATTAGTGGGGGAGAATGTAAAATACCGAAAAAGGGACAGATAATGATAAAGAATTTTCCTGAATTTTTGGAAATTTTTCGAAGCTCGTATGGACGAGTTAAAGGGGATAAAAACGGGGCCCGAGAAAGCCTGTTTAGGCTACCCCAATTTAACGAGGAAATGTTTTATTTTCCTTTTTATTTTATTTTTATTTTCCTTATTTTTTTCTTCCCCGTTTCCTCTCCACGCCCGTTTATTCCCAAAACCGCAGGCGGCGGTTCTTTTCTCCCCTTTTCTTTTCCTCTTCGTCACCGAGCACTTCACTCTCCTTTCCCTATCGAGCCACACCACCGACGCCTCCTTCTTCTCGCATCTCCTGATCGCCACGGTCGACGTCGGCAGACGAGAGCAACGCCGAGCCCTAGCCTCTCCGCAGTCCCCAGCGTCGACCGCCACCTTGTTCCTTGCTTGTGCAGCCGACAATCGCCGGGATCCTCACCCATGCTGTGCCGGCCATCCTGAGGTATCCCCTGCTCCAAGCTTCATCTTTCTCCCTTTCTTCCACTTCCCTAGCCCTGGTCGCGGACACCAGGAGCCCGCTGGGAACGAGCACTTGAGCCTCCACCTTTCCCTATGCCCTAGATTGGGTTCACAGTCACCTAGCTCGCCGACGCACCTCTACATAGTGCCAAGCCTCCCACTTTGACCTAGTTCCCTCACTGCCTCTGATATACTTGCCGTCATCATCAGTGGAGAGGAAGGGCTCTGCTGTGAAGTGTTCCGGCAGCAACAATTAGGGTTCCGGCCTGAGTTTCGGTCAAGCAGCACTGTTCTGGCGGGGGAAATTAGAGCCACTTTCTAGAAGCTACTTCTTCCGGCAGAAATACCATCCAGTAGCTATCTTGGTCCAGCAGCAGTAAGGTAAGGGTTTTGGTGTATGGATTGAGTTGGCACGCTCTTGATACATGTTGTTTTAGGTATGAATTGTTACATACATCATTGGATATGGAGTGATTTAGGTACGTTTTGATACATGGTAAATTATTGTCATGCTTCGAATTTGATATTAGTTAGGTATGATCATTTTTGTTGTAGATAAATTATACTCGATGGTTAGGTTGATTAGGGTTTTACCCTAATTTAGCCTTAAGGATTTTATTTAGCCATTTCTTTGAATTTTAGCTAAATAAAATGTATATATGTTCATGACTCAGGGTTTTGACGCGAGATGAGCATCTCAATGTCCGAGTTGGACCGGATTGGACCTTTCGATTGGAGGTGGGTACTTTGACTTTATGTCATTAGATATGCATAGTAATGTCTTTAACAAATAGCAACGATTGTGTTTTCTTATCTGCTTCGGTTGATCACTACCTGATCTGTTACATGCCTGGTAGTTTATTTGCTATGCACATCATGTTAGTATTTACCTAATTATACATATTTATAGAGGTAGTGACACAACCATGTTATTTATTATGTTCAGGACCTAGGGTTTTTGATACCTTATCTGATCTGTGTACGTTTGATTTGGCTCATTGTTCTATGGTACACAATTTATATTTATACATGGATATTTCTATGCTGTTCAGGATATTGTCATTCTTAGTGTCATGCACCATTCACATGATTACATGTTGCGCGACAGTCTGCTCCATTATTGTTGAGCACATCTCCAGTTTCATCACTGTCGGTGCTCCGTTGGTCCACTCATGGGTAGCGTGACGCAACGTGGTAGCACGTCAGTTTGGCTCTGTCGATGCTCCGTTGGTCCGCTCATGGGTAGTGTGACACAGCGTGGTAGCACGTCAGGGATCCCTCCCCGTCATGGTGTACCGGGAGATGAGAGCATTGCGCTCCCCCATTTATGATTTGGGGTAGGAGGACAGCTGTACTCTGACAGCATCCCATCCACTCGGTCACTCATCAGGAGCAATGACGGGCGAGTGCACGGTTGTCACAGCCCTACCCACTCGGTCACACCATTGTGTGTGAGATGGCTGACTGACGTCAGGAGTGACCATGACATTTGCATCATATGCATGATGCATTTATTGCTTGTGTTTGCTGCACTTACGTGCTGCATTTATATGGATGCATATGATTGACATGCATACAGGATTTATGACACTCTCGGTCTGACGACCCTGTTGTACTTATACCTTGGTCCTGGTTAGTACAGTTTTCTCCTACTTTATTCACTTGCATTTATCCTTCTTGTATCAGGAGACTGTACGCATGATTAGTGCTGGATGTTATTGTCTTTATTATGCATATCAGTTATTACCCGCTGAGTGATGGACTCACACCCTCCTCCGTTGATATTTTCAGGTTGATGCTATCCGGAGAGTTCCAGTCGCTAATCCCCTGAAGATCCAGAGTTATTTGGTCTTTTGTTATGTTCTTATTGCACTATCTGGACTTGTATTAGTTTACCTTATGGATATTGATGATGAGTTTTATTTGGATTTGTTTTGCTACATTCCTACCTGGATGGCAGAAGAGGTAAGTTGATTTTATCGTCAGATTTGAGCTTTATGAGTGTAGTGGAGTAGGACATCAGTTTTGTGCTTTATGAGTGTAGTTGAATAGGGTTATTTTTGAGTATTCTTATCATTGCTTCTTAGTTGTTCACTATTAAATTGTGTGGATGTTAGATGTGTGATTGTTGCTTATTTATTATTGTTATTGTTCCGGCCGTTTTGGCCGATGTATGTGTGACCCTGGGGGCGATGTAGAAAGTTTCAGATTGTCCACCGTACAGGGGAGATGCTGCCAAAATTTCTTCGGACAGGGATTCCCGCGGGGCATTACACCTGGGTTCCACGATCTGCTAAGATTTCTCCTGCATAGCCTCCAACTAAGTCTTTCTTGGTTGAGTAAACATCTTGCACACTCAGTCAACTTGTTAGATCATTACAAGACTTAACTTGAACCTTTGACAACATCAAAACTCAGGTTTGATTCTGGTGCAAGTTGCACCAACAATAGTAGGTATCTCCTAATGATGCCCATTTCATATTTCTAGGGAATGCATTAAGTGTGTACCTTAGTAAATCTCGGTTGCCTACCTTTTCTCCAAGATTCGAAAATCCAGTGATGAGCTCCTTAATTCTCGAGTGAAGGTGTGCTATGGTTTAATTTTTTTCAAATCAGAGATTGGTGAGCTGATTGCGAAGTAGGTCCCATCTTGCAAGTTTCGCCTCCAAGGTTCCCTCATGTAGTTCTAGGAATTTCTCCCAGAGCTCCTTTGTGGACTCATAAGCTCCGATCCGGTTAACTTCTTGTGGCGGTAGTACGCTTAGCAAATGAAACTCTTCCTTGTCGTTTGCCACGTAGTCGACTTATTTCTTCTTCGTCCATTGATACTTTTCTTTGCCCTCGGGTGCTTTAAAATCAAATTCTATTATTAATGATAAATCGAAATCAGTTTTGAAAAATACATCCATTCTTTTTTTCCAGCTATTGATTCGGTCGGTAGATGCTTGGTCCGGCCATTGATTCGGTGCTTCGATTGGCGGTTAGTCTTCCCAAAGCGTCCTAGCTCTGATACCACTTGTTGGGAGCCAGTGGTCGGCTAGAAGGGGGTTGAATGACCATGCACAATAAAAAAAAAATCTTTCTTGGACTTAAAAGAACACTTGCATAAAATAAAAATAAAGAAATAAACTTAAAGACAAGGCACACAGATTTTACTTGGTTACAACCAGGGAGGTTGTTAATCCAAGGAAATGAATCGCACTAAGTATCTCCTTCGGGCAGAGAAATCTCTTACAGCAGTGAAAGCACAAAAAGATGAAGCTAAACTAACAAAGTGAAGCGCACAAGTGTTGGAACTCAAATTGCTTGTTGATATCTAGCTTCTAGACCAAGGCTGTATTTATAGCCTTGGTCGGGGCGCCTGGAAGGGTTCCAGGCACCTGGAGTGGGATAGATTTCTATCCCTAACGCAACGGTCAACGTCCACGCACTACAAGAAAACAGGGCTTCATAAATAAATTTTTAAAACAGAATTAAAATTTGTTTCAGATTTTGTTAAATTAGAGACATATTTGCTACAGAATTATTAATCTGTTTCATTTTAATAAAATATCATATTTGCAAAAAAATAATTGAGATAGAATTTGAAACAAATTTGAGATGAAACTATAAATAAATTTTTATAAACAAAAATGAATATCGATTACAAACAAAATTTGAAACGGTATAATTTGTTATAAAATTCATTTAAAATTTAATGAACAATCGAAATAGAAAATAATCCATTTCAAATTTATATAAATATTGATAATTTTTAAAAAAATGAAATTAAAATGTATTTCAGATTTAACTAAATTCGAAATTTCTATAAAATTACAAATTTGTTTCACTTTAATAAAATATAATATTTGAAAAAAAATTGAAACTGAATTTGAAACGAAATTATAAATAAATTTTTACAAACAAAAATAAATACAAATTACAAAAAGAATTTGAAACTATATCATTTTTGTCACAAAATTTGTTTAAAATTTAATAAAAAATTGAGACAAAAAATAACCCATTTCAAATTTATATAAATATTGATAAAAAATTTTTAAACATAATTAAAATATGTTTCAGGTTTAGATAAATTAAAAACGAATTTGCTACATAATTACTAATATGTTTCATTTTAATAAAATATAATATTTGAAAAAAAATGTAACAAAATTTTAAAAGAATTTGAGATGAAGTTGTAACTAAATTTCTATAAACAAACATAAATACATATTACAAATAGAATTTGAAATCATATAATTTTGGTCACAAAATTTGTTTAAAATCTAATAGAATTAAGAAAATAATTCTTTTCAAATTTATACAAATAATAATAAAAAATTTTATATAGAAAATAAATCTATTTCATATTTATATAAATTAAGCAAACATTTGCTATGAAATTACTAGTCCATTTAACTTTAATAAAATATAATATTAAAACAAATTGAGACTAAATTTAAAATAAATTAGAAACAAATTTACAAATAAAATTTTATAAAAAAAATAAATATTAAAAATGAAATCTAAACAAATTATATTTTGCCAAAATAAAAAATCTATTTATAAAAATGAAAGGGAAAAAATTCTATTTCAAATTTTTAAAATTTTAAAAAAATCATTAATACAGATATGAAACAATTCGATCTATCCACTCAAATCCCGTCATCCTGACCATTCATCTAGATTTAGAGTGCTCGGATCTCTTCATCCAGATATGGATCTTTATGATTCAAATCTAAATGATCCGAGGGTTAAAAAATTAGCCCTAATTATTTATCCCTTTCTTCTTAATCCCGACATTTCATTCTCTACCTCCCGATCGCACACCTCAAACCCACACCCGAACCTCCCTTCTTCCTCCTCCAACGACAATCCACCAAGGTCAGCGGCCACCGCCCTCATCACAACCGACCTTCACAGCATCCCATCTCACCTTACCCTCTCTCGATCGGGAGAAGCTCCTATCGCCAACAACCCTTCTTCATCTCCTCTACCTATCCCGATTGAAAGAGGAGGAGTCATCTCGTCCTCTCTAATACTTATCCCCGGCGCCACCACCACATCCTTCCGACAAATACTTTTCAGTATGCTTATAAGTTTCTGATGTTGATTAGACCTATTAGCTTCAGTATGTTTCATATTCCTATATAGTGATTTCAATTTCAATTACTTCCAACAAATACTTTTCAGATTGTATGAGTATCAGCAATTTGAGTTCTGTTGGTTAGGAATTTTAAAGTCTTTGATGTTGATTATGAATTTTATGTTCTTATTGATCTGTGTTGTTAGTTTTAGTTTGCTAAAACTATATGAGTTCATAAGTTTCTAATGTTGAAGAGTCAAACATCATTTTTCCTTTAAACTCATCTCAATTCTCACCTCTGATTTAACTGTATCAGGAGTTTTAGGTTTTACTGTGACTGAAGAAGAGACTGCATCTTCAATGTTAATTTTGTTACTATGATCAAGTTGCAGGCAAGTAGAGGTATGCATTATACAGGGTGCATGATGAACCTGTCATGTATATATATATTTTTACTTTAAAGAAAAAATTTTGCAACATGATGAACCTGCCATGCATATATAGGTTGCATTAAGTATGATAAGGGGTGAATGTATTATTGGTTATTAAGATCTTTGTAAGTTGCATTTATTTTGTTGTATTTATTGTTAGTTAGAGCCCTAGAGTCAATCATATGATGATTTTTGTATGGACTCATTGTATCATATTCCTATGTATATAAAGACATTTGTTTGATTATTATACTTACTTGTATTGGTGTCAAATAACTAAGTATGGTAGTGTTGGTTGCTACTCGGAAAATCTAATTGTTCCACTGTACAAAAATTTTGTACAAAGGTCTGAACCTTTTCCTAGCTACCATGTGTTCTTTTAAATTAAACTTGGATCGCCTGCGGAACTTAACACGTTTGATCCAAAGTTTAATCTATTTGTTCTTTTAGGTTTAGACTCGGATCTCCTGCGGAACTTAACACGTTCGATCCAAATCACCTAGGTTATTAATTTCATTAAATATTAATTTCCAAAATTGGCTTCCAATACTGACGTGGCGAGGCACATGACCTTCTTGGATATGGGAACAATCACCACCGACTAGACAAAGCCTTTTAAGGAAAGTTAATATTTAATTTCCTTAAATAACTTTAGGTCAACCGAAAAGAACAATCAAATCACAAGAAAAGAAAAAAAAATAAAAGAACACAACATCGAAAACAAATTCGAAATACTAGAATCGCATGCCTCTTGTATTTGGTATTATTTCCAAAAATAACTAGTATGATGTGGAAAGGAAAAATACTAGTTATACCTTTTAGAAAGAGCTCTTGATCTTCTATCGTATTCCTCTTCTAACCTCGGACGTTGTGTGGGCAACGATCTTCCGAGATGAGAAACCACCAAAGCATCTTCTTCTCCTTTCTTCAAGTTTCGGCCAAGCACAATGCTTCCAAAAGATGAAGATCTTTTTCCACCAACCAAGGTCCAAGGGATGCATGAAACTAGACTCCTTTCTCTCCTTTTCTCCAAGCTAGATCCGGCCACTTCTATGCCTCCAAGAGATGATGAAGTCTTGGCCACAAGAAGGAGAAGAGAGAAGGAGAAGGGGAACCTCTAGGGGCCGGCCACACCAAGGAAGAAAAGAGAGGAAGAAAAAGAATAGAGTCGTTCACCATGAAGCCTCCTCTACCCCCTCTTTTATAATCCTTGGTCTTGGCAAATAAGGAAATTTAAATAAAAACTTACTTAATTCTTTTGCCATGAAAAGGAAAATTTATTTAATTAAAAATAATTTTCTCTTCTCCAATTTATTTGGCCGGCCACCTCTTTCCCCAAAACAAGGAGAGTTTTAATTAAAATAAAAATTCAAACTTCCTAATTTGTTTCTAGAAATTTATAAAAATTTCTCCAATAATTTTAATCTCTTCATGATTGGTTAGTAAAAAGAAATTTTATAAATTAAAATCTTTCTTTTAAACATGTGGATAATTTCTAAAAAGGAAAGTTATCTCTAAAAATTAAAATCTCCTTTCAATCTACAAATAAGGAAAGATATTAAATCTTTTCTTAATCTTTTGTAGAAACTAATAAAAGAGAATTTTTAATTTTTAAACTTTCTTTTAAATCATGAACATAATTAAAAGGAAAGTTTTTACCAAAATTAAAATCAACCTTTTAATCTACAAATAAGGAAAGAGATTTAGCTCTTCTCTTAATCTTTTGTAGAATCTTATATAAGGAAAGATTTAAATTTTTAAACTCTCTTTTAAATTATGTTATCCACATAAGAAAAATTTTAAAAAATAAAAATCCTTTTATTTTAATTTGGGCCGGCCACACCAAGCTTGAACCCAAGCTAGGGCCGGCCACCTTGAAACACCCATGAACCAAACTTTCGCCGGCCCTAGCTTGGTCTCCAAGCTAGCTTGGCCTCCAAGGTAGCTTGGCCGGCCCCTATGGGATGAATAAGAAGGTGGGTATAGGTGGGTATAGTACTCTATAATTAAGAGGCTACGATAGGGACCGAGAGGAGGAATTGGTTTTGGTCTCCCGATAAAATTAAGCATCCCGTGTTCGCCCCGAACATACAACTTAATTTTATCAATAATAATTCATTCCACTAGAGAACTATTATTGAACTACCGCACCAATCCCAAATTACATTTTGGGCTCCTTCTTATTATGAGTGTGTTAGTCTCCCTGTGTTTAAGATAACAAATGTCCACTAATTAAGTAAGTTACTGACAACTCACTTAATTAATATCTAGCTCCAAGAGTAGTACCACTCAACTTCATCGTCATGTAGGACTAAGTCCACCTGCAGGGTTTAACATGACAATCCTTATGAGCTCCTCTTGGGGGCATTCTCAACCTAGATCACTAGGACACAGTTTCCTTCTATAATCAACAGCACACACTATAAGTGATATCATTTCCCAACTTATCGGGCTTATTGATTTATCGAACTAAATCTCACCCATTGATAAATTAAAGAAATAAATATCAAATATATGTGCTTGTTATTATATTGGGATTAAGAGCACACACTTCCATAATAACTGTGGTCTTTGTTCCTTTATAAAGTCAGTATAAAAGAAACGACATCTAATGGTCCTACTCAATACACTCTAAGTGTACTAGTGTAATTATATAGTTAAGATAAACTAATACCTAATTACACTATGACCTTCCAATAGTTTGTTCCTTTCCATCTTGGTCGTGAGCTACTGTTTATAATTTATAAGGTACTGATAACATGATCTTCTGTGTGTGACACCACACACCATGTTATCTACAATATAAATTAATTGAACAACTACATTTATCATAAATGTAGACATTTGACCAATGTGATTCTTATTTCTAGATAATGTTTATACCAAAAGCTAGGCTTTTAGTATACATTCTAACAAGTAGCATCCTTGATTAGAAGGTTCTTATCTATATCAATCGATTGGTTGAATCGATAGTGAGATGATATAGAGAACACTACTCTTAATCATTCCTACTCAAGTATTAACAATCAGGGACAATGTTAATGCGACGAGACTATCATGTAGGTCAACTCGATGACATGATCTCACAAGTCATGGATATAGAGATATCAAGTTGACACATGGGTATGTATTGGAGAATGTATACTGAATGACCCGCCATGAGAAAGTATCATGGATCATTATATGAGTGTCATATACTTTCTCATGTGGCTATTAGTATGACTATTAGTCCTTGGACCTGAAGTCACCATGGTTCCCTACATAAGGAGTTGCATACTTTGGCTTCGTCAAACGTCACCCGTAACTGGGTAGACTATAAAGGCGATTACTGGGTATGTAACAAATTATGCGGAAGGATGTGAGTGATGTAGATGGGATCTATCCCTCCTATATAACGGGAGTGACATCGTTATTCTTGATAGAGTGAGACCACTAAGTGCATGGCCATGCCCAAGTGAGTTAATATGAGATATTGAGCTCATTTGATTAGAGTGAGTCTACTTGGAGTTCAAGATTTATATTGATCAGAGGATGACACCGTCTATGCCTCAAATTGATTAATCTAGATGTCAAGGATAGAAGGACACTTGTCAAATATTGTGAAGAGTCACAATTAGTAGTCACAAGGTAATGTTGGATCTCAACATTCTTGTAACTTGGGTAGCAATGATGTATTGCTAGATGTCGCTCATTGTTTATGTTTCTAAATAAGATTTAGAAGCATTGCCAACGTTACAAGAACCTATTAGGTCACACACAAAGAACAAGTGGATGGAGATTAGGTTCATATGATGAACCAATTGGATTAGGTTCATGTGATGAATCAAAATTGGATTAAGAGTAATCCAAAGTAGATTTATTGAGTTAGACTCAATTAGATTCAATTGTTGAATGAGTCTAATTTAAAGTTGATTCATTGAGTCAATTTATATTAATGAATTGAGATTCATTGAATTGAAATTGACTTGAATCAAAGGTTGGATTTAACTCACCTAAGAAGAGAAGTGGTCAAGTTTGACTTGACCAAAATAGGAAGTTGAAACATCAAGTTTGACTTGACCAAATACCTCATGAAGGTTGACTCTTCCTACATGGCATAACTAGCCTTGCCACATCATCTCCACATCATCAAAGGAGATCAAGAGGCATGGAATGTCAAGAGTCAAAGACCCTTGGCATTCCATGTGTGGCCGGCCACATAAAGGAATATGAGTTTTATTTGTGGCATTGATTTTGGTGATTGAATGCTTCTTCCTCCTTAGCTCTCATCTTGTTCCTTCTCCTCTCTTGGCCGAGAGCTCCAATCATGGAAAGAAGGTTAGTGAGTTTTAGTTCCAACAAGAAAGATAGAGTGATAGTCACATAGAAGAATAAGAAGAGTGTTTGAGATTCATTCTATCTTTTCTTTTCTCTATCTTCTTCTTCCAATCCCATCCGAGAACCGTAGGAGTGCTAGCACACTTGTGGTGTTCTCTTCTCCATCTAGAGTGGTTTGAGAATCACTTCTTGTTCGTGTGGATACTACTAGAGGTGTGTACATTTGAACACACTCGAGATCCGGCAACACTTGGACGAGCGGGATTTGCGATGGGCTTCGCTTCAAAGGTATAAACCCAAAACATGTAGATCTAAATTAGATCTAGGATTAGAAAACTTGTACATGTAAAAATTTTAATATTCGTACGGATCCGGTGGCATGGGATTTCGGGGTTTCCGTAACGCAAAAAGCGGTTTTTGCGGCTCGAAAATCACAACATATATGACAAGAGGTAAGCATTTTTTTTTATTTATTTATGTGATGCAGGATATAAGTAGAGGGAAAGATATTGGTTTCAGCAAAGGAAGATCAAGGGGGAGATGATACTCTCTTATAATACAAGATAAGTATATATATGTAATTCTTATTAATGGTATACAAATTGAAGAAATCATCAAGTTACATAATATTTACTTTGATTATGCATGTATGAAACATGATACAATGCATGAATTTAGCAACATACCAAATGAAATACAAGTGTGTGAATTTATCTCAATATTGTATTTATTAAATGACATCCATTATATGTATTTATTTGTTATAGGATGAGGAGGGAAAATAAATTTTAGAAATTATTTAAAGCTAAAAGAAATGGAACTCATTATCACGGAAAATAGGCAAAGAGAAGAAAAGCTTATCGAGGAAAATAGGCAAAGGGAAGAAAAGTTTATCGAGGAAGGTAGATAAAGAGAAGAAAATCTAAAGAGGATGGTTCGTAAGATGATTCAAAAGGTGGAATATATAAATCATTTGTATGAGGATTGGTCCCAGGAGCTCGTGATAGACGAAATGAAGATTAAAGTATTTGTGGTAGAATTTAAAATTTGAGCAATTACTTGCTCAATTTAGTTGAAAGATGTGAATATTCATTTATCTTTAATTGTGTGATACTTTTAGATTAGAAATTGTTGTTTAATATTTATAATTTATTTGAAATTTATGATTTTTCTTATACAGTAAATATAGAAATAAAATATAATAAAATTTTAGTGATAAATTTTAATACAAATTTACATATGGATTTATAAATAGAATTGTAAACAAATTTATAAATAAATTAAATTATATTTGAGATTTAAAATAAAACTGGATACGGAATTTATAAACAAAATTGTAAATGCATTTATAAATAGAATAACATTATATTTATTATGTAATTTCGAACGAATTAACTATGGATTCAAAATAAAATTAAAAACAAAATTTGTATTTAAAATTAATTTCATTGATTAAATTAAAATTAGATGTATAAACGGTTTTTTGATTCGTTTATGAAATTAGAGACGGAAAATTTTCGTCTCAAAATTAGTTATGGGGCTTTCACTAACGGATTTTTGAGATGGAATATTCCTTCTCAAATATTCTTTAGAGATAGAAACGGGGCTTCACTCGCTTGGGTCATATATTCACTCGCTTGGGTCACTCGCTTGGGACTTCTCAAATATTCACTAACGGGGCTTCACTCGCTTGGGTGATTTCAGCCATCCAGAATAGGGCCCAGCCGAACTCAATTTCCGGCCTTCTTCTCAAGCAAACTTCTGTTCTGACTTCTCATCCCTCGAACATCACATACAGTCTTCTCGTCCACCGGTGTACTCTTCCGCAGTAGCTCATCCCTCAGACGCACTGAGCCCGTCGGCTCTGTCCCATGTCATCCTTCTCGCTAGACGCGTCTTCCGCTCGATTTCCTGTGCTTCTAATCTCCTGCACACTAGATATCAACAGGACCTAATTTAATTTATTTGATCACATTAAAATAATTTTGAGGTTCCAACAACTATCATCTGCAACCACCGTGAGTAGCCCCAGCCTCGCTGGCCTTCCTTATCCCTCGTCCAGAGTTGATGCTGTTTCCTTTTCTTCCACATAGTCGGTCGTTGCCTGCCACCGAAAGACAACTCGGTGCTATGCTCCTTGCCACGTCGCCAGCGCCGTTGATCAAGAACTGCCGCTATTGTGTGTTTCGCCAACTGCTGCGGGTAGCCATCGCTGCCACTGCCCCAACCACTGACGCTACCCCTGCCACACCAGCTGCTCTTTGCTAAGAGCCCACCTCTACTGCTGCCGAAGAAGAAGAAGAAGGAGAAATAAATTTGGTAACATTGATGAAGCTTTTTGTTAATTTTAGTAGTGAATTGATTTGTTGGTTGATAAATTAATAGATTAATTAAGTAGTGCTTAATAATTAATTAGCATATTGATTAAATCATGGTTAGATAGATTTAATAACTAATATTGTGATTAAGTGTAAAGCCCGAAAATTCTCAAAACTATTTTAGAAATACAGTATGATTTTTCTGGAATTTTTGGATATTTTTCCGAAATTTTCCGAGTAGCGGAAGTAGCAAAAATAATTAGAACCGTAAAATAGCTTAGGCGGTAATCGAACCCGAGACCTATGGTTTACGGATGAGTTTAGTAACCGGTGAACCCAGCAAGGCCGTGCTGAAAGAAAGGAGAACCAAATATATTTATATTAGAGTTGGGTTCATTAAACCATTTAATATAAATAATAAACTTAAGTTGAAGTTGGGTTATTTTTATTTTGGTTCGGCACCTTCCCCTCTCAAACCCTCACGCCGGCGCCCCTCTTCTTCTCCTCTTCCTCACGCACGGCACACCAAGCCCAAGGTCCATCGGTTCACCTTCCGGCGACGACTCCAACACGAAAGAGGTTCTTCTCCGCGAGAGGAACGCGAAGACGTGATCGGATCGTCGAGAGGATCACCTCCACCGGAACTCTAGCGGATAGAATCGTAAGAAATTACGATCAAGAGGTAAGAAACCCCTCACCTGCAGTATAATAGCTCCGGTTGGTTTCCTATGCATTAGTTTTAGCTATATGCAGGTTTTTCCGGCACATAGGGTATGTTAAACCCTCCTCGAGGATTTAGGGATTTAGTTGAACACCTCTGGACGGGCCGGACACGTCGTTCTCCTTTAGTTGGAGATTCTAGACGTTGTCGGGTGCCTAGAGGTGATCTCCCTATTAGAGGAGAGAGTTGAAGCACACCAAGTGTTCGGTAAAATGTTAGTGTAGCTAAATACCACCTCAGTTATGTTTAATAGCTCAATTAAAGGCATTAGAGGCATTTAAACCAGCACATTAGTTTAGTTCAGTTTTATGGGACTACGGTCCAATGGGTGGGCTCCCACGGTCTAGGTTCGGATAACCTAGCTCTAGGTTGAGATAACCTAGAAGCAAAATATTATTAGCTATGGATATCAGTATTTTATTTTCAGTGGCACTGTACTGGATTAGATATCCATTGGGTTGGACTCCCACAGTCGTCCCTAGGTTCAGATAGCCTAGACAACCCTGCTAAATTCGGGACTTGCAACCCCGGGTCTAGTAGGGATGCGCGCACAGCAAGTACAGTTGCCGGGCCCAACAGCATGTTTAGTATTTTCACTTATTACGTATTAAATTTCAAAACTCAAAATCAGTTATGCTAGTTGAGTTTGTTTCCAGTTACAGATTCAGTTTCAGTTAGTTTAGCCTATATTCAGTTCAGTGTTCTTTGGGTTGCTTTGCCATGATTCAGTGCTTATGCCATGCTTATATGTTATGCCTTATGATTTCAGTATACCATGTCTTAGTAAGTTCAGTGCATATTTTCAAATAGCATGATTTAAAAGCATACTGCATCGAATGCATGATTTTGTGAGGTAGATGGTTTCTTACTAAGCTTTAAGCTTACAGATTCTATTTTTCCTTATACTGCAGATAAAGGTAAAGGAAAGATGGACTAGCGGAGGCTGGAGGTCAATGCATTGATAAGGATGTGTGTGGATGGAACCTGGAAGAAGATCTTAGGGAACCTTAGCAAGCTTTATTTCAAACATTAGAACTTTTCAGTGTTTCTTTTTATCATCTTGCACTTTAGTATGTTATTCATTACGAATTAGTTAACCATGCACTTTATTATGCTTAGAACACCTCTTTTATGTTGTTAGAATGTTAGTTGTTGTCATTAGAGTGTTTCTTAGTCATTTTGGTACTTGTAATATGGTTGAGGCACGAAACAGGTCGAAATCGAGACATTTGGACGAAATCGAACTCGAATCGATCAATGATCGATTCGAGGTTTCAATCGATCACCGGTGATCGATTGGGCATCTACTCATGACGGTAGGCCTTTGGATCGATCACCGATCGATCCGACCATTCGATCGCGAGCGAGAGCCACGATCGATCATCGATCGATTGATCAACTGGATCGATCACCGCGATCGATCAATTATCGCCCCGCCACGGTAGCATCGGATCGATCATGGATCGATCCAACTTATGTCCCGTGCGTGTTTGGATTGATCACTGGATCGATCCGACTATTCCAATCGATCCGTGGATCGATTGGGAGGTCTGGTATCAGCATGGAAGTGTCTAAGTCCAGTTCCTTGGCCATGGGGAAGGTAAGACATGTTATGAGTAGTTAGTTACCTTCCTTAGCATGTATAGAACCAAGAAATGTCAGTGTTTTAGTGAAATTTTAATTAGTACAGCTTCCGCATCTAGACTTACTAAATGGTCAGGGAATAGTTTAGCACAGCATAATGTGACGATCAGCCTTACAGCCTAGTGGTAGAAGGCGGGTCGTTACAGAGTGGTATCAGAGCGGTGTTCCATACTTCCTACACACACATCCGCATTGTACCTGCAGCTTCCAAGTAAGAACACCTCTACTTTATTTATGCTTCTTGTTTATTATTACAGCTCATGTTTATATACCTACTGCTTGTTAGCATGTGATAGTTTAAACGTGATATCAGTAGTTAGATAACCGTGATAGTGTTAGTTATACCTATGTTCTCTATGTCTTTAGAAATGGCACGAGGACGCCCAGCTAGAAGGGCACTAGCTACTGAGCCCCAGCAAGAGGCAGGCAGTTCACTAGTGGCTCAGTTATAGCAGCAGCTAGCTGAACAGCAACAGGAAATAGCCACCTTAAAGGCTAATCGGCAGAGTACCCCCACAGTCACCGCCTACAGCGCCAACACCAGCACCAGTAGCCCCAGCAGCTGAGCCAAGAAAGGAAGTCTATCTGATCCAGTGGTAGAGAATCAAGCCCGAGAACTTCCCAGGCACCAGTGAACCATGGGATGCTCAGGCGTGGTTAAAAACACTGGAGAGGACAATGGGGCTTCTAGACTGGCCAGAACAGGAAAAGGTGAAGTATACCTCCTTCTGTCTGACAGGAGACGCATGCATATGGTGGGAGAGAATCAGAGCGAAGCGCCCAGTGAGCTAGATGACATGGGCAGACTTCGAGGGAGAATTCTTCGAGGAGTTCTTCCATATGCGAGTCACGAATCGCCACTACGACGAGTTCACAGAATTTCGTCAGGGCAACCTATCAGTTGGGGAAGCCGTGAAGAAATTCAACAGGTTGGCTCGTCTATGCCCAGAACTAGTCAGCACAGAGAAAGAACGAGTCCGGTTGATGCTCAAAATGCTGAGGCCGGAAATAGCTATGAACGTGGCTGGTGGCATTCATAGGCCACAAACCACGGAGGAACTAATGAGTAGTGCTCTGATCACCGAGCACTACCAGAATAGCATCAAGCAACAGAAGCAAGCCTTCTCAGAGTCCAAGGGACAAGGAGGCTCAGGTGCCCAGAAACAGCAGGGCCACCGCTCACATGGCTCTAACGGGAAAGGGAACTCCAGCAACAAGCGCAAATCAGGGAGTTACCCAAAAGGACCAGCTAGCAAACAACCCAGCTATCCCAAGTGTGCCACTTGTGGGAAATTCCATCCAGGAGTTTGTCGCAAGGGTATACGAGGATGCTTTGAATGCGGACAGGAAGGGCATATGACCAAGCAATGCCCGAACAAGACCAGTTTTCCTGCACCACAGCCGATTCAGTACGGAGGCCAGTCAGCTCAGTTACATCAGATGCAGGCCGTTCTAGAAGGTCCACTTATCAGCCAGGGCCGATTAGAAGCCCCTCCAGCTATGGCGAACGCGAGGATCTACTCACTCACCAGAGAGGACGTAGCAAATGCCTCGACAGTCGTCACAGGTCAGATTAGCATTTTTCAGCATAGTGCTACTGTTCTATTTAATACTGGGGCAACCCATTCATATATAGCCAGGGTGTTCTCCGAGAAATTAGAAATACCCCCAGAGGTACTCAGTAGTCAGTTTCTAACAACATTACCTTCGGGAGAAGTTATGGCATCTACGCACTGGCTCAGAACAGTGCCAGTCATGATAGCAGACAGAGAACTCTTTTTGTGATCTGATAGTGCTAGACATGACTGACTACGATGTCATATTTGGAATGAACTTCCTGATCAGATACGGTGCCTCCATAGAGTGCCGTAAACAGAAAGTCGTATTCCAACCTGAAGCAGAAGCACAGTTCGAGTACATCGGAGAACCCAAGAGAAAAAGGGCAAGTTAAGTCCTCGATACGTAGGACCCTACCCCGATCACAGAGAGAATTGGGAAGGTAGCTTACAAGCTAGACTTACCTCAAGATATGTCAGCAATACACAATGTATTTCATGTCTCCGTGCTAAAGGAGTGTATTCACGACCTTAGTCAAGTGATTCAGCCTCAGACAGTGTAGATCCAAGAGGATCTTAGCTATGAGAGCAGACACAGATAGTGGACAGAGCAGACAAGAAACTAGGAAACAGAGAAGTGTCATTAGTAAAAGTCATCTGGTAGAACCAGAAGCACGAGAAAGTTTGTAGAGGACTTCTCCAGGATAGCCTCCCCACTGACAGCTCTCGCCAGGAAGAACAAGAAATTTCAGTGGACAGAGGACTGTGAGAACAGCTTCAGCGAACTCAAGAGGAGATTGACTAGTGCACCTATTCTGACACTGCCAGAAAATACAGACAGCTTCGATATATATAGTGACGCCTCTAAATTGGGATTAGGAGCAGTGCTGATGCAAGATGGCAAGGTAATCGCCTATGCCTCCAGACAACTCAAGGATTATGAGAAGAACTACCCTACTCATGATCTTGAGCTTGCAGCAGTAGTGTTCGCTCTCAAAATTTGGAGACATTATTTGTATGGAGCTCAGTGCAGAGTGTATACAGATCATCAGAGTCTGAAGTACTTCTTCACTCAGAAGGATCTGAATATGCGACAGCGCAGGTGGCTAGAGCTAGTCAAAGATTATGACATAGACATCCTCTACCACCCAGGGAAAGCCAATAGGGTAGCAGATGCACTTAGTAGGAAATCCAGCGCTACCTTATTATCTCTAGCAGCCATGTCACCACCCCTACAGAAGGAGATCGCGGATTTTGGTCTCGAACTCATCGTCGGACAGCTCTCTACTATGACCTTAGAGTCTACCTTGCTTGGTGATATTCAGTCAGCTCAGGATCAGGACCCTGAAATTCAGAAAATCAAGCAAGGGCTAACAGAATCAGAAAGTAGAGAATTGAGTGTCCGATAGCGGGGTGTTGTATTTTGGTGATAGACTCTGTCCCAGATCGGGAGGAGCTACGGAGGCAGATTTTAGATGAGGCTCACAGGACTCCTTATGCGATGCATCCAGCTCCACCAAAATGTATCAAGACACGAAGAAACGTTTTGGTGGCCGGGATGAAGCGAGACATCGCCGGATATGTTAGCATCTGCCTCACCTGTCGAGGGTCAAGGCGAACATCAGCGACCAGGAGGAGTTCTGCGGCCTATCAGATTCCAGAATGGAAGTGGGAGGATATCTCGATGGACTTTATAGTGGGGCTACCGAACCACAAATGGTTTTGATGCCATCCGGGTAATAGTCGACAGGTTGACTAAATCAGCCCACTTTTAGCTATCAAGATATCCTACTCCATGGAGAAGCTAGCTCGGTTGTATCTTCAGGAGATCGTCAGACTACATGGAGTCCCACGAACCATCATTTCGAGAGGCAGATTCACATCACACTTAGGGAGTGTGTACGAACATTGGGCACAATTGAAATTAACCTGACCTTCCATCCTCGAGACGGATGGTCGACGGGCGAGTAAATCAGTGCTCGAAGATATGCTCGGCGTGTGCCCTAGACTTCAGGGGAAGTTGGTGCAAATATGAGCTTAGCGAATTTGCATACAACAACAGTTATCGAGCCACTATCGGCATGGCACCTTATGAGGCACTCTATGGGCGAGGTGCAGATCACCAATCTGTTGGTATGAGTGGTGAGCGAAGGAGCTAGAGCTTGAGGCATCTAGTGGCAGATACCACAGCAGCCATACAGCAGATTCGCGAGAGGATAGAGGCGACAGGCCTTGAAAAGCTATCTTGATACAGCTGAGCACCCTAGAGTTTTCGATTGGGGATACGGTTTTCCTCGAGTAGCTCCCATGAAGGAGTCATGCGTTTTGGGAAGAAGGCAAGCTAGCTCCCGATATGTGGGACCATACCCTATCACGAAGAGAGTGGGCAAGGTAGCATATGAGCTAGAGCTACCTCGGGAGATGTCATTTGTCCAGCGTATTTCATGTCTCCATCTCGAAGAAGCATATCCGAGGCGCCACCGGTGATTGAGCCCGGTTAGTGCAGTCGTGATGATCTCAGCTATGATCGGCCTATTCGGATAATAGACCGAGCAGAAAATAACGAACAAGGAAGTACCATTAGTCAAAGTCACCGGCAAAATCACACAGCAGAAGAGGCGACTTGGGAGACAGACAGAAATACCCAGAATTGTTTTAAGTTCGGGGACGAACTTTTTATAAGGTATGGGGGATTGTAAAGCCCGAAAATTCTCAAAACTGTTTTAGAAATACAGTATGATTTTTCTGGAATTTTTGGATATTTTTCCGGAATTTTCCGAGTAGCGGAAGTAGCAAAAATAATTAGAACCGTAAAATAGCTTAGGCGGGAATCGAACCCGAGACCTATGGTTTACGGATGAGTTTAGTAACCGGTGAACCCAGCAGGGCCGTGCTGAAAGAAAGGAGAACCAAATATATTTATATTAGAGTTGGGTTCATTAAACCACTTAATATAAATAATAAACTTAAGTTGAAGTTGGGTTATTTTTATTTTGGTTCGGCACCTTCCCCTCTCAAACCCTCACGCCGGCGCCCCTCTTCTTCTCCTCTTCCTCACGCACGGCACACCAAGCCCAAGGTCCATCGGTTCACCTTCCGGCGACGACTCCAACACGAAAGAGGTTCTTCTCCGCGAGAGGAACGCGAAGACGTGATCGGATCGTCGAGAGGATCACCTCCACCGGAACTCTAGCGGATAGAATCGTAAGAAATTACGATCAAGAGGTAAGAAACCCCTCACCTGCAGTATAATAGCTCCGGTTGGTTTCCTATGCATTAGTTTTAGCTATATGCAGGTTTTTCCGGCACATAGGGTATGTTAAACCCTCCTCGAGGATTTAGGGATTTAGTTGAACACCTCTGGACGGGCCGGACACGTCGTTCTCCTTTAGTTGGAGATTCTAGACGTTGTCGGGTGCCTAGAGGTGATCTCCCTATTAGAGGAGAGAGTTGAAGCACACCAAGTGTTCGGTAAAATGTTAGTGTAGCTAAATACCACCTCAGTTATGTTTAATAGCTCAATTAAAGGCATTAGAGGCATTTAAACCAGCACATTAGTTTAGTTCAGTTTTATGGGACTACGGTCCAATGGGTGGGCTCCCACAGTCGCCTCTAGGTTCAGATAACCTAGCTCTAGGTTCAGATAACCTAGAAACGACATGTTATATCGTTAGCTATGGATATCAGTATTTTATTTTCAGTGGCACTGTACTGGATTAGATATCCATTGGGTTGGACTCCCACAGTCGTCCCTAGGTTCAAATAGCCTAGACAACCCTGCTAAATTCGGGACTTGCAACCCCGGGTCTAGTAGGGATGCGCGCACAGCAAGTACAGTTGCCGGACCCAACAGCATGTTTAGTATTTTCACTTATTACGTATTAAATTTCAAAACTCAAAATCAGTTATGCTAGTTGAGTTTGTTTCCAGTTACAGATTCAGTTTCAGTTAGTTTAGCCTATATTCAGTTCAGTGTTCTTTGGGTTGCTTTGCCATGATTCAGTGCTTATGCCATGCTTATATGTTATGCCTTATGATTTCAGTATACCATGTCTTAGTAAGTTCAGTGCATATTTTCAAATAGCATGATTTAAAAGCATACTGCATCGAATGCATGATTTTGTGAGGTAGATGGTTTCTTACTAAGCTTTAAGCTTACAGATTCTATTTTTCCTTATACTGCAGATAAAGGTAAAGGAAAGATGGACTAGCGGAGGATGGAGGTCAATGCATTGATAAGGATGTGTGTGGATGGAACCTGGAAGAAGATCTTAGGGAACCTTAGCAAGCTTTATTTCGACCATTAGAACTTTTCAGTGTTTCTTTTATCATCTTGCACTTTAGTATGTTATTCATTACGAATTAGTTAACCATGCACTTTATTATGCTTAGAACACCTCTTTTATGTTGTTAGAATGTTAGTTGTTGTCATTAGAGTGTTTCTTAGTCATTTTGGTACTTGTAATGTGGTTGAGGCGCAGGTCTTGAAATCGACATTTGGCACGAAATCGAACTCGAATCGATCACGGTGATCGATTCGAGGGTTTCAATCGATCACGGTGATCGATTGGGCAATCCGCTCATGAGCGGTGGGCCTTTGGATCGATCGGCCGATCGATCCGGCCATTCCATCGCGAACAGAGCCCCTCTGGATCATCGTCGATGATCACTGGATCGATCGGCCGATCGATCAAATTATCGTCCGGCCACGAGTGCATCTGGATCGATCATCGGATCGATCCAACTTATGTCCCGTCGTGTTTGGATCGATCAGTGGATCGATCCGACTATTCCAATCGGTCCGTGGATCGATTGGGAGGTCTGGTATCAGCATGGAAGTGTCTAAGTCCAGTTCCTTGGCCATGGGGAAGGTAAGACATGTTATGAGTAGTTAGTTACCTTCCTTAGCATGTATAGAACCAAGAAATGTCAGTGTTTTAGTGAAATTTTAATTAGTACAGCTTCCGCATCTAGACTTACTAAATGGTCAGGGAATAGTTTAGCACAGCATAATGTGACGATCAGCCTTACAGCCTAGTGGTAGAAGGCGGGTCGTTACATTAAGTAATAAATGATACATGGATTAATTAGGTAATTAGTTTAGAATTTAATTAATTGACTAATAAAGATAAGTATTGATTAGGGATTAATTAAGTAATTAACAAGTTTGCAGATTTGGTTGTTATTAGATTAACATCACTTAATGGATTACTTAATTTGGATTAGTTGAGTGATTACCAATTAATTGAGTAATGAATAGTTAATTCATGATTATTTGATTAATCAAGATTGCTAAACATTTTATGAGTAAACTATGGTTTTTGAGAAACTTGAGTACAATGTGTAATTGTAATTCGTTGAATTTGATCCGAATGTATCTAATTGATTTGATATAATTAATAAGGGATTAATTGGATTATTAGTTGGCGACAGTATTAATTATTAGTTGATTTATTAATGAGGGAATTAATAGATTGATTGATTAATTAATTAAGACGGTTAATGAATAAGGAAAACAAATTAGCATTAATCTACTTAGATTATGTTTGTTACTAGATTACTCTAGTATTTAGATTGGCTTCGTATCATGTACTTGTATGCAGAGACGAAGCCACGTGAGGGCTATACTGGGCTATAGCCCAGCCCTCATGTGACTTTATCTGCATTAAAAATTATTAGAAATTTAATATAATAATAATGATTAAATTATATGATATATCTTTGTTAAAATTATTTTTTAAAATTTTTCTTAATTATATTATTCTTAGCTTATTAACTGTAGTTTATATATAAATAAATAAATAAATTAATTAATTAATTAAACGATGAAGACAAAATCAAGATATTAATTTAATTAAAATCGAATTTGTCTTGGGTTATGCATCAGTTCAATTCTTATCTACAATATATTTGTAGAGATTTTTTATTCCAAATGGGATGCGCAATCAAGGGATGGTAGACTTCTTGACCGCTCACCATTAGCCTTTCCCGATTTACCGTGACACTCAATGGAAAACTTTTATGGGATCGGGCTAGTCGCCCCATATTTGACGTTTCCTAACCTAGTTAATCATTTTTTGATTTAAAATTAAATTTGGGTCAAACAAAATACATCGAGTAGGTGCGAAGATAAGGAGCATGTTGGTTGAAATCAAAATTAATTTGGATTTGATTTGATAAAGTTCCTACTGAATCAAATTAGGGAATTTCTAAGAAAATCCATTCTCTCCTTTTTTTTTTTTAAATTTTTGTATTCTCTTCCTCGTATGCAGCCTCGCTCCCATTGTCTCACACGTAAGCCTTCACTCGCGGCCACGACAACTCCCTCCATAGCTAGGCCCTCTCTCGAGGCATAGTTGTCAACATGGCCACCCTCGGCTGCCATGATGTAGTAGACGTGTCCTCCACATTGGCCCTTATGAGTTATGTCTACGCCGGAGCCGAACAATTATGGATGGAGGTCCTATGCGAGACACTCGAGCATGGTCTCGCGCCACTCTCGCTCGTTAACCAACTATCTCTACCACACCATTAACAACACATTCTCTAACACTACATCAGTGGCGAAACCTTTCACCACCTTCAAATTTTCAATGTCCACGAATTAGATATCATTATCCATAAATTAATTTAATAATTTCATAAATAATGAAAAATTTATTCAATAAAAATTTAAAATAGGTGAAATATAGATAAAAGAGAAATGGTAATGTACATGTGCTCATACAAAGTGACCTCGGACTTCTTGACAGACTCGGCAAATGCGAGATCAGCCCAGTCCATCTCTCATTCCTGGATCCGTCCCTGCTTGTATGATTCAAGATCGATGTGACCTTCGAACTTGAAGATGGGTAAGACACTCTACATTTGAGATGGGTAATTATTGTTTTGACTTCTATAATTTTTTTGATCTTAGTGTATAATTATTTATTGTCATTTATTGATTAGACAGCAGTTGCTGCTTACCTTGACTTCACTCTATTTGCTTCTTCAGTTGATATTTTATTACTTGTCCTTACATTTAGTCTATTTGATATCCATGCAGTCTCGTTGCTATCCACGCCATTTATTGTTATTTATACTGGTCTCTTTAGGTAGCAATACCATAGTGTAGGATATCGAGTATCCTACTAGAACTTTATTTGTTATTTAGACTCATGCATATATGCTAGTGAGGATGGACTATAGAGTAGCTTGAAGAGCATTTCCGTGGATGGATTGCTACTACTTATTTGATCTGTATTGCATTGTATATTTATACACTCTTACTGCCCACTATGTTGGTGCAATATCCCTGGGTCAAGGTTGACCAGGTTGACTGAGCTTGAGTTGACTCAAGCTTGAGTCTTGATATTTGAATTTCAATGTTTAACAATATATGGAGATTGCTCCTGGAGATTGCAGGAGCAATCGTCCGATTGGGGAGATTGTTGGAGTAATTCCCCTCTAGTCAAGGGTTACTAGTCTAATGTGAAGAAGAGTCAAGTAGGTCAAAGGGTTGACCGAATACTTAACTGGGAAAGTCCTAACTGGAGGTTAGGCAAGGGGAAGTCTTGGTGAGTGAAGCCAGGTGAAAGACCTAGTGAGTGAAGCTAGGTAGGTGAAAATCCCGGTGAGTGAAGTCGGACAGTGGGAAAATCCTAGTGAGTATAGTTAGGTGAAAGCCTTGGTGAGTGAAGCCAGACAGATTGAAAGTCCTAGTGAGTGAAGTCAGGCATATGAAAAGTCCTGATGAGTGAAGCTAGGTAGATGAAAAGTCCAGTGGGAAAAGCTAGGCAGATGGAAAAACTGTTGGAATGTATACTAAAAGCCTAGCTTTTGTAAACATTTATTTTTGAAACAAAAGAATCACATTGGTCAAATGTCTATATTTATTTGTTAAATATAGTTGTTCAATTAATTTATAAAGTAGATAACATGGTGTGTGGTGTCACACACAGAAGATCATGTCATCAGCTCTTTAGAAATTATAAACAGTTGCTCACGACTAAGATGGAAAGGAACAAACCATTGGTATAGTTGTAGTGTAATTAGGTATTAGTTTATCTTGACTAATAAATTACACTAGTACACTCTAAGTGTATTGAGTAGGACCATTTTAGGTAAGTTCTTTTTATACTGACTTAATAAAAGAACTAGATCTTAGTTATTATGGAAGCGTGTACTCTTAATCCTAATATAATAACAAGCATATATATTTAGTATCTATTTCTTTAACTTATCAATGGGTGAGATTTAGCTTAATAAATCAATAGGCCCGATAAGTTGGGAAATGATATTACTTATAGTGTGTATTGTTGATTATAGAAGAAAACTGTGTCCTAGTTATCTAGGTTGAGAATGTCCCCAAGAGGAGCTCATAAGGATTGTCATGTTAAACCCTGCAGGTGGACTTAGTCCGACATGACGATGAAGTTGAGTGGTACTACTCTCGGAGATAGATATTAATTAAGTGAATTGTCAGTAACTTACTTAATTAGTGGACATTTGTAATCTTAAACACAGGGAGACTAACACACTCATAATAAGAAGGAGCCCATAATGTAATTGGGATTGGTGTGGTAATGCGATAATAACTCTCTAGTGGAATGAGTTATTATCGATGAACTTGAGTTGTGTGTTCGAGGCGAACATGGGATACTCAAGCTCATTGGAAGGTCAAAACCAATTTCTCCTCTAGGTCCCTATTATAGCCTTATTAAACCCTCAAGTCCATCTAAAGAAAGACCCATCTTGGTGTCCAAGAAGGGGGACGGTCCATTACTTGGTGACCAAGCAATGGTCGGCCACATCTCCACTTAAAGGGTCAACCCTTTGCTTGGTGCCCAAGTATATAGGGTCTGGCCATAATAATTCAAACAAGGAGGGGTGTTTTGAATTTTTAAAATCTTCTCTTTGTAGAAAACTACAAGTTTTAAAAGAGAGATTTTAAATTTAAAAACTTTCCTTATTTGAATTAGGTCACATGTTTTAAAAGAAAGTTTTAAAGTTTTAAAACTTTCCTTTTTTTAACCATCCTCATGGTTTAAGAAAAAAAGGAATAGAAGTTTTAAAATTTAAATTTTCTATCACCATGTTAAAAAAGAAAATTTTATAAGAGAAGTTTTAAATTTTAAAACATGGTTTTAATTTTTAAAACTTTCCTTTTTTAACTCCTACTTTAGGAAATTAGAAGAGAGCTTGTAAAATTTTATAAGGGCTTATAAAATTTTATAAAAAAATTGTTATTTCTTTCCTTGATGAGGTGGCAGGCCACCTTGCTTGGTGCCCAAGCAAGGGGCCGGCCAAAACAAAATAAAAAAAATCATCATCCAATTAATGTTTGGTGATTGATTCAATCAAGAGGAAAGAAAAGGAAAAATAAAAGGAAAAAGGAAAAACAAGAGGAAGATTTTAATTTTTTATAAAAATTCTTCCCTTATTTGCCTTGGGAAAGTAATATAAAAGAAGGGGTGAGGAGGCCTCATGAGACACAATTCTTATTCTCTTGGTGGAGTCTCTCTAGGTGGCTGGCCCTCCCTCTTCCCTTCTTCTTTTCCCTTTTGCTCTCTTCTCCTTGGTGGTGTTGGAGGCCGGATTTTAGAGGAAGAGGAAGAAAGCTTTTGGGCGGTATTCATCTTGGAAGATCGTCACCCACACGACGTCCAAGGCGAGGCGAGGAATATGGCAGAAGATCTCGAGGTCATTAGCATACAAAGAGAAGGTATAATTAGCAATTATTTTCCGTATCATGCTAGTTATTTCTCTTTGTAAGAATTCTAAACACAAGAGGCATTAGATCTAGTTTTTCGAATTTATTTTTCGAGTTTGTGTTTTCTTTGTTTTTCGAATTTGTTATTCGATTGTTCTTTTTGGTTAAACCTAGAGTTATTTAAGGAAATTAAATATTAGCTTTCCTTAAAAGGCTTTGTCTAGGCGGTGGTGGTTGCTCTCATATCCAAGAAGGCCATGTACCTCGCCATGCAGTCCTGGAAGTCAATTTTGGAAATTAATATTTAATAGAATTAATAACATAGGTGGATTTGGATCAATAGTGTTAAGTTCCGCTTGCGATCTAAATCCAAACCATCAAGAACAGATAAGTTAAATTTGGAATCAATGACGTTAAGTTCCGTCTGTAATTCCTAATTTAACTTCTAAAGAACACAATATGTTATTTAAGGAAAGGTTCGACACTTGTACAAAATTTTTGTACAGTGGAACCGGTACGATTTTCCTAGGACTAACCAACAAAAAATGGTGAGTGAAGCCAGGCACGTGGAAATTCAAGTGGATCAAGGTTGATCGGACACTTGGTGTTGGGAAGCCCAAGTAGGTCAAAGAATTGACCGGGTACTTGGCACGAGGAAATCCAGATGGGTCAAGGGTGACTGGACATTTGGTGAAAGTCCAAGTGGGTCATGGAGGACTGGACACTTGGTATGAGACGGTAAGTCAAAGTGGGTCAAGGTTGACCGGACACTTGGCAGGAGGAGAAAAGTCCAAGTGGGTCAAAGGATTGACCGAACACTTGGTGAAGAAGTCCCAGTAGGTCAAGGTTGACCAGATGCTAGGCACGAGGAGTTTCAACAGGTCATGGTTGATCAGATGTTGGAATTGGAGATCCTAAACTTGATTTAAGCAAGTCAAAGGGAGGTCAATCGATCAACCAATAGATTGGATCGTAGTCCAATCGATCAACCAATCGATTGGGCTATAGTCCAATCGATTAGTCGATCGATTGGTTATGTGCTCGAGTGAAGGTTGGTCCAATCGATCAGCCGATCGATTGGGAAGCGAAATCACAACCACAGAGCAGCTTCTAATCAATCAGCCGATTGATTGGGCACCGCCAATCGATCGGCCAATCGATTGGAGCCAGTTTTCTAGTGCAGTCGTGAGAAGCACAGAAGAAGGCTGAATCGATCAGCTGATCGATTCAGTCTGTAACGCCCCGCCTTCTACTGACTAAGTTGTAAGGCCGGGGGTTACGTATGCTAAACTATTCTATGGCTATCACTGAATTATAATGTGCGGAAAACTGAACTAATTAAAATCTCTGCTAATTGCTATAAAATCTGGAATTTATGTTCAAAATACTATTTCATTGTTGTACATATGCTACAGGATGGAATCTAAACTGTTCATGCAATTGTCATACAGTAGAACACATACTATCATTCTAAGCTAGTTAATACATGTTTCTATGAAATTTAACATGCTTTGGCAATTTCTAAGCATACGAGTGGAACCATGACCTTTGTATCAACTTCATACTAAAACTAAACATTGATACAAACTAAACATGCCGCTAGCAGCACCCCAACATCCCATATGACAATGTAAGTGCATGATGAGCATTCCCCAACTAATTTGTATACAATTCAAATGTATCAACTGAAAAGCATCATAACATTACCAGGCATGCCATTACTATCATTGTTCATAGTTTATTAACTAACATCAAGATAACTAGTAGTCTAGGCATAGCATGGTGCATACTTTCACAATTCATGACATTTAAACATTCAAAGGTGCAGAATAATAAGAATATAAGAAATTCTAGTTCTTTAAACTTACTAGTCCCCAAGAGTCTTTATTCCAAGTTCCTTCTCACACACATCTTGACACATTGCCCTCCAGCCTCCGCTAATCCATCTTCCCTTTACCTTTATCTGCAGTATAAGGAAAGGGAAACTATAAGCTTGGGAGCTTAGTAAGAACCATCTACCTTACAAAACATGTATTCGATGAAATCATGCTTTTAAAAGATGCTATTTGAAACACATGCTGATATTCATGCTGAAAATGCTAAAACATGGCATACTGATATATGAGTCATGACAATCAAATACTGACCATGGAACTATCTTGTTGTATTAATAAGAAAAACTGAGCTGATGCATAAGTTGAACTAAACTGATGCTAGGCTAATGCTGAATCTGAACTGTATTCACATAACTGATTTGTGAAGTTTGAAAACTATTTTCATAATAGATAAAAATAATAATCATGCTGCTGATGAGCCCGACAACTGTACTTGCTATGCGCGCATCCCTAACTAAACCCGAGGTAGCTAGTCCCGAATCTAGTAGGGTTTACTAGGTTATCTAAACCTAGGGACGACTATGGGAGCCCAACCCAAGGACAACTAAGAGGCCAGTACAGTGTCACTGATAAAAGTAAAATACTGATTCATAAGCTGATTTATCTTATCTGGCTCTTACTAGGTTATCTGAACCTAGAGCTAGGTTATCTGAACCTAGGGGCGACTATGAGAGCCCACCCATTGGACCGTAGTCCCATATAAACTAAAGCAAGACTAAGCATGCTATTTAAAATGCTTCTATGACATTTAACTGAGCTATTAAAATACCTACTATAGCATTTAACTGTACTAGTCATTTTATCGAGCACTTGGTGTGCTCTAACTCTCCTCTCTATTAGGGGATCACCTCTAGGCACCCGACAGTGTCTAAAAGCCCAAAACTGAAGGGGAAACACGTCTGGCCCATCTAGAGGTGCTCAAATAAATCCTAAACCTGTGAGGAGGATCAAATGCACCCTACGTGCAGAAAAAAAAAATCTACATATGGATGAACTAGAAACATAAAAAAACATACGATTTGCTACTTATACTGCAGGTGAAGGGTTATTTACTTCCTGCGCTAGGTTTCTTACAATTCTGATCACTAGGTTTCCGGAGAAGAAGATCTCTTAGGCGATCTTCTTACGTCTACTCATTCTTCTCGCGGAGAGGAGCGTCCTCATATCAGAATCGTCATCGGAAGGTGCTCCTACGACCCTAGAGATGGAACCCTAGGTCTCTTGGGGCTTGGTGTGCCGAGAGAGTGAGGAAGAAGGAGAGGTCGGCGGGTGAGGGTGAGGAAGAATTGCCGATCCAAAATAATAAACCCTCACTTAAATTCCCTATTTATATTAAGTGATTAATATGACCCAACTCAATCATAAATATAATTTCTCCTCTCTTCTTTCAGCACACCCCTACTGGGGCCACTTGGTTACTAAAGTCATGCTATAAGTCGTATGGTCTGATAGGTCGTGGGTTCAATTCTGGCTTAGGCTATTTTACGTTTTTTATTTAATTTTGCTACTTCTGCTACTCCAAAAATTCCATAAAAATATTATAAAGTTCTAGAAAAAATAATAGAATATTCCAAAATTTTATTTAGGAATTTTAGGACGTTATAATCGCCCATACCTTAAAAAAAGTTTATCCTTGAACTTAGAATAACTCTGGGTACTTCTGTCTCCCAAGTTGCCTCTTCTGCTGTGTGATTTTGCCAAATGACTTTTACTAATGGTACCTCCTTGTTCCGCAATTTCTTAACTGTTCGGTCTACTATCTGAATAGGCCGACTGTCATAGCTGAGGTCTTCGCGGACTTGTACCGACTGGCGCTCAATCACCTTGGTGGCATCTGGGATATGCTTCTTCAGCATTGAGACGTGAAATACGTTATGGATTGCTGACATCTCCTGGGGTAGCTCTAGCTCATATGCTACCTTGCCAACTCTTCTGGTGATAAGGTATGGTCCCACATATCTGGGACTTAATTTGCCCTTCTTCCCAAAACGCATTACTCCCTTCATGGGAGCCACTTGGAGGAATACTGTATCTCCAACTGAAAACTCTAAGGGTCGGCATCGTGTATCAACATAGCTTTTCTGGCGGCTCTGAGCTGTATCTATCCTCTGGCGGATCTGTTGTATAGCTGCTGTGGTATCTGCTACTAGATCTGTCTGAAGTTCTAGTTCTTTCTGTTCACCACTTTCATACCAGCAGATTGGAGATCTACACCTCCGCTCATAGAGAGCCTCGTAGGGTGTCATGCCGATAGTGGCATGATAGCTATTGTTGTATGCAAATTCTGCTAAACACAGATATTTGCACCAACTTCCCTTGAAGTCTAGGGCATACGCTCAGAGCATATCTTCGAGTACCTGATTTACTCGCTCCGTCTGACCATCTATCTGAGGATGGAAAGTTGTGCTAAACTTTAACTTGGTGCCCAATGCTGACTGTACACACTCCCAGAAGTGTGAAGTGAATCTACTGTCTTTGTCTGAAATAATGGTCTATGGGACTCCATGCAGTCTAACAATCTCCTTGAGATACAACTGAGCTAGCTGCTCCATGGAGGATGATATCCTGATAGCTAAATGTTGGGTTTTCGGGCTGCGAAAACCGCTTTTTCGCGTCACGGAAACCCCGAAACCCCAAGCCACCGGATCCGTGCGAAGTAAAATAAAACAAAAATATGAGTACAAGTTTACTAAAGCCTAGATCTACACTAGGAGAAGAGCCTTTACCCTTGATGCGCGCCCTTCGCGAATCCCGCTCATCCAAGGTGTCGGATCTCAAGATTGTCAAAATAGACAATTCTCTAGAAGTATCCACATGAACAAACTAGGTGGAGAAACATAACACAAAGGTGTGCTAGCACCTTGGTAAGGTTCGGCCAAGAGAGGAGAGGGAGAGAAAGAAGAGAGAGCAAGGAAGAAGATGAAGTGAATGAGCCTTGAATCAAAAATGAATTTTCATTCCTCACAAAAGTGGTCGGCCACCTCTTGGAGTTGTAACTCCTTTTCATTAAATGTGGAGGCCATTAAAGAGGGGACTTGTAACCTCCATGAGGTGGCACACACATGTGCCAACTATGATGATGTGGCACATCATCATTGGCCACTTAATGCCAACTCACAAATGAGGTGGCAAATGGTCAAGTCAAACTTGACCTTTCATCTTCCTTCTCAAGTCAAGTCAAACTTGACCAAATCTCTCTCATGGTTGATCTAATCTAACCATTTGATTCAAACCAATTTAATATAATGAATCTGATTCATTTAATTAAATTGATTCAATGAGTCATAATCTAAATTAGACTCATTGAACACATGAATCAACTTGAGTCCAACTCAATTAGCCCAATTAGGATTACTCTTAATCCAATTTGATTCATCACATGAATTTAATCCTCTTGGTTCATCATATGAACCTAATCTCCATCTAATTGTACTTAGTGTGTGACCCTATAGGTTACGTTGGCAATACCCCTAAACTCATTTAGGAGCATAAGTAATGAGCGGTATCTAGCAACACATCATTACTACCCAAGTTACAAGAATGTTGAGATCCAACATCACCTTGTGACTACTAATTGTGACTCCTTACAATATATGACAAGTGTCCTTCTATCCTAGACATCTAGATTGATCAATGTGAGGCATAGACCGTGTCATCCTCTGACCAATCTAAATCTTGAACTCCAAGTAGACTCACTAAATCAAATGAGCTCAATATCTCATATTGACTCATTTGGGCATGGCCATGCACTTCGTGATCTCACTCTATCAAGAATATTGATGTCTCTCCCGTCATATAGGAGGGTTAGATCCCATCTACATCACTCACAGCCCTCTGCATAATTCGTTACATACCCAGTAATCGTCTTTATAGTCCACCCAGTTACGGGTGACGTTTGATGAAACCAAAGTACATAACTCCTTATGTAGGGATCCATGGTGACTTCAGGTCCAAGGACTAGTAGTCATATTAATAATCACATGAGAAAGTATATAACACTCATATAGCGATCCATGATACTTTCTCATGGCGGGTCATTCAGTATACATTCTCCAATGTATACCCATGTGTCAACTTGATATCTCTATATCCATGACTTGTGAGATCAAGTCATCGAGTTGACCTACATGCTAGTTTTATTGCATTAACATTGTCCCTGAATGTTAATACTCGACTAGGAATGATTAAGAGTAGTGTCCCCTATATCATCTCACTATCGATTCAACCAATCGATTGATATAGGTAAGAACCTTCTACTCAAAGACGCTATTATACTTAGTTATTTGGCACCAATACAAGTAAGTATAATAACCCAAAAACAAATGCCTTTATTTATATAAGAATATGATACAACAAGTCCATAATATAATCATCAAATGATTGGCTCTAGGGCTCTAACTAACAATCTCCCACTAGCACTAGTGCCAATCAGTGTAGGCTCTAAGCCCCAATGACCTAGTGTGACCATCATGCTTCCTCTGTGCCAAAGCATTGGTCAAGGGATCTGCGATGTTAGCCTCTGTAGGTACTCTGTAAATCTTCACATCTCCTCTCTCTATAATCTCTCGAACGAGATGGAAGCGTCGTATTATGTGTTTGGTCCGCTGGTGTGAGCGAGGTTCCTTAGCCTGTGTTATAGCTCCATTGTTGTCACAATAGATCTCAATAGGGTCAGCGATACTAGGAACCACCCCAAGTTCAGTGATGAACTTGCGGATCCAAACTGCCTCCTTTGCTGCCTCTGATGCAGCAATGTACTCGGCCTCTGTCGTAGAATCAGCTACTGTGTCCTGCTTTGAACTCTTCCAGCTCACAGCACCACCATTAATGCAAAACACGAACCCTGACTGCGATCGATAATCATCCTGATCGGTCTAGAAGCTGGCATCACTGTAACCCTTTACAGCTTGCTCATCATTGCCTCCATATATCAAGAAATATTCTTTAGTCCTTTTTAAGTACTTAAGAATATTTTTGACCGCTATCCAGTGACTTTCACCTGAAACTGACTGGTATCTACTCGTCATGCTCAAAGCATACGAGACATCAGGACGAGTACATAGTATGGCATACATGATAGATCCTATGGCTGAGGCATAAGGGATCTGATCCATGCGGTCTCTCTCCTCTCTAGAAGAGGGACCTTGAGTCTTCGAAAGACTCATGCCATGTGACATCGGCAGAAATCCCTTCTTGGAGTTCTGCATGGCAAACCGAATGAGTACCTTGTCAATATATGTACTCTGACTTAGGCCAAATAATATCTTAGATCTATCTCTATAGATCTGTATGCCTAGAATGCGAGATGCTTCACCTAAGTCCTTCATTGAGAAGCAACTCCCTAGCCAGGTCTTGACAGACTGAAGCAAAGGGATGTCCTTCCCAATGAGTAGTATGTCATCCATATACAATATGAGGAAGACAACTATGTCACCTACAACCTTCTTGTAGACACAAGGTTCATCTTCATTCTTGATGAAACCAAACTGTTTGATTGCATCATCGAATCGAAGATTCCAGCTCTGAGAAGCTTGCTTTAGTCCATAAATAGACCTATGCAGCTTGCATACTCTGCTAGTATGCTGTTGATCTACAAAACCCTCAGGTTGTGTCATGTACATATCCTCGAGCAGGTTTCCATTCAGAAATGCGGTTTTGACATCCATCTGTCATATCTCATAGTCATTGTATGTTGCAATAGCAAGCATGATCTGAATGGACTTAAACATCACTACTGGAGAAAAGGTTTCATCATAGTCAATACCATGAATTTGCTTGAAACATTTAGCTACCAAGTGACCCTTATAGATAAGTCCATCCATGTCAGTCTTTCTCTTAAAGACCCACTTACACCCAATGGGTTTTACCCCTTCAGGTGGATCAACCAAAGTCCATACTTGGTTGGTGTACATGGATTCCATTTTGGATCTCATGTCCTCTATCCATTTCTCGGAATCTAGTCTCATCACAGCTTCCTGATAGGTGGTAGGCTCATCCTCTATGAGCACAATGTAATCATGGTCAGACAAGAGAAATGAGTATCTCTCAGGCTGACGACGTACCCTATCAGACCTGTGAAGAGGTATGTCTACTCGAACTGGTTGTTGTTCCTCAACTCTTTATGGAACAACATCATCCACAACACTTTGTGGTTCCAGTTTAACTTCCATCAAGGCTTCAGTGCTATGGTCCGCATCTTGAACTTCTTCAAGATCAAACTTACTCCGACTAGTCTTTCTAGAAACAAAGTCCCTTTCTAGAAAGACCCCAGTCTTTGCCACAACTACCTTGTGCTGACTGGGAATGTAGAAGTAATATCCCTTAGTTTCCTTGGAATATCCAATAAAGTAGCACTTGTCGGATTTGGGTCCTAATTTATCTAAGACTTGATGTCGAACGTAAGACTCACAACCCTAAATCCTCATGAAAGACACCTGGGCATCTCTCCTAGTCCATATCCTATATGGTGTCTTTATCACGGCCTTGGATGGAACTCGGTTGAGTATAAAAGCTACCGTGTCTAGAGCATAGCCCCAAAGAAATGTAGGAAGATCTGTGTGACTCATCATAGAACGTACCATATCTAATAGGGTACGATTCCTCCTTTCGGATACCATTCCACTGTGGTGTTCCAGGAGGAGTGAGTTGGGATAGGATCCCATACTCAGCTAGATAGTCACGAAACTCATGGCTAAGGTATTCACCACCTAGATCTGATCGAAGTATCTTAATATTCTTCCCAAGCTGGTTCTGTACTTCATTCTTTAATTCTTTTAACTTTTCAAAGGATTCAGACTTATGTGTCATCAAGTACACATAACCATATCTACTGAAGTTATTAGTAAATGTGATGAAGTACCTATAACCGCCTCTAGCAGTGATATTGAAAGAGCCACATACATCACTATGTATAAATCCTAACAAATCAGTCGCTCTTTCGCTATGCCCACTAAAGGGAGTCTTGGTCATCTTGCCTAGTAGGCATGACTCACACGTCTCATAAGATTCAAAATCAAATGAGTCCAGCAAACCATCCTTATGGAGCTGGGATAAGCGCTTGTCATTTATATGACCTAAGCGACAGTGCTAGAGATAGGCTTGATTCAAGTCATTTGAATTGAACCTCTTGGTATTTATGTTATAGATAGGGCTTTCAAGGTCTAGAATGTAGAGTCCGTTTATCAGAGGTGCACTACAATAGAACATATCTTTTAAATAAACAGAACAACATTTGTCCTTTATTATAAAAGAGAAACCTTTCTTGTCCAAACAAGAAACTGAAATTATGTTCTTAATTAAAGCAGGCACATAATAACAATCATCTAACTCTAGTGCAAGCCCAGAGGGCAGAGATAGAAAATAAGTCCCTACAGCAACAGCAGCAACCCGTGCTCCATTGCCTATGTGTAGGTCCACCTCGCCCTTTGCCAATGCCCTGTTATTTCTCAGCGTCTGCACATTAGTACAAATGTGAAAAGCACATCCGGTATCTAATACCCATGATGAAAAAAATAGATAGATTGACATCTATAACATATATACCTGAAGTGGAAGTCTCACTTCGCTTCTTCTTAAGATATTCCAGGTACACCTTGCAGTTCCTCTTCCAATGCCCGGTCTGACCGCAGTGGAAGCAGGTAGCATCCTTGGCGACCCCTCCTTTAGGCTTCAGTGCCTTGCCTTTGCCCTTGGCTTGGGACTTTCCTTTGCCTTTGGGCTTGCCCTTGCCCTTATGTTTCTGAACCATCAGAACAGAGTGGGGCTTAACCTTCTTAAGGTTCAGCTCAGCAGTTCTTAACATGCTAAGCAGCTCGGGCAATGGCTTGTCAATTTCGTTCATATTGTAGTTTAGAACGAATTGACTATAGCTATCCGGCAAGGATTGCAAGATCAGCTCTTGGCCAAGCGGGAATCCCAATCTCTGTAGGTTTTCTATGTACCCAATCATTTTGAGTACATATGGGCCTACGGGAGCCCCATCTGACATCTTGCACTGAAATAGTGCCCTTGAGATCTCAAATCTCTCGTGCCGCGCTTGTCCTTGATACAATTGATGAAGATGTTCAACCATATCGTAAGCGCCCATCAACTCGTGTTGCTTCTGAAGCTCAGAGTTCATGGTCGCGAGCATTAGACAGGACACATCTAATATGTCATCTTGATGCTTCTTATAAGCATCTTTGTCAGCTCGCGTGGCACTGGCAGGAGGAGCCTCCGAAATGGGCTGCTCCAGAACGTACAGTTTACGTTCCTGGGTGAAAACTATTCTCAAGTTTCTGTACCAGTCTAGGAAATTTGCTCCGTTGAGCTTGTCCTTCTCAAGGACAGAACGCAGGGAGAAAGAGTTCGTATTCGACGTCATGGTTATCTACAACAAAAAAATGCAGAAAATAAATATCATATTCTTTTAAATCATTTAATTAGGCCTTTAACTAAATGATGCTCCCACTGAATTTTATAACTCATGTGGGACAAGATCCACATCATACTAACCCTTGAGTTAGCTTTGGCTAATACACCCAAAACTTAGTATGATCGGTAGGTAACGATTTACCAATTACATCTCTATGTAACTCTTGTTTATAGGATCATTATCCGCAGTTATATTAAAACTTGAGTTAGCTTTGGCTAATATGCCCAAGAATTAATATAAATGTGATTTATGTCCTATCTTTCCAACCGTTGGAAGAATGCCTATAGTTGTACTCGATCCAACTGAGTTAACTAGGAATACTCAATCTAATTGAGTTTATACTCGCCCATGCGTTGATAAGCGGGACCAAAATTGTCCCTCCGTACCCTACCAAGATAATATGTGTTGCTCTGCTTTGGCAGATTCAACAACACATGTGGTCGAGGTAGTGATAGGTATCACGGCACGGTAGGTATTTGAGTTGACGTGATTGAGATCTAATCTAATCGAGAGGGTGCATCTTGTACACGATTTAGATCTAATCGAATCGCTAGGCACTAATTAATTACTAATTATGCATCACATACACACAAGCAATTAATTAAACTATTTGTGATTAGTCATGGCCCTACTACGATCTTCTCAAGCCAATGAGAAGATCGGATGGTCAACCTAAGGTCACCAGCTTCTCAAGCTCCTCCCTTTGACCACCTTGTGTTGCTCGCGCCCTCCTCGTAACTCCGTCTCGAGTGGACCTTCCACCGCTCCAATTTTGTACATTACTATTTTTGAAACTTGAGTTACATTCGAGTCTAAACTAATTTACAACAAGAATATAAAAATAGAGAAAGGCACGACGTGCAAGTCGCGAATCAAATATACAACACGCACATCACATGACGGCACGCAAGCCGTATTATGAATTACAACACATTTCCAATCAAATTGGGTCTTTTTGGGCCATGACTATCACAAAATGATACATAATTCTAAATTATGTATTTTATATAATTTTCTATAATTTTTACTATAATTTTTACAATTTTATGAGTAAAATTCCCGGCGGTCCTGTTTAGCGGGTTTTCAGGCGCAATCGCAGAACAAATCCCCTTGCGGGGCTAGGGGCAGCGCCCCTACCCGTGATCTAACCATCGCGAGTGTTCCTTAGCGATCCTACAGCGCCTTAGCCCACTATCCCAAAAAGATTTGGGGCGAAACCTTGCCGTTTCGGAAAAATCTTCTCGGTAGTCGAAGCCTACAAGTGTCGAAACACTTGTGCTTCGCTTCTACGAGAAAAATACCCATAAAAACTATAAAAATATGAAATTTACAGAATATTACAGAACTGCTATTTTTCATAAAAATACAAAATAAACTCGTACAAGACTTCGCACATGGCTCTGATACTTCTGTTGGGTTTTTTGGGCCGCGAAAACCGCTTTTTCGCGTCGCGGAAACCCCGAAACCCCAAGCCACCGAATCTGTGAGAAGTAAAATAAAACAAAAATACGAGTACGAGTTTACTAAAGCCTAGATCTACACTAGGAGAAGAGCCTTTACCCTTGATGCGCGCCCTTTACGAATCCCGCTCATCCAAGGTGCCGGATCTCAAGATTGTCAAAGTAGACAATCCTCTAGAAGTATCCACACGAACAAACTAGGTGGAGAAACCTAACACAAAGGTGTGCTAGCACCTTGGTAAGGTTCGGCCAAGAGATGAGAGGGAGAGCAAGAAGAGAGAGCAAGGAAGAAGATGAAGTGAATGAGCCTTGAATCAAAAATGAATTTTCATTCCTCACAAAAGTGGTCGACCACCTCTTGGAGTTGTAACTCCTTTTCATTAAATGTGGAGGCCATTAAAGAGAGGACTTGTAACCTCCATGAGGTGGCACACACATGTGACAACTATGATGATATGGCACATCATCATTGGCCACTTAATGCCAACTCACAAATGAGGTGGCAAATGGTCAAGTCAAACTTGACCTTTCATCTTCCTTCTCAAGTCAAGTCAAACTTGACCAAATCTCTCTCATGGTTGATCTAATCTAACCATATGATTCAAACCAATTTAATATAATGAATCTAATTCATTTAATTAAATTGATTCAATGAGTCATAATCTAAATTAGACTCATTGAACACATGAATCAACTTGAGTCCAACTCAATTAGCCCAATTAGGATTACTCTTAATCCAATTAGATTCATCACATGAATCTAATCATCTTGGTTCATCATATAAACCTAATCTCCATCTAATTGTACTTAGTGTGTGACCCTATAGGTTCTTGTAATGTTGGCAATGCCCCTAAACCCATTTAGGAGCATAAGTAATGAGCGGTATCTAGCAACACATCATTACTACCCAAGTTACAAGAATGTTGAGATCCAACATCACCTTATGACTACTAATTTTGACTCCTCATAATATATGACAAGTGTCCTTCTATCCTAGACATCTAGATTGATCAATGTGAGGCATAGACCGTGTCATCCTCTGACCAATCTAAATCTTGAATTCCAAGTAGACTCACTAAATCAAATGAGCTCAATATCTCATATTGACTCATTTGAGCATGGTCATGCACTTCGTGATCTCACTCTATCAAGAATATCGATGTCTCTCCCGTCATATAGGAGGGTTAGATCCTATCTACATCACTCACATCCCTTTGCATAATTTGTTACATACCCAGTAATCGCCTTTATAGTCCACCCAGTTTCGGGTGACGTTTGACGAAACCAAAGTACATAACTCCATATGTAAGGATCCATGGTGACTTCAGGTTCAAGGACTAGTAGTCATACTAATACTCACATGAGAAAGTATATGACACTCATATAACGATCCATGATACTTTCTCATGGCGGGTCATTCAGTATACATTCTCCAATGCATACTCATGTGTCAACTTGATATCTCTATATCCATGACTTGTGAGATCAAGTCATCGAGTTGACCTACATGCTAGTCTTATTGCATTAACATTGTCCCTGAATGTTAATACTCGACTAGGAATGATTAAGAGTAGTGTTCCCTATATCATCTCACTATCGATTCAACCAATCGATTGATATAGGTAAGAACCTTCTACTCAAGGACGCTATTATACTTAGTTATTTGGCACCAATACAAGTAAGTATAATAACCCAAAAACAAATGCCTTTATTTATATAAGAATATGATACAACAAGTCCATAATACAATCATCAAATGATTGGCTCTAGGGCTCTAACTAACAAAAAGTGGGTTGATTTAGTCAATCTGTTGACTATTACCCAGATGACATCAAAACCATTTGTGATTCTGGGTAGTCCCACTATGAAATCCATAGAAATATCCTCCCACTTTCATTCTGGGATCTAAATAGGCTGCAGAACTCCTCCTGGTCTCTGGTGTTCTGCCTTGACCCTCTGGCAGGTCAGACAGGTACTGACATATCTAGCAATGTCTCTTTTCATCCCAGGGCACCAAAAACGTCTCTTTAGGTCTTGGTACATCTTGGTGGAACCAGGTTGCATCGCATAAGGAGTCATGTGAGCCTCGTCTAGGATCTTCCTCCGTAGTTCCTCCTGATCCGGAACGCATAGTCTGTCACCAAAATACAATACCCCACTATCAGATACTCTGAACTCTCCACTTTTTAATTCTACTATCCCTTGCTTGATTTTTTGAATTTCAGGGTCCTGACCCTGAGCTGTCTGGATGTCACCAAACAGGGTAGATACTAATGTCATAGTAGAAAGCTGTCCAACTATAAGTTTGAGACTGAAATCTGTAATCTCCTTTTGTAGGGGCGGTGACATGGCTGCTAGGGATAGTAAGGTGGCACTGGACTTCCTGCTAAGTACGTCTGCCACCTTATTGGCTTTTCCTGGATGGTAGAGGATGTCTATGTCATAGTCTTTGACCAACTCGAGCCATCTGCGCTGTCGCATATTCAGATCCTTCTGAGTGAAGAAGTACTTCAAACTCTGATGATCTGTATACACTCTGCACTGAGCTCCATACAAGTAATGTCTCCAAATTTTGAGGGTGAAGACAACTGCTGCAAGCTCAAGGTCATGAGTAGGGTAGTTCCTCTCATAGTCCTTGAGCTGTCTGGAGGCATAGGCGATCACCTTGCCATTTTGCATCAGTACTGCTCCTAGTCCTAATTTAGAGGCATCACTATAAATATCAAAGTTGTCTGTGTCTTCTGGCAGAGTCAGAATGGGAGCACTGGCCATTCTTCTTTTTAGCTCGATGAAGCTGTTCTCACAGTCCTCTATCCACTGAAATTTTCTGTTCTTCCTGGTGAGAGCTGTCAGTAGGGAGGCTATCCTGGAGAAATCCTCTACAAATTTTCTGTAATAGCCTGCTAGTCCCAGAAAGCTTCTAATTTCACTGGCGTTCTTAGGTCTTTTCCAGTTACTCACAGCCTCTATCTTACTAGGGTCTACCATGACACCATCCTTGGAGATGATGTGACCTAGGAAGGATGCCTGATCGAGCCAGAATTCACATTTCGTAAACTTGGCGTACAGCTGGCTCTGTTGGAGGGTCTGCGGTACTATTTTCAGGTGTTCTGCGTGTTCTTCCTGAGTTCTGGAATAGATAAGAATGTAGTCGATGAACACGATAACAAACTTAACTAAATATTCTCTGAATACTCTATTCATGAGGTCCATGAAAGTAGCTGGAGCATTTGTCACGCCAAAGGGCATGACTACGAACTCATAATGTCCGTATCTGGTCCTGAAAGCTATCTTGGGTATATCACCTTCTTTAACTCTCACCTGGTGATATCCCGATCTGAGGTCTATTTTAGAGAACACTGTTGCTCCCTTTAGCTGATCAAACAGGTCATCTATTCTGAGAAGAGGATACCTGTTCTTAATCGTGACTTGGTTTAGTACCTGGTAGTCTATACACAGGCGCATGATCCCGTCCTTCTTCTTCACGAACAACACAGGCGCTCCCCATGGTGAGTGACTAGGGCGTATGAAGCCCTTGTCGAGCAGCTCCTGTAGTTGCTCCTGAAGTTCCTTCAGTTCTGCTGGAGACATGCGGTAGGGTGCTTTGGAGATGGGATTTGTACCGGGGACGAGTTCTATCTCAAATTCAATCTCCTTATTTGGTACTAGGCCCGGTAACTCCTCAGAAAAGATTGCTCGGTAGTCACATACAACTCAGACCTCTTCTAGCTTTTGGTCCTTGCCCTGACTGGTATTGAGTACTTGTGCTAGAAATCCCGTACATCTTGAATCTAGTAGTTTCTGTGCTTTCAGAGCTGAGAGAAACTTCTTGCCCTTTCTCTTTAGTTCTCCAATGTACTCAAACTGTACTCCTGCTTCAGGTTGGAATACAACTTTCTGTTTACGGCACTCTATGGAGGCACCGTACTTGATCAGGAAGTCCATTCTGAAGATGACATCATAGTCAGCCATATCTAACACTATCAGATTACAAAAAAGTTCTCTGTCTGCTATAATGACTGGCACTGCTCGGAGCCAGTGCGTGGATGCCATGATTTCTCCTTAAGGTAGTGTTGTCAAAAACTGACCACTAAGTACATCTGGAGGTATTGCTAACTTTTCGACAAATGCCCTGGATATATAAGAATGGGTTGCCCTAGTATTGAATAAGACAATTGCACTTTGCTGTAAAATACTGATCTGACCTGTAACAACTGTCGAGGCATTCGCTACGTCCTCTCTGGTTAGTGAGTAGATTCTCGCGTTCATCGTGGCTGAGGGGGCTTCTAGTCCACCCTGGCTGATGTGTGGACCATCTAAAGCTGCCTGCATCTGGTGCAACTGTGCTGGCTTGCCTCCGTACTGAATCGGCTGTGGTGGGGGAAAGCTGGTCTTGTTCGGGCATTGTTTAGCCATATGCCCTTCCTGGCCACATTCAAAGCATCCTTGAGTGCCCTTGCGACAAACTCCTGGGTGGAATTTCCCACAAGTAGAACACTTGGGATAGCTAGGTTGTTTACGAGCTGGTCCTCCTTTTGGGTAACTCCCCGGTTTACGTTTGTTACTGGAGTTCCCTTTCCAATTAGAGCTGTGGCCCTGGTATTTTTGAGTACCTGAGCGTCCTTGGCCTTTAGACTCTGAGAAGGCTTGCTTATGCTACTTGATGTTGTTCTGGTAATGCTTAGTGATCATAGCACTACCTACCAGTTCTTCAATGGTTTGCGGCCTATGGACGCTGCTGGCCACGTTCAGTGCTATTTCCGACCTTAGCATTCTGAGCATCAGCCGGACTCGCTCTCCATCGGTGCTGACTAGTTCAGGGCACTGATATAGCCTTAAAATCTATATTAAATGTCACAAATAGGCTTATCAAATTAACAATGTATATATTTCACTGAACCCCTTAATTAAACAATAATGTTGTAGTAACAAGCCCAGGATCGATCCGAGGAACCAACGTAGAATGTAATTTAGGATTGTCTTATTATTCCTATTTTTGGGGTTTTCGATATAAAAATGGAGTTCGGGGTTTAAAAGCTTTAAATCTAAATCTAACAGAGGAAAAATACAGCAATTAAGAAATTAATCTAAAGCAAGAATGAAACATAACTATGTGCCAATGAACAAATCATTATGCATTGTCACACTACGTTGTGATAAATTCATCAACACACATCAAACTAAGGATGAAATTACGAGACTCAAATAAATCTGATCTAAAGCAAGATGTAAACCTAAGTTAGCACTTAAACACTAAACAATTAACCAAGCACTAATAAAACTTAAACTAAGCTTCAACAAGGAAAGAAATGCTAACTACTTGCATAAAAATATAACAAACATAAAAATAAATCTGTATCAAGCTACAAAACAGGAATAAAATGAAATTAAACCTAACCAATCCAACTCACAACCAATCTCACAAGTTCACACTCTTGCCGTCACACAAGAGTGCCAAAGTCGAAACCACCCAACTTTGGACCTCAATGGAACATCTCAATGGCGTATCAGCTCAAGGAGTGCTTAACTACACCGACGGACCACCCCCGGCGAGCTAAGAACAACCCTAAACCCACTCAAGTGCCGAAAATCTGGAAATCTGCCTCTGGATCTGATGGAAGGCTGTGGAACGCGGATGAACGTCGAGTGAAGCTCAGGAACACCGGAAGACCACCTCCGAATGTTGCTGATGGGAATCGGAGCTTGGATTTGGAGGACCACCGCCAAATCGAGCTGGAAAAGGAAGATGCCGCGAGCCAAATTCCACCGGAGAGAACACCCTCCGATGACTCCAGAAGATCGGGATGACACCGCTGAGAAGCTTACCACCGAGATTGAAGCTTGAGAGGTCGATTGGAGAAGAGAAAGGGGCCAGAATCCAGAGAAATGGCGCGGGGACAAAGCTGCTGTGCGTGGAGGATTCGACGAAGGCACTGTAGCTTCTGTAGCTTCTATTTAAATCAGATCTGGATCTGATCGGACGGTTGAGACGATTCCGGGCTAAATCAATGGTGAAAAGTCATCCAAATTCTGATCCGAAGGTACTAATGTTGATCTAGGGTATGGATCTACCCTCCCGTAGGTCGGATCGATCAGATCATCACTGGATGGCCCAGATCTGCCGATCTTCAATGTACGACCCAGATTAATCCGGCTGGATCAATGGCTGGATGAACTCAGATCTAGATCAAAACTTCTGGATCTTCATCAATGGATTAGATCTGCTCCCCATTAGGTTGGATCGTCCAGATCTTCAACGGATGGTTCAGATCTCTCCTATTCTTGATAAACGGCCCATAATGCTCCAAAGCTTGATCGTGTCGTTTAAGCTCCGATTCGAGCCCAATTTCGGTCCAAATAGATCCAAATCCAAGATCCTTTGATGCCTACAAAATAAGAATCAAATATTAGCATCAAATAATATAAAAATAAGATAATTTGCAATTAAGTCCAAAAATACATACTATGTACAAAATGTGATGTAACCATGATTTAAACTATGAAATCAATATCAAACCATGCATATATGAATCAAAATAATGCAATGAAATCGTGGTTATCAAATCCCCCACACTTAGTCTTGAACGTCCCGTGCAAGTAAATAAAACTAAAAATCATCTCCACAGAAAATTTCCTAGCAATATCTAAAAGATAGTAAAAAGAATTTAACTAAGATCATCTAAAGATCACAAACAATCATGAATACAATCCAAACAATAATCAGTAGGTATGGTAGTTTCAATCCAATTGAAAAATTAAGCAAGTTGCAATCTCACAAGGGATTTACCTAATCTATCTCTCACACTCAAGCATGTGTATAAGTGGAGCTCACTCAATGCAACTCACAACATTTCACTACCATAAGCTTGCTTATTTCCTACTTCTCCACCACTATAAACATAGCATACATGAATCAAAAAGAATTTATCATGAAGAATTGAAATGGAAGCAAGAAGTACAATGAAAGTAGATGAAGTAGCAAAAGAAAAGGCATTAATGACGCCAATGAGAAGATGAGAGTATTGGAGGAATATACTTGATGAGTTGACCATTTTGATGTAAAAAGAGATGAATACCATTTGTTTTTATCAATTCAAAATACCAAGCTAACCTCCCATTCAATTTGAATGCCAACATAGAATCTTGATACTCTATCTTCCACTTGATACTCTCTTGATGTGCCAAAATTTTTCTTCACTGTTTCTACTGGTTTTCCACTTCAATTCAGCACTTGAAACTCAAAAATCTCACATCAACTAGCCAAGGAGAGTTCCCTCCCCCACACTTAAAACATTGGTTGTCTCGGACAATACAAAACATCATGATTCTTTCCAATAAACTCGATACTCTTGAAGACACAATCCTTGTATTCACTTTTGCAGATTTTTTTTCTTTCTATTTCTCTGTTTCTGTCTTTGGCAGAATCAAACATCAAACTTTTGTTTTAATTCTTCTATACACAGTATCCTTATCCAATGTCAATCAAGATGCAATTCAGATTCTAAACACTTCAAGCAGTCAAAATCATTAGAGGTACCAGATAGGACCTCCTGTTGTACCAGAATTCTTCATCTTTTGTAAATTGTTACTCAGATTCAAAGATTAAAATCCGGACTAAGGCTGGTTTCTGATTTCATTACTTCAGCTTCAGATAAATTCAGCTTCAATGAATGTGCAGCAGAAGTATAGAGTCAGCAGGATATTTCCCATGTTTAATATTAGCACTTTGATTTCTTGCAATCTCAAAATTCTGCACACAAAAGAGACTTGAAACAGGTAGAGCTTCAAATGCAGTAGCTGCTAGTTCACAACAGCCAAAATCAGATTCAATGAAATTGAATTCTGATTCTGATTTTAGCAGCCCCTCATTTCCAAAATGCACAAGATTGCTACATTAGCAGGGAAAATCTGGTCCAAGAAAATTGGTACATTAGCGAGATACAATAGCAACTTTGAAACTCAGCTCCCAGCCACTTCTGCAACTAACAGCTTTTGATTTAACAGATTTCATCAACAATCTTCAGAAATTAGCAAATTCCACTCCAGCAGCTTGATTCAATTACACTTCCAAATTTCCGGATCCTCTAGGGATTCAATTTCCATTTCAAAACGTCTTCAACAGCAGCAACTGCAAGGATAAAAACAGAATTCCATAGCTTAGATTGATGTGAAGGCTGTCCACAGATTTTGATACCAACTCCAGAAACATCTGAAATTAACGCAAGCAAGACTGAATTCGAGATTCTGGAAATCAACAATTGAGAATTCAGATTCAGGCATTCATTTTGTTTCTAACTTCTAATCAATTGACAATAGACGTGTAGGAGCTTCTCTTGAAGTTGTTTTGTTTTATTTTCTTTTCTTCAACTAACAGTAGTTTCTAACAACTCTTTAGATTTTCATTCCCTTTGCAATTCACTTGAAAAATGCATTCATGTTGCTTCACTAGAAAGCAAAAAGAAGAAATCGTAGAGCACCACAGCATACACATAAGACTTCTGCTATCACAGTTTTCAGCTTTTTGAACTCTGTTTCAGAAACAGATTTTTGAAAATACAGCATCATCAATTCAGGAACATAAATTCCTTCAGATTTTCCACATCACTAACGAAACAAATTTTGAGCCAGAACTATTCTATGCTATGAATTAATTCCAAACATTATATTAGGCTCAATTTTGAATTCTGAAATCAGCAGCAGATTTCTGAAACCACTTCTGAAATTTCAGATTTCAGAATCTGTCCTTCCGTGCCAGAACTTGTTGTCTCAGCAAGAACAATTCTGAATTCAGCACTTCACAGATCAGATTTCTGAAATCAGAAAATGGATTGAAAGGTTGGCACATTGCTCCAAAAGCTAAACATGCACAGTGCAGAATTCTGTTTTTTTGATCAAGTCTGATTTCTGGATTTCAATGCTGAGTTGCAGAATTTTGCACTGGATTTCTGATCTTGCCATTTGTATCATCACAACACAGAACTTGACTTGAGTTTTACATTGGTTTTAAGGTTGTTCCGAAATTTTGATACTCCATTTGATACAAAACAATTTCCAGCTTCAATCAATTCCAATCCTGGAATTCAAGGTAATCTGAAACACAAGTTCAGAATTTCAGAAATCTGGACTAGGAAATTAGATTCAAAGACATTCATTCGTAACTATCTTCCTTCACTGTTATGGTATCAAGTAACCAAAATTGTCTTCATTTCTTCAAAACTACTGCCTCAATCTGACTGTACAGTTCTTTCAACCACCCAATAGTTACAACTTGATACATATTCCAGATTTCAGAAATCAATTCTGCATTTTAATTTCTGCATATCCGCACAACAATCTTAATTCCCTTCCTGCATTTCTGATGATGAACACTATGCTTCTCCTCCTAGTTGCTGTTATAAACACTATTCTTAACTTTCTCTACTTCAAAACTGTTGTTCTTTAACCAGCCAAGCCTCACAGACCCATAAATTCAGCCCTATAAATTCTGCAATTTCAGCACTTCTTCTGGCACCAATAAAGTAATTTCAGAATTCAAAAGCAACATGATTGCTGATCAATTGAGATTGATGAATTCTGATTGGATACTGAATTTTTGAATTTCTCCAATAGTTGATACAAGCTCTGTAATTGTTGGAATTTTTGCACTCACTTCTTCAATTTCAGAAATTAACTTCCAAAATTTTCATGGAGAAGTTGCAAATTGAATTTGCCACGTGTACTTGATTCTCAACTTGATACATTTCCTTTGTGCCACTCATTTCAGCTTTCTTCATCGTTCAGGTCATAAGTTTTGCAATTCCTACACTGACAACACAGATTGAGGTTGCAGCAATACAGTTCCCATCTTGCTGATTTCTGAAACTTCATGATACTGATTTATGTTCAACTAAAAAGGACATATTTCTCCTTTGTTTCTTTGCACATTTAGAACGTTTAAAATTCTGCACAGTAGCAGCAAAGGCAAAGCAGTCCACACTTAATCAGCTACAACTCTTGCATTCAATCTCTGATTTTATCCAGCCCCTTCCCATTTACTAATTCCTTGTCTTCAATCTGCAGATTTTATAGCTCATCATGAATTGAAACAAACCAAGCTTCCTTCAGAATTTCAGTACCCAAGTAAATTTAGGCTGCCAGATAGTTTCAGAAATTCAGAATTCTGTTTCAAATTCAAGATATTCCATTTAGCTCTGAAATGTCTACAATTCCTGAGTTTTTCATCATAATCTGTAACTCCCGAGATTCACATTTTCCTTGCAAACCACTTGAATCAAGAATTGAAAAATGCATTCATGTTGCAATACTAGAAAGCAAAAGAAGAAATCCTAGAACACCACAGCAAACACCTCAGAATTCTGCACTTTTAGTACTAAAATTCTGAACAAATGTTCAAACATCAGAAATAATTTCCTGCATTTCCAAACTCCCTTATGCATTTCTGTTTAAAGCCTCAACTTCACCTTTTGTTCATTACAGCAGCTTCCAATCTTGGGTTTGATTTCAGGATTTAAGTATCAGTTTTTCAGCTACCAGCTAGAACTTCCAGAAATTCAGCATCAAGTCTTAAGTTCCAGAATTTTGATATCAAGATAGCTTCAGTTAACTTATATAGAATTCAGCTTGGTAAATGGAATCATTTTGACACTGCTCTAAAAGAAAATTCACCTTGCTCCTGAAATCACAGTTTTAACAACAGAATCAAAATTGATTCAGCAATTGCAGTAATCACAGAAATCACACAACTGCACATATCACTTCAAGCTTTACTGAAATCACAGGTATATATTATATATGTCTAGCTTTCCTTGGGTTTTCTATTGTCTAGAGAATTTTGCAAAGGAAACTTGGTAACACACTTGCACATCTTCTGTAACACTGAATTCTGTTTCCAGCTTCTCCTCACTATCCTGCGTGTCAATTGCTGCTCTTTTCTTCAACTTTCCAGAGTAAACGATGCTATCTTCACATGCTTCATGAGTGGAATTACACCCAACAATTAAACTCCAAATTCTGGTCCATTTTAATTAGATTTCAGTAGCTACAAGTACTCACTATTTCTTCATTTCTTTGTGTCCAGAATGAATTCTGTGCAGAAATTATCCTTTCTTGAATTGCAGATTCCATGAAAGACAGCATACCATTTGTTTTTAGCACCTTCTTAATATTCAATTAAGCCTCCCTCAATTGGATATTACATCCTGAATTTTGATACAAATCTGATACACAAACAGATCTCAGCAACATACTTCTACTTTTCTACAAATTCTTGCTTCTGCAGCCTTCTCTAAATAAGTCTTTCATTAACATTCCTTCAATCTTCCATTACTCCATAGTTATAGTGTTCATTTCTGCAGAATGCAGTACAGCACAGCGACTCCAACAGAATTTGCAAATTCAGCATTTCCGAAACCTTCTTAACTTGATCTGAATCACAACTGGTCCAGTGTTGCAGCACTCTCATCCCACTCCATAGATGCAACAAATGATAGAAAATGGAAGCACAATACCTCCCCTTTCACCTCACTGTTTAAGAATCGATTGCTGCCCTTTTCTTCAATTTTCCAAAGTAATTTATACTTTTCTTCAATTGCTTCATTACTATAAAGATTTGGCACAAACAATTCTCAAAATGGTACACTCAACTGCCGTCCATTAATCAAAAAGCATTTCTAATCATTTCTTTACTTCAACAAGAGCAAGGATAATTTAATTGCATAAAAATTTTAGCTCCACAATTGCACTGAGCAACTCCATCATCAAGTAATTTTGCCAAAATATTTATCATCTCATCATCTCTCCCCCACACTTAAAATTTTGTCCATCATCAAACAATCTAACTCATCAAGATAATCAACCAAAACCCTCAATGAAATAATGACAAGCAAGGATAATCAAGGGATTGAATGCTAGACAAGAATATTTTAAGAAAATTGTGGAGAAAGGAATTTGAAATTGTGAGAGAACAAGAATGACAAAAATCCTTATATCCACGCATACATATGCTATTATGGCTTTGAAAAGAAACTAAGCAAGTTCTAGAGTTTCAATAGCTATGAGTGCATGTCTCACAAAGAAAATAATAGAGTTTAGGCTTTAAGTGGTCCTCTCTAGGAAATATTCATGCAATCAAGCTCAATTGTTCACATTGGAATCTACCACCAAATTAACTAATATCATGCAAGAAAAGCATCCAATCATGTTAAATGACCTAAAATTGATGGTCAAATTTAAAACAACTTTTACCATCTTAAAAATATAACTAGAAAATTCCCATGGAGGCTTTTATTAAAAATGGCATGCTATGTAACTAAACAAAATGCAAAGTATGAAAAGAAAATGCAAATGCAAAGTATGAAACTTAAGAAACGTATAAAGAATTTATTAGACACAAAGCATGAATTAAAAAGCAAAAGAAAGCTAAATTAGAACCAACTCCCCTTTCATTTCCTGGTGGTTGAAGAAGGTTTAGAAGAAGAAGCCACCCCGGAAGTGGAGTAATCAAAGTTCCGCTCAAATTCTTCTTATTCATCCTTTTTCCATTCAAAATTCTCTCTGGAGGTCTAAGGCGGTTCAGTTTAAGCACCCACTCCGGAAGCTTATGTTCTCCTACAACATCAATCAAAGAAAACACCTCCCACACACATGTGGGGTAAAAAGAAAATAGGAGAATGTTAGTGTGGGTAAAAGATTTCAAGAAATGAATCACAACTAATAAAATCAACAAATGGTACCTCTATAAAATTCTCTGAAAAATTACACAAAATACTCACCTTGTCATCTAGAAAGGTACCTGGAGTGGTGTTTGTTACCTCTTTCTCCTCAAATAAATGCTCAGACTCTTGTTCTGGCAAATGTTCAACTTCATGTAGTGATTCTTGGGTGCTTGGCTCCATAGCACAAGTCCCTACACTTACATCCTCCATTCTTGGTGATTCTTGAGGTAATGCTTCCCGTAAGCACTCCCCTACACTTAAATCATCTTCAACATCAAAACCTGCATCTTCAACAACATCTAAAGCAACAACATCAGTAGAATCAACAATTTGAACAATTACATCATCATCACAAATAATATTAGAAAATTCTTGTGAAGAAATAGAAGTAGTGTCAGGCCTGACAAGATCTCCACAATCCACCTCTTCACTGGCTCTTTGTGCTTGTAAAATAACTCTGACTCCAATCTCCAAAATACGGATAAAATGGATCCATGGTCACATAAATTTCCTGTTCTTACACTGAAACACTAGAAAATAAAATTAGAAGACTCAGGAACAAATAAAATCAACACATGGATATATAATCATGAAAGCAATCAAACAATAATCCTAAAATTACTAAACATTGCATATTACAATGTCCCCGACAACGGCGCCAAAATTTGATATAGCCTTAAAATCTATATTAAATGTCACAAATAGGCTTATCAAATTAACAATGTATATATTTCACTGAACCCCTTAATTATACAATAATGTTGTAGTAACGAGCCCAGGATCGATCCGAGGAACCAACGTAGAATGTAATTTAGGATTGTCTTATTATTCCTATTTTGGGGTTTTCGATATAAAAATGGAGTTCGGGGTTAAAAGCTTTAAATCTAAATCTAACAGAGGAAAAATACAGCAATTAAGAAATTAATCTAAAGCAAGAATGAAACATAACTATGTGCCAATGAACAAATCATTATGCATTGTCACACTACGTTGTGATAAATTCATCAACACACATCAAACTAAGGATGAAATTACGAGACTCAAATAAATCTGATCTAAAGTAAGATGTAAACCTAAGTTAGCACTTAAACACTAAACAATTAACCAAGCACTAATAAAACTTAAACTAAGCTTCAACAAGGAAAGAAATGCTAACTACTTGCATAAAAATATAACAAACATAAAAATAAATCTGTATCAAGCTACAAAACAGGAATAAAATGAAATTAAACCTAACCAATCCAACTCACAACCAATCTCACAAGTTCACACTCTTGCCGTCACACAAGAGTGCCAAAGTCGAAACCACCCAACTTTGGACCTCAATGGAACATCTCAATGGCGTATCAGCTCAAGGAGTGCTTAACTACACCGACGGACCACCCCCGGCGAGCTAAGAACAACCCTAAACCCACTCAAGTGCCGAAAATCTGGAAATCTGCCTCTGGATCTGATGGAAGGCTGTGGAACGCGGATGAACGTCGAGTGAAGCTCAGGAACACCGGAAGACCACCTCCAAATGTTGCTGATGGGAATCGGAGCTTGGATTTGGAGGACCACCGCCAAATCGAGCTGGAAAAGGAAGATGCCGCGAGCCAAATTCCACCGGAGAGAACACCCTCCGATGACTCCAGAAGATCGGGATGACACCGCTGAGAAGCTTACCACCGAGATTGAAGCTTGAGAGGTCGATTGGAGAAGAGAAAGGGGCCAGAATCCAGAGAAATGGCGCGGGGACAAAGCTGCTGTGCGTGGAGGATTCGACGAAGGCACTGTAGCTTCTGTAGCTTCTATTTAAATCAGATCTGGATCTGATCGGACGGTTGAGACGATTCCGGGCTAAATCAATGGTGAAAAGTCATCCAAATTCTGATCCGAAGGTACTGATGTTGATCTAGGGTATGGATCTACCCTCCCGTAGGTCGGATCGATCAGATCATCACTGGATGGCCCAGATCTGCCGATCTTCAATGAACGGCCCAGATTAATCCGGCTGGATCAATGGCTGGATGAACTCAGATCTAGATCAAAACTTATGGATCTTCATCAATGGATTAGATCTGCTCCCCATTAGGTTGGATCGTCCAGATCTTCAACGGATGGTTCAGATCTCTCCTATTCTTGATAAACGGCCCATAATGCTCCAAAGCTTGATCGTGTCGTTTAAGCTCCGATTCGAGCCCAATTTCGGTCCAAATAGATCCAAATCCAAGATCCTTTGATGCCTACAAAATAAGAATCAAATATTAGCATCAAATAATATAAAAATAAGATAATTTGAAATTAAGTCCAAAAATACATACTATGTACAAAATGTGATGTAACCATGATTTAAACTATGAAATCAACATCAAACCATGCATATATGAATCAAAATAATGCAATGAAATCGTGGTTATCAGGCACAGACGAGCCAACCTGTTGAATTTCTTCACGGCCTCCTCAACTGAAAGGTTGCCCTGACGAAATTCAGTGAACTCGTCGTAGTGGCAGTTTGTGACCCGCATGTGAAAGAACTCCTCAAAGAATTCTCCTTCGAAGTCGGCCCATGTCATCTGGTTCACTGGGCGCTTCGCTTTAATCCTCTCCCACCACATACGTGCGTCTCCTGCCAGGCAGAAGGAGGCGTATTTCACCTTTTCATATTCTGGCCAGTCTAGAAGCTCCATCGTACTCTCCAGTGTTTTGAACCAGGCTTGGGCATCCCATGGTTCACTGGTGCCTGAGAAGTTCTCTGCTTTGATTTTCTGCCACTGGATCAGATAGGCTTCTCTCCTTGCCCCTACTGCTGGGGCTACTGGTGCTATAGGTTGGACTGGTGGAACCTCTGTAACTACTGGGGTTTCTATGTTAGGTCCCGAGGTGGCAGTGGGAGTGTTCTGCTGATTAGCACTTAGGATGGCTATCTCCTGTTGCTGTTCAGCTAGTTGCTTCTGTAACTGAACCACTACCTCTGTAAGGTCTGGGGAGGCACTGAGTTGTCCGCCTCATGATGGGGCTCAATAGCTGGTGCCCTTCTAGCTGGGTGTCCTCGTATCATTTCCTAGAGAAGTAGAGGGCATACATAACTACTACAATCTTGTTTACATAACTACTACTATCATGTTAGATGCTATCATATATAAACATGCTTTAGTTATCTATAAACATGGAAGCAAGAAACATAAATAAGGTGAGAGGTATTCTTACTTGGAAGCTGTAGGTTCAATGTTGATATGTGTGTGGAGGAAGTATGGAACCTGGCTCTGATACCACTCTGTAACGCCCCGTCTTCTACTGACTAAGCTGTAAGGCCGGGGGTTTCGTATGCTAAACTATTCTGTGGCTATCACTGAATTATAATGTATGGAAAGCTGAACTAATTAAAATCTCTGCTAATTGCTATAAAATCTGGAATTTATGTTCAAAATACTATTTCATTGTTGTACATATGCTACAGGATGGAATCTAAACTTTTCATGCAATTGTCATACAGAAGAACACATACTATCATTCTAAGCTATTTAATACATGTTTCTATGAAATTTAACATGCTTTGGCAATTTCTAAGCATACGAGTGGAACCATGGCCTTTGTATCAACTTCATACTAAAACTAAGCATTGATACAAACTAAACATGCCGCTAGCAGCACCCCAACATCCCATATGACAATGTAAGTGCATGATGAGCATTCCCCAACTAATTTTGTATACAATTCAAATGTATCAACTGAAAAGCATCATAACATTACCAGGCATGCCATTACTGTCATTGTTCATAGTTTATTAACTAACATCAAGATAACTAGTAGTCTAGGCATAGCATGGTGCATACTTTCACAATTCATGACATTTAAACATTCAAAGGTGCGCAATAATAAGAATATAAGAAATTCTAGTTCTTTAAACTTGCTAGTCCCCAAGAGTCTTTATTCCAAGTTCCTTCTCACACACATCTTGACACATTGCTCTCCAGCCTCCGCTAATCCATCTTCCCTTTACCTTTATCTGCAGTATAAGGAAAAGGAAACTATAAGCTTGGGAGCTTAGTAAGAACCATATACCTCACAAAACATGCATTCGATGAAATCATGCTTTTAAAAAATGCTATTTGAAACACATGTTGATATTCATGCTGAAAATGCTAAAACATGGCATACTAATATATGAGTCATGGCAATCAAATACTAATCATGGAACTATCTTGTTGTATTAATAAGAAAAACTGAACTGATACATAAGCTGAACTAAACTGATGCTAGGCTAATGTTGAATCTGAACTGTATTCACATAACTGATTTATGAAGTTTGAAAACTATTTTCATAATAGATAAAAATAATAATCATGCTGCTGATGGGCCCGACAACTGTACTTACTATGTGCGCATCCCTAACTAGACCCGAGGTAGCTACTCCCGAATCTAGTAGGGTTTACTAGGTTATCTAAACTTAGGGACGACTATGGGAGCCCAACCCAAGGACAACTAAGAGTCCAGTACAGTGCCACTGATAAAAGTAAAATACTGATTCATAAGTTGATTTATCTTATCTGGCTCTTAATAGGTTATCTGAACTTAGAGCTAGATTATCTGAACCTAGGAGCGACTATGGGAGCCCACCCATTGGACCTAGTCTCATATAAACTAAAGCAAGACTAAGCATGCTATTTAAAATGCTTCTATGACATTTAACTGAGCTATTAAAATGCCTACTGTAGCATTTACTGTACTAGTCATTTTATCGAGCACTTGGTGTGCTATAACTCTCCTCTCTATTAGGGGGCCACCTCTAGGCACCTCACAGCGTCTAAAACCCCAAAACTGGAGGGGAAACACGTCTGGCCCATCTAGAGGTGCTCAAATAAACCCTAAACCTGCGAGGAGGATCAAGTGCACCCTACGTGCCGAAAAAAATCTGCATATGGCTAAACTAGAAACATAAAAAAAACATACGATTTGCTACTTATACTGCAGGTGAGGGGTTACTTACTTCCTGCGCTAGGTTTCTTACATTTATGATCGCTAGGTTTCCGGAGAAGAAGATCTCTTCGGCGATCTTCTTACGTCTACTCGTTCTTCTCGCGGAGAGGAGCGCCCTCATATCAGAGTCGTCCCCGGAAGGTGCTTCTACGACCCTAGGGATGGAACCCTAGGTCTCTTGGGGCTTGGTGTGCCGAGAGGGTGAGGAAGAAGGAGAGGTCGGTGGGTGAGGGTGAGGAAGAGTTGCCGATCCAAAATAATAAACCCTTACTTAAATTCCCTATTTATATTAAGTGATTAATATGACCCAATTCAATCATAAATATAATTTCTCCTCTCTTCTTTCAACACATCCCTGCTGGGGTCACCTGGTTACTAAAGTCATGCTATAAGTCGTAGGGTCTGATAGGTCACGGGTTCAATTTCGGCTTAGGTTATTTTACGTTTTTTATTTAATTTGATACTTCTGCTATTCCAAAAATTCCATAAAAATATTATAAAATTCCAGAAAAAATAATATAATATTCTAAAAATTTATTTGGGAATTTTCGGGTGTTACAGTCTCCCCAATCAATCAGCCGATCGATTGGGATATGACCATTGCACAAGTTAAAGCCGTTGGCGAGCGATTTCTTCGTCACTCCTTCGCCAACTCCATCCCGATCCTTACACGAGTTTCTCTACAACTCTCCTCTAGTTCTTGAAGCTTCTTGGAGCAAAGTGTTGTTGCACTTCCAAGGTCAAGAGACGTTCCATACAAGAAGAAGAAGCTAGGGTTTTGGTTTCACGTTGTAAATCTTGTAAGATTTTATTTATATTAGCTTCTCTTTTCTTCTTGTTGTATTGAGAGTTTATATAAGGCTTCTCCGCCTTTGGTAGTTACCGAGAAGGAGTATTTGTTGGTTGCTACTGGGAATATCATACCGGTTCCCCTGTACAAAAATTTTGTGCAAGTCCTAAACCTTTCCTAACAACCTATTGTGTTCTTTAGAAATTAAATTCGAAATCGCAAACGGAACTTAGCACTATTGATTCTAAATTTAACTTATCTGTTCTTAGAAGTTTAGACTTGGATCGCAAACGATACTTAACATTATAGATCCAAATCCACCTATGTTACAAATTCAATTAAATATTAATTTCAGAAATCGGCTTCCAGGTTAAACATGGCGAGGCACTAGGCTTTCTTGGATATGTGAGCAACCACCACTTCCTAAACAGAGTCTTTCAACAAAATTTAATATTTAATTTCCTTATAGTAACCCTAGGTTTAACCAAAAGGAACAATCGAATCACAAGATCGAAAAACAAAGAAACACAAATTCAAAACAAATCCAAAACCTAGAATCATATGCCTCTTGTGTTTGAAATTCATACAAAGAAAACTAGTATGATGCGGAAAACAATTACTAGTTATACCTTTCTTTGTAAGCAACAACCTCTTGATCTTCTATCGTATTCCTCTTCTTATCTTGGACGTTGTGTGGGCAACGATCTACCGAGATGAGAATCCACCAAGTCTCCTTCTTCCTTCTTCCAAGTTTCGGCCAAGCAACCTTCTCCAAGAAAAAACAAGCCTCGGCCACCAACCAAGCTCCAAGGGATGCAAGAGCAAAGCCTCCTTTCTCTCCTTCTTCTCCTAGCAAGAACCGGCCACCACAAGAACTCCAAGAAGGGGATGCACCGGCCACTAAAGAAGAAGAGAAGAGGAGAAGAATAGGGTTGGCCACACACCAAGGAAGAGAGGAGAAACTATAGAAGATATGTTATATGAGGTGAGGCACCTCTACCCCCTCTTTTATATTCCTTGGTCTTGGCATATAAGGAAATTTAATTATAATTAAAATTCCCTTATTTTCCTTGCCATTGGTTAATAAGGAAAATTTAATTAAACATTCCTTTTAACCCTTATCATTACCGGCCACAACAATTGCTTCAAATAAGGCAAGTTTTAAAAATAAAATTAAAACTTCCTTATTTGTTTTCCGGAAATTTTAAAATAAAAATTTCTCTTTTAAAAATTCCCTTCATGGTTGGTTATAAAAGGAAACTTTTATAAATTAAAATCTCTCTATTAAAACATGTGGATGATTTTTAAAAAGGAAAGTTTTCTTCAAAATTAAAATCTTCCTTTTAACTACAAATAAGCAAAGATATCTAATCTTTTCTTAATCTTTTGTAAAAACTATAAAAGGAAAGATTTAATTTTAAAACTCTCTTTTAAATCATGAGGATGGTTACAAAAAAAGAGAGAAAGTTTTATCAAAAATTAAAATCTTCCTTTTAACTACAAATAAGGAAAGATATCAATCCTTTCACTTAATCTTTTGTATAAACTTATAAAAGGAAAGATTTAAATTTTAAACTATCTTTTAAAACCATGGCTTCTACATATGGAAAGATTTTAAATAAAATCCCTTTTATTTTATATATGGCCGGCCACACCAAGCTTGGGCTCCAAGCTATGGCCGACCATTAAACTTAGCTCAAGCCCTTGGCTTTGGCCGGCCCAAGCTTGGGCTCCAAGCTTGCTTGGCCGGCCACCTAAGGGTGGGTAGGAAGTGGGTATTTGGTGGGTATAATTCTCTATACATAAGAGGCTACGATAGGAACCGAGAGGAGGAATTGGTTTTGGTCTCTAGATGAAATTAAGCTTCCCGTGTTCGCTCCGAACACCGAACTTAATTTCATCAATAATAATTCATATCACTAAAGAATTATTATTGAACTACCACACCAATCCTAAATTACATTTTGGGCTCCTTCTTATTATGAGTGTGTTAATCTCCTTGTGTTTAAGATGTCGAATGTCCACTAATTAATTGAGTTACTGACAACTCAGTTTAATTAATATTTTAGTCCAAGAGTAGTACCACTCAACCTTATTATCGTGTCGGACTAATTCCACCTACAGGGTTTAACATGACAATCCTTATGAGCTCCTCTTGGGGACATTATCAACCTAGATTACTAGAACACAGTTTCTTTCTATAATCAACAACACACACTATAAGTAATATCATTTCCCAACTTATCGGGTCTATTGATTTATCGAGCTAAATCTCACCCTTTGATAAGTCAAAGAAATAAATACTAAATATATGTGCTTGTTATTATATTAGGATTAAGAGCACACACTTCCATAATAACTAAGGTCTTGTTCTTTTATTAAGTCAGTATAAAATGAACTTACCTTAAATGGTCCTGCTCAATACACTCAGAGTGTACTAGTATAATTTTATAGTTAAGATAAACTAATATCTAATTACACTACGGCTATTCCAATGGTTTGTTCCTATCCATCTTAGTCGTGAGCTACTGTTTATAATTTATAAAGAACGGATAACATGATCTTCTGTGTGTGGCACCACACACTATGTTATCTACAATATAAATTAATTGAAAAACTACACTTAGCATATAAATGTAGACATTTTTTACCAATGTGATTCTTTATTTCAAAATAAATGTTTACAAAAGCTTGGCTTTTAGTATACACTCTAACAGTATTTTCATAGTGGATGAGTGAGTGAGGGTTGGATCCTTGGATTAGTCACCTCTTCTTAAGGTGAATACCAAGTAAATCCCTTATGTTAGCATTGTGAGAGTTGTTTGAGTGTTTTCCACTACAACAACATCATCAAAGCAAGAAACCGAAGCGCGACAAGCTATTCCCCCCCCCCCCCCCCCCCTCCAGCTACAAATCGACCCTAACACACTAAACCCAGATAGTGGTAGCTGTTAGAGTGTATACTAAAAGCCTAGCTTTTGATATAAACATTTATCTAGAAATAAGAATCACATTGGTCAAATGTCTACATTTATGATAAATGTAGTTGTTCAATTAATTTATATTGTAGATAACATGGTGTGTGGTGTCACACACAGAAGATCATGTTATCAGTACCTTATAAATTATAAACAGTAGCTCACGACCATAATGGAAAGGAACAAACCATTGGAAGGTCGTAGTGTAATTAGGTATTAGTTTATCTTAACTATATAATTACACTAGTACACTTAGAGTGTATTGAGTAGGACCATTAGAGGTCGTTTCTTTTATACTGACTTTATAAAGAAACAATGACCTCAGTTATTATGGAAGTGTGTGCTCTTAATCCTAATATAATAACAAGCACATATATTTGATATTTATTTCTTTAATTTATCAATGGGTGAGATTTAGTTCGATGAATCAATAAGCCCGATAAGTTGAGAAATGATATCACTTATAGTGTGTGTTGATTATAGAAGGAAACTGTGTCCTAGTGATCTAGGTTGAGAATGTCCCCAAGAGGAGCTCATAAGGATTATCATGTTAAACCCTGCAGGTGGACTTAGTCCGACATGACGATGAAGTTGAGTGGTACTACTCTTGGAGCTAGATATTAATTAAGTGAGTTGTCGTAACTTACTTAATTAGTGGACATCTTAAACATTGGAGACTAACACACTCATAATAAGAAGGAGCCCAAAATGTAATTTGGGATTGGTGCGGTAGTTCAATAATAGTTCTTTAGTGGAATGAATTATTATTGATGAAATTAAGTTGTGTGTTCGGGGCGAACACGGGATGCTTAATTTCATCGGGAGACCAAAACCAATTCCTCCTCTCGGTCCCTATCGTAGCCTCTAGTATATAGAGATTTATACCCACCGCATACCCACCTTCTTACCCATCCAATGGGGCCAGCCAAGCTAGCTTGGAACCCAAGCTAGGGCCGGCCAAGTCCAAGTGGATGAGCCATGTAGGTGGCCAGCCAAAGCTTGGGTCCCAAGCTTAGGTGGCCGGCCACTAGAATATTAAAAAGGATTTTTATTAAAATTATTTCTTATGTGGATATCATAATTTTAAAAGAGAGTTTAAAAAATTAAAAATTTCCTTTTATAACTTTCTACAAAAGATTAAGAGAAGAGATTAATCTCTTTCCTTATTTGTAGATTAAAAGGATGATTTTAATTTTTGGTAAAAACTTTTCTTATTTGTAAATCATCTACATGTTTAAAAGAGAGTTTAAAATTTAAAATCTTTCCTTATTTGTTGATTAAAGGAGGATTTTAAATTTTAAGAAAACTTTCAATTTTAATCATGTTCATGATTTAAAAGAAAGTTTAAAATTAAATATTCTCTTTTATAAGTTTCTACAAAAGATTAAGAAAAGATTTGATATCTTTCCTTATTTATAGATTAAAAGAGATTTTAATTTTTAGAGATAACTTTCTTTTTATCCACATGTTTAAAAGAAATATTTTAATTTATAAAATTTCCTTTTTATTAACCACGGAAAAATTATTTGAGAAATTTTTATAAATTTCTGAAAGCAAATTAGGAAGTTTTAATTCTTGTGTGAATTAAAATTTTCTTGATTTGTGGAATGGTGTGGCCGGCCATTGTATTTGTAAAAAGGAAATTATTTTTAATTAAATAAAATTTTCTTTTTCATGGCAAAATAATTAAGGAAGTTTTTAATTAAATTTCCTTATTTGCCAAGACCAAGGATTATAAAAGAGGGGGTAGAGAAGGCTTCATGGTGAACAACTCTATTCTATTCTTCCTCTCTTTTCCTCCTTGGTGGCCGGCCCTAGCTTCTTCCTCTTCTCTTCTTCTTGTGGCCGGCGGCAATCCCTCTTGGAGCTCTTGATGGTGGCCGGTTCTAGCTAGGAGAAGAAAGAGAGAAAGGAGGTTTTATTTCTTGCATCCCTTGGAGCTTGGTGGTGGTGGCCGGACCTCTACTTCTCTTGGAGAATTTTGGTGGCCGAAACCTAGAAGGAAGAAGAAGGTGCTTGGTGGTTCTCATCTCGGAAGATCGTTGCCCACACAACGTCCGAGGTTAGAAGAGGAATACGGTAGAAGATCAAGAGGTCTTTCTAAAAGGTATAACTAGTATTTTTCCTTTCCGCATCATACTAGTTATTTTTGGAAATAATACCAAATACAAGAGGCTTACGATTCTAGTATTTCGAATTTATTTTCGATGTAGTGTTCTTATGTTTTCTTCTTTTCCTTGTGATTTGATTGTTCCTTTTGGTTAACCTAAAGTTATTTTAGGAAATTAAATATTATCTTTCTATAAAAGGTTTTGTCTAGTCGGTGGTGGTTGCTCCCATATCCAAGAAGGCCATGTGCCTCGCCACGTCAGTACTGGGAACCAATTATGGAAATTAATATTTAATGGAATTAATAACTTAGGTGATTTGGATCGAACGTGTTAAGTTCCGCAGGAGATCCAAGTCAAAACCTAAAAGAACAAATATATTAAGTTTTGGATCAAACGTGTTAAGTTCCGCAGGCGATCCAAAATTTAATTTAAAAGAACACATGGTAGCTAGGAAAAGGTTCAGACCTTTGTACAAAATTTTTGTACAGTGGAACCTCTAGGCTTTCCGAGTAGCAACCAACAGTAGCATAATTTCGCTCGCAGTCAGTAGCTGAGAAGCTAGATAGCTATCTCACTCTATCTGCCCACTATACTATATAGTGGTACCATGAGTTTGCCCGCAGGCAGTGGCCCTGACTGACTGCCCACTAGACCAGATAGTGATAGCATGAGTTTAGGCAGTCAAGACATGTTATATATTTGTTATATGCTTATTATGTGTTGAGTTTATATAGGTGATTTTTAAATGTACTGTATGTATTCTCGATTTATTGGATATACGTGGTGGAGTAGGTCAGAGAAGGATTTCATTGTGGTTATGGTTTGTTTAATAGATGAATTTTTATTGATACTCTTAATTTTATAGTAAGTATTATTACCTGAGACTGCATCGTTTGATCTCCTTATAATAGTATCATACACTATCTTCTTATACCCATTGAGTGTTTTGTACTCACTACCTTTTATTTTTCTTTGACCTCCAGGTTAGCAGATAGAAGATGTGTTGTGTCACTCAGATATCCTAGATGTTAGTCCCACTTAAGTTAGATTCATCCTTTGCGAGTCATTTAATTTGTTTTTTCGTTGCCTTTGTTTACAGTTGTATTTCATAGTCGAATCTTTGAGTTTCTTATAATAATTTAATTGTTTAGTTTAGTATGATTACATGTACATGCATACATATACGCATTAATTGTTATGAGTTATGATTTTATATTACATCAATGTTTATTTTGCTTGATTTGAGTTCGATATCATATTTTTCTTATTATCACTAGGGGGTACCGTCTGATTTGACGGACAAGTATACCCTCGAGACATGACACTTTTCCTATATAATTGTCACACAAGTAAGATCCACATTTTTACCTAAACTTAAATACTCGTCAAACATTAAAACTTCACATATGTGGCATGATTGCACCAACATCCAATGCTCCTTGTCTTTTTCTGTCCCCTAAGTCCCTGCACTTTTTTTATAACTTCGACACACATATCAATAATAATATCAAGACCTAACTTAAACTAATTTTGGCAACCCATCAAAACAACTGTGGTTCATACAGCTTGAAGTTCTAGAGATCTCCCCCTCAATCACTCAAAGTACTAACACTCCTTATCCTATTTAGACTTCCACTATTTTTTCATATCAGGTACTTCTTGACCTATCTAGATTGTCACTGTCAACTCTCTGTTAAACTTCTCCAATGTCAACACTTGTTGAACTTTCCACTTGCAAAATGCCTAATCAACTTTAATCCATTTAGACTTCTTTCATTGTTAAGGATAAGTTAATCTTAACATACTTGATATATCCAAACAACAAATATATTGTTTAAACATCCAAATATAATTTTAGGTGGCATTTAGTTCTTTCCTAGGAATCGAAATGGAAATAGGAATAATAATATTATGGGATGGGAATGAGTATGAGCATGAATATCATTCTTAAAAATAATATTTGGTTAGTTGAATATTTTCTATCAGAATAAATCAAAATTTTCTTTTTTATCTTTAAAAAATAAGAGAAAAAATTAAATATGAGAGAAAGTGATAGAAGAGAACATGGTGAGAGAGGATGAGGAGAGAAAAAATATGATGAGAGAGAAAGTATGATGGGAAAGAATGAACAGAGAGAAAGTGTAAGAGAAAATAAGGAGAGAGTATGTGATGGGAGAGATTGATGAGAGAAAAAAGTATAATGAGAAAAAAAAAGTCGAAAGATAGTGTGGTGGGAGAGAAAGCATGATGAGAGAGAAAGTATGATAGAAGAGAATGAAGAGAGAGAAAGTATGATAGAAAAGAATAAAGAGAGAAAAAGTGTGATGAGAGAAAATGAGATGAAAGAGTGTATGATGGGAGAGATTGAGGAGAGAGGATGAAGAGAGAGAAAATATAATGAGAGAGAAAGTGTGATGGGAGAGAATGAAAAGAGAGAAAGTATGATGAGAGAAAATGAGGAGAGAGTATGTGATGGGAGAGAGAAAGTTTGCTGAGAGAGAAAGTATGATAAAAAAAATAATGAAAGATGGTGTGACGGGAGAAAAGCATGATGAGAGCAAATGAGGAGAAAGAAAATATTATTAGAGAAAAAGTGTGATGGGAGAGAATAAAGAGAGAGAAAGTGCGATGAGAGAAAATGAGAAGAGAGAGTGTGTGATGAGAGAAATTGAGGAGAGAGAAAGTATGATGAGAGAGAAAGTGTGATGATAAAATGAAAAGTGAGAAAGTACGATAAAAGAGAATAAGAAGAGAAAAAGTGATATCAAATAAAATTTGAATAAATATATTAAGAGTATTTTCGTCCAAAACTTATTTCTCATTTCTATTCCCATCAAAACCCAGAGGAGATATATTTCATCAATATTTAAGGTTTTGAATTTTATTTCAAAATTGTAATTTCATTACCATCAATCAAATACAAGATTTGAGAATAAATTCATTTCCTCATTCCTAAATCTTTAAATCAAATTGAGTCTATCAGATTCGACTGATGTTGAAGATTATATATGCATCGAAAAGATGTTGACCCAGTTGACCCTAATTGAGTAGCACTCGAAAGTTAAAGGTTTGTCGATGAGGACTCAAAGGATGAAACAGGATTGGATGAAGATATATAAATTGAGAGTGTGAAGAAAGCATTTTGTCACAGATGAATCCTCAAAGAAGAGAGGGCAGTTGTAGATTATTCATCAACTGAGCATCCATTAATTTTTTCCGTTGATTTTACAGTTAGGATTTTTTTAGGGGTAGAGTTGAATTAATTCCAACTTGAGTAGATTGTATTGCACCATTAATTAATTAATGATCTCAACTATTTCAATTATTTACTGGCCAACAAAATAATCATAATTAAACACGAGGAAACTTTGGACCATTCATTAATCAAACCATCTATATCTATTAGTTCATTTAGTAATAAAATTAGGTGTAAAATAACTTTGAATTAACGTGTAGAAGAAATGATCAGAATAAAATAACTTGCCATTTTTTTTTCGTTCCCTTTCAGCGTAAAAAACTCTCACCATGTGGATCTGAAAAACGACAAATGCAGGTGTGAAATTAGTGGTGGAATCTTCGCCGCAGAAGATCCTTCGCCGCCATTGACTTCTCATAATTTTTTTTATATCTATATATAAATTCATTTTTTTAATCAATATGTTTTTAAAAGAAATATTATATCGGATGATTATTTAAAATTTTTTATTTTGAACCTTTACTTAAAAACAGAAGTCTAAACTTTAACGAGAGAATCTTTCAAATATTAAATTCTTAAATTTTAAATTCTAAATATATATATATATATATAATATCTAGTAAATATTTAAATTTTTTAATTTTGAATGTTATAATTCAAAACATAAGTCTAAATTTTAGAGAAAATTTTTTTTATTGACTCATATATATTATAATTTAATTTCTAAATCCTAGAATTTCGAACCATAAATAAATATAATATATCCTAATAAAAAAAATTCTTGTTGAATTCAGACGTCTTGATTGAATTCAAGTGCTTGGATTCAATCCAAATACCCAGGATCAGTAAGGCCATGTGGTTGTGAGTCCTGTATGTATATATAATTATATAATTATATATATATATAGAAGAGCTAAAATAAGAACATCCATATTAATTTTTTTATTTAAAATAATACATAATTAAGAGTAAAAAAAATTATTTTATTAAATTTAGATATTTATTTTTCATTATATTATATATTAATTTTTTCTCATTTATAATATTTAAGGAATGAAATTTATTTTTTAAATTTAAAAACGCACTATTTAGAAATGCTAAAGATTTAGAATATGATAGTATAATTAATGTTTTTAATTATTTAATTTAAAAATTAAAATAAAATTGTTAGATGGGATAACTGAACCACTTGTCGCACAATCAAACAAATTACGGCATGCAGACTGATTAAATTATTTATAAGATTGCAGAAGAAGATTAAAAGTCAAAAACAAATGCTGAACGAGAGGAAAGAAGGAGGACATAAGCTAGAAAGCAACGCTCTGTGAGATCATTGCTTCTCCTGCATTCCTAACTTAGCTTTTATTCCCTTCATCGTCTTTATTCACTTTCCACTCCGCCAGTACATTAAATTACATTATCAATAATGATTCAGAGATGCATCCTCTGTTTCTCTCCGGAGAAGCAGGAAACAGGACAGAGGTAACTAACGTATTATTTTTATCGATATATATGTTTCAACAATTTCAATTAACTCAAAATTAAGCAAAGAAATTTGTGTCTAATAGGTCGAGGAAGAAACATGACTATCCATGGGAAATCTACTCCTTGAGGGACCTGATGCTTGCGACCAGAAACTTCCACGAGGAGAACAAGCTCGGAGAGGGTGGTTTCGGCGCAGTTTACCGGGGAGTAACTCATAAAGGAGAAGAGGCGACTACTTTAAATCTAATTTAATTTTCTTTCATATATAGTTTCCCATTAATTTTTATCTGTTGTGTGTATGTATGTAGGTGTTTTGGGAGGGATTAATTATATTAATTTATATATGGATTGACTGTTTTATGTATTAGATTGCCGTGAAGAGGCTGAAGTCGATGACGGCGAAGGCGGAGATGGAGTTCGCGGTGGAGGTGGAGGTGTTGGGGAGGGTGCGGCACAAGAACCTGTTGAGTTTAAGGGGGTTCCACGCCGGCGGTGAGGAGAGGTTGATCGTGTATGATTATATGCCCAACCATAGCCTGCTCTGCCACCTGCACGGGGGCCGTTCCGGCGAGCTCCTGTTGGATTGGCCTAGGAGGATGCACATCGCCATTGGAGCCGCCGAAGGACTTGCGTGAGTATCTTCCAAAACATACTCTCAATTCTTTTTATTTTATTTTATTTTTTTATTATGCACAAAGAGCATTTTTTTTTCTCTCTCTTACTTTATTTCTAAAATTAATATTCAAGAATTAAATTCTTTTCTTTTCTAATTATTTAATGGTGTATACTTAGTCTTTAATTTAGGAAGAAAATTTATAAAGCAGATCTTATTAGAATTTCCATTAATTAGAGTTTATTCAAGAACTTGATGAATTTCCAATGATGAATAGTATTTATTAAAAATTGTTTTTTAAAAAAGATTTTTAAAAACTCCTTAATATTGACCAAGACCTTGAATATTAGTTGGCACACTCACTTAGAGCATATTTGATTGATCAATTATCCTTGTGGAGGTAGTTGAGTTGGTATTCAGATGATAAAATTATATCATAAATGTAAGATTCAAATTTCATAGGATCCATTCTCTTAGAAAATAAATTTTTCTCATCTAAGAGGTCAGTCAATATCGTGATTTATTTCCTTTTCACAAGATATTGAGGCGAGTAATGGAGGGGGTGCCTAGGATGAGATAAAAAAAATTCACATATCTCCACAATGAAATGTTATTGTCCATTTTAAACCTAAGTACTCATAGATTTATTTTTGGATTCAACTCAAAAGGCCTTGGAATTTTTTCATATATTTTCAATGTAAGACTTTGATTGTATTCCAACAATCATCTCCTCAAACGAAAAATCATCATTACTCTTATGATCATCACTCCACATAGTATCTAGTATGGACCATGACGTCCCCGGGGTCATAGTGTCGTGGTAGGACATCCAGGTTGTCCCCCAAGCACCAGCAGTTCGAACCCTAGCTACGACGTATTTGCAGAAATTTTGCGGGTGAGTCACCCCAGGCTTGACGTTACTCAGTCTGATTAATCATTTTTTTAATATGGACTATAACTCTAATATCACTTATTAGGATCAAAAGAATTCATATATTTTTAACAATAGTATATTATTATCTATTTTGAACTAACCCTTTATGGATTTATTTTTAAATTCTATCGAAATCCTTAATTTTTTTATATATATATTTCTAATATAGAATTTTAATTGTATTCCCAATTAAATTTTCTAATAATAAATTGGTAGTTCCTTTCTAATTAAACCTTTGAACTTGACATCAGTCAATATGGAGTATAACGTGGCTTCTATAAGTATTAGACTCTCTAAGTAACTTATTTCTTAATAGATACACTATTTACATTGCAAATTTATTCTCCCAGATTACTCTCCAAATAACTTCTAACTTTGATATTTCTTTAAGACATCACTTCAATAGTCACTAGATTTTCCATAACTTTATACTTTGAACAAACCATTGACTTTACATGAATCTAAGTGACCACCTGTACTCAAGTAACTATAAGGGACTAACCATCTTTTTTGTTTTTTTTTTTTAAATGTTTCACAACCTGTTTAAGTCAGCAAAGAAAACAAATAATAGAAGTCAAGAAAGGTAAAAATAGTGTAACTTCTACCTTATTCTTTTCATTTGAAACTAGTTTGCTCTGTCTCAACCAACGCATACAAAGACAACATTGCACCTTTGAATTTAGGGAGAATTCCTATCAAGGCATTTGTAAACCACCGCGCTCTCAAGACCAAGAAGCTCTCTCTTGAATTATAACTTCAATGAATGTAGGACACCTTTCTGTAGGATCATGTGTTGCAATTAGAGGTAAATGTCTTCCTTATGTGTTAGTCACTATTCGAAAGATTAGTATTCGTCCGTGATTTACCTCATCCGTATTGATCATGGGACGGATTAGCAGGGATGCTGGGGGTGAACGTATTTACCTTTTACCACCACGTGTTACGATTAGAGGGGAATGAATAAACACATGTAATTTATCTTTCATTCGATTTTGTTTTTCTATAATGCATTAGTATGCAATTAATGACAATATTGAAAACTAAACAAACATAAAGCACAAGTAGGAGAAGACAAATCAATTTATGTGGTGTAAAACACTTCATTCCTACTTCATAGCCTATGATCTGTGGATCACTTTGAGTAAAACTATTATATTTCTCTTCTTTGGACACCATTTTGAAGTGAAGAAATATCTTATAGTCTTATTCTTTTATAACAAATATAAGAAACGACAAAAGTACACATAAAAATTTAATAATACAATATGAATGAAAATTACAAAAATGAAAAAGAATTTGTTTGTTTGCTATTTAATCTCTATAGGGTGCTATCGAGTGCTTTAAGATACAACAACACTCTCCCAAGAACCAAACACAAAAATTATTTTTGAAATTTTCATGAGATCATCCTTTTGTTGACAGGCCATTAGTCAATTGATTGTTGTTGATTAGCTGACTACTCACTAATTAGTAGTTGACTCCTTCGTGACATGTGGCTTGTTTCGTTTGAAATTGGTTCATTAGTCAATTTATTACCTACCATTAGTCGATTGAACTAGATAAACTTTTGATCAAATCCTCTACTATAATTGTTAATTGTGTCATGAATCGACTACTCATTAAACATCAATCAACTGTTATGTACTAGTCAATTATTTAGCCATTTGGCCCCCGAATAAAAAGATTCCATTCATTAGCATTTTAGCCCAAGTCAACTATAAGTTGACTACTTAATCATTTGACTATTTTCTAGCATCATTCATTTGCTCAAATCTTGAATCTATCCAAACCCTAATTTTATGATTTTGGATTCATCAATTAGTTGCTACTTCTACTCCAACGAACTACCACTCTGACTTCATCCACACGAAGGTTGAGCCCGTACCATACCAAGAGATCCCATGTCTCTAAGACTTCTTCATTTATTAAGTATATGTCAACCTCAACTTATTTGAACTTAAACCATGTTTGATATTGAATTGACTTAAACATATTAGGATTTCCCGTGCATTGAGACTCTTTATCTCTAGGATTTCACTTATTGGCCAATATCCAACCAACCTCAGTCTACCACATATTTACATTGCCCAGACTCATCATCAAGACTTCCACATGTCCAACCTCATTGTTTAAACTTTTACTACCTAGAGTTTACTTATCTAAGACTTTCACACATACATAGAGTTCATTCCTCCAGGACATCTACACCTTCAACACTTGTTAAGCATCTAGTCATCTGTTGCCTATCTAGACTTCTATATATGTACCTAACTTCTCCAACTATCAAGTATCCTACTTAACACCTTATCTCCGTTAATCATCAAATATATTATTAAAATATATTTCTCAAATAACAAAATCATAGAGCAAGGTCAACCTTGACCAGAGATCAATTGCACTAATAATTTCTATCTAGTTGATGTTTGATAATATCTTTAGGTTATATTTATTTATTTGTCCAACTTTCCATGCCCAATGACAAAACTAAAATGAAGATTTATTAACTTAAAATTTTCATTTTCACCCTTTGACTTACATCAAAAACTTCTCTACAAATTTCTTGATTCGAGAGCTAACATTCCAACCAAAATCTAAATAAAGGTTTCCTACCTTCTATTCTTCCTGTCTTTGGCAATTTACTTAAAACTCAACCTCGAGTTTATTATATTCTTAACTCTCTTCCTTAATCTAGGAAAGTCTATTTTCCACTTAAGGAAACATATCTCTCCAAACTATAAGTTAATTAAGTACCCTTAAACAACTTCTTCTACTCAACTTGGGGTCTCTATCTTAGTTATATCACCAATAATTTTCTTTACCAATAGCCTCTCCTAATAGTTTTTCCAAAAATTTTTATCATTAGAAATGGTCATTCAATTTTGTATTTATGAGATCTAGAGTTCAACCTTGAACTTTTAAACTCCCTTTAATCTGAGGTCTTTACTTCCTCAACATTTCTCCCTATAATTTTCACTAAAAAACCACTTGAATATTTACTATGTATATTAGAGGGTTAGGAACCAATAGGATGAACTGATGTAAGTTGCAATTGTATCAAAAACTTCATTGTACTTTTCTTATTGTGTTAGTCAACTAAAATATATTTCTACATAATTACTTTTTATCAGTTAATTGAATTCTCTAAATTAGTCAGCTACTATAAGATTTTTCTAGTAATTCAAAATGAGAAATTAGAAATAATTTTATAACTAAGAATTCATGAAAAACATGTAAACATTATTCATATCAAAATTTATTAGGAAAAAATGTTATAAGAAAATATATCTTAATTTTAAAAATTTACACAAAATTACAAACCATTGAAACCTTCAATGTTTTATACTCATTTAGTATAAAGGAATCACTCACCTAGAAATACAATACCTATCGAAACTTCTTGAATTAAATAGGTACTTACTAAGTATCCTCCCCCCAAACACACACACACATAAAATTCTAGTCTTTTTTAGAAGCTTTGACTATGGTAGTCATGTAGGATTGAACTCGACGCTAGAGAGGGTGATGAATAGTGTTAAGCATATTTAAAAAGAACGGATAGTAAAACAATTGAATCAACACAGCGAAAATAAAAATACTTAAATTGATTCAATTAAGTAAAACAAGGCAATATAAGTAAGCAATAAAATTAGCTAACAGTTAAGCATGCAAATAGTTGATCAATCAAACCAAAAGTATAGATACATACAACAATTATAAAATATAATTCTTATTTCTAAATTTTTCCTAAGTGGAGAAACCTTACAGGAAAAAAATATAAAAAAGTAAGCACAATATAACAAATAAAGATGATACTCTATGTGTTGTCAATCAGAAATGAAGCGTAAGTCACAACGTATGGTAGCACAAAAGGTGAGAGAGCACAAGAGCATGAATATAAGAGAATGGGTAAATGAGAGATTGAATAATTTGTAAGCTCTATCTCAAAAATCTTTTTATAGTACCCCTCCAGTCGCCTTGAGTCTTCCCAGTAGCTTAGAGAAGTGTTGACGTGATTGTAATTATTATCCGTTGGATAACATTAACAAAACCCTCAGATCGACTAGACCCCTTTCAGTTATCTAGAGAGGGATCAAATCTGTTCTTAACCCAGCTCACTCAGATTGCTAATAACGTCATCTCTTGGTTGTCTAGAAGCTGCTTTGATTACCCGTATCCTTTAGTTATTTGACCCAATATGGTCGCCTAGACCCTCCAAAATTCCTTCATTGAGAGTTCTCATAGGCTATTCTCTCCCAGACTTCATTCAGTTGCTTGGAACTGTCAAACATGCTTCCCTATAGTTGTTACACATAATGAGTGTGAT